>NC_090438.1:290477828-291102828 GCF_031143425.1 Pleurodeles waltl
GCTGGAAGATTTATTCTTTGAGGAACTGATCAGCTGTTCTCTTTCCTTGCCCATTTCCATATTTTCTAGTAGCCTCTTCCTCCCCCTTACACTTTTGTTCAAGATAAGCTGCTGGGACTTTCTGAGATGACCGGAGGGGGAGGAGGATTTCCATCCTCCTTCCAGTATCTTGGGCCTAGTTGGAAAGCAGTGACTCCAGCACCTAGTTTTAAGGACTACAGGTTATGGGCAGCGTGATCACAATCCCCCCTGCTGATACTCCTAAAGCTGAAGTGCTTCCCAGTGGTACAGAGGTTAATGTAGCATTTGGATCTAACACTAGTGGGACTTCTGAGCTTTCCGGACTGCGATACAAAGGTTTGCAGGATTTTTCTCTGGGCTTGAGTACTTGGACCTGTGGCTGGACATTGCAGCATTGAGTAAGAAGTCTTCCCCTAGTGTGAGATAAACACCGGGGAATTTCGCACCACCTTCACTTGTTCCAAAGCCTTACCTTAAAATCATTGTTGCATAGCTGCAGGTGCTGCACTCAAGGACTGCGTAGTTTGATGGGCTGTCTCCAGGGTCATACTGGCTTATAGTGCAATCAGGAAGTGCCTGATGGGCTGGTCTGACAGGTCAGTGTGTGAGCCGTTTTTTTTTAGTGTTTTTAGGCCTGTTTATGGTCTTCTGTGCTGGTTTTTACTATTTATTTCCACATTATTAAAAAAAGAACATTGTCTGCAACAAGCCCACAACCTTGCAGGTTTCCATACCTTGCAAAACACTTATATAGCATGTCTTTATAAGTTTTAAAACCTCCCCATTTCGAAAACTCGGGCTATATTTTTAGATATCTAATTCACTAAGGGGGGGGACACTTTTATTTTGATAGCCTAGGCCTACTTTCTGTCCTAGTCTGACCCTTGCTTCCTCTTCTTTCTGTCTCTCTATGGACTGCTGCAACCTGCATGCTAAATAAGTGCCGTGGCACACATGCTGCCTGCTCGTCTCTCGCCCCCCCCCTTCACCTTTCTCACTGCCCTCCATGAACCAAACAGTCACATACATAAGAGAGGAATGAAAGTTGTAAGAAACCACGCAGCATCGATGTCTCGAACCGCTACCTTTGCAGTCACGGAACAAAGCACAACATAGTCCAGGTCTTGAATCCGAAAGACGAAAAGCCATGGGCGGGGAGGACAGGCATCACTCACCCATAGTTACACAGTTCACCTCCACTCGACTTGCGGCTCCTTCCTTGAAAAACATACACCTAGTTTGTCATATCATATTTGTGCAATTTCTAAGCCCTGTAGATAACAATGGTTACTGTTAGTCAATTTTCATGTACTTCTTGGAAAACCATAAACCATAAGCTCATCCTTTCGGACACCCTGTGGACCTTTTGTGGTGCTGTTGACATACATCCATTGATGATGCAGGATGATTGTCCACTTTTCATTAAATGTGGCATCCTCTTGAGACATTCTCGCAATTGTCTTTTCAGCAACTCTCTTGAGAATGGATTGTTTGATCAAGAAAATGATGCATTTCTTTGCCAGTGACAGTTGACCACTGATATGCGAAAGCAGGTAATGCAAGATACTGCTGGATTGTAGTCTTTTCCTAACTTGTGTACAGTTCTGATTTTGTATTCCATGAGGCACATGCCCCATCTATCTTTATGGAGTGGTCTCTTTACCAGGGTTTCTGTATATTGTCAGAAGAGCTTAATGGCCAGCTACAATCGTGAAAAGCTTCCTGGACAGAAACGTCATGGTCTCACAACCCCATTCTACCATCAGGCACTCTTTTCAAGTTGCAAGTAAGCCTTCTCTGCTTCTGTTATGCTCCTAGCGTATGCCATGATGATTCTTTTACAGGTTTGTGCTACAACAGACAAGCCACATATTGGGTAGGCATGCTCAGTCAATCAGTATACAAAGTAAGGTGAACGTATGCCAGATGATCATCATCCTTGATATGCTGGAAAGTGACATCACACTTCTGAGACCAGCCCATTGACAAGAGTATTAGTGGTGACAGTGTTCCTAATTTATCAAGAACAATCTCATGTCATGCCTCAGAAAGCATCTCAGGTCAGTGGTATCCCCATGTGGGAGTGTTTAGAGAGGGCACTTTGTCAGGATACAATCTCTCTGGTTCACAGTTCTCTGTGTTGAACGTGAATTGGGCAGACTCCAGACAGGAACAGACCTCCAAGAGCGTGTGATTAAGCTCTTTCTCCTGTTTCCACCAAACACAAAAAAGGAGTCACTAGACTTGAAAATATGTTTGACTGGTCAGACAACCTTCCTGAACGTTTCCTGAAATATTTCAGCTCTTGATGGGACACCAGAACTAAGTTGTTTTTATCTGAAAAAACAATGATGTGTGGATAGTGATGTTAAATGCAGAGATTTATCATCCAGTTCCAATGGTGGTCTGGTCCAGAATGGCCATTGGGTGCTGTGACATTTCCTCAGTGGGCTCCAAGGTAGGTGCCTTCTTTCAGGGCTAGATGCACTACCATAATCTAACCCTAAAAATGCTTAGTTGATGTATTTGAAAAAACTGTGCATTAGTTTGCACAAATTAGGCCCATTTAAAAAAAAAAAATATTTGAGAGAAAAAACACTCTCTCATTCTCTTACTGCCGCTATTCTCTCTTTCATTCAAATTACATACTTTGTAACTGGCTTGGAGATTTTTGCCTGGACTACTTTCAATTCCCAGACTGGCCTTGCTGGTGGTAGACTTTATATAAGTCTAGCTAGGAGGTGGTGGAGGCCCTTTCAGAAAGCTGATCATATCTTTCATGTGATGCCCATAGTGTATTTTCCTTTCAATAGCAGTGTTTTCTAGGTACATATCAACGCAAGCCCTTATTTACGTCGTGTTTTGTTCAATTTTGGTGATAGTAGAGAGGCCCCGGGGGTCAGTCTATAACTGTTCTATTTTATCTTGCTCTGACAACCACTGAAGTTTTTCTTCCATGTTCAGTTAGACATGTTCAGTTGGACATGAACTGCCAGCTAGTGATGTGTTTGAGGCACTACATGAATGGCTATGTTGATGTGCAGTATTAATTGGATGACTTTAATCCTGCCCGACTTTCTGAATAGTGCTGGGAATACCCTCAGGATGCAATACTTGTAAATACAATGAAACACATTGCAAACTGTCCCATTAGTTGTGCTGCTACATTGTTATAAAAACATGGAGCAGACATTTTTCCTCATAGGAAGTGATTAATTCATGAAGAGATACAGTTCTATATATTATGGTTTTCCTGAATTGTCCTAGGATTATTACAGGCTACGTCCTCCACTTATAGGAAATGCCATATTTTGCGTGGTGTACTCCCCCGCCCAAGATTTTTGCCATGCCTGTATATGCTGGCTGTAGAACTCTGTGCATTTTACCACTACTAACCAATAGTTAAAGTGCCTATGCTTCCCCTTTAAACATTGTTGTACTGGCATAACCCTAATTGGCACATTTCACTTATTTATAGTTACCTAGTGTATGGTACAAAGTGTACCCAGGGCCTGTAAGGTAAATGCAATTAGTGACTGCATCACCTATTATGCCGCCTACTACAGTGACAATGGAAGCATGGCTTCAGGACTAACATTGTAGCCTAACTGTAGCAGTTTTAAAACTCTAATTCACCTGTCAAAATAAACCCTATTGACAAGTCTAAACCTTCCTCTTAAATATTAACAACTCACTTGTAAGTAGGTCTTATAGACTATAAGACAAGGCACATGGTATTTGAAAGTAGGACATGTGGGAAAACTAATGTTACACATTTCCTTACAGTGATAATCCTACAAATGCTATTTTCACTGTAGCAAGGCTGACTTTTCCACAGAGAAACAATGATACCCACTATTAAATTAATAATGCTATCTTCGGTTAGGAAACAGCTAGACATGTACTTCAAGGACTCTTTGCACTATTTATCAACAGCCAAATTCACTTGTGAAGTCATATTTTTATTAAATATTAAGAAATAGGCTACTTTTAAGAAGTTACCTTTTCCCGGCTTACACTGTCTGGTAGCTATTTTGCAATAGCCTCTAGCTGCGGCCCTCAGAGTGCTTAAGCCCTGAATGAGGTGTGAAAATTGCTTCCAGAGCAGAGACAAGACCTGGGTGTGAGAGGGTGTTTCTGCTCCTCTGCAGTATCACTATTTGGGCACTGCACAGGAACGTAATTAACTTCAAAATGGCCTGCTCTGTCACAGGCAGATGTATGATGATTCTTGACCTTGCTGCTTCTTTGTTTCCCCATTCAGGTAGGCTCCAATCCCAATGAGGAAAGAGCTGCCCCAGAACTGGTTTGAAGTGACTACAGAGTAGGGTGTGCCTAGTTCCCTGGCCACACCTCCGGGGTTGCATACAGACGCTGTACGGAGGAGAAGAATTTTACCATCTTACACTGAGGGGGGCACCTGGGATTGGTTGCATAGGCCACACAGGGAATGCTGCAAAAATGGGCAGGCTAACCCATAAGAACCTTTACTCCACTGGTTAGGGAGAAGCCAGTAGTCACCAAGCATAAATGTGGCTTTTCAGTACTCCCCTCAGAACATTACTTGACCTGAGGACCAGAAGAAGACGAACCTCCTGTCTGTGACTTGCAAAGAACCCTGAAGGACTGGACTTGCTGTTTCTTGTAGCAAGGAAAAAGAAGTGGACTCCAATGGTCATAAGACTGACCTCCTGTTCAAGCTAATGGGACACACCAAGCTACAAGAGAACTTTCATATAACTGCCTTGCTGACCAGTTCGACCTGGAACAGCCTATGATCCTGCTGGAGTGAGTACTAATCCCAGAATGCTATTCCAGAGGTCTTGAAATCATTGACTGTATCTGTCTTGACTTCTCCTACCTACATTTCAGAAACATTTTGGCTCCGAAGACCTACAAAAAAACCAGGAAAAAACTACCAATCCTATCGACCAGGGTCTATTGCTGCTGGGCTAGAGATGAATGATTTTGCTGCTTGGAGTGTTTTCACAGTAGCAAATCTGATTGATTGGGACCTTGTGGAGAAGGTATACAGCCTTGTGGAGCCCTCTTCGGCGACAGCGATCAGCAGTGTCAAGCTGTAAGAATCTGAGCTCCAAAAAGTAGCTAAGTGTGAATGAAGAAATCTTGACCAGGCAAATGTACATGAAATGCCTGTTAGGAAAGAGGAGAGACCTTCTATGGGTGCGATAGTTCACTTTCTCCCACTTTTCCCCGCTGAAGATTCTCAAATATAATTTTTGAGACTAAGTACCAAAGTGAAACTTCCCACTGGTTGAACTTGTTTGCTTTGTCCGGTCTGCGCTTCTTTGAGGTTGGCATCAAATCATACTTCGGTACAGTTCTACCGCAACCATTTTACCTGCTGTGAGGATCCTTTTAAAGGACTGTTTAGCTTACTTTTAAAGCTCATGTTCTTATTTACATTTATTCATGTCAGCAAAGCGGCTTTTTAGCTATGGCTTTCACATATTTTATCAGTTTACTTTTATTCTAGGAAAGCAAGGAACACACTGCCCACTTAATCTGCCTTTATTCCATGTATTATCAGCACTTTCTGTCCAAGGCTATGAAGCTGCTGGAGCATTTTCATCCTTTACAGGAATCAGTGCCCTTCAAGATCAGTGGATCTTTGGACACTGCATAGGGTGTGGTAAAACCACGAAAACAATTTCAACACAAGCCAAATAAATTACGCACCATGCCCAATATGGTCATGGAAGGAAATCTCCATTCTGAAATTAAGTTAAGGGATTTATTACAAACTCAAACTCAATGTCATGTAGACAACTCTCACAACAAAATTATAAAGATGCAGGATCACCAGGGGTTGCCCAAGGTGACGAAATAAATTCAGGTGAATTAAAATTAGTAAAACTAAGCATTTAATAAAAAGGATGCAAAACATTAACAAAATTAACTGAGCTAGAGATATCAAGTGTTGCTCAGGTTTAACAGGCATTAAGACAATTTCAATTTAGCAGACACATAATTTAGCTTACGTTGGAGGGGCATCCTCCAGTAGAAGCTTATAACATAACTGCAAACTGTAACATTAATATTTCTTCCCAGGTCTGTCATGGGAACATCATCCATCCATCTAGCTCCACACGTGTTTGAAACATTTGTATATAATGTCAGTCCACAGTTCAGGATGCTCTACATTCAAGGACATTGTTTCCCTTCTGTCTATGTCTAAAACAATAGGGGTCTCTTCCCAGTGCTAGTCTTCTAATTGGAACAAAGTCTGAAAGAAAGGTGCACATTCAAGAATTGAATCAGCGATCTCTGCACAGTCACGAGGTACAGGCCTAGCGGGCCTCACTTAGGCTAATGCACATGAATTAACAGAGCGCATTAATAACTCAAATAAAACTCATTTTAATATGCTAACTGTAACTCTCACATTTATAATTCTTCATTAGCATTTAGATTTCAGCAACTTGATATGAAATAATTCTGTCAATACATTTCAGGCAGTATAATGCAGAACTACATTAATCATTAGAAATTCAATATTGTTATTGAGTCTAAATTACATCATAGTATCAGTTTAGTTCTACTAACGTTTGATTTAATGTGAATATGTCGAACTCTACAGTAGAAACAAATGCACATTTAAAATGACTTGTCAGTACAGCTTCTGCATTCAATCCATTAGTACTTTCGGTTAACATAAGGCATACACTGTCATATACAGAAGACTTCTGTGACTTGAGAGACAGCACTAAAATTTCAACCACATCAGTCCCTCCCTTGATGGTGAATCAAGCTATCACAATATACTCCAACTTTTATTTTCAATGAGACAGCTCAAAGTTTCAGAGGCTTGTTCCGTTAGGGTCTTCTGAAGTCCTGTAACTGATTGATGTTACTATAATATGTGCGTCTCATAGTCTCCATTTCAATCTCCTCCATTCTCTGTCGATTCTTGGCTCTTCCCTTCTTCAGCTTCTTGTGTAACCAAATTCAACTAGGGCACACAAGACCATTATCAATAGGGGCCTCAAAATGGTTCCCTCAATTCCTCTTCCTAGGTTTCCAAACCATCTTCCAATAGCTGAAAAGAAGCTACCTATTACTTCCCATACACCTGTCGCTGTTAACACTTTCAGGTCCTGTTTCAAGTCAGTCATGTTTGAAATGTTATCTTCTTATCTCTTTACTATTGTCAGGTATGTAAGTGCAACAGTGTTGTAGGAGCTTAGGGTCATGGTGGAGGAAATAATCAGGGTAGAGCCACAGCTATTCGGATCACAGGTGCAGCAGACCTCCATTGCATGGAAGATGGAGCTATGGCGGAGAATTGTCAACAGGGTCAACGCAGTGGGACAGCATCCAAGAACACAGGATGACATCCGAAAGAGGTGAAACGACCTACGGGGGAATGTGCGTTCCATGGTATCCAAACACCAGATTGCTGTATAGAGGACTGGCGGTGGACCCCCACCTCCTCCCCCACAACTAACAACATGGGAGGAGCAAGTCCTGGCAATCATGCATCCTGAGGGCCTCGCAGGAGTAGCAGGAGGACTGGACCCTGGTAAGGCAAATCTTTACTACTATATCCCCCCCACCCCACCTGCATGCCATCACATACTCCCACCCTCACCCTCAGACCCATCACCCCAACAACCCACAGATTCCCCACTAACACAACCCACACATCCCAAATTCAAGCCCTGCATGTAACATCAATGCATGGACACCCATCACCAAAGCATGTCCAGAAGAGAGACTCACTCATGCCCCAAAATCACCAATCACACAAGGGCCACACAGATATAATAACTATGCATTTACACACCAACAGGACCCATACCCAACGCCCAACGGGATAGGAGGTGCCAGACATACCCAGTCCCCACACAGAAGAGGCCCACAGTGATGACAGCAGCTCTGCACGCCTGGATCAAGATGACCAGCCTGGCCCATCAGGGACCTCGGGACAGTCGGTTCCCCTGACACAGTCACAAACCACCACTGAACCTCCCTCCACAAACACCACCACAGCACCCACCCAGTGGGACTATCCCTCTGTCCCCAGGACACGTCAATCAGCAGTGTGTCCACCACTACAGGGAACACAGGCAACCCCACTAACACAGGATGATCAGGGACCTGGGGGCAGTGGCAGTGGGCACACGGTTCAGGAGACAGAGGCACAGGATAACAGGGAAGCAGGGAGGACTGCTGTGCGACAGGGGGAGGAAAGGCCCAGGGAACCCACTCTCCACGAGGCACTCTCCAACATCATGGTAACTTACCACCATTCCCAGGAGACCATGGGCACAGTACTGGCCAAGGTTCAGGAGACCCAGAGGCTGCAGGAGGAACACTACCTGGGGATCAGGGAGGACCTGAAGTCCATCAACACCACCCTGGTCACCATTGCAGGGGTGCTGGCAGACCTTCTCAACAACAGGAGGGACACAGTGGCACACCAACGGGCCCCTGACACTAGCCTGGACGATGAACAGCCCTCCACCTCTGCCGGCGCTAGTGGACAGGAGGTACCGCCACAGGAACAATAGGCCACCAGCACCCCACCCCCTGCAGATGGAGAACCACCCCGCAAACAGTCCCAGGAACAAGACAGAGAACATTGCCAAGACCCCCGCCGGGAAATAAGACCCCCCTGAATGTCACCCTTCTGTCTCGCTTTGTCACCCTGTCCATCTTAAACTGCCATTGCTCCACTTCCTATGCCCCGTTGGACAATGCACCTGTGAAACAAATAGGCTGGACTCTGCCATGGGCAGTCCTCCAACATCACCCCAGCCCATTTCACACACCCCTCCACATATTTGCACAGAAATAAAGACACTTGAATCACAAAGCAATCTGGAGTCTGTCTGTGCTTTCACTAATGTGTAATTGCAAAACCTCTGGAATATAGCAATGTCAATGTACCTGTTCACATACCAATGTTACACAGCTGTAGGGCAGCAGTAAACATAGCAGAGGACACAAAGTGGGAGCCAGATCTGTGAAATGGAAAGGCAAAGTAACAAGTCAGGGTCCATACACTGAATGAAAATGACAGACTTATGCAAGCTCCAACAATAGTATGAGATGTGGGAAGCAGTTACATCTTCTTACCTGTGTCTCACTGGAAATATTGCATCATGATGTTGTTTCGGTTGTCGACATCTTCTTCTGCCTCCTCTTCTTCACTGTCCACAGGCTCCACAGCTGCCACAAGACCACCACCTGGCCCATCCTCCTGCAGAAAAGGCACCTAGCGTCGCAAAGCCAGGTTGTGCAGCATACAGCATGCCACGATGATCTGGCACACCTTCTTCGGTGAGTAGTATAGGGAGCCACCTGTCAGATGGAGGCACCGGAATCTGGCCTTCAGGAGGCTGAAGGTATGTTCTATAATCCTCCTAGTTCACCCATGTGCCTCATTGTAGTGTTCCTCTGCTCTTGTTCTGGTATTCCTCACTGGGGTCAGTAGCCATGACAGGTTGGGACAACCAGAGTCACCTGCAAATGACGAGGGACAACTGTTAGACACACACTAACTCTTAGGGACAACCCCATATCCAGACACCTATGTCAACTGTGTTGGTACCTTGGCCTCACCTATTAGCCACACATGGTGCCTCTAGAGTTGGCCCATCACATAAGGGATGCTGCTATTCCTTAAAATGTAAGCGTCATGCACAGAGCCAGGATACTTGCCATTCACATGGGAGATGTACTGGTCTGCCAAACACACCATCTGCACATTCATCGAATTGTACCTTTTTCGGTTTCTGTACACCTGTTCATTCCTGCGGGGAAGGGGGCAAATGCCACATGTATACCATCAATGGCACCAATGATGTTGGGGATATGTCCCAGGGCATAGAAGTCACCTTTCACTGTTGGCAAATCCTACACTTCAGGGAAAACGGTGTAGCTGCACATGTGTTTCAACACTCTGGACAACACGTTAGAGAACATTGACTGGGACATCCCTGATGCCATGGCCACTGTTGTTTGAAAAGACCCACTGGCCAGGAAATGGAGAACAGACAGAACCTGCACTAGAGGGGGGATTCCGGTGGGATGGCGGATAGCTGAAATCAGGTCTGGCTCCAACAGGGCACACAGTTCCTGGATTGTTGCTGTACACCGGAGGATGCCGCCATCTCATCACCTGCCCCAGCAGACGTGCCCTATGGAGGAGAACAGCGAGCAGAGGGTCATCCAACACTTAGGTATCACAATGTGTTATTTGCTAAAACGTTGGAAAATTGCAATGTGTCGGTATCTGTCTGTATTCCAGGCCTAGATAGGTGTGACGCAGTTTTTTTTCATCCCATGTGGCCCCCTGAAATGGCTGCTGCCTGACCTGTAAGGTGGGACTAGGGGAAATGAGGTAACTGTGCTGGCGTTGTACACTGTCGCGGTGGACGGTCGAAGACCATGGTGCAATTCAGCATTGGTTAAAATTGGGCCCTGTGGGTCCCAGGAGCCAGTGACAATGTACGCCGGCAGTGACGGTACGCACTGCCGCGGACGTGACCGCCTTTTTCTTACTGTTCACTCACTTGATACCTGACCTTCAACAGGAGAGGACCTACACTGCAAATGCTGCTGTGACCTGTGTCTGGAAGCGATGATGGCTACAGTGTCTGGGGAAAGGGCCCCTGCCTTCACTTTGGAGGAGTTGGAGAAACTGGTGGATGGGGTCCTCCCCCAGTACATGCAACTGTACGGTCCTCCAGACAAACAGGTGAGTACACTGTGAGCATGGTGGATGGCACATGAGTGAATGGAGTGGCTTCGATGGACGAGGGTGGGGAGGGAGACAGGCCAGCATGTCAGGATTGTGTGTGTATGTATGGCAGGGCCGGTGTGGGAGGTGTTTGGCAATGCGTGAGATGAAATGTACAGGCTAGAAACATCCATTTTTATTTCACTTTTCCTCTAGGTCAGCGCCCACCAGAAGAAGGGTATTTGGCGTGCCATCGCCAAGGATGTCCGGACCCTGGGGGTCTACAATAGACAGAGCACCCACTGCCGTAAAAGATGGGAGAACCTGCGCTGCTGGAGCAAGAAGATGGCGGAGGCCCAGCTGGGGATGGCCTCCCAACGTGGAAGGGGTGCCCGTCGCACCATGACCTCCCTGATGTTCCAGATCCTGGCGGTGGCCTATCCGGGGTTGGATGGGCGCTTGAGGGCATCACAGCAGCCACAAGGGGGTGAGTACACTCTCATTCAGCTGACTCTGTGTGCATTACGAGGTGTCTGGGTGGGGGAGGTGGGCTGTGGGTTCCCCTAGGCCAGGGCGAACTTGGTGGGCAAGGTCCCTTGTTAGGCAGGATCTGTGACACCCCAACCCCACTACTGGTAATAGCCATCTACACCTAGTCAGGCTCCTGTGGCTTCCAGGTGTGCAGCAATTGGGCTTAGGCCTCGTCCCCCATGGGCAGGTGAATTTGCTAGGAACTGTTAGTGCATGGCTTAGTGCAGAGGGCTGCTCCCTTGTGTGTTCTGTCCGCCAACGGTAGTGGTGTTGCATGCACTGAACATGTGTTTCTTCTGTATTTCCCCCCCTTTTGTTTTGTCTACCTGTTCTTGTGTGCAATAGCATCATCTGGCGGAGGATCAGTGGCACCGGAGCAGGAGGGAGCGGCAACCCACTTGGCCCTGGAGGGTGAAGCAACGGAGTCTGAAACCACCAGTGGGACGGGGGGCGAGGGGAGCTCCACGACGGGGACAGGAGCATACACCAGCGACAGTGACTCCTCCTCTAATGGGAGCTCCCTTGCTGTGGCGGGCACCTCTGTGCCCACAGCATCAGCAGGTACAGCCGCCACCCCCCCTACCAGCACCGCCCTCCCAGCAGCCCCTTAGCGGGTGTCCCGTGCCCGCTCACCCAGGAGGGTGGGCATCTCCTTCGCCCCAGGCACCCCAGCCCCTGCCCCAGTCAGCCCTGCTGCCCTCAGTGAGGAGGCTGTTGATCTCTTGAGATCCCTCACTGTTGGGCAATCTACCATTTTGAATTCCATCCAGGGTGTTGAGAGGCATTTGCAACAAACAAATGCATACCTGGAGGACATTCATTCTGGGCAGGCGGCCCAACAGAGAGCATTTCAGGCTCTGGCCTCAGCACTGATGGCAGCCATTGTCCGTGTGTCCAGCCTCTACCCTCCAACTTCCTCCACCCCGACCCAATCCCCTGTACCTCAGCCTATCCCAAGCAAACCATCAGACCAGCATGCACACTCATCAACACGCAAGAGTGGACATGGCAAACATAAGCACCACACATCCCACAAGCACTCACACAAGCACCATCCCCATGCAGACACAGCAACAGCAACTGACTCCACTGTGTCCCCCTCCTCCACGTCCTCCTCCTCCCTCCCTGTCTCGTCTCCAGTCACACCTGCATGCACCACATCCTCAGCCACTACCTCCATCACCAGCACGCCCATCACCACACACCGCTCACGTGCACTCACCACCCCCACTACCATTCACACATCCCCTGTGTCCTCTCCCAGTGTGTCTGTGAGCCCTCCTCCCAAAGTACACAAACACAAGCACACGCCCACCCAACAGCCATCCACCTCACAACAGCCTCTGGCCCATGCACCTTCACCCAAATTCAGCAAACGTACACCTCCTACAACCACTACCTCTTCCTCCACTCCCAAACCCCCTCCATCTTCCCAACCCAGTGTGTCTAAAAACTTTTCCTGGCTAACTTTGACCTCTTCAATTTACCTCCCCCCCCGGCCTTCCCCTAGGGCCAGACTTTCCAGGTCCCAGCCCAGCACCTCAGCCACCAAATCCCCAGTGCGCCACCCCTCTGGGCTGCCATTATGCCACCTTGCGAGGCCAAGGATATGCCGCCACTTGCCAAGGTGAAGAAGGTGCCCACATCCCGGAGGGAGAAGCCGCACCTACCAGCCACCAAGGGCTCCACCAAAACTAAAGGGGACAGTGGCAAGACACCTGCAGCACCATCAAAGGTGGGGAAGGGACAAAAGCAGAAGCGCAGGTCAGGACAGGGCACGGTGGCACCGACTGAGGGACTAGTGTCACCCCTTCTGTCAATGACTACACCAACCTGTACGGCGGCGAACACCGCAACCTGCCCTGCCACCAGCACCGCCACCTGCACCGCCACCAGCACCGCCACCTGCACAGCCACCTGCACTGCCACCTACACGTCAGCAGCCTCAGCAACAGTCCCCAGCATCTACCCCAGTGGGCAGCCATCCGAGGCTGCAGGAAACATCCTGCTGTGTCCCTCAACAGGTGCTGACACATGCACCACCGCCAGCACCACAGACACCGCCGTAAGCACCGCCACCAGCCCTGCGACGTGCTTGGACAGTGGCACCACTGCTGACATGGCTACCATCCCCAGTGGTCAGCCGTCCAAGGCTGGAGGAGACTTCCTGGACCCTGCCCAGCTTCCATGAGGCATGACTTTCATCACTGTTTTCAACTGCAGGTGGAAGGCGAAGCCGCAGCAGGGTGGGGTATGTCTCTGCCTCCATGGCGTATCACGCTACCTGTTCCTAGGCAATCTCGTGGCACACACACCCATGTGTGAGAATGGGATCGGCCACCCTGCATGTGGAGCACTCTGGGCACAAGGCCCTCTCCAGAACCAGTGGAGAAAGGCATCCACTTACTCAGTCCTTGGCAGGATGAAGCACTCTGGGCACAAGGCCCCCTCCAGAACCAGTGGAGAAAGGCATCCACTACTTCAGTCCTTGGAAGGATGAAGCACTTTGGGCACAAGGCCCCCTCCAGAACCAGTGGAGAATCACATCCACTACCTCAGTCCTTGGCAGAATGAAGCACTCTGGGCACAAGGACCCCTCCAGAACCAGTGGAGAATGTTATCCACTTGAGAGACTGTGGCTTTGCACTCCCCAGGATATAGCAGTGGGCAAACCACCCACTGGAAAGACTTGAGAGACTGTGGCTTTACACTCCCCAGGATACGGCAGTGGGCAAACCACCCACTGGAAAGACATGAGAGACTGTGGCTTTGCCCTCCCCAGGATACAGCAGTGGGCAAACCACCCACTGGAAAGACTTAAGAGACTGTGGCTTTGCACTCCCCAGGATACAGCAATGGGCGTGCAGCAGTGGCATTGTGGCATCGTGCGTTCATCCGGCTGATGTGCCTCCCCTCCACTTCCCCCTGAGGTGCCTGTTTATTTTCGATCTGATGCCCCTGCCTTGTTCTCTCCGTTTCGAGTCAGGTATCTTGTGTGAGCTTAGCCCATGGATTTTGGGACCACTGATCCACGGACATTGATTGGTACACTATCCGTACTTGTGTAGTTGATGTACATATTTGTATATACTGAATTTTGAACTTTCACTATCAGATTTTTCATGATTACAATTGTTACAATCATTAAATTTTGTCCTTGCGTTCTTCCAGGGGGTGAGGGGGTGTATATGTAATGTTGCTGCATGTATTTGTATGTATGGTGTTGTGGGTGAGGGTGGGGGTATTGCGTGTTGCATGTGTGTGTCACTCTCTTTTCCCTCCCCCCTCCCCTGTGTTGTAGGTGCAGTACTCACCGTGGTCGTCGACAGCGTCTGTCCTGCTCCTGATAGAGCAGGAGGAAGACCAGCATGGGCAGGACCTGTAGTTCGGGCTCCATGGCTTCCTGGTTCCTCGTTGGGTGTCGAGAGGTGAGGGGTTTCGATTTATGTGCACTGTTTCCGCTGTGCTTTTGATAGCATTGGTTCCACCCCAGAAAAGGTGGCGGATAGGCCTGTTGTTATACGGTGGGTGGTACTTTGTCCTCCGCCTGTCTGTTGGTGGTTACCGCCGTGGTGTTTGTTTCTACCACTGTGGCGGTCGGAGTGTTAAAGTGGCTGTCTCTGTTGGCGGTTTCCACCATGGTTGTGATTCCATTTATTTTTCCACCGGCCTGTTGGCGGTAATACCATTGCTTTAACACCGATGGCAGGGTTGTAATGAGGGCGTAATGTTTATGTTAGATGACGAAAGGATAAATTGCTCATAGTGGGTGAAACAAGCACTTGTCAAGTACTGGGTTTTGGCCCTGGTCAACTAAATTTCCTCTGAATTGGGAATATAAACATTCAGGGGATGACCCATTACAATACGTTTGCACTGTTCTATGCTGACGCTCAAAGCAGTGACTGCCTTCAAACAACCAGGCAATGCTATTGCCATAGGATCAAGTGTAGCAAAAAAATAAGTCAGAGGCTTGTTTGCAATTCCATGCAACTGTGTCACGACTGAGAGAGCACACCCATCCCTCTCACAGCAAAATAAAAAAAAACATTTGTTAGAATCAGGCATTCCCACAGCTGGGGCTCTTCATAAGCTTTCTATCAGCTCTGTGAAGGCACTATGCAGTTGTCATGCAATGGTATAAAATCAGACACGTCCTTGTGTGTTATCTTCTGCAAGGTCTTGGCCAAAAGGGAAAAGTTTTGAATCCACTGATGACAGTGGCCAACCTTTCCAAGAAACATTCAGACGTCTTTCTGTGTGGCAGGGGGATTAATTTTCTTGGTAGTTGAGATTCTTTCTTGCAACACTTTCTGCACACCTTTCTCAATGTGGTGACTGAAATACATAACTTTTTTCTTGAAATACTGTAATTTTGCTGGGGAAACCATATGTCAATTTTCTCATAAATGATTTAAAAGGGCAATTGTATCTCTTCTGCATGGTCATGTAGTATTTGATTCACAAGCAGGTCATCTATGTACTGGAATAATACTGACTGATGGGGCATTTTAAGGGGCTCTAGATTAATTTTCAAGATCTGGTGAAAAATAGATGGTGATTCAGTATACCTTTGTGGGACTCAGCACCATGCAAAAGCATGACTGCCAAATTTGAGCGCAATGAGGAATTGACTTTCCTTATGCAATAATATGGAAAAGAATACTTGGCAAAGATCAATCACTGTAAACCATTCTGCTTCACCGGGAATTTGGAATAAAATCACTGTAGGATTCAGCATCATAAGACAACATGGAACAACAATCTCATTCACTTTTCTCAGGTCTTGAACTATACAGTATTTTAATGAGTGAGTTACTTGGACTTCCCATTATCTCTTTCAGAATTTCTTGCTCAATCACACAATTAATCCTAGGGGTAACTCCAGCAATTATCTCTGGTGCCAAATAATATGGGGGTGTTTTTTTGGATACACTGCATTTGATTTCACTATTATTTTAATAGGCTCATCTTCTTTGATGAGTCCTATTTCTCTCCATGAAAATCCCAAACCGCACATGTGTTGTGGATACACTAGCACATCCAAGAGCTCTATTACAGTAAGATGCTGTTGCTTGCAACAGGATCAACTTATTTGGATACATTCATTACATTGTTGAACATCATGTTTGCAATAACCAATGTTTGTTAAATGTCTCATTTATTATAACCAATGCTTGTTGATTGTGTAAATTGTATTCCACCTGCTCCAACTGTAACTGCTAAAACATGTGCTCTTCACAAAGTGATCTGTATTGAACATGTGCCACCGTCAGAAGGATAATTGCTCGTTTACTTAACAAGCAATCAACTGCCAAAAGGCACATGTACACATTTTACTATTTAAGGTTGCTTGTGAGTCTGAGACCTTGCTTGGCTCCATACCTATTGCTATGCTCACCTGTTTCCAGCCAAGTCAAGTTCCTTGTCTTGCAGCCCGCCTCCAGTTGAGTTCCAGTGCAAGTCAAGTTCCTTGTTCTCTGACCAGCTTCCAGTCGAGTTCCAGCATTTCTTGTCCTCCTGACAGCCTCCAGTCGAGTCCTGGAGATCCTCGCCCTCCAGTCCGCTTCCTGCTGAGTCCTTGTTCTCCTCTTCCATCTTCTGGCGATGATCCTCCCATATTTCCTGTAAAAGAGAGAAAATAAGAAAAGTGAAAAAAACAGTTTGGGTTCTTCTGAAATTTTCAAGCAAGTTACTTCATTTCAAGGTAAAGAAAGATTATTTGCTTAAATGAACCAAACACCGCTTAAATAATTTATGACAAAAGGAACTAGTGTGGTTTATCATTTGAGTGGGAATCCAAGATACCGCTAAACAGACATTAAGGAGAGACGTATTTCCTGTAAAAAGTGTTCCCCTGAGAATTAGGAGAATGGAAATAGAGCAAGTTTATCAAAAGTAATATTGGCAAGAGATTACACCAGAACACAAAGAAGCACTTTAGTAAAGTTTATTGTTTTTGAATTTGGACATTCCTTCAGAGACCCTGAAAATATTGTAAAAGAGGAAGAGACTTGTTCAGCCTTATAGAAATGTATGAACAGTGTGTAAACAATAACTGACATTATGCAATGTACAATAATATATGCAAGTTCAATTTATTAATGTAGTAATGAAGTAATTATTTTTCAGCCCAGAATCCTAAAGACCAAGAACCCATTATTTTGAGAAATCAGATGCCCAACACGACACGCAGACCATGGTCAAGCAGTCCGATTCTGCAGTCCACGAAGCAGAAGCTGGTATTTTCTCTTTTTCTCTTCCTAAAACTCCCTTCCCCTTGAGGACTTGGAAGAGAGCAATGTACTCTCTGTCACGGTCAAGTTAGTTCTCACCGGGATTTGGGAATTGTCATCACCCCATCGGAATGCCTGGAATTCAGGTGATTGGCTTGCACAGAACAAAGTGTCACTGTTTCTTAGAAATCTTCATTACATGTCATCATTGGGTACAATGTGACACTCAGGTACTGCTCTACAATTTTACATGGCACATCTTCCTCATTTGTCTGGATGGATATTCCTCAGCTAATAGAACCATTTAGCTTACACAATAAATCACGTCCAAGCAAGCTTACAGGAGTCAAATCACAATCACAAATTGGTGCTCATCTCCAAATTAACATATTTTTATCAAGACCTACTCTGTTACAGCGTTGGTCAAGTGCTTATTTGTGACTCCTGGATTCTTTTTCCTGAAAGGAGCAAGTTTCGCACTTCTGCTCTTCTGACAGTGGAATGTGTACTTCCTGTATCAACTGGGAATGACACATCATGGCCCATAACATTGGCATTTACATACAGACCACATTGATCTACTTCTAAGGATGCACCTAGCATGCAATCCTCATCATCATAGCTATCAGCTTAAAGAATTTTTGAAAATTCCTCATCACACAGGTCCATTAAGGGAAACTGCGATGCTACCTGATTCACATTTTCATTTGTAATCTAATTTAAATTCTGTTGGGAATCAATCATTGGCTGCTGAGTCATCAGGGATTTTGATACCTATATTTGCTGTCCTGGGGACACATTCACATTTTGTATTCTGGGTCTTTGAACTCTTTGAACTTGAGCTTGATTATTGCCATGCCTCTGAGCAACTCCAACATACTGCACTTGATTCTTCACGTAATTATATGGACAATACTGTCTCCAATGACCAAACTTTTCACTCGCATAACTTGGATTCATTCTCTTCTAAGCCAGAACATCAAGAACTCCTCCACTTTGATCTACCTGAGCACCACATCATTTACCTCTAGGCTGGAAAACATTTGTTACCCGCTGTGGTACTCCATGCATTGTGCTAGTGTTCACCATCATCTGCAGACTCTGACTAGCTTGCTGTTCAGCTTTAATTACATTTCTGTTGGAGGTGGCACATTCAAGTTGGCTGAGACGAGGCCCTAGCCAGGCATAACCTACCACTCCCGTCAGGAATGAGTGATTACACTCACTGTATAACCTGTACTCACCCTTGAATAGCTTGGCACTGAGCAGTCAAGTTTATCACAGGGAAATGTGTAAATCATTGGCACAGCACTATCACACAACAAATACATTGAGCGTCACAAAAGAGACTTCTCACGAGGTGTATGAAAACAAATGAATTTGTATTGAACATACACATTAGTTAACACAATATGAACATCATGTAAATCTGGGCATAAATCACATTTAGAAATATCATTAGCATTACTAGGCCCAACTGTGTTAAAACAACATTAGCAGTATGTACATGTGAGAAAAATAAAACTTTCCTTTGCATCACTCTCATGCGGTGCCAAAACATTTTCAGCACAAGACCCACCCCAGCAATTACCCCAATTCAATATCATACAGTTATAGGGTGCACCCCGGTTCACAACAATAGCAGAAATATGTACAAATAGTGAATTGCAGCACTTTTAAATAGCTCAGTGGCCAAGGCTGGACATGTAAAACCCATTGTCAACCATGATAGTCCTCTGACAAAGAAACAACATGTATGGAAACACTGCTGTGTGGTGTAGTCTGTCCCAAGCAATCGTTCCCATTCAGTCACTCTGCACCGCTACTCAGTGCCATGTATATCTGGTAAGCTAGTAGAACAAGCACTGGCACACATTCACTTCCACCACCCTACTTCTGTGCACTGATATCCAGCAGGTTAGTTGTCAAGGCGCATGCAGACCCCTCTGGGTGCAAAAATTATTCGACTCTCCAAACAGTTCCTACTACCCTGCCTCCCACAAGCTGGAGATGAAAGCACCTTTTCCCCGGATACTAGGCTACTCACAGCCTGAGTCACACTTACTCAGGATCCCGTGGCAAACGTGGGGGGAAGAAAGAGGTAATGGCAGATCAGGCAACAGTCGACAAATGGAGGTTTGACCAATATTCTGGAAGCTCACTCAGGGGTCTCTGCACCGTGCCTCCCAGCACGGGCCCCAGTCTGCATAGCACATGGGAACGTCAACTTGGGACACACACTGTTCACAGTGGCACCCAGCCAAGCCAGACACTCCAATACACAAATATTTACCAAATCCACACCTCCCTGGAAGGGGGAACAATGTCTGGGTGCAATTACTTGAGTCACCCCAGACAGCCCTGGTTGCACACAAAGAGTTACCAAAACCACACCTCCCTGGGAGGAGGCACAACATCTGGTGCATGAAGACTTGAGTCACACCAGATGATTCTGATCACTCCTGAAGAGTTACCACTTTCCGTGCCTTCCTGGAATGAGGCACAACACCTGGTGCGTTATGGTGCATGATGACCATTGGGTTATACATAAGAGGAGTTTTAATATCCTCTTAGTGAGGACTATGTACATTTAGGTCCTGATGAATCGCTGCTTGATCCATAGGGACAGTTAGGGTGAGAATCATGTTGACCATAAAATCTGGAGTGTAGACAGTCACACCCAACATTAGTATTTTCCTCCATCTGCGTATGGAGAGTAGTAGATATTTTTGCACCTGTGGTGATCATACCTGATATGTCCCCTCCATCTGTTTTTAATCTTGACATAGGTTCCTATCCATACACTAATTAAATATTTTCTTTTTGTGACCTACAGTAATTTTTAATCTCACACCATCCATTCTTCTTTTTTCACTCCGTCCTTTCTGGCAATTATGATCAACAGATCTCTGGCAAAGAGCCCCCTTGTGGGGTCTATCAGGCGGTAAAGTGCAAAATTATAAAGCATGTCACCCATGGGTGAGTGAGGTCAATTGTTTTAAATATACTGATATGTGTTGACCTGTGTCTCCACACCTAATTGGTTGAGTGGGGTCAATATTATCAGAACAATTTTGTGGTTTGAGCCATACCAATTCCGATCATGCACAAAGAGTTATCAATGTAATACCTCCCTGGAATGAGGCACAACGTCTGTTGCTTAATGGCTTGAGTCGCACCAGACAATTCCGAACGCACACGGAAGATTACCAATTTCGTACTGCTGGAATGAAGCACAACGTCTGGTGCACAATGATTTGAGTCACACCAAACAATTTCGAACACCCATTGAAAGTTACTGTAGGAAGTTGGCTCTGTATATACTATCTCAAAGTGAGAGATAGTGTGCACAGAGTCCAAGGGTTCCCCTTAGAGGTTGGTAGTGGCAAAATTATATAATACTAATGCTCTATTTTGTGGTAGTGTGGTCGAGCAGTAGGCTTCTCAGAGGGTAGTGTTAAGCATTTGTTGTACACCCACAGGCAATAAATGAGGAACACACACTCAAATACTTAACTCCAGGCCAGTCGTTTTTATATAGAAAATTATATTTTCTTAATTTTTTTTAGAACCATAAGAATCAAGATTTGAGGTAAGTGCATAAAATGCAAGGTACTTCACACAGATAAGTAGGGACTTTGATTTAAAACAGTAGTACACACAGTTTAGGTTAAAATGGCAATAAGCTATTTTAAAAGTGGACACAGTGCAAAAATCAACAGTTCCTGGGGGAGGTAAGTTTGGTTAAGTTTCTCAGGTAAGTAAAGCACTTACACAGTCAGTCTCCTGGGCATAGGCAGCCCACCGCTGGGGGTTCAAGGCAACCCCAAAGTCACCGAACCAGCAACACAGGGCTGATCAGGTGCAGAGATCAAAGGGGGGCCCAAAACACATAGGTGCCTATGGAGAACAGGGGTGCTCCGGTTCCAGTCTGCTGGCAGGTAAGTACCTGCGTCTTCGGGAAGCACACCATGGGCGTTTTGTAGAGCACTGGGGGGGACACAAACAGACACACAAAACACACCCTCAGCGGCACAGGGGCGGCTGGGTGCAGTGTGCAAAGTAGGCGTTGGGTTTGCTATAGGAAGCAATGGAGGGACCCGGGGGTCACTTAGGCGATGCAGGCTGGGCACAGGAGGGCTTCTCGGGCCAGCCACCAACTGGGCTAGGAAGAGGGACGCCTGCTGGTCACTCCTGCACTGGAAGGTGGTTCCTCTCGGTCCTGGGGGCTACGGGTGCAGTGCTTGGTCCAGGCGTCGTGTTCCTTGTTATCACGCAGTCAGGGTCAGGGGGCGCCTCTGGATCCTCTCCGCAGGCATCGCTGTGGTGGTGCAGGGGGGTCGACTCAGGTTGCTCACGTTTTCGTAGTTGCCTGGGATTCCTCTCTGCGGTATTGGTTCTCTGGAGCTCGAGCCGGGGGCATCCGGTGCAGAGTGAGAAGTCTCACACTTCCGACGGGAAGAGAGAGTTCTTTAAAGGTTGCTTTAAAGTTGCAAAGTTGTTGCAGTTTTGAACAGTGCCGCTGTTCTCTGGAGTTTTTTGGTCCTTCGGGTTCAGAGCAGTCCTCTGAGTCCTCAGAGGTCACTGGCCCCTGTTGGATGTGTCGGTGTGCAGGCTCTTTGATTCTGGACTCAGGCCGGTAGGGCTGGGGCCAAGTCAGTTGTCATCTCCGTCATCTCTGCAGGGCTTTCAGGTCAGCAATCCTTCTTCTTGTTGTCGGTTGCAGGAATCTGATTTCCTGGGTTCAGGGTCATCTCTAAATACCAAATTTAGGGGTGTGTTTAGGTCTGGTGGGCAGTAACCAATGGCTACTGTCCTGGAGAGTGGCTACACCCTCTTTGTGCCACCTCCCTGAGGGGAGGGGGGCACATCTCTATTCCTATTAGGGGAATCCTCCAATCTCAAGATGGAGGATTTCTAAAGGCAGGAGTCACCTCAGCTCAGGGCACCTTAGGGGCTATCCTGACTGGTAGGTGGCTCCTCCTTGTTTTCCTCATTATCTCCTCCAGCCTTGCCGCCAAAAATGGGGGCAGTAGCCAGGGGGCGGGCATCTCCACTAGCTGGGATGTCCTGGGGTGCTGTAACAAAAGGCATGACCCTTTGAGGCTCACCGCCAGGTTTTACAGTTCTTGCAGGGGGAGGTGAGAAGCACCTCCACCCAGTACAGGCTTTGTTTCTGGCCACAGAGTGACAAAGGCACTTACCCCATGTGACCAGAAACTTGTCTGGTTGTGGCAGGCTGACAGAAACTGGTCAACCTAGCACTAGGGGTTGGACTGGTATTCAGGGGCCATCTCTAAGATGCCCTCTGGGTGTATTTTACAATAAATCCCGCACTGGCATCAGTGTGCATTTATTGTGCTGACATGTTTGATACCAAACTTCCCAGATTTCAGTGTAGCCATTATGGAACTCTGGAGTTCGTGTTTGACAAACTCCAGACCATATACTCTTTATGGCTACCCTGCACTTACAATGTCTAAGGTTTTGCTTAGACACTATAGGGGCATAGTGATCATGCACATATGCCCTCACCAGTGGTATAGTGCATCATGCCTTAGGGCTGTAAGGCCTGCTGGAGGGGTGACTTACCTATGCCACAGGGAGTTAGAGGTGGGCATAGCACTCTGAGGGGAGTGCCATGTCGACTTAGCCATTTTCTCCCCACCAGCACACACAAGCTGTGAGGCAGTGTGCATGTGCTGAGTGAGGGGTCCCCAGGGTGGCATTAGACATGCTGCAGCCCTTAGAGACCTTCCCTGGCAAAAGCGCCTTTGGTTCCAGGGGTTCCATTTGCAAGGGACTTATCTGTGTGCCAGGGCTGCGCCAATTGTCTGTGAACAAAGGTACAGTTTAGGGAAAGAACACTGGTGCTGGGGCCTGGTTAGCAGGGTCCCAACACACTTTCAATCATAACTGCCATAAACAAAAGGCAAACAGTCAGGGGTAACCATGGCAAGCAAGGCATTTCCTTACAGTTACCAATTGCGCTCCCTTCTGGAATGAAGCACAGCTTCTGGTGAGCGATGACTTGAGTTGCACCATACAATTCCAGACACAGATGAAGAGTTCCAATCCTGTGTCTCACTGGAATGAGGCACAAAGTCTGGTGCGCGATCACTTCAGCGGCACCAGGCAAATCTAGTCACACACAGATGCAAGTTCAGTGGTGCCACACAAGGTAGAATGTGACTGCTCCAGGTACACACCCACATCTGAGGGTCGCAATCAGTGAATTGGACACCGCACATAATGAGCATGAAGTCGGATGTTGCACTAGAGAAATGTGGCATGCTTGACAAAAGAGGGTCACACGGGGTCCCGCACCCGGTGAATTTGCTCACTACCAATAAGATGCTTATACATGTTGTCGTCCCACGGTCAAGAGCCACACTCCTTGAACGTGGGAAGTACTTTGAAGGTTCCACACCAGTCAAATCCGTCCCCGGCGCAGTACTTAGGGCCAGATGTAGCAAAGACTTTGCGACTCGCAAACGTCGAAAATCGCCGTTTGTGAGTCGCAAATGCGTCTTTGCTATGTTGAAATGCATTTTGCGAGTCGGAACCGACTCGCAAAATGCATTTCCGACTTGCAAATAGGAAGGGGTGTTCCCTTCCTATTTGCAAGTCGCAATGCTATGCATTTTCAAAATGAAAGCGCAGTTACCATCCACTCGAAGTGGATGGTAACCCAGGCGCAAACGGGAAGGGGTCCCCATGGGATCCCTTCCCCTTTGTGTCTGGCAAAAAAAAAAAAATTTCAGGGCAGGCAGTGGTTGGGATAAAGTTCCTTTTGTTATATACAGGCCTACTGAGGTCATTAAAATTCCATATGTCTTTAAGATTTCAATGACTGATGTAATTACACCTGGTGTTGTTTCCGATGACTGGGATGTTCAAACAGTTGATTCTATGTTAGCTAAATTTAAGGATTACACTTTATTTGAAAGTGATGATGTGTACACTAGCACAAAGAATTATGGGGAAATGTTCTGTTATAATAACTGGGGTCATTACTACCTGTACCATACAACTATACACAGAACAGTAGTTAATTACACACTGTGGAACACTGTTCAACTCCGCCCAAACCCAAAACATTATTTAGATAAATTCACACATTTTTCTGGGCATGACAGTAAGAATGCAGAGTCATACTATTCTAAGATACCACCTTCTAAAATTAGAAACATTTTGCTAACAAACACAAAATTGATTTATTCAGATTCCTTTGTTTCCCGACTTGTAGTTGAAAGATACGAATAATGGAAGAACACTAGCGATGTAAAATGTGTATAGGGGACACAAGATTGGCAGGGTAGGGAAGTTTTATTTAGAGCATGCCTTATTCCTGTTTAAATGATCTTTTTGAATGACACAATTCAATAGACATCCTGTCCAGGTTTAGAACAAATGAATGAAATGAATACGCCCAGTATCCCCACATTGACAAAATTCAATAATTGGCAGTCCTTCCTGAACGTCACAGAGGAAGAACTAGATGCAAAGGTTCAGGCCGGTACCTATAATTCTTCACTTTCTAGTCCTGGTGGGTGGTTACTATGGCCAATAGATACAAATGGGTGTCAGATGTGTTTTGTTAATTCCTCAGGGGGTTTCAAGATTAGCCGGCTGGACCCTCACTTTGTCCCAGGTCAACACTCAAGTATAGTTACTACATAAGGTGTGGGTAAGCTGTACCGACAGTGGTTACAGACTAACACCCTAGTAGCAGTTGAAGAACATCTTAGTACTCTTTCTGAAGATTTTGGCGGTCATTATGAACATGGCGGGAAAGACCGCTGACCGCTGTGGCGGCGGTGAACAGAATCCCACCGGCAGCGGTGAATGGAAACCCACCATATAATGAACAAAAAACCCAACCCCGCCAAACATTCCCACACCACCACTCCCCGCCAGGACCCTGTCGGCGGGAATCCCAGACCACCCTACCCCGCCACCGCCAAGCACACCCAAACCCACAAATCACCTCAGCGGACAGTGGAGGCCGGATGACCCTTGGCGGCTGAGACCGCCACGGGCAGCAAGTGGGCCCAACAGCAACCAGTGCACACATTGGCTCGGCTTAGCACCCACACACCTGACACACATCCAGAACACCATAAAACACCCCCAGACACACCCCACAATCCCTTGCAAGCAAACCAGGACCAGAAGACGGAGAGCACCAGACCCAGACAGAGAACCCAGCAGACAGGACAAGTACAGCGATCCACACAGGAGCACCCAAACACCGTCCCCAGTCCCATCGCCATCCACCACCCTCACCATGTCCCACCCTCCAAAAATCCATGCTTCACCGAAAGGGAGCTAAGGACCATGGTGGACGAGATCCTAAAAGTGGAGCCACAAATATCTGGTTCCGAGGTACAGCACACACCCATCGCCCGGAAACTGGAGCTGTGACAGACCATTGACAACAGGGTGAATGCAGTGGGGCACCATCCACGCACCAGGGACGACATCCGCAAGAGATGGAACGACCTGTGGGGGAAGGTCTGGGCCATGGCATCCACGCACCACATCGCAGTGCAGAAGACTGGGTGAGGACCGCTACCCACACCACCCGACTACACCAACTGGGGGAGAAGGTACTCACCATCCTGCACCCAGAGGTACTCACTGAAGGAATGGACTTGAGTAAGTCGTCTACAGTTACCCCATATACACTATACCTATAATGCATGCACCACCCTACCCCACCCACACCCACCTAGACCCACACCCCTCCCAGCCATTACCCACCACATCCACCGCCCTGCATCACCCACAACTCACTACCAGGCCCACATCACTCCCGCTGTGCACATTCACCCACCCCTGCACATACCCACAATGGAATAATAACCCTCATCACAATGTAACACCACCACTGCCATTAAATGCAATGTCCACCTCACAAAGGCACCCCTGAAGGCCACTGAAAGGCACACCAGCACTAAATTGCACAGTACAGTCCACCTCAAACCCTCACATCACAGGACACTGGTGAAGGATCCCTGGACACTGATGAGCAGGCAGGCCCCAAACACAGCCCTGGATGCTCACCATGCAGCAGCCCCACCAAGGAAAACACTGCCACCCCTAACACCCAGTCAGGACCAGCAGGCCAGGGGTGGCATGCCCACACCAATGGACCCAGGGCACAAACAGTTGGAACACAGCAACAGAGGCCACAGTCTCCCACACCCAACATGCAGGAAGACGAGGGCCCCAGTACTAGTGGCACGTCAAGACCTGCGCAGGGGACACAGGCACAGGGGGACAGAGCAAGGTCAAGTGCACCAGTGGGTCAGGGGGTAGGGCACCGGATAGATGCAGCAGCCCAGGACATTGCAGAGGTAATGGTGGCATACCACATACCCAAGACAGGTTGGCACAGATTGTATCCACCCTGGAGCAAAGTCAGAGGATGCAGCTGGAACACCACCAACAGGCCATGGAGCAGTGGAAAGAACACAATGCCACAATGGCCACCATTGCTGGAGCACTGCTGCAGTTGGTCAACAAACCCTCAGACACCCACACCGGACAAGAGGTCCCCACAACAGCCCTGGACAACCAGCAACAGTTGTCCCAAGCAGCTGAAACAGCACAGGAAATACCCTCCCAGGAATCACAAGGGTCAACCATGTCACCCCAAGTAGCTCCACAGCAGGCGCCCAAACATAGTCTCAGGCCAATATATGGCACTGGAAACCCAGCTAAGGACAAGCCCCCTTCCAACAATTGACACTGCTGCTACTGCCAAGCAACCATCCCACCCATTCACCAACTGCACTTAGCTGAGGGCTAAATCAAGTACTAAACTACAAATAGGACCCACCTATGATGTCAAACAGGCCTGCCACCAAGTCGGTTTTGAGGACACCCAACCATTACGACTTCCATTACTGTACATAGCACATTTCACTGTATTCCACCAATAAACAACATATCTCACCTGTAACACTGTCCCCTGTCTTCAATGTTGAACAAAGTGGAGTAATGATGCAACAGGCAGGGATAAACTTTATTGTCAAATTGTGAATGGTGGTGGTACAGTGTGTTTCAAAATAGTCAAGAAGGGAATGCATATATTGTCTGTCTGTACCATGCTGAAGAGGTCCATGACTCGCATATCATGACCAATTCCACCTAGTTGACATGGCACACTTACAGTATCATTCACTAACCACATATACAGGCTGAAGTGCCAGACAGTTATTGGAAGTAGAGTTGTGTCAGTTGGTTTCTAGAATTGACATCTTCCCCTTGCTCATCCTCACCTCTCTGAGGTAACAGATCAGGACCTATAGCACCCTGCACCTCCAAAAGGGGGATTGAATGTCTCACTGCCACATTGTGCAGCATGCAGCACGCCACGACTAACCTACACACCTTATCAGGCCCATAGGCCAGGGAACCCCCAGAGATATGTAGGCACAGGAATCTAGCCTTCAGGAGACCTATAATACACTCTATCACCCTCCTAGTACGTCCAGGGGCCTCATTGTGTTTCCTCTCTGCATCCGTCCTGGGATTCCTCACTGGTGTCAGGAGACAACGCAAGTTTGGATAGCCAGAATCACCTAGAGAAATAGTCAATACAGAGTCGTCATTGGAATGTCCTTAGTCTGATAGGCTCTTTTTCTGCAATGTGTCAGTTAGTGACAGGCACACTTACCTATGATCCACCCTCGGTCCTCTTTGAGTTGTTCCATCGTTGGTGGCACACTACTGTTCCTCAAAACAAATGAATCATGGACTGAACCCGGAAACATGGCATTCACATGGGATATGTACTGGTCTGTAGTACATACCAATTGGATGTTCATGGAGTGAAAGTTCTTCCTGTTTCTGTACACCTGTTCACTCACTCTTGGGGGGATGATCGGTATGTGGGTTCCATTGATGGCACCAATAACATGGGGAATGTTTGCAAAGGCTTAGAAGTCTGACTTGATGGCAGGGAGCTCAGCACTTTGAGGGAATCACATAGGATTGCAGATTTTGTACAAATGCATTCAGAAATCTTGTCAGTACCTGGCTGAACATTGGCTGTAAGAGACCGGCACCCATGCCCACTGTCACTTGAAAAGAGCCTGTGGCCAGGAAATGTAGTGCGGAGAACACTTGCACCTCAGTTGGAATGGCATGCTGATTACGATTTCCGGGAGTCAGTGAAGGATCCAGTAATGCACATAGGACCTGAATAGTTGCACGTGTGAGTCTGTAAGTGATAATGATCTGACGCTCCACCATGGTCCCCCTATCCACAAGTGGTCTGTACACAGATGGTGCCCTTCGTCACCACAAGGGTCGGTACCTGTGAGGGGTAAGAACAAGGAGTCATGTGCACACATACACTGTCAGATTTGCTAAACACATTCACTGCATGCTTCATAGTAGTGTCTGTACAATAACTGCAACCTGACAGATGTACATTGACATCACTAAGAGGGAACGGAGTAAATCATGTGTGATTATATACTCTATGCATAGAGAAATAGGTGCTTCATATGGCTACTAGGCCCAGCATTGTGAGTAATTTAAGTTTCAAGATGCGTAGGTGATGGCAAAATGTCTGCCCAATGTAGTTCTGCCCCTTCGCTGTGAAAGTGACCTAACACCGCTAGCTGTTGACGTCACAGCGTACGGCGGTGTTGACCTCTGTTCGCACCCTCATTGGCTAACATGGATGCCAATGGGGAATCCTGACGTATCATGATCGCCGCCGGTGGTGACGGTGCATTCTGCTGCAGAACATACACGCATTCGTCATCGTTTGATCACTTGACTCCCTGATCCTGTGCGGACAAGTACTCCACTCTGTGTACTGCTGTGGCCTGCCTCTGGCTATGGATGTTCCATGTGGTGCAGGGGAAAGGGCCCCGGCCTTCACTCAGGAAGAACTGGAGAAACTGGTGGAAGGGGTCCTGCCTCTGTACGGTTGACTATACGGCTGGCCAGAGGTACAAGTGAGTCCGGGTTTAGGGGGCACTGTGTGGGTAATGGATGGAGTGGATTGCTCAGATGTGCGCTCCTGTGAGCCAGGATGGGGCTATGTGCATGGAATGCTGCGTGCCACCTTCCTGCATGTTTGGGAGTACTGTCTGTCCTATGTCTAACAATCAGCCAGCTATTGCCATCGTGCAGGTGCCTGACCTCTGTGTTTCTTCTCTGTGTCTCCCTACTAGGTCAGCACCCACCAGAAGAGGGAACATTGGCATGCCATCGCCAAGGAGGTATAGACCCTGCGGGTCTACCACCGGCGGAGCACCCACTGTTGTAAGAGGTGGGAGGACCTGCGGTGCTGGGCGTGGAAGATAAGTGAGGCCCAGCTGGGGAAGTCCTCCCAACGTGGTAGGGTTGCCCGTCGGGCACTGACCCCCCTCATGCGAAGGATCCTGGCAATGGCATACCCAGACCTGGATGGGCGCTTGAAGGCTGCACAGCAGTCGCAGGGGGGTGAGTACTCACAGCCCATACTTCAGCCTGGAAGGATGAGTGTGGGTGCGATAGGGCTCATGGTGCTTAGAGCAGGGTTTTCGACTGGTATCCAGCTTCTGTCTGCTCCCCAAATGGTGTAGCGGTGTCACTGTCAGGTTTCACCTACCTCAGCTTCAATGCAATGACAGGATATGGGTATAGGTCAGTATATTGCTCTGTAGTCAGGGCCATGGTCATGGGCCTAGTGCACGGTGCTGCCTTTTGGGTGTGTCTTCTGGGTAGGTGTATGCCTGGCCATTGTGTATCAGCATTCAGCTACTTACAAGTGTCTCTCCTGTTTTGTCTCCCCATCCCTGTTCTCTTTTGTGTGTCTGGTACAGCATCAACATCAGGCGAGGGAGCTGAGGCACCGGCTAGTGGGGAGACAGCGGCCCACGGATCCTCAGAGGCAGAGACAACGGACACCAAGGGGACCAGTGGGTGGGAGGGCGAGGGGACTTCCACAGGGGAGGCTACTACCACAGGGGGTAGTGACTATGAAACCTCCTCCGATGGGGGTCCTCCGGCGCTGGCGGACACTAGTGGACAAATCACGACCGTGAGATCTTCCACCACCCATACCATCAGCGCCCTCCCTTCTGCTCCCTACCGAGTTGCCCGTGCCTGTCCACCCAGAAAGGTGGGCGTCTCCTTCGCCCCAGGCACATCCTCCCCTGTCCCAGTCAGCCCTGCTGCCCTCACAGAGGAGGCTATTGACCTCCCGAGAACCATCTCTGTAGGGCAGACAACCATTGTCAATGCCATCCAGGGGCTAGCATCAGAGGTGCAGCAGACCAATGCCTATCTGGATGACATTCACGGTGCTGTGTCTGCCCTACAGAGATCTTTTCAGGCTCTGGCCTCCTCTTGGGCGGCAGCCAGTTTCCCTGGCCATTCCATCCCCCCTCCAACCTCCTCTACCCCTTCCAGCAGCCCACTCCCTTCACCCATCCAATGCACACATTCAGACACGCTGTCAAGCACATCAACACACAAGAAACACACTTCCAAACACAAACACCACACATCCCACCACAAGCATTCACACAGCCAACAGACACCTGCACACACAACAACGTCCACTTCCCCCAGTGTGCCCGCCTCTTCCGCATCCCTGTCTGTCCCCTCTACATGCACACACTCATGCACTGCACCTTCACTCACTGTTACTGCTCCTATTCTTGCACTCACCACAAAAGCAGACAGCCATACATGCACCCCATACACCACACCTGCACTCACAACCTCCACTGTAGTTGACACATGCAGCACACTCACCCGACTTGCAGACACCCACCCAACATACATCCACACTAGCTGTCTGTCTTCTCCCACTGTGTCCACCCCCACCTCCCAAAACACTCAAACGCACCAAGACACCCACCCATCAGACATCCACCACACCACAGCATACTGAGCAGTCACCGGCACTCACTACACGCACACCTACACCCCATACATCAACTCCCTCTGCCTCCACTCCCACGCCCTCATCCAAACCCATCCCAATTGCTCCCCAAAAACTTTTCCTCTCCCGTTTAGACCTGTTCAAACTCACTGGCCCACCCCGTCTTGTCCCAAAACGTGCCCATCTCCTTGCCCTTTCCGCTCCTTCCACATCGCAGCCCACCCTGGTCCAGCCTTCCCATTCCCGTACCCCTTCTCCAGTTAAGAAGAAGGCCCGCTCAGAGCCTAAGGCATCCTGTTCCACCCAAGCCAAACAGCCCCCACCCCCTTCAAAGGAGAAGCCCTATGGTGCCCTGTTGAGTGGAGTACCCAGCACTTGTGGGAGTCAGGTGTGGCCAGTTGTGGCCAAGGACAATTGACTGTTTATGGACTGGCCATTGGCCCTGTTCGCATCATTTAGCTCACTGAGCTACTGAATACAGTTTCTGTGTGGTCTGTGTTTGGGCTGCACGCAGTTCCACCCTGGTGCTTGTTTAAATAATTTATGGCTGTGGTGCTATTGTATGTCCTATGGCCAAGTTGCAGTGGCCTTCGGTCGGGTACTTCCCTTTTGGTGTGGGGTGTCTGACTATTGCTGCTGGGAAGGGTTGGGGGGGCTTTGCGGGGTGGGTGAAGTTGGTGGGTATGTAACTTTGCCCTTTCCTCCCTTGTTTTGTAGGTTGCGGTACTTACCGTCGCCGTCTTCGTCAGCGGTCTCGGTCATGTAGATATATGGTAAGGAGCAAGGCTGGTATGATCTGCAGCTCTCTGTCCATGGCGGCCGCTGCACGTTTTGTTGACCTCCGGTGAGTGTTTCCTTCTATTTGTTTCTTTTCTGCCTCGCTTTGTGTGGCGGTGGTTCCCGCCCCGGAACTGGTGGAGGAATGGTGGTTCATAATTTGATGGGTGGGTTGGCCCTTTCCGACGGCCTGTGGGCGGTCTCTGCCGTTGTCAGCGGGACTCCTTTCCTGGCGGTGGGTGGTGCGCGGGATGCGTGAGTTTCGTTTGGTCATTATTTGGCAGTCCGGACCGCTCCTCTGTTGGCGGTTTCTACCGCCACCGCCGGCGGTGTGAAACGGACGGCCATGTTCATAATGAGGGCCATAGACTTGGAGAACTTCTTGTGAGGCCCAAGAAAGCCACGCTCTAAAAGATTAATCTATGCCATATACAATGAGATCTGGAAGCTTTCCCAAATGGAAACAGCTGCGTGTTTTAGGCAGATTGATAAGCAAAATTTGAAAAAGGCTTTAGCTGTTGTCGATAATTACATGAACAAGCTGTCCAACAGGATATATTCCCTTAATAACATAGGCCCTCATTATGACCCTGGCAGTGACTGATAAAGTGGCAGGCTGGTGGTAAGTTCTGCCAAATTATGACCATGGCGGTGATAAGTCCCATAACCAGCCAATATACCACACCAACTGCCACAGCAGAAACAACATTCACCACAGCGGTAGCCAACAACAGCTAGGCGGGAGACAAAGTACTTCCCACCATAATAAGACACACAAAACCCTCACCTTTTCCGTGGCAGTACCAATGCCAACAAAAGCCTGGTGGAAACAGAGCCCAGAAGTGAAAGGGCTCTCCATTGGAGACCCAATGATCTTCTATGTCATGCTCCACCTGGAACACCAACACCCAAGAAGAAGATGGGGAGTACAGCCGTCTAGCACACAAGGGAGGGAGGGAGGAAAACAAGAGTGACACACACACGCACCACACACACCATCCACACACACACCAAATATATTTACAGATGTACATAAAGGGTGAATACCCAGTCCAAAGTCAAAAGGGCAAATCGCACAGCAGCTCCTGGATTGTGACCTACATGGCATCCTCTGAGCGGTGACGGCTGCACTGTGGTGGTGGTTGGAGGTGTCTCCTGGGCAGCCTCTGCACTCTCTGATGGCTGCACTGTGGTGGTGGATGGAGAAGCCTGCTGGGCAGCCTTTGCACTCTCTGATGGCTGCACTGTGGTGGTGGATGGAGGTGCCTCCTGGGCAGCCTCTGCACTCTCTGATGGCTGTACTTACACAGCTGGTGGTGGGGTCCCCGAGACAGCTGGTGGTGGTGTCAGCCTGACAGCCTCTGCTGGTGTAGAGTGCTTCGTCTCCTCCTGCACATGGGTCGTGGATCCCTCACCCATCCTGACAGGGGTGGATGGGCTCCTCCCTTCTCTGCCTAGTGGTGCAGGCTCCTTCCCTTTCTTCACAGGTTGTGCAGGCCCCTTCTCCTTCTTTCCAGGTGGTTCAGGCTCCTTCCCCTTCTTCACAGGTGGTGCAGGCCCCTTCCCCTTCTTCCCTGCTGGTGCTGACTCCTTCCCCTTCTGCGATGGAGCTGTGGTATCCTTACCACCACGAGTAGGTGGTGCTACCACTGTCCCTGTGGACTGTTTGGCTGAGGTTCTGGGCTGTGTACTTGGTACCCTCCCCATATGGGCAGGACGGGGTGGGGAGGGGTAGGGAAGTGGTCAAATTGGGAAAGGAAAAAGCTTTTTAGGGATGGTGGAGCAGGGGGAGTAATGGGAGTGGAGGATGAGGGAGTGGTTGTTGGAGGTGTGTGTCTGCTGGACTTGGGTGCAGGTGCATGGGCAGTATGCTGATGTGAGGTGGGTGGCTGTTGGTTGTGTGAATGCTTGTGTTTGTGTCCTTTAGGAGGGGGAAGGACAGGCCCAGTAGGAGAGGACACAGGGGACGCATGCATGGATGTTGTGGAGGTGTCTGCCAGTGAGGTTGTGTTCTGCTTAATGTGGTGATGCTTGTAGTGGATGCTGATGTAGTGCATGCAGGTGTGAGTGTGGACGTGACTGGGAGGGAGGTGGAGGAGGAGGAGGGGGAGACAATGGAGGCAGTGGATGTTGTCGTGTCTGCAACTGTATGGTGTTTGCGTGAGTGCCTGTGGGATGAAGTTAGGTGCTTGTGTTTGCCTGTGCCACTCTTGTGTGTTGCCTTGTGTGCATGCTCCTCTGTATGTGTACCTGGGATGGGTTGGGGTTGAGGGGAATGGGACTGGGAAGTGGGAGTTGGAGGGGGGACAGTAGAAACAGAGACAATGGCTGCCGTCAGAGAGGAGGCCAGAGCCTGAATTGATCTCTGTTGGGCCACCAATCCACAGTGAATGCCCTCCAGGAATGCATTGCATTGCTGCAGCTGGGATGCCAGCCCCCAGATGGCATGCACAATGGTTCATTGCTCTACAGAGATGAATCTCAGGAGGTCAATAGCCTCCTCACTCAGGGCAACACGGATCACTGGGGCAGTGCCTGAGGCAAAGGGGTGGCTGATGTACCTGCAGCTGGGGTGGTCAAAGAGGTGTTCGCCACCACCAGGGAGCTCCCATCAGAGGGGGTATCTGAGTCTGTCGCCCCTCCTGTCTCTGCCGTGGTGCTCCCCTCGCCCTCTGTCCCACTGATTCCCTCAGCGTCGGTGGACTCTGCCTCCAGGGTCCTGTGGGATGCAGCTCCCTCTTTCCCCGGTGCCTCTGCTCCTCCGCCAGATGATGCTAATGAACACAAGGACAGGATGACAAAACAAGAAAGGGGGAGGACAAAGGATACACTTGGTGAGTGACTGCACCAACAGCACTGGCATGCACATCACCCTCACACACAGGGAACAGACCTCAGCAATATGCATTGCACTACCAGTGATATGGCTAGTCACCAACGCAAGATGAAGACCACAAAATGCCAACTGCAGAACACCTGGGACCCACGATGCTCTGCCTGAAAGTGACTACTAACAGGCTAGGTTACCTGTATTTGTATACAACTATTACCCTATAAATGGCCCACGCTGCAATGCCTGGCCTGGCCTCAGGGGCACCCACTAACACACAGCCACCACCTGGATACCACCCCACCACCCAAAATATGTAATGATACCCACTGTACTCACCCCCTTGTGGCTGCTGTGATTTCCTCAAGTGCCCATCCAGCTCAGGGTAGGCCACCGCTAGCATGCGGGCCATCAGTGGGGTCAGGGTCCGACGAGCTCCCCTTCCTCGTTGGGAGGCCATCCCCAGCTCGGCCTCCGCGGTCTTCCGTGCCCAGTGTGTCAGGTCTTCCCACCGTTTCCGACAGTAGGTGCTCCGCCTGCCATAGACCCCCAGGGTCCGCATGTCCTTGACAATGCAAGCCATAATCCATTCTTATGATGGGCACTGATGTGCAGCGGTAATACAGACAGGAGAACATACATTAAACTAACAATCCAACCTGTCACACACATGACCCATCATACCCGATTCCATCACCATTGGCACACACATAGGTCAACCCACAACATGTACACAACACAACAGACAATCCACCCACCCCCCACCTTTACACAATGCTTTAACACACATCTCCATGCATCTATGCCACATGCATAGTGCCCAAAGTGTACTCACCTGTTGGTCTGGAGGCCCATATAGCTGTCTGTACTGGGGCCCATCTACCAGTTGCTCCAACTCCTCCGAAGTGAAGGCCAGGGCCCTTTCCCCGGTCACACAGGCCATGGTAGGTTCCAGACACAGGTCACAGCAGCACATGCAGTGTAGATCTTCTGTTGAAGGTCAGGAAACAAGTGAGGAATCAGATAGAAAATGGCAGTCACATCTGCGGCGGTGTACACCGTCACCGCCGGCGTAGATCCCCATTTGCCACTGTACTCCATAGGGCCCAATATTTTCCAATTAGGAATTGCACGCCGGTGCACGACTGCCTACCGCCACGACACCCAACATCTGCGGAATTACCTCACTTCCACCTGTCCCTCCATACAGGACAGGCAGTCACCATTTCAGAGGGGGGGTGAACAGGCCTATCAACAACTGCTGTGTCACAGGTTAAATAGGCACGTACTTTGAAATTTACACTGTCCCAATACATATGTGCACCATGTGGACTTCTGTTTTGGTTTAGTTTTTGAAATTGTGACAGTGTTAGAAATGGGGTTTCTGGTTGGCTAGGGTATGCACCTAAGCCAGGCAGAACCCACCCACTCTAGTCAGGGCAAAGGAGTTACACGTGACAGATAACCCCTACTCACTCCCTTGGTAGCTTGGCACGACCAGTCAGGCCTATCCCAGAGGCAATGTGTAAAGCGTTTGCACAACACACGTGATGCACTATCCCCACCACAAAGGGAACACAACATCAAGTTATATAAAAATATACTGTATTTTACACAACGCAATTATTAGACCAAACACCACATATCAGTAATATCCTGCTACCTTAGCAGTTGCCAGAACATTACACATTAGTTACTCTGCCAAACTAGCAGTAGTCACATATAACACACAGGTTACCTAGTATTCTGCAACATAAGCAGTAGTCAGGAAACATGTTACTACACCAAAACACTTGTCACAGGAATATCCTAAACACCTATTTTAGGAACATTATAAAACGTATGGCAAGTCAGGAAAACATATTAGCAGGTCAGGCCCATGAAAGGAACATTAGCATACATATATGGACTACATCATAAAACAGCTAGGCAACATATAAACCAATAAAGTCTCTAAAAATAACTTATGCCATATATATTGTCTTTAAGCAGTACCTGCTTAAGAAGAGGGGCACTTCCAGTGCCAGGCGAATGATCATGGGGCCCCCAGCGCTCCTCTTCGCCAAATGGGGGCCTCCCAAGAGTTCTGGAGTTGAGGAGGGTGGCACGCACCCCTCTGGATTTTAGGACAGGCCCTTACTGGGGCCCGCGATTTCTGGGGGCCACCCAGGGCCTCCACCGACCCTCATGAGGAGGGGGCCAAAGTCCAGAAAAACAATTAGGGAGGAGGGGTGCGTCCAGCACCCCCTCTGGTTTGTAACGGTCCCCTTCTGGTGCCCGCGATCGCTAGGGGCCCCCCAGGCCTCCTCTGGCCCTTCCATACGGGGAGGCATAACAATGCGCAAAGGGCACCAGCAACAGACCCTGCGGTGCGGGGAGCCTCCTATGAGGCTTCCACCCCGCCCGCCCTTCAAACTATTCTGACCAGGGCCCTCCTTGGGCCTGCAATTGTTGCAGGGCCGAAACGGAATAAATGTAGCCCACACGAGGGCTCCAGTGGGGAGCCTTGGACAAGGCTTCTCTCCCTGCCCGACGTCTCCTTCCCTCTGATCAACCCACCCGGGCTGTGGCGGTGTGCAGGCACTGAAGAAGGTGCCTGCTTGTGCCCCGAGGGTGCTCCTTGGAGCGCGCTTTGCCCGGGGGCACGATAAGAGCGCGCTCGCTCCTCTCTTTCTCTTGAAGGTGCCCCGGGGGCACAGGGTGCAGCCTAACTCCGACGCGCTCTGATAATTCAGGAGCCGGGTTACGGTGGTGAAACGGGGCACAGCGACACACTTTGTAAAGCTCTAGGGCCTTGTAATAGGCCCGGGTCGCAGTGGTGAATTCCGGCAACAAGCGCTTTCAAAACGCTAGCTTCTAAGAAGAAGCAGGGCAATCACCAAAAAGCACTTTCCAAAGTGCTGGGGCAAAATGAAGCACTCCTCGTGCAGTAAATGGATGCAGGGGTCAGAGGCCACAGCACCCTGCCCCTGGGGACAAAATCAAAGGAGAACAGTGCAGAAAAGCCTGCAGCAGGTCAGCACATGGTAAATGCAGGCAGTTGGCAGTTCCTCCATATGACCAAGCAGGTCATAGGTCAGCACAGCAGCAGCAGTCCATAGCGGTTTCTGGTGAGTTCCTCCAGCACTCTGTGTCCAGTTCCAGGTAAGTTCCAAGAGTTCCCAAACTGTGGGGAAGACTCCCCTGTACTTATACTCAGTTTTACAGTGTGCTACAAAGGAAGGGGAGAGGAGGTTTCAACTAGTTAGAACTGGTTCTGGGAGTGACCCCGCCCTCCTCCAGCACAGGCTCCAAACATCAGTTGGGAGTAAACAACCCTGTTGTGTGAGGCCAGGGCACAGCCTTTACAAATGCAGGTGTGCCCAGCCTCTCTCTTCTCTCAGGCCAGGAAGACTATTCAGCCTGCAGATGCACCTCTTTGACACCTCCATCCTCCCTGTGTACCGGATGTCTAAAAAGTATGCACAAAGCCCAACTGTCACTCTGCCCAGACGTGGATTGGAGTCTAGCTGCAAAATATCAGAGTCCTAAGCACAGAGAAATGCTCACATTCTAGAAGTGGCATTTCTGTATTAGTAATAGAAAATACACCTACCCCAGTAAGCAGCATTTCTTACCACCATTACAACCATACCAAACATGCCTATGCTACCCCTCATAAATCAGACAATACCCCCTACATATAAAGCAGGGCATTTCTAATGCAATCCTATGAGAAGGCAGCACTCACAGAAGTGAGGCACCAAGTTAGGCTGTTTGTCACTACCAGGACAGGCCATGCAACCTGGCACATGTCCTGCCTTCTACATACATAGCACCCTGCCCATAGGGCTAGCTAGGGCCTCCCTTAGGGGTGACTTACATGTGCTAAAAGGGGAGTTCTGGGCCTGGCAAGTAAATTTAGATGCCAAGACCCTGTGGCAGAAAACTGTGCACACAGGCCCTGTGCTAGCAGGCCTGAGACATGTTTGAAAGTTTACTTCAGTGGGTGGCGCAAGCAGCGCTGCAGGCCCACTAGTAGCATTTAATTTACAGGCCTTGGGTATAGAGATACCACTGTACAAGGGACTTATAGGTAAATTAAATATGCCAATTAGGTATAAGCCAATCATACCAACTTTAGATGGAAGAGCACCTGCACTTTAGCACTGATCAGCAGTGATAAAGTGCTCAGAGTCCTAGAGCCAACAGCGAGAGGTCAGAAAAAATGGGAGGAAGGAGGCACAAAGTCAGGGGATGAACCTGCCAAAAGGACCAGGTCCAACAGACAGCCTACTCACTCTTGTGCCTGTTAGATACCTGCCGCTGCGGATGAATAGGAGGTGGAGACATACCCCCGTGTACAGACCCCTTGTGGACTTAGCTACACTGGAGGACAGGCACATTAACCTCATCTATAGACTGGACAGGGCCACAATCACAGAGTTGTGTGCCCAGTTGGAGCCTGACCTGATCTCATCTATCCGTCAACCAACTGGGATTCCCCCCCATTGTGCAAGTGCTATCAGTGCTCCATTTCCTGGCAACAGGCTCTTTCCAAGTGACAGTGGGCTTGGCAGAAGGAATGTCACAGCCAATGTTCTCAATCGTGCTGTTAAGAGTGTTGTCTGCCCTGGTAAAACACATGTGCAGCTACATAGCTTTCCCCCAGGTGGAAGATTTGGCCACTGTGAAGGCTGGATTCTATGCAATGGGACATTTCCCCAATATTATAGGGGCGATTGACGGGGCACATATTGCATTTGTCCCCCGCCCCTGCCAGAATGAACAGGTGTACAGGAATGGTAAGAGTTTCCACTCCATAAATGTACAGATGGTGTGCCTGGCAGACCAGTACATCTCCCACGTCAATGCTAAGTATCCTGGGTCGGTGCGTGATGCCTTTGTCCTGAGGAATAGCAGCATCACAAATGTGATGGCCCGACTACAGAGCCACATGGTGTGGCTTATAGGTGAGCTTTTGTCCCCACACAGTGTATGTTAGTGTATGCCTCTGATGTTAATCTCATAGGATAGTGTGTGGTTAAATGTTGTCCCTCAATACCTGCAGGTGACTCTCACTACCCAAACCTATCGTGGCTACTGACCCCTGTGAGGAATGCCAGTACAAGGGCTGAGGAACGTTATAATGAGGCACATGGGTGAACCAGGAGGATCATGGAGAGAACCTTCGGCCTCCTGAAAGCCAGGTTCAGGTGCCTCCAACTGAAAGGTGGATCCCTGTGCTACTCACCCTAGAAGGTCTGCCAGATAGTCGTGGCATGCTGCATGTTGCACAACCTGGCCCTCAGACGCCATGTACCTTTTCTGCAGGAGGAGGAGACTGGAGATGCCCTTGTGGCTACAGTAGACCCTGATGACAGTGAGGATAAAGAGGCTGAGGATGAGGACAACAGAGCATCATTTATACGTCAGTACTTCCAATGACACACAGGTGAGACAGTGCAACATCATATTTCTATGACTATTGGTGTATTCTGTGTGGCTGTGGCATGACAACATTAACTTCCTTTTACTTCTACTTACTGTCACCTATGGTTTGGTCATTTTACAGATGTTGGTGATATAACAACTGTTGGACCTGGTCCTTTTACAGGGTCATTCCCCAGACTTTTTGCTTTTTGCCTCCTTATTTTTCTGACCTTTGTTGGCTGACGTTTTGACTCTGAGCACTTTTCACTGCTAACCAGTGCTAAAGTGCATGTGCTCTCACTTACAAATTTGGTATGATTGGATTACACCTAATTGGCATATTTAATTTACCTATAAGTCCCTTGTAAAGTGGTATCCTATACCCAGAGCCTGTAACTTAAATGCTACTAGTGGACCTGCAGCGCTGCTTGCGCCACCCACTGAAGTAGCCTGTCAAACCTATCTAAGGCCTGCTAGCGCAGAGCCTGTGTGCACAGTTTCCTGCCACAGGGACCTGGCATCTAAATTTACTTGCCAGGCCTTGAACTCCCATTTGACTACATATGAGTCACCCCTAAGGTACGCCCTAGCTAGCCCTTTGGGCAGGGTGCCATGTATGTAGAAGGCAGGACATGTGCCATATTGCGGGCCTGTCCTGGTAGTGACAAACAGCCTAACTTCGTGTCTCACTGCTGTGAGTGCTGCCTCCTCATAGGATTGCATTGGAAATGCCCTGCCTTATGTGTAAAGAGTATTGTCTGATGTATGAGGGGTAGCGTAGGCATGTTTGGTATGGTTGTGATAGTGGTAAGAAATGCTGCTTACTGGTGTAGGTGTATTTTTTTTATTACTATCACAGAAATGCCACTTCTAGAAAGTGCACATTTATCTGTGCTTATGACTTTGGGGTTTTGCAGCTTGTCTCCAATCCATGTCTGGGCAGACTGACAGTTGGGGCTTTGTGCATACTTCTCAGACAGCCTGAACACAGGGAGAGTGGAGGTGACACAGAGGTGCATCTACATATTGTAGAGCCTTCCTGGGCTGAGAGAAGGGAGAGGCGGGGCACACCCACATTTGTAAAGGCTGTGCCCTGGCCTCACATAATAGGGTTGTTAACCCCCCACAGATGTTGGGAGCCTATGTTGAAAGGAGAGAGGGGGCACTCCCAGAACCAGTTGAGGGAAGGCAGAAAAGCGGCTCGCGCACCGGACCGGGTGTGGCTGCCTTCGGAAGCGGGTGAAGAGCCTCAACGGAGGCCCCTGCTTCCTTCACTACCTTTTTAGGCAGCCGCACCGCAGACAAGGGCGGCTGCCTCCCTCCAAGTAGGACGCGGGGAAGAAAGGGAGTTCCCTTTCCCCCGGTCACTGAGCTAGGGGGCGATTGCCTCTACTGCTCTAATCTTTGGCGCTTTGGGCCCCCCCTTCGGAGAGGGCCATTAGAGGCCGGGGCCCCCCCCAAGGATCTTTTCATTGCAGAGGGGTGCAGACCGCCCCTCTCTCCCAAGGGACCGCAGAGGCCCCCGTTTTGCACATAGGAGTGCCGGGGGGCCCATTGTCCATCTTCTAGGCACTGGGAGTGCCTCTTCATCACAACCAGGTACTTTTTAGGGAATATGGGCTCCAGGAGCCTAGTATAGACCTTACCTGCTTTCATAACATTACATATATGTGCTGATGTTTCTTTTATGAGTGTGACAAGCTGATATGTATTCCTATGACTTGTGATCTGTTTTCTAATGTTCCTTTTATGGGTATTTAGGGGTTATTCATGACAAGTGCATATAACTCTTAGTGTAATTCCTGACTACTGCTTATGTTGCAGAATCCTGAGTACTTACGTGTTCTAATGTGACAATTGCATATTCTTGCAGAGTATTTGTAACTTGTGTAACGATTTGACAACTGCTAAGGTAGCAGGGTATTACTTACTTGTAATGTTGGTTTAATTATGTTTTGTGCAATACAGATTATTTTTACATAGCTCTGTGTTGTGTTTACTTTGTGGTATACATTTTGCGTCACGTTAGTGTGTGTTGTGCAAACGCTTTACACATTGCTCCTGGGATAGGCCTGACTGCTCGTGCCAACCTACCAAGGGGGTGAGCAGGGGTTATCTTAGATGTGAACTCCCTTGCCCTGACTAGAGTGGTTAGGTTCTGCCTGGCTGAGGTGCATACCCTAGCCAACCAGAAACCCCATTTCTAACAACAACTGTGTACTGATGTGCTGACTACAGTCAGCTACAGGTCATTATTTCTATGCTCTCACAATGTACAGTTCATTTGCAATGGATGTAGCTGTTTTCATAAATACAAATTTTCAATACTTGAAATACTAGTAGTCGAGTTTTATTCAAGGGTGTTTATTGTAGTGCTGAGAAATTGAGGGGAAAGTGCAATGGAATGGGGTGAGGATGGAGGAAAGTCCAGGGTATTGTTCCAGTCAGTTTGTAGCACAGGTGCAGTGTCCAAGTGGCCCTGGGAAGGGGAGCAAAGGCAGTTCAATGTGGACAAGGTGACAGGGTGGGACACAAGGGGGACAATCAGGAGAGTTTAATTTCCTGGTGGTGGTTTTGGCAATTGTCTTTGGCTTCTGTCTGGGTCGCAGGGAACATTTGCAGGGTGATTCACCTTCTGCAGGGGGAGGGATGCTGGTGGCATGTGGGTCCTGTGGCGGGGCCTCCTGGCCACTAGTGGCAGCGGAAGTGGAGGGCTGTTCAGTTTACTGGCTAGTGGTAGGGGCCCGCTAGTGTGCTGTTGCCTCCCTCATGATGTTGGCCATGTCTGCCAGCACCCCTGCTATGGAGATCAGGGTGGTGTTGATGGCCTGCAGGTCCTCCCTGATCACCTGATACTGTCCCTCCTGCAGCCACCTGTTCTCCTGCACATTGTCAAGGATCTGACCCATCGTATCCTGGGAATGTTGGTAGGCTCCCAGGATCTTGGAGAGTGCCTCCTGGAGAGTCGGTTCTCTGGTCCTGTCCTCCCCCTGGCGCACAGCAGTCCTCCCAGTGTCCCTGTTGGCCTGTGCCCTTGTCCCTGAATGATGTGCCCACTGACACTGACCCCAGGTTCCTGATTGTCTTGGGGGCGAGGTGTGGCCTGGGGTCCCGCTACAGGTGGGCACACTGCTGATTGACGTGTCCTGGGGACAGAGGTGTGGGTACACTGGATAGTTGCTGTGGTGTTGGATCCTGATGGGGGAGGCTGTGTGGTGGACTGTGATTGTGCTTGGATGACCGGCTATCCAGTGGTCAGTGATGGGCCAGGTAGGTCCCCCAGTTTCTGAATCACTGGTAAATGAGTTACCGTCATCACTGGGGGCACCTTCTGTTGGGGGACTGGATAGCACCTCCTCTCCACTGACATTGGCTGGGGTGCCTGTGGGGATGTATTATGCTTCATGTGTATGACATTTGTACATCCCTGGCTTCCCCTCTATCCTTGGTGCTGCCCTGCCAGCTTTTGCTTGTGTCTGGTGATGTATTTTGGGTATATTAGTTTCCCTATGCTGTGCATGCTTTGGTGATGTGTGTCCATACAGGGCTAGGAGGGGTGTCTATGTATTGTTCGGCATGCAAGGCTTGGCATTGGGGATAGTCATATGTGAAGGTGCAGTGTGTGGGATGAGTGGAGTGATGGGAGTGAGGGTGAGGGTGTGAGATGGCATGCAGGTATGGGGGGGTGATAACTAGTAAATGTTGACTTACCAGTGTCCAGTCCTCCGGCTACTCCAGCGAGTCCCTCAGCAGGCAGTATTGACAAGACTCACCTCTCCCATGCTGTGACCTGTTGGGGAGAAGGTGGGGGTCCACCGCCAGTCCTCTGTATGGCAAGCTGGTGCCTTGCTTCAATGGAACGTACCTCCCCTCGTAGGTCGTTCCACCTTTCCTGATGTTGTCACTTGTTCTTGAGTGCTGTCCCACGGCGTACACCCTGTCCACGATTCTCCGCAGTAGCTCCATCTTTCTTGCAAAGGAAATCTGCTGTACCTTTGCTCCAAAGAGCTGTGACTCTACCCTGACAATTTCCCCCACCATGACCCATAACTCCTCCTCAGTGAAACGGAGGTGCCTTTGTGGTGCCATGGGTATTTTGTGGTGTGTGTTGGTGAGAGTGTGTTGAGTAATGTGGTGGGTTTGGGATGTGGAGTGCATGAGGGATGTATGGGTGTAAATGGTGTGTGTGTGTCTTGCTGTCAACTGTGCTCTTCTTCTCAGCCTCCTGGTAGCAATTGGTGATCGTAAGGAATTGTGGATACTGTGGGTTTGTGTTTTATAGTTGGTGGGTATGTAGGTGTGGTGTGTGTATGGGGGTCAGGTGTGTGTTTTTGGTATTGGCCAATGTAGTGTTGTTTTGTACGTGGGTGCCTATTCTGAGCGCAGCAGTATGTACCGCCAATGGTTTACCACCATTGAAGGTCCACCGTGGTGATTTGTGGGTCATAATGTGGTGAGCGTTGTTTTGTTGGCGTAACAATATGGGTGTTGGTATCGCCACTTTAGCACTGACCTTTGGTCTGGAGGATTTGTGTATGTCAGATTGGTGTGTGTGTGTCATAATATGGCAAACGGATATCTGCCACTGTGGCGGTATGTTGGCAGCCGTCAGCGTAGCGGTAAGCGGGATTTACCGCCAATGCCATAATGAGGGCCATATTGTAATCTGCGATAGACATCATTCAGAATGACGTCCTTTTTACACCATGGACAAAGTCAGCTGAGTTCTACAATGCGGGTAGGTTGGACACTACAGATTTTGTAAAATGGCTGCGTTCCATGGAAATGTATTAACAGTAGTGACCTGTTTGCTGCTTTTAATTTATCCAGGGAACAACAGACAGTGGCTAAAAGGCGAGCGAGTTTCACCATGCTTCACATAGAAAAGTTAGAAAAGTTGCCTTTCACAGTTGCAGAAAGTCCATCAACAGTATCATCATTATGGCATCATACTTGTTCCAGCAATGGGGAGGGTGTAGTGGATACTGTTTAGTTTTAATGGGACCAGGGATTTAGCTAAGCCTTCTTACTTGCAGGCATGCACCCTGTGACCCCATCACCTAGTGACCTTTAACCTACTTAGCTTGCTCTGTTTTAGCACATTTATTTCATTATTTCTTTCAAGATGGCTGCTATGTTTGTAGTTAGGAAGATGTTTTAGTTTCATGTTATCAGTGCCACTCTGTAAAGGTGTCACTATCAGTATCAAAGATAAAAGAGATATGTAGGTATTCACGTCATGTACTTTCCCACTTTCGTGAGACAGTAACATAATGTACCTTCTCCGGGAATCATTTATATAATTGCAGCCAATGTTAGAAATGGGGTCTTTAGTTGGCAATCAGGTTACCCCCGGTCCAAGCAAGGACCCTCACTCTAGTCAGGAGAAAGGAGAAACACACCTGATTAACCTCCAGTCACCCCCTTGGTAGCTTCGTACGAGCCGGCAGGCTTAACTCAGAAGCAATGTGTAAACTATTTGTACCAACACACACAGTTATACAGTGAAAACACTACAAAATGGACACCACACTAGTTCAGATAAATAGATAATATTTATCTAAATCAAACAAGACCAGAACAACAAAAATCCAACATTCACAAGTTAAAATATTAATTTTCAAAAGAATAAGGGGGTCATTCTGACCGGGAGCACCGCCAACAGGCTGGCGGTGCTCCGTCGAGCATTCTGACCGCAGCGCTTCAGCCGCGGTCAGAAACGGAAAGTCGGCGGTCTCCCGCTGACTTTCCGCTGCTCGGGAGAATCCTCCATGGGGATTCTGACACCCCCTACCGCCATCCTGTTCGGAACAGGATGGCGGTAGGGGGTGCCGCGGGGCCCCTGGGGGCCCCTGCAGTGCCCATGCCCATGGCATGGGCACTGCAGGGGCCCCCGTAAGAGGGCCCCACTGTGTATTTCAGTGTCTGCAATGCAGACACTGAAATACGCGACGGGTGCAAACTGCACCCGTCGCACATACCCACTCCGCCGGCTCCATTCGGAGCCGGCTTCCTCGTGGGGAGGGGTTTCCCGCTGGGCTGGCGGGCGGCCTCCTGGCGGTCGCCCGCCCGCCAGCCCAGCGGGAAAGCCTAAATGGCCTCCGCGGTCTTTCGACCGTGGAGCGGCCATATGGCGGTTCCCGCCAGGCGGGCGGCGACCGCCGCCCGCCGGCCTCGGAATCAGGCCCTAAGAGTCTTACTCCATACAAAACAATGAAAACAATGATTTTGCACAAAGTACCTGGTTTGTACCACAAATAAAGCTGCGCGGGCGAGTGTGCATCGGAAAAGTCAGTGATATGTTGATTCCTTCCTCGCAAGGGAGGCCGTGCGTCATTTCTTCTCTGGTCAGGTCGGCGATGCGTCATTTTTCTCCCTCTCAGGAGATCAATGCATAGATTTCCAGATGGGGCACCTTGGATCCTCACCGGGTCAGAATGACTTTGACGCCCAGGGACGATGCATGGAAAATCCAGTCGCACGGAGTTAGAAAACCTTGGTCTGTGTCATTATCAGCAGCCGCAAGTGGGTGTTGCACGTCGTTTTTCAAGCTGTGATGCACCGATTTCCCAGCCGTGACGCAGGTGGAGCGTCGATTTTAGACGCAAATCTGGTGGCGCATTGTTTATCAGCCGTGTTGCAGATGGTGAGTCAAAAATTTCCCTGCACAGCGTTCTGTGCGTGGATTTTCAGCTCTTGTTCTGCCAACTTCACGTTTCAAGGGCCCAGTGACTGGATAGGGCACCACTTGGCAGGGCAGGAGTCTCAGCAGAGAGTCCAGTTGCTGGCAGATGAAGTCTTTGATGGCCCTGAGACTTCAAAACAGGAGGCAAGCTCAGTTGAAGCCCTTGGAGATTCCTCTCAAGCAGGAATGCACAACAAAGTCCAGTCTTTGTCCCATTTCACAGGCAGAAGCCACAAATGCAGGATAGCCCAACAAAGCACAGTCACATGCAGGGGCAGCACTTTTCCTCAGCTCTTCAGCTCTTCTCCTTGGCAGAGGTTCCTCTTGAATCCAAAAGTGATCTTTAAGAAATCTAAGATCTGGGATTTTGGGTCCATTACTTATACCCCTTTCTGCCTTTGAAGTAGGAAAACTTCACAGGAAAGTCTCTGATTATTCACAAGATCCTGCCTTCCCCAGGCTGGGCCCCAGACACACACCAGGGGGTTGGAGACCGCATTGTGAGAGGGCAGGCACAGCCTATTCAGGTGTAAGTGACCACTCCTCCCTCCACTCTAGCACAGATGGCTCATCAGGATATGCAGGCTACACCCCAGCCCCCTTTGTCTCACTAGCAAGAGGGGATTCACAAACAGCCCAACTGTCAAACTGACCCAGACAGGGAATCCACAAACAAGAAGAGTCACAGAATGGTTAAAACAAGAAAATGCCTACTTTCTAAAAGTGGCTTTTTCAAACTAACAACCTAAAAACCAACTTTACTGAACAATTTGTTTTTAAATTGTGAGCTCGGAGACACCAAACTCCACATTTCTATCTGCCCTCAAAGGAAATCTACACTTTAAAGATATTTAAAGGCAGCCCCCATGTTAACCTATAACAGAGATAGGCCTTGCAAAAGTGAAAAACAAATGTAGCAGTATTTCACTGTTAGGCCATGTAAAACTCATCAGTACATGTCCCACCTTTATTATGCACTGCACCCTGCCCATGGGGCTACCTAGGGTCTACCTTAGGGGTGCCTTACATGTTTAACAAGTTGCGGTTTAGGTCTGGCAAGTGGGTACACTTGCCAGGTTGAATTGGCTGGTTAAAACTGCACACACAGAAACTGCAGTAGCATGTCTGAGTCATGTTTACAGGGCTACTAATGTGGGTGGCACAACCAGTGCTGCAGGCCCACTAGTAGCATTTGATTTACGGGCCCTGGGCACCTTTAGTGCACTTTACTAGGGACTTACTAATAAATCAAATATGCCAATCATCGAAATCCAATTACACATACATTTTAGACAGGAGAACTTGAACTTTAGCACTGGTCTGCAATGGTAAAGTGCTCAGAGTACCAAAAACAGCAAAGCAGAGTCCACCACACAACTAAAACATGGGAAGCTGAGGCACAAAAGACATGGGAGACCACGCCAAGGATGCCAGGTCTAACAACACCCCAATCATGCCTTCTTAAATATTTTTGGGGGACATACCCATGCCAGGGGTCCCACTAGATCTGTATAAATACATCTCACACAGACAAGAATATCAGAGAGATTCCTAACAGATGCCATCAAAGCTATCTATGCTACTCACCACGTTGATGCATACCCAGCCTGCGTGTCCCCATGGAGTTTGATCTAGAGACCTCATTCCAAGGTAACCAGGGTTAGGAGGCTCTTCTCATGGAAATGGTACTGGCAGATTAGGTTTAACACACCTAGCTCTCTTTAGGTTTAGAGATTAGGTTCATCATGCTAGGGCAGTAGGGTGTTTTTCACACCTGCTTAACATCTTATGTTATAGCAAGATGGTGGTAGTCTTTGTATTCATGAGTCTCATTTTTACCATTTTGTCTCTTGCATTGTTCATTATCCTAATCATTGCAGCCCATGCAATTTACAGTAGATTGAAGTGTTGTTAATAAAACATATTGAAAATTTCACTGCATCTCCTTCATTTCTTGTGTATGACTGAGATTTATTGCTCATGTGAGAAAAGGGTAATCTCTATTTAACCACGACTCCCTGAGATGTCACACTTGTGAGTCCATGCGTAAAGGCTGCCATAAATCACCTTTTACTGTTTGGGTTTTTGGTACGGTACTGCTTGTGAGCTGTGAGGATTGGGCCGACAGTTGCGACCTGTTGTACGATTGGCCCAGTCACCTAAAAACAAAAGTGATGTCATCCCTTAACCAGCAGTCTTGCCTAGAGCAAGAGTCTGCCACAGGTCCACAAATCAATCAGAACCACAGTGTCAAACATGTTTAAATCTTCCCACAGGCATTTTCAAAGTTTCGAAAATCTTTCTGTTTGCTTGTACTGTTCACAGGCTTTTCTCTCATTCTCGGGTAATCATTAGTAAACATTAAAATTTTCCTCCTGCTCCAGGGTACATGGACATAACCTTCACCTGGTATTTTTCTTATGTGCATCATTTTCACATTGTCCTTGGCTTGATTTACTCCTGCCAGAGGCATATTTGCCTATGCTTTCTTCTGATCTCTTTACTTCACCCATCTATCTTCCCACTTATTAATGGCTCTCGATTTCTGAATGTATGTAATCTATTCCTTAATTAGCATTTTCATTCCAGGAGATCTCATGTTAACTATATCCTTTGTGCTAAACTCTAATCTGTAACTTCTCTTTAAGGGCTTGATTTTTCTAAATATGATTTGACTATTTCAGCTAATCGCTCATAAGCCTTTCCTGCACGTTGGGTGACGTCTTTAAACACAAATCAGAGTTCATCTTCTGTGTATGTTTCCAATTGGGCTGTGTCTAACATTCCTAAGATCATCTAATTTAATTTAAATTTCAATCTGGGTGCATTCACTGATCTGTCTCTCGTCTGTTTTAGCATTGCAATTTGTCATACCTGTCGCACCTTGAGGATTCATATTATTTAACCAATCAGTCACCTGCTCTGCAGTGAAACCTTACAAAGTTATGTTATTATTCTGTGGTACTTCTGCTCGTAATAGTCCTATATTCTGCTGATTCAAGGTATTAAAATTTGTCATACTCTATGGTGTGTTAAAAGGTACTCCTCCTTGCAGACTGCTTCAATATACATTCGGGATCCGATCAGGTCTTGGCACAAAATATGGTGGAGTTCCTTCAGGAAACCTTACATCAGGAGTAACTCCTGTTTGACTTAACATTGGGTTTGGATCTTCAATTCGTGTAGGGGTCAATGGTCTAACCAGAGAAGCTGTTCTCTCCATTTCGGAATTGTTTGAATACACTGATCGCTGCATACCAATTGGTGATATCCCAGCAGGTGTTAATGGGCATTACTTCCAGACGTACCTGAAGCATACAATGAAACAATGGAACCTGTAGTCACAGGGACTGGTAATTCATCTAGACCCATATGATTTGTGTGATTCCGATGAATTGTCATTTCTGCACTTTGTCCTGTCTGACTCGGGGTAACATTGGGCATCGACTGAACTGGACTGAACACTGGCACAGGTTGATGTGGGGTACAGTTTGTTACTGGTGGATTCACATAAGTTGACTGCACTGTCTGATTCACTTTAGAATTTGGCACAACCTGGTTCACAACAGGACTTGGTACAAGCTGAATTATGTTAAAACTCTGAACTGGTTGATTCACTACAGAAACTTGTGTCACTGAATTTGCAGGTGTACCTGGCACTATCTGATTCGGGGTCTCTGCAACTGGAGAAGTTGGCACATTCAAGTTTACATTTTGTGCTCCTTCACTTCTTGCTCTTACCTCAACTGAGTGGTACAGAGGCGGTCCATTTATCAGAGTTTGATTTATATACTCATCATCTGAATAATTCTCATACGTTACTGTCTTTTTATCATCAGCTTCTGTGGGCTGTTCTGATGTTTCTGTCTTTTGCTAATCTTATGTTTTGTGTTTTCACCATCTTCATCAGAAATAGCTGGAAACATTCTGACTCCCTCAAGTATGTCTGATTTCCATATTTTCTGCTCATCGTCCCATATTGTTCCTGCAAGTGTCTTAATTGCCATTTTTTCTTGTGTTATGAGTTCCCAAATACTAAGGGCTTCAAATTGTGCAGGTCTTGGAGGCAGTTTAATTTCATACAAAATACACCTCAAATTATCTAAAATTCTCAGATTAAATAGTCCATAACGGAGAAATGCTAAGGCACCTTCTTTCTCAATTATATTGCGCCATTGTTCAAGCCATACACACACATGAAATCCTTTGACAGATGACACATAATAACCTGGAGTTCCTTCAGGTGGGATCTCTACACCCTTACTAATGGGAAATACCACATCTCCTCTTAATGCATTCTGTAATACTTTAAAGAATTTAGTTTTCGGTAAATTTCATTTATATACAATAACTTTTATTTGAATCAGGAAGCAACTTCAATCCCAAATCCTTTTCTCTCACTGTTTCAACCAATAGCAATGCAGCACTGTCCACCAACACCAGTGCTGCTTTGCACCAACCGACCTATACCAGCGTGGCACAAAATGACATCACAGTCACTCCTTTCAGCACTGCAGTTGCTTCATAATTGTCTCTCACACAATTGCTCACACACACCGAATCCAAAATATTGCAAGCAAAAAACAACAACCTGTCTGCACACTACATGGTAGGAACTCAAACACCTCAAAGCTGTCTGGAGATACTGTCTGACTGTAGCTTTTACAATTATACAACAAGTGAAACTTGATCAGCAATCCCCACTCCGGTTGATACAGATCCTCCATGTGTACTCAGGATTTACTCAGTACCAACCAATAACTCACACTTGTAAACAAAAAAACTATTGGCACTGTCAATGGTGTTTCATGGCAAGTACCTCACTGCAGACAATAAATTAGCCAAGTGTCTTTTACACTTGTGTGTTGTCTCGGGATCATAGTTTATGATGGACCCGTCAACAGCAACAACAACAATCGCAGATATGTTTGAGCAACAAGCGCCACAATCGCTGCAAGTACAACGACTCCGCAAAACACTCTATATCATCACTCTTTACCGCAATTTTCAGGCCAAAAACAATACAAGCACAAAACCCATTAATACTCAAACATCCATAACTTGTAGACATGACGCTGGAATTTCATCAGTCTTAGGAATGGACCATGGGACAGGATTTGGGGTGGACAATTGTTGGGTTGGGCACACCCATGGGATTGGTCACTAACTTCTTAACACTACACTTGAATGGTTCTCCCACCTTGAGGGTCTAAACCATCCTCTGCTATCAGATCTGATGGTGCAATTTCATCCTTCATAGGATTCAATGCCCTTCAAGGTCAATAGATCTTTGGACCCTGCGTAGGGTTTGGTAGAACCACTAACACAGTTTCAACACAAGCCAATTAAGTTATGTGCCATTACCAATGTGGAACACTCAGGTCAGGACTGAAGTTAAGAAATTTATTAAAGTCATGTAGACAAGTCTCAAGACAAAATTATAAGGACAAAGGATCATCAAAGGTTGCCCAAGGTGGCAAAATAAGTTCAGGCAACTAACATTAATAAAGCTAAGCATTCAATAAGAAGAATACAAAACATTAAACAATTAACTGATATGCACATATCAAGTGTAGCTCAGGTTTAACAAGCATCAAGTTGATTTCAATTCAGCAGAGTCATATTTTAGCTGGGCACATGGGAAACCCTATAACTTTCCAGATCAGGGAAATGCATGTGTGGGGCAGAACACAGGCTGGCAAAAGACAAAAGGCAATAAAGAGGACAAAAATAATTTAAAAAATGGTAATCTTGAGCAACAATCTACTAACTATGGTGGTCAAAAGCATGGGTGAAAAGGGAAAGTGTCCTCCTGTCAGAAGCTCGATCTAGAGTCTTCTGCAAGGGTTAGGTAGGAAATCTCTAAGTCAATAAGGCATCTCAAGGGGCAAAGGCAGAGAGGAAGGTACTTCTCCATGGGGCTCAGCATGAGGGATTCTTCACCTGCAGGGGACTATCTGGGATCTCGATCCAGGAGATTCTGGAAGGCATCTGGAGATCTGACCAAAGTCCAGCTGGTCATCGACAAAACAGAGTTCACATAGCATTCTGATTCACCAAAGGTGACAATCCACATTAAGTTGAAGGGGTATCATCTAATAGAAATCGATCTCACGACTCTAAACTGCAACATTGATATTTCTTCCCAGGTCTGTCATGGGAACATCATCCATCCATGTAGCTCCACACAAGTTTGAAACATTTGTATATAATGTCAGTCCACAGTTCAAGATATTCTACATTCAAGGACATTGTTTCACTTCTCTCTGTCTAAAACAATAGGTGTCTACTACCAACACTAGTCTTTTCATGGGAATGAAGTCTGAAAGGAAGGTGCACGTTAAAGAAATTAATCAGCATTCTGTGCACAGTCATGAAATACAGGCCTAATGGGTCTCACTTCGGCTAATGCAAGTGAATTAATACAGCACATTAATACCTCAAATAAAACACATTTTAATATGCAAACTATAATTCCTACATTAATTATGCTTCATTAGCATTTAGATTTCAACAACTTTATATGGAATATCTCCGTCAACACATTTCTGTTAGTATAACAATCAGTAACATTATTTCAAAGAGAAAATTAATGCAGAGTTTCCTGCCCTTGCAGAGGACTCGTCTGATGCTACATCCCAGTTATGTCAAAAAAGAAGCGTGGTCAGCTTTGGAACATTCTGCTCCCAGAGTTTTGACTAGATTTTCCCCACTACCTAACTCTAGGATCAAGACCCTGCTCATGAGCACTACCTCCCATTCTCCAGAAAATGTTTACCCTCTTAGCATTCTGCAGGCTGTTTCCAGACCTCATAGCAGATGTTCTGGAAAAGTCCAGATATCCACATACTTGGAAGGAAGCAGTATTGATTTTGCTGAAAAAGAAACCTGAGGGGGGCCGTAGTAACTTGAAAATCTTCACCCAATCTCACTGTTACCTGCCCCAGCTATGATCCTGGAAAGGCATGTAAACCAGGATTTATCCACATTTCTGCATGATCACGATATCCTGGACCCCTGGCAGAATGGGTTCAGGAAGAATCATAGTACAGAATTAGCTCTCCTTGCTACGTCAGATACTATCTGCTGGCTAGCAGATGAGAGAGGTTTTGCTATACTGGTTTTGCAAGATTTATTATCAGCCTTTGACACCATCTCTCCAGCTTTGATGCTGGGCTGAGGCAGGTGGGCTTGAGAGACAGACTCTTAAGTTGCTGGAATCATTCCTGTATGAAAGATCAATTGCAGTGAACTGTGGTGATTTTAGGGTAGCCCCTTTCAACTTTCCTGTGGAGTTCCCCGGGGGTCGTCTTTGAGCCCAACCTTATTCAATTTCTATGTAGCTCCCTTAGTGAAGCTAGTACAATCTTTTGGATTTGAGGTGTCACCCTATGCAGAGACACCCAGATTATTGTTTCTAGCATGAATGACTAGAATGAGGTTGCAGACATGTTATGGGCAGTATGCAGAAAATCTGTGGATGCTTGAACAGAATTGCGGCGCGCTTCCTGTGGCTCGAGTTCTGGCAAAAACCTGGGTGTGATATTTGATAACACCTTAACATTCAACACCCGGGTAAATAGAATGGTCAGCTCGTGCTTTTGGATGATTCAGATTTTTAAGAAAATCTTACCTCTGCTGCCTAAATTGCTTAGGGTGTCTGTGGTCCTAGCTCCTATTTCATCGCAGATGAACCAATGTAATGCCTAGTGTTAGAAATGGGGTCTTTGGTTGGCAGTCAGGTTACTTCCTGTCCAAGCAAGGACCCTCACTCTAGTCAGGGTAAATCACACACAATCCACATTGTCCTGTGCCCACCCTCTGGTAGCTTGGCACTGAGCAGTCAGGCTTAACTCAGAATGCAATGTGTAAAATACTTGTGCAATAAATCCTACAATAACACCATACAGCACCACTAAGATACATCACACAGGGGGTGATTCCAACCCTGGCGGTCGGTGATAAAGCGGCGGCCAACCCGCCAACAGGCTGGCGGTCCAAAAAATGGAATTCTGACCCTGGCGGGAACCGCCAACAGAGACCGCCACTTTAACACTCCGACCGCCACGGCGGGAGAAACAAACAGCGCGGCGGTCACCGCCAACAGGCAGGCGGCAGACAATGTACCGCCCACCCTATCACAACTCACCAATCCGCCACCTTTTCCGGGGCGGGAGCACCGCCGATAAAAACACGGCGGAAACAGACTACGAACGGGAAAACTCTCACCTCTACGCACTCCACGAGGACGGAGGACAGCATGGAACCCGAATTGAACATCCTACCTGCTCTCGTCTACCTGCTCATCTACCACGAGTACGAACTCCGCCGCAGATGTCAACGGTGAGTACTGCACCTACGACACACGGGGGGGGGAGGAGGAAAGGTTACGGGCACACACATATGCGACCCCCACCACCCCCCCAAGATGTACACACCAATGCAGAGCAACAAGTCACAGTGACACCACCCAAACACCCGTAAAAAATACAATGACATAACCAAATTGAGAAAAAATATTTATGTACAAAATAGTTTCAGAAAAGTATTTTTCAACCATCAAATTTTTTTTCAGATAAACAAATTATTTACACAGCAGTGGATAACTGAAGCAAGTAGTCCTGCACATCTTACGAATCCATCATGTCCGTGGGCCAAAGTGTAGCGAAACAAGGGCAAAGCCCACACAGGAGACCTGAGTCCTTTGGAGAGAACACTGCAGGGGCATCTGGTGACAAAACTACAGGCACCTCAGGGGGAAGGGAAAGGGGGGCACCACAGCCACATGAGTCCACGACGCCAGATCCACGAAGGGCCCACCATGCCCACTGCCATATCCTGGGGAGTGCAAAGCCACAGTCTCGCAAAGTCTCTACAGTGGGTGGATTGCCCACTGTGCCATCCTGGGGAGTGCAAAGCCACAGTCTCTCAAGTCTCTACAGTGGGCGGCTTGCCCACTGTGCCATCCTGGGGTGTGCAAAGCCACAGTCCATCAGGTGGATAAATGTCCCCACTGGACAAGGAGGATGCATGGTGGGCACAGTGAACCCTGAACAGTGCCTGACAGGAAGGGCCCAGCGGAGCGGTGCCTGAGATGAAGGGCCCAGCGGAGCGGTGCTTGAGATGAAGGGCCAAGCGGAGCGGTGCTTGAGACGGCGGTGCCCAGCGGAGCGGTGCTTGACAGGAAGGGCCCATCGGAGCGGTGCTTGAGATGAAGGGCCCAGCGGAGCGGTGCCTGAGATGAAGGGCCCATCGGAGCGGTGCTTGAGATGAAGGGCCCAGCGGAGTGGTGCTTGAGACGGCGGTGCCCAGCGGAGCGGTGCTTGAGATAAAGGGCCCAGCGGAGCGGTGCTTGAGACGGCGGGGCCCTGTTCAGCGGTGCTTGTCTTCACGGCGGGGCCCTGTTCAGCGGTGCTTGTCTTCACGGCGGGGCCCTGTTCAGCGGTGCTCTTCTGCACGGCGGGGCCCTGTTCAGCGGTGCTTGTCTTCACGGCGGGGCCCTGTTCAGCGGTGCTTGTCTTCATGGCGGGGCCCTGTTCAGCGGTGCTTGTCTTCACGGCGGGGCCCTGTTCAGCGGTGCTTGTCTTCATGGCGGGGCCCTGTTCAGCGGTGCTTGTCTTCATGGCGGGGCCCTGTTCAGCGGTGCTCTTCTGCACGGCGGGGCCCTGTTCAGCGGTGCTTGTCTTCATGGCGGGGCCCTGTTCAGCGGTGCTCTTCTGCATGGCGGGGCCCTGTTCAGCGGTGCTTGTCTTCACGGCGGGGCCCTGTTCAGCGGTGCTTGTCTTCACGGCGGGGCCCTGTTCAGCGGTGCTTGTCTTCACGGCGGGGCCCTGTTCAGCGGTGCTTGTCTTCATGGCGGGGCCCTGTTCAGCGGTGCTTGTCTTCACGGCGGGGCCCTGTTCAGCGGTGCTCTTCTGCATGGCGGGGCCCTGTTCAGCGGTGCTTGTCTTCATGGCGGGGCCCTGTTCAGCGGTGCTTGTCTTCATGGCGGGGCCCTGTTCAGCGGTGCTTGTCTTCACGGCGGGGCCCTGTTCAGCGGTGCTTGTCTTCACGGCGGGGCCCTGTTCAGTGGTGCTTGTCTTCACGGCGGGGCCCTGTTCAGCAGTGCTCCTCTGCACGGCGGGGCCCTGTTCAGCGGTGCTTGTCTTCATGGCGGGGCCCTGTTCAGCGGTGCTCTTCTGCACGGCGGGGCCCTGTTCAGCGGTGCTTGTCTTCATGGCGGGGCCCTGTTCAGCGGTGCTTGTCTTCATGGCGGGGCCCTGTTCAGCGGTGCTTGTCTTCACGGCGGGGCCCTGTTCAGCGGTGCTTGTCTTCATGGCGGGGCCCTGTTCAGCGGTGCTCTTCTGCACGGCGGGGCCCTGTTCAGCGGTGCTTGTCTTCATGGCGGGGCCCTGTTCAGCGGTGCTCTTCTGCACGGCGGGGCCCTGTTCAGCGGTGCTTGTCTTCACGGCGGGGCCCTGTTCAGCGGTGCTTGTCTTCATGGCAGGGCCCTGTTCAGCGGTGCTTGTCTTCATGGCGGGGCCCTGTTCAGCGGTGCTTGTCTTCACAGCGGGGCCCTGTTCAGCGGTGCTTGTCTTCACGGCGGGGCCCTGTTCAGCGGTGCTTGTCTTCACGGCGGGGCCCTGTTCAGCGGTGCTTGTCTTCATGGCGGGGCCCTGTCAGCGGTGCTTGTCTTCACGGCGGGGCCCTGTTCAGCGGTGCTTGTCTTCACGGCGGGGCCCTGTTCAGCGGTGCTTGTCTTCACGGCGGGGCCCTGTTCAGCGGTGCTTGTCTTCATGGCGGGGCCCTGTTCAGCGGTGCTCTTCTGCACGGCGGGGCCCTGTTCAGCGGTGCTTGTCTTCATGGCGGGGCCCTGTTCAGCGGTCCTCTTCTGCACGGCGGGGCCCTGTTCAGCGGTGCTTGTCTTCACGGCGGGGCCCTGTTCAGCGGTGCTTGTCTTCATGGCGGGGCCCTGTTCAGTGGTGCTCTTCCAGTCAGTGTAGGGAGTCAGACCTGGCCTGGACAACCTGCTCACTCGCCCTCCGAACGTGCAGTGTCAGGCCCCTTCGGAGACGGAGTCCTGGGCCCTTTGGTGTTGTCCCTTGCAGCCGGGATGGGGCGTGTGGGGCCCTCCTGCTCCGCGCTCCTGCTGGCTGGCCTCTCCGCCCTGCTGCCCTTCCGCTCCTTAGATGGGGCTCTCGGGCCCTTGCCTCCCCTGGCTGTTGTGGCAGGTGAAGTGGCCGGAGTCACCTCCTTGGGGGCAGCCGTCTCAGTCCGCTCACGGCGGCCCTTCACTTTCCGGGTCCTCTTGTCTGGGGGGGGGCTGCCAGTCCCCTTGCTGCTCAGTGAAGTGTCACTGCCGCCAAAGGGTGGACTCCATATTCCATGCACCACTTGTACCTTAGAAGCTGGGCTGGTGGTGGCTGAGGTGCCTTTGGGACTTTTCCCAGATGGAGGGGGTGGGTCAGGGGAGGGAAAGAGGTTAAGATTGGAGAGGTAATATTTCTTTGGACCAAGGTAAAGGGTAGGAGTAGTGGAGATAGAAGTGGAGGAAGAGGATGTGGTTGTAGGAGAGTCAGGTGTGCTGTCTTTGGGCGCAGGTGACTGAGACGTAGGCTGTCGTGAGGTGGGTGGCTGTTGTTTGGGTGTCTGCCTGCGTTTATGTGTCTTGGAAGAGGGGGTGACAGACACAGTGGGAGAGGACACAGGGGACGTGTACATGGCAGTGGGGGTGGTGACTGCATGTGTGAGGACTGTAGTGGAGGGTGTGTTGGTGATGGAAGAACTGACTGATGTTGGTGTGCATGCAGGTGTGAGTGTAGACGTCACAGGGAGGGAGGAGGGAGACGAGGAGGAGGGGGACACAGAGGTGGTAGTGACTGTTGGTATGTCTGCATCTGGGTGTTGCTTGGGTGAATGCTTGTGTGTTCTGTGGTGCTTATGTTTGGATGAGCTGGCCTTGGGTGTTGAGGTGTGTGCAGGCTGGTCTGATGGTGTGGATGGGATAGGCTGAGGAACAGGAGACAGAGAAAGGCTGGAGGCAGTTAGAAGAGGGATACTGGAGACAGGGACAATGGCTGCCGTCAGTGCTGAGGCCAGAGAAGTGAACGCTCGTTGATGGGCAGCCTGACCCGAATGAATGCCCTCCAGGTAGGCATTGCTCTGTTGCACCTCCCTTTGCACCCCCTGGATGGCATTCAAAAGGGTAGTCTGCCCAACAATGAGCGTCCTCACGAGGTCAATGAGCTCTGCACTGAGGGCAGCAGGGGTAACAGAGGCAGGGGCTGAGGTGCCTGGGGCGAAGGAGACGCGCGCCTTCCTGGGCGAACGGGCACGGAGCGAAGACTGAGGGGCTGCTGGGAGGGCGGTGCTGGTGCGCTGGGTGGCGGCTGTACCTGTTGTTGCAGGGGGCACAGATGTTGCCGCCCCCGCTAGGGAGCTCCCAAACGAGGACGTGTCCGTGTCGCTGGTGTCTCCACCGGCCCCCGTTGTGGTGCTCCCCTTGCCCTCCGGATCACTGGTGCCCTCGGTGTCTGTGTCAGTGCCCACCGGGGCCTGGTGACCTGCAGCTCCCTCGTGCTCCGACGCCAATTCTCCTCCGCCTGATGATGCTAATGCACAAGAAACAAAGAATAAGGGTGGGGGGAGAAATAAAACAAAGTTGAGTGCATGCCTTGTCAATAGCCTTGGCAGAGAGGACAGACACAGGTGCCTCATGCACTAAGCCGCGAACTTGGGGTACACTACTCTGTACTTCTGACTAGGCCAACAGGTCTAGGGACAACAGACGCGCTCATGGGTGATGTTGGACCATGGATAGCTGCACTTGGCACCCTACAGAGGTGGTGGGCGGGGGCACAGGGCCATGTCTAAGGGAGGAGACTACACTACAGAAAGCGCCCTGGCCTACTGTCACCCACAGCCCTCCTCCCCCACCCAGACGCCTCCACTGCGCGTAAAGATAGGAGAATGTGCTGATACTCACCCCCTTGTGTCTGCTGTGATGTCCTCAAGCGCCCATCCAAATCAGGGTAGGCCACCGCCAGGATCCGGGACATCAGGGGGGTCAGGGTACGACTGGCACCCCTCCTAGGTCGGGAGGCCATCCCCAGCAGTGACTCGGCGGTCTTTCGGGTTCCGCGGCGGATGTCCTCCCACCTCTTCCGACAGTGGGTGCCCCGTCTGGTGTAGACCCCCAGGGCCCGGACTTCCTTGGCGATGGCACGCCAAATATCGATTTTCTGATGGGCGCTCACCTGTTTGACATGTACAGGGTGGGAAAGAGAAAACGTCACATTTCTGCATGTTTGGAGTACATGCCCCCCCCTCCCCAACCTTGCCATGTGGCCCATACTCTCATCAGTCGTGCGTTGCATTCCTCATTTTCTCCCCACCCCACCAACTGACAGCCACCCCACTCCACACAGGCATTACCCATTCAATGTGCACTCAGTGTACTCACCTGTTGGTCTGGAGGACCGTAGAGAAGCGCATACTGGGGGAGGACCCCGTCCACAAGTTTCTCCAACTCTTCAGACGTGAAGGCAGGGGCCCTTTCCCCAGTGGCAGCAGCCATTGTCACTTCCAGACCGAGTTCACAGCAGCACTTGCAGTATAAGTCCTCTCCTGTGGATGATCAGGTCTCGAGTGATTAATCAGATAGAAAATGGCGGTCACGCCCACGGCGGTGCATACCGCGGCGGTGCGTACCGCGACCGCCGGCGCACATCGTCATTGGCTCCTGAATCCCATAGGGTTCAATGTTAACCAATGCGACTTCGTACAGCGGTCTTCGACCGCCTACCGCCACGGTGTGCCACGCCAGCGCATTGACCTCACATCCCATTGTCCCACTTCACAGGTCAGGCAGCCGCCATTTCAAGGGCCCACATGGCTTAAATTCTACTGCGTCACACAGGCCTAGGCCTTGCTTTTGCACACATACAAACATAGCAATCCATACATTTTCGTGTACTGTGCAAGCTGTGTTGTACTTACCTGTGAGTTGATTGACTCAGTGCTCCATGTTGTCCTTCCTAGGCACCGTCCGCAGGGACTTGCGAGGAGAAGGAGGAATCCTCCCGTGTACCGGCCGCTGGTTGACCTGTCGACAATGGAAGAACGCCATATAATACTCCGATACCGACTTGACCGAGCCACTATACATGAACTGTGTGCCCAGCTGGAGCCAGACCTGATGTCACCCATCCGCCAACCCACAGGAATTCCCCCTCTAGTGCAGGTTCTATCAGTCCTCCATTTTTTGGCAAGTGGCTCATTCCAGACAACAGTGGCCATGTCATCTGGAATGTCTCAGCCTATGTTTTCAAAGATTCTGTCCAGAGTGTTGTCTGCCCTGATGAAACTCATGAGGAGCTACATCATATTCCCAGAAGAGGGTGATTTGCCCACAGTGAAGGGTGATTTCTATGCCCTTGGACATATCCCCAACATCATTGGTGCCATTGATGGGACCCATGTGGCATTAGTACCCCCAAATGACGATGAGCAGGTGTACAGAAATAGGAAAAATTACCATTCTATGAATGTGCAGGTTGTCTGTTTGGCAGACCAGTACATCTCCCATGTTAATGCCATGTTCCCTGGGTCAGTGCATGACGCGTATGTTATGCGTAATAGCAGCGTCCCCTATGTGATGGAACAGCTACAGAGACAGCGTGTGTGGCTAATAGGTGACTCTGGTTACCCCAACCTGCCGTGGCTATTGACCCCAGTGAGGAATCCCAGGACAAGGGCAGAGGAACGGTACAATGAGGCCCATGGGCGTACTAGGAGGGTCATAGAAAGGACCTTCGGCCTCCTGAAGGCCAGGTTTAGGTGCCTGCATATGACAGGTGGATCCCTAATGTACTCACCAAAGAAGGTGTGCCACATCATCGTGGCCTGCTGTATGCTTCACAACCTGGCTTTGCGACACCAGGTGCCTTTCCTGCAGGAGGATGGTCCAGATGGTGGTGTCGTAGAAGCCGTGGAGCCTGTGGAGAGTGAAGAGGAGGAAGACGACGGGGAGGAAACAGACAACAGGGAAGCTGTCATACAACAGTATTTTCAGTAGCACACAGGTAAGGTTCAGCTACGCCATTTCCCATTTACTTAGAGCCTCATGCATCTCAACTTTATGTATTTCCCCCCAGCTCTTTTAAATAACATATTCTTTTTCCCTTCCCTTCTCAGTGCTTAATGACTCATAGCCCGACTTCTGCTTGGTTTGGCCATGTACTACAGCGTATTGACATTGGTATGTTGTCATCACTAACTGACATCACATATTGTGAACTGTTATGTGTTGTACAATTTTTTGAGAATACAGCATGACTCCAAACGGTTTTCTGTGCAATAATTGTTTTATTTTGTGTGCTTAGATAATGGTACATTATATTAAAACGGTGATGGGTGGGGGTGGAGTAATGTCCATGGCAGAGTCCAGTTCTCAGTCTGACAGGTGTATTGTCCATATGCCTGTGGACGGATGGAGCAGGGGCTGTTTGAGTTTGGACAGGGTGGCAATGTGGGACAGTGGGATGACTTCTGGGGGTATCTCATGCTGGCGGTGGTCTTGGCATGCTACTCTGGTTTTTTTTTTTATCTTAGGCTCCTCTTGCGGGGTGGTTGTTCTTCAGCAGGAGGTGGGGTTCTTGTGGCCTGTCGTTGTGTGTGGGCCTCCTGTCCACTAGCGCCGGCGGAGGTGGTAGGCTGTTCCTGGCTAGTGACAGTGGCCCTGTGTGGTGCCACATGGTCCCGCAACGTGTCTTCTATCCTGTTGAGGGCCTGGACCATGGTCCCCATGGCGGTAGCGATGGTGGTGAGTTGGTTGCTGAACCCCATGTAGCGTTCTTCCTGCTGTGCCTGTATCTCGGTGAACCTGGCCAGTACCGTCGCCATCGTCTCTTGGGAGTGGTGGTATGCTCCCATGATGGTAGTGAGGGCCTCTTGGAGAGTGGGTTCCCTGGGCCTCTCCCCCCCCCCCTGTCGCACGGCAGCCCTCCGAGTTGCCCTGTTTGCCTGGGCCTCTGTCCCCTGGACGGTGTGCCCACTACCACTGCCCCCAGGTCCCTGTTGTTGTTGGGGTGTTGGGTTAGCCTGGGTGCCCTGTAGTGGCAGACACACCGCTGCTTGACCTGTCCTAGAGACAGAGGCATGGGCCCGCTGGGTGGGAGCTGTGCTGTTGTTCCCAGGGGGGTTTGGGTCTGCTGTGGCCTGTGTCTGTGTTTGGGGAACCCACTGCCCAGAGGTCCCCGATGGTCCGGGCTGGTCATCAGCTTCCAGGTCGACAGAGCTGCTGTCATCACTGGGGGCCTGTTCCGGGGGTGGGATGGACATTTGAGGACCCTCCTGACCGGTGTGTTGGCGTTCGGGTCCTGCATGGGGTGAGAGAGTATGGTTATTGTTTCTGTGTGTGAAATAGCGTGCGATTTATGGGTGCCCTTGTCCCCCAGTGCAGGCATTCCCTTGTGGGTGGTGTTGTGAGGGTGGTTTGTGGGGGGGATGGGTATGTGCAGTGGTCATGCTTAGGTAATGGGTGTCCAATGTTTGTGGTGGCATGCAAGGGTTGGTGATGGGTTGGGTGGGTTGTGCTAGGGAAACATTCTCAGGGATGATGTGTGATGGGGGGTTGGGGGTGAGGGTGGGGGTGTGGGTTGGCATGCTGGTCGGGTGGGGTGGATGAAGTATATGAGATAGGACTTACCAGAGTCCATTCCTCCGGGTACTCCAGCGAGGCCCTCAGGATGCAGGATGTTTAATACTTCTTGCTCCCATGCTGTGAATTCTGGTGGGGTGGGTGGGGATCCTCCGCCAGTCTTCTGCACCGCGATGTTGTGTCGCGACACCATCGAGCGCACCTTCCCCAGTAGGTCGTTCCATCGTTTGCGGATGTCGTCCCTATTTCTGGGATGCTGTCCCACCGCGTTGACCCTGTCCACGATCCGCTGCCATAGCTCCGCCTTCCTTGCTATAGTGGTGTGCTGCACCTGTGAGCCGAAGAGCTGGGGTTCCACTCTTAGGATTTCCTCCACCATCACCCTGAGTTCTTGGTCCGTAAAGCGTGGGTGTCATTGTGGTGCCATGGGGTGGTGTGGATGAGGTGTGGGGTGGTGTATGTGGTGATGAGTGTGTTGGTGTGTGGTGCTTTGTGCTACTATGTGGTGTGTGTGATGTTGTAGTGTGCCTCTGTGTGTCTGGCTCTCTATTCTCTGATGTGTCTCTCTCTCCTTCGTCTCTGATTTTTGGTTGTAGGGGTTTGTGGGTGATGTGGGTGTGTGTTTTATATTGTATTGGATGTGTGGGAGTGGTGTTTGTATGTGTATCAGGTGTGTGTATTTAAAATTGTCCAATGTGGTAGTGTTTTGTAAAGGTGTGTGTATTTTGACCGCAGCGGTGTGTACCGCCAATAGACTACCGCGTTTGAAAAACCGCCGCGTGGATTTGTGGGTCGTAATGGCATGGGCGTATTTCTGTTGGCGTGGCGGTGGAGGTTTGGTCATCTCCAGTTTATCGCTGGCCGCTGATGTGGCGGACTGCAATGGAGGTCGGATTTTTGGAGGTTTGGCAGTTGTGGGTCAGAATGGCCGTAGCGGCTAACCGCGGCTGCGGCGGTATTGTGGCGGTCTTCTGACCAGCGGTAAGCGGCTTTTACCGCCGAGGTCAGAATGACCCCCACAGTGTTTAGAAAAATATATAATATTTATCTGGATAAATGCAGGTCAAAACTATTAAAGATGCAATGAGTAAATGTAGCGATATAAACCGTGGCGGCGGTGAACAGAATCCCGCTGGCAGCAACGAATGGAAACCCGCCATATAATGACAGAAAAACCCAACCCCGCCAAAAATTCCCAGACCACCACTCCCCTCCAGGACCCAGTCAGCGGGAATCTCGGCCCACTCCATCTTGCCACCGCCAAGCACACCCACATCCCGCCCTCCAAATAATGATGCACAAATCATCTCAGAGGCCGGATGACCATTGGCGGCTGCGACTGCCACGGACGGCAAGTGGGCCCAACAGCAACCAGTACACACATTGGCTAGGCCTAGCACCCACACACCTGACACACATCCAGAACACCATAAAACACCCCCAGACACACCCCACAATCCCTTGCAACGAAACCAGGACCAGAAGACGGAGAGCACCAGAGCCAGACAGAGAATGCCAGCAGACAGGACACGCATAGCGACCCACACAGGAGCACCCAAACCCCGTCCCGACTCCATCCACCACCCTCACCATGTCCCCCCCAAAAAATCCATGCTTCACCGAAAGGGAGCTAAGGACCATGGTGGACCAGATCCTAAAGGTGGAGCCACTAGTATTCGGGTCCGAGGTGCAGCACACACCCATTGCACGGAAAATGGAGCTGTGGCAGACTATTGCCAACAGGGTGAATGCAGTGGAACACCATCCACACACCAGGGACGACATACGCAAGAGATGGAATGACCTGTGGGAGAAGGTCAGGGCCATGGCATCCAGGCACCACATCACAGTGCAGAAGACTGGGGGAGGACCGCCACCAACACTACCCGACTACACCAAATGGGAGGAGAAGGTACTCGCCATCCTGCACCCAGAGGGACTCACTAGACTCACTGGAGGAATGGACTCGGGTAAGTCATCTACAATTACCCCATATACACCATACCTGTAAAGCATGCACCACCCCACCCCACCTAGACCCACACCCCACCCAGCCATTACCCACCACATCCACCACCCTGCATCACCCACAACTCACTACCAGGCCCACATCACTCCCGCTGTGCACAGCCACCCACCCCTGCAGGTACCCACAATGGAATAATAACCCCCACCACAATGTAACCCCACCACTGCCACTAAATGCAATGACCACATCACAAAGGCACCCTGGAAGGCCACTGAAAGGCACACCAGCACAAAATTGTACAAGATCAGTACACCTCAAACCCTCATGCATATGTAGCAGATATGTTTATGTCACCCAACAGGCACCACCACCCATTCAACCCTAATGGAGGGGCCAAGGAGTGCCACAGCACTCCAGGGAGACAGAGGCACATCACAAGACCTTGGCGAAGGACCCCTGGACACTGATGAGCAGGCAGGACCCTCACACAGCCCTGGATGCTCACCATGCAGCAGCCCCACCCAGGAAAACACTGTCACCCCTAACACCCAGTCAAGACCAGCAGGACAGGGGAGGTGTACCCACATCAGTGGACCCAGGGCACAGACAGGTGGAACACAGCTAGAGAGGCCACAGTCTCCCACTCCCAACATGCAGGAAGGCGAGGGCCCCAGTACAAGTGGCACATCACAACCTGTGCAGGGGACACAGGCACAGGGGGGCAGGGCAAGGTCAAGTGCCCCAGTGGGTCAGGGAGTAGGGCACCGGATGGATGCAGCAGCCCAGGACGTCATCGCAGAGGTATTGGGGGCCTACCAACATACCCAAGACAGGTTGGCACAGATTGTATCCACCTTGGAGCAAAGTCAGAGGATGCAGCTGAAACAACACCAACAGGCCATAGAGCAGTGGAAAGAACACAATGCCTCAAGGGCCACCATTGCTGGAGCACTGCTGCAGTTGGTCAACAGTCAGACACCCACACTGGACAAGAGGTCCCCACAACAGCCCTGGAGAACCAGCAACAGATGACCCAAGCAGCAGAAACAGCACAGGAAATACCCTCCCAGGAACCACAAGGGCCAACCATGCCACCTCAAGAAGGTCCACAGCAGGCACCCAAACGTAGTCTTAGGCCAAGATATGGCACTGGAAACCCAGCTAAGAACAAGCCCCACTCCAACAATTGGCACTGCTACTACTGCAAAGCAACCATCCCACCCATTCACCAACTACACTTAGCTGAGGGCTAAATAAAGTACTATACTACAAATAGGACTCACCTATGACATCCAACAGGGCTGCCACCAAGTCGGTTGTGAGGACACCCAACCCTTACGACTTCCATCACTGTACATAGCACATTTCACTGTATTGGACCAATAAACAACATTTCTCACCTGTAACACTGTCCCCTGTCTTCAATGTTGAACAAAGTGGAGTATGGATGCAACTGGCAGGGAACAACCTTATTGTCAATTTGTGCTTGGTGGTGGTAATGTGTGTTTCAAATTATGCAAGGAGGTAATGCATATATTGTCTGTCAGTACCATGCTGAAGAGGTCCATGTCTCGCCTATCATGACCAATCCCCCCTATATGACATGGCACACTTAGAGTATCAGTCACTAACCACAATTACAGGCTTAAGTCTCACACAGTTATTGTTAAATTGTGAACAAAGTGAAGTATGGATGTTACTGGCAGAGAACTACTTTATTGTCAAATCTGTGGATGAAGGGACTCCTGTGTCCCTAAATGGTGGCAATGAGGAAAAACGTATAACTTCAATCTGTTCCATGCAGAAGTGGGGCATGTATTGCATATCATTACCAACCCCCCCTATATGACTTACCACACTGACAGTATTTGTCACAAACCCCAATGTCAGGCCCAAGTCCCACACATTTACTGGAAGTAGAGTTGTATCAGTTGGTTCCTGGAATTGACATCTTCCCCTTCCTCATCCTCACCATCACTCTCCTCACCTCTCTGAGGTAACTGATCAGGACCTATAGCACCCTCCAACTCCAAAAGGGGGATTGAATGTCTCACAGCCACGTTGTGCAGCATGCAGCAGGCCACCACTATTCTACACACCTTGTCAGGCCCATAGGCCAGGGAACCCCCAGAGATATGTAGGCACCGGAATCCAGCCTTCAGGAGACCTACAGTACGCTCTATCAACCTCCCAGTACGTCCATGGACCTCATTGTATTTCTTCTCTGCATCTGTCCTGGGATTCCTCACTGGTGTCAGGAGCCAACGCAAGTTTGGATAGCCAGAATCACCTAGAGAAATGGTCAATACAGAGTCGTCATTGTAATGTCCCTTAGTCAGACAGGCTGGTTTTCTGCAATGTGTCAGTTAGGCAAACTTACCTATGATACACCCTCTGTCCTCTTGTAGTTGTTCCATCTTCTGTGGCACACCACTGTTCCTCAAAACAAATGAATCATGGACAGAACCCGGAAACACAGCATTCACATGGGAAATGTACTGGTCTGCAGCACATACCAATTGGATGTTCATGGAGTGAACGTTTTTCCTGTTTCTGTACACCTGTTCACTCACTCTTGGGGGGATGATAGCTATGTGGGTGCAATCAATGGCACCTATGACATGGGGAATGTTTGGAAAGGCATAGAAGTGAGACTTGATGGCAGGGAGGTCAGCACTTTGGGGGAATTGCACATAGGATTGCAGATGCTGTACAAATGCCTTCAGAAATCTTGTCAGTACCTGGCTGAACATTGGCTGTGAGAAACCATCACCCATGCCCACTGTCACTTGAAATGAGCTTGTGGCCAGGAAATGGAGTGTGGAGAGCACCTGCACCTCAGTTGGAATGGCATGCTGATTACGATTTCCGGGAGTCAGTGCAGGATCCAGTAATGCACATAGGTCCTGAATAGTTGTACGCGTGAGTCTGTAGGTGATTATGATCTGACGCTCCACCATGGTCCCCATATCCACAAGTGGTCTGTACACCGATGGTGCCCTTCCTTGCCACAAAGGTCAGTACCTATGAGGGGTAAGAAAAAGGAGTGATGTGCACAAATACACTGGCAGATTTGCTACATACATGCAGTGCATTCTTCATAGTAGTGTCTGTACAATAACTGCAACCTGACAGATATACATGTACATCAGTAGGAGGGAACGGAGTAAATCATGTGTGATTATATACTCAATGGAAAGAGGCCTAAGTGCTTCATATGTCTAGTAGGCCCAGCATTGTGAGTATTATGAATTTCAAGATGCGTAGGTGATGGCAAAATGTCTGCCCACTGTAGTGACCTAATACCGCTAGCGGTTGACGTCACAGCGTACGGCGGTGTTGACAGCTGTTCGCACCCTCATTGGCTAACATTGATGCCAATGGGGAATCCTGGCGTATCATGATCGCCGCCAGCGGTGACGGTGCATACCGCCGCAGAACGTACGTGCGTTCGTCATTGATTGATCACTTGACTCCCTGATCTTGTGCGGACAGGTACTCCACTCTGTGTACTACTGTGGCCTGCCTCTGGCTATGGATGTTCCATGTGGTGCAGGGGAAAGGGCCCCGGCCTTCACTCAGGAAGAACTGGAGAAACTTGTGGAAGGGGTCCTGCCCCTGTGCGGCAGACTCTATGGCCGGCCAGAGGTACAGGTGAGTCCGGGTTTGTGGGGCACTGTGTGAGTAATAGATGGAGTGGATTGCACAGATGTGTGCTCCTGTGAGCTAGGATGGGCATTGGTGCATGGAATGCTGCGTGCCACTGTCCTGCATGTCTGGGAGTACTGTCTGTCCTATGTCTGACAATCTGCCAGCTGTTGCCATCGTGCAGGTGCCTGACCTCTGTGTTCCATTTCTGTGTCACCCTACTAGGTCAGCGCCCACCAGAAGAGGGCACATTAGCATGCCATCGCTAAGGAGGTACGGACCCTGGGGGTCTACAACCGGCAGATCACCCACTGTCGATGAGGTGGTAGGACCTGCTGCGCGGAAGATCACTGAGGCCCAGCTGGGGAAGTCCTCCCAACGTGGAAGGGGTGCCCGTCGGGCACTGACCCCCCTCATGCGAAGGATCCTGGCGGTGGCGTAGCCAGACCTGGATGGGCGCTTGAAGGCAAGGAGCAAGGCTGGCATGACCTGCAGCTCTCTGTTCATGGCTGCCGCTGCACTTTTTGTAGAACTCCGGTGAGTGTTTCCTTCTATTTGTTTCTTTTCCGCCTGGCTTTGTGTGGCGGTGGTTCCTGCCGCGGAACTGGGAGCGGAATGGTGGTTCATAATTTGATGGGAGGGTTGGGCCTTTCCGAGGGCCTGTGGGCGGACTCTGCCGTCATCAGCGGGACTCCTTTCCTGGTGGTGGGTGATGCGAGGGATGCGTGTGTTTCATTTGCTTCATTATTTGGCGGTCCGGCCCGCTCCTCTGTTGGCGGTTTCTACCGCCACATCTGGCGGAGCAGAACGGACCGCCATGTTCATAATGAGGGCTAAAGTGTCTTAAGTCTTTTTAAAGCAAACAAAGTCCCTTTCAAGCACAAAGTATCTGGTTTGTGTGAAAAATCTCCACAAAGTACCGCAGAGGAGGAGATGCGTGGAAACAAAGGGGTGTGCGCCGATATCTTGGGCAGCACACGGCGATGTATCATTTAGTTTTCACGCAGGGACGGCTGTGCATGGATTTCCGGTGCTCGGTTGTGGATCCTCTTTGGGTTGCTGGGTTTTCAGACGCCCCGGGGACGATGCGTGGATTTCTTGCGCTGGCAGGACAAAGTCACAGGAGCTGCATCGATCCGGTGGGCGTTGCGTCAAATTTTCTTCCGCACATCAGGCGCTGCATCGATTCCTCTCTGGAAGTCGGGCACTGTGTCGATCTTCTCCTAGCAAGGTCGGGCTGTGTAGTTCCGGTTTGGCGTGCAGTGAAATTTTCACTGCGGAGCAGGCTGTGCATCGTTTCTGGCAGGCTGTGCGGCGCATTATGCCGCACGAGTCCTTCTTGAAGAGATGAAGTCTTTTTGGTCCTGCGACTTCAGGGAACAGGAGGCAAGCTCTATCCAAGCCCGTGGAGAGAACTTCTTCACCACTGCCAGAGAGCAGCAAGGCAGCAGGGCAACAGCAAGGCAGCAGTCCTTCACAGAAAGCAGTCAGGTGAGTCCTTTGGGCAGCCAGGCAGTTCCTCTTGGCACCATGCAGGTTCTGGTTACAGGTTTCTTGTCCAGGAAGTGTCTGAGTTGGTGGGGGCAGAGGCCCTGTTTATATACCAAATGTGCCTTTGAAGTCGGGGAAACTTCAAAGAGTGGCTTAGAAGTGCACCAGTTCCCTTTCAGTTCAATCCTGCCTGCCAGGGTCCCAGTAGGGGGTGTGGCAGTCCTTTGTGTGAGAGCAGGCCCTCCACCCTCCCATCCTAGGAAGACCCATTCAAAATGCAGATGTATGCAAGTGAGGCTGAGTATCCTGTGTTTAGGATGTGTCTGCGTGAATTCACAAGGAGCTGTCAACTAAACTCAGCCAGACGTGGCTTGTAAGGCACAGAAAGAGAAAAGCTCACTTTCTGAAAGTGGCATTTCTAAAATAGTAATATTAAATCCAACTTCACCAGTCAGCATGATTTTATATCACCATTCTGGCCATGCTAAATATGGCCTTCCTACTCCTTTCAGATCAGCAGCTACCACTCAAGCACTGGTTAACAGTGGTAAAGTGTGCAGAGTTTTAAAACCAGCAAAAACAGTATCCAAAAAGTGGAGGGAGGCAGGCAAAAAGTGAGGGGTGACCATGCTAAGGCTGTCAGGTCTATCATGAGTCCCCCCAGCTGAAAGTGGGGAGAGCTACCCAACCTCCTGGGAGCTCTCATCGCTAAGGCGGAAGTATCTGGAGAGTCCATCAGCATTGGAGTGGTCAATCCCCGGGCAATGCTCCACCGTAAAGTCCATCCCCTGTAGGGAAATGGACTACCTCAAGAGTTTAGGATTCTCACCCCTCATCTGCATGAGCCATCTGAAGGGCCTGTGGTCTGTCTGAACCCGGAAGTGAGTCCCAAACAGGTATGGTCTCAGCTGTGTCCAGACCACAGCAAATGCTTCTGTCTCAATAGCACTCCACCTCTGTTCCCGTGGTAATAGTCTTCTGCTAATAAAGACTACTGGTTGGTCTGAGCCCTCCTCATTTAGCTGTGCTAGAACAGCCCCTATGCCATGCTCTGAAGCATCTATCTGGGAGTAGTCAGGGGCCTTCAGCACGGGGGCCGTGCACATGGCTTCCTTCAGAGAATCAAAGGCTTTCTGACAAGCCTCTGTCCAATTCACCAACCTAGGTTGCTTTTTAGAAGTGAGTTCTGTCAAGGGTGACACAATGTACCATAGCCTTTGACAAATCTGGGGCAGGCAAAAAGTGAGGGGTGACCATCCTAAGGCTGGCAGGTCTACCATGAGTCCCCCCAGCTGAAAGTAGGGAGAGCTACCCAACCTCCTGGGAGCTCTCATCGCTAAGGCGGAAGTATCTGGAGAGACCATCAGCGTTGGAGTGGTCAATCCCCGGGCAATGCTCCACCGTAAAGTCCATCCCCTGTAGGGAAATGGACTACCTCAAGAGTTTAGTATTCTCGCCCCTCATCTGCATGAGCCATCTGAAGGGCCTGTGGTCTGACTGAACCCGGAATTGAGTCCCAAACAGGTATGGTCTCAGCTGTGTCCAGACCACAGCAAATGCTTCTGTCTCAATAGCACTCCACCTCTGTTCCCGTGGTAATAGTCTTCTGCTAATAAAGACTACTGGTTGGTCTGAGCCCTCCTCATTTAGCTGTGCTAGAACAACCCCTATGCCATGCTCTGAAGCATCTATCTGGGAGTAGTCAGGGGCCTCCAGCACGGGGGCCGTGCACATGGCTTCCTTCAGAGAATCAAAGGCTTTCTGACAAGCCTCTGTCCAATTCACCAACCTAGGTTGCTTTTTAGAAGTGAGTTCTGTCAAGGGTGACACAATGTACCATAGCCCTTGACAAATCTGGGGCAGGCAAAAAGTGAGGGGTGACCATCCTAAGGCTGTCAGGTCTACCATGAGTCCCCCCAGCTGAAAGTAGGGAGAGCTACCCAACCTCCTGGGAGCTCTCATCGCTAAGGCGGAAGTATCTGGAGAGACCATCAGCGTTGGAGTGGTCAATCCCCGGGCAATGCTCCACCGTAAAGTCCATCCCCTGTAGGGAAATGGACTACCTCAAGAGTTTAGGATTCTCACCCCTCATCTGCATGAGCCATCTGAAGGGCCTGTGGTCTGACTGAACCCGGAAGTGAGTCCCAAACAGGTATGGTCTCAGCTGTGTCCAGACCACAGCAAATGCTTCTATCTTAATAGCACTCCACCTCTGTTCCCGTGGTAATAGTCTTCTGCTAATAAAGACTACTGGTTGGTCTGAGCCCTCCTCATTTAGCTGTGCTAGAACAGCCCCTATGCCATGCTCTGAAGCATCTATCTGGGAGTAGTCAGGGGCCTCCAGCACGTGGGCCGTGCACATGGCTTCCTTCAGAGAATCAAAGGCTTTCTGACAAGCCTCTGTCCAATTCACCAACCTAGGTTGCTTTTTAGAAGTGAGTTCTGTCAAGGGTGACACAATGTACCATAGCCCTTGACAAATCTGCTGTAGTATCCAGTGAGGCCTAAAAAAGGCTTTCACTTCAGTCTGTGGTTGCCAGGCCTTGATAGTCTTAATCTTGGCCTGGAGTTGCTGCACCTTGCCCCCACCTACTAGGAGTCCCAAGTACACCACAGAACCCTGCCCAATCTGTCACTCACTAGCCTTGATGGTCAGGCCTGCCTGTTGAAGAGCCTGAAGCACCTCCTTGAGGTGGAGCAGGTGTTCCTCCCAGCTGGAACTATAGACAGCTATGTCATCTAGGTAGGCTGCGCAGTAGGCACCTTGCCAGCTAGGACCCCGTTAACCAACCGTTGGAAGGTAGCAGGGGCATTTTTCAACCCAAAGGGCATCACCTGGAACTGGTAATGGCCATCAGGTGTGGAAAATGCAGGTCTCTCTTCGGCCCCCTCAGTCAGGGCGATCTGCCAGTACCCTGATGTAAGATCAATTGTACTCAGGAACTTGGCAGCGCCTAGCCTGTCAACGAGCTCATCAGCTCGGGCATGGGGTTAGCGTCAGTGGATGTGCCTGAGTTGAGACCCCGGTAGTCCACACAGAACCGGAGTTCGGGCTTCGCACTGGGGGTAGCAGCCTTAGGAACCAGCACCACAGGACTGGCCCAGGGACTACTGGATTTCTCAATAACCCCTAAGGTCAAAATCTTGGAGTCCTCCTCCTTGATAATGGCCTTCACCTTATCCGACAACTAGTAAATTGTGTTCTTCACAGGGGGACTGTCTCCCGTGTCCATGTCATGGACACATAGATGGGTAAGTCCAGGAGTAAGGGAAAACAGGGAAGAAAACTGCTCTAACAGCTCATAGCAGTCACCTCTCTGGTTTAGAGTCAGAGAGTCAGAGAGAATGACACCCTCCACTAACCTTCTTTGGCAGAGAGTAGGTCAGGGAGAGGTTCACTTTCCTCTTCCATGCCCTCATCTGTGACTAGGAGCATACTGACCTCAGACCTCTCAAAGTGAGGTTTGAGTCTGTTGTGATGGGGAACCCTTAGGGGGTGCCTAGGGGCCTTGAGGTCCACTAGGTAAGTAGCCTCTCCCTTACACTCCTTAATCTCAAATGGGCCAGACCAGCGGTCCTGGAGAGCCCTAGGCTCTACAGGCTCCATCACCCAAACCTTGTCTCCAGGTGAGAACTCAAATAGAGTGCTCTTCCGGTCGTACCACTCCTTCATCACCTCTTGACTGGCCTCAAGGTTACGTTTGGCCTCCTTCCAGAAGTGTTGGGTTGGGTTGCGGAGGACCAGCATATAGCTGACCACATCCTGGGGAGGTATCTTGGGAGCTTTCGCCCAGCCCTCTTTAACTATGCTTAGTGGTCCCCTGACAGGGTGACCATAGAGAAGTTCAAAGGGGCTGAAACCCACCCCTTTCTAGGGCACCTCCCTGTTAGCAAACAGCAGGCAAGGTTAGAGGACGTCCCACTTACGCCTCATGGCTTCAGTCAGGACATTAATCATGCCTTTAAGGGCCTTGTTGAATCTCTCAACAAGCCCATAGGAATGAGGATAATAAGGGGTGGTAAAGCAGTAGGTCATCTCACACTCATCCCACATGGACTTCATGTACGCAGACATGAAGTTTGTGCCCCTGTCAGACACAACCTCCTTAGGGAACCCCACATGGGTAAAGATTGCCAGCAGGCCTCTGGTCACCCCCGGTCCTGTCACTGTTCTCAGAGGGATTGCCTCTGGATAGTGGGTGGCATGGTCCACCAGAACCAGGATAAACATGTTGCCCAAGGCAGTTTTGGGTCGCAGGGACTAACAATGTCGATGCCCACCCTTTTAAAGGGGGTGCCAACGAAGGAGAGTGGGATCAGGGGAGTCTTAAGCTTTTTCCCTGTCTTCCCACTAGCCTGGCAGGTGGGGCAAGCTCTGCATAAATTATCTGAGGCTATCCTCATTCTGGGCCAATAGAAGTGGGTGGCAAGCCTCTTAAAGGTCTTGTCTTGGCACAGTTGTCCTGCCAGGGGAATGTCGTGAGCCAGACCCAGAAGGAAGGCCCGGTAACACTGGGGGACCACCAGCACACGTGCTGCCCCAGGACCTGGAACCTTAGGCTCACTGTAAAGGAGATCATTCTCCCAGTAAATATGGTGAGTGCCAGAGGCGTCTCCAGCTGCTTGGGCTACGGCCTGTTGCCTCAGACCCTCAAGGGTGGGGCATTCCTTCTGCGCCTTGCAGAATTCTACCCTGGTTGGCCCACCCTCTACTTGCCAGCCAGCAAGTTCAGGTAGGTTGCTCACGTCACCTATGTCCTCCCCAGTTGGCTCAGGGGCCTCCTCCTCCTCAGGGGCCCCGTCCACCACCGTGGAAACATCTGAGGCGGGTTTCCCGCGCCTCTTGCCCTTTCTCTTTGCAGCTGTCTGGACCATTGTTCCAGGCTCCAGATGCCCTTGACTCCCTTCCCGGGCAACCATGGACTTGTGGTCATGCAGACCCACTCAGGCAAACCTAACATCTCCGGGTGGGATCTGAGCTCTACCTCCTTCCAGGCAGTATGCTCAAGATCATTGCCTAACAGACAATCTACAGGCATGGCAGAACTCACAGCTACTTTCAGAGTACCAGAGACCCCCTCAAAGGGAACCAGAGCCACTGGCAGGTGACTCTCACGATTGTTAGCGACTATGACCTTTTGGAATGTATTAGTGACTATCTGCTCTGCTGACACCAGCTGACTCTTGACAGTAGTCATAGTGGCTCCTGTGTCACTAAGAGCCTCCACCCTTTGCCCATCAATGGTGACCCACTGTCTATACTTGAAAGTATTGTGTGGCATGTGGGCTTTAGGCACCATCTCTCTTTCTCCCAGGGACACTAGGAATACCTCTGTCTGCCCCCCAAAGCTAACTGAGATTGTCTCCCCCGAGCGCTACACTAGCCAACCCAGGTGTCTGTCCAGTGTTGGACTGTGCTCTCTTGGAACATTTGAGTCACCCTTATAGTGCCCATGCTGGTAGCACTCTAAGCATTTGGGGATGAGCTTCCATAACGTTTTATCAAACTACTCTGGCTTTCCCCAAATCTAGAAGAGGAATGGTTGCCACCCCCTTCCCCGGGAATTCTTTAGGGGACCTTTTGAGAACTCTTTCTCTTTAAGTTTATCTCCCCCTCTTTCTTCTGGTGGGAACCCTGACCACCTTTGTGGGTGTCCCCCCAGATGCCTTCTTGGACACTCTGGTGCTAATCCAGAGGCCCACCTCATCGGCAAGCTTCCTGGGATCAGTCAGCTTATTATCTACTAAGTGCTGGTGCAACTCTAAAAGAAATACTGAGCATATAATTTACTTTGCTGCCCGCGCCCATCCATCCAGTGCCTTGGTGGAGAAATCATAACAATCTACCCAAGTTTGTGTTGAACGTTTGGTGCTGTCCCTGAACCTCTGACGGTATTTCTCAGGGCTCAGGCCAAACTTGGCCAGTAAAGCGGCTTTCATGTGTGAGTAGTCATTTCCATTCTGTGGAGCTAGTGTAAGAAGTGTGCCCCTCACCTCTGCTGGTACATAAAACCACAAGGCCGCCCCCCCCAATGCTCCTCAGAGGTCCTATGGGCCCTTAGTGCAACTTTATAGGCAGCCAGCCACTTGTCAATGTCATCTCCCACCACAAAACTAGGCACCACATTCTTGGGTATACGAACCTTTTTCTCCCCAACAGGTCCTGCATGTATGCTGCCACCATCACTGCTGGACTCAGACTGTCTCGCCTTGATCTCCAGCTCCTTGAGACTCAGTTCATGAGCCAACAACAGTTTTTTTCTCAGGCAAGGCTCTCTCAGCTGCAGCTTCAGTCTGTTTGGCTGCTTTTTCAGCCTCAGGTTGCTTGGCTTCTCTTTCTGCTCTCCTTTCCTCCTATTGAGCCTCAATTTAAATCCTTGCCATCTGCAATTGAAACTCTCTCTCGTCTCTCCTTTCCTCTGTGGTCAGGCCTTGATCAGAGACACTGCTCCCTGGTTTGGCAAGGGGCACAATTGCAGTGGTAACCTCATCCACTGATGGCAAAAAATCCTCTGGGGACCCATCTTCTGGCTCCTCCTCCTCAGCATCCTCCTCTGATTGGGCTTCTGCCCAGGCCCTCAGCGCCATTTGAAATTCCTCCTTTCTGGAGGCACCTTGAGTGGGTACTTCCATATCCCTGCATAACCCTTTCAGCTGTTTGACAGTATATGTCTCCAACAGAGCCAGGTCAAACTCTTCTTCTTGAGACACAGTCTGAGACATGTTGAGTGAGTGTTTTAGTCAAAAATTAACAGGAAAAATCAAAATTGCAAAAAGAGATAAAAGTAAAATTGACCTTCAACTGTGGGTACGTACTGAAATAATTAGCTACTGTATGTCATTGAACAAATACAAGTCCTATCCTCAACGCTGATTACCAATGTTAGAAATGGGGTCTTTGGTTGGCAGTCAAGTTACCCCCGTCCAAGCAAGGACCCTCACTCTACTCAGAGTAAGTCACACACAATCCAAATTATCCTGTGCCCACCCTCTGGTAGCTTGGCACTGAGCAGTCAGGCTTAACTTAGAAGGTAATGTGTAAAGTATTTGTGCAATAAATCCTACAATAACACCATGTAGCACCACAAAAATATATAATATTAATCTGGATAAATGCAGGTCAAAACGATTAAAGATGCAATACGTAAACATAGAGCTATCACTGAAAAGTGTCTTAAGTCTTTTTAAAGCAAACAAAGTCTCTTTCAAGTACAAAGTACCTGGTTCGTGTGAAAAATCCCCGCAAAGAACCGCAGAGGAGGAGATGCGTGGAAACAAAGGGGTGTGCATTGATTTCTCGGGCTGCACACGGTGATGCGTCATTTAGTTTTCACGCAGGGATGGCTGTGCATCATTTTCCGAGTCCTTCTTAAAGAGATTAAGGCACTCATTATGAACATGGCGGGAAACACCGCCGACCACCATGGCGGCGGTGAACAGAATCCCGTCGTTGGCGGTGAATGTAAACTCGCCATATAATGAACGAAAATCCCATCCCCACTAAAAATCACCAGACCACCACTCCCCACCATGACCCTGTTGGCGGGAATCCCAGACCTCCCCACCCCGCCACCACCAAGCACACCCAGATCCCGCCCTCAAAATAATGATGCACAAATCACCCTGGCGGACAGTGGAGGCCGGACGACCATTGGCGACTGCCACGGGCGGCAAGTGGACTCAACAGCAAGAGGGGCACACATTGGATAGGCGTATGACCCACACACCTGACACACATCCAGAACCCCATAAAACACCCCCAGACACACCCCAAGATCCGTTGCAACAAAACCAGGCCAAGAAGACGGAGAGCACCAGAGGCAGACAGCGAAGGCCAGCATACAGGAAACGCACACCGACCCACAGCAGAGCACCCTCACTTCATTCCCAGCCCCAACACCATTCACCACACTCAACACGTCACCCCTCAAACATCCAAGCTTCACCGAAAGGGAGTTAAAGACCATGGTGGATGAGATCTTGAAGGTGGAGCCACAAATATTCGGGCCGAGGTGCAGCACACACCCATCGCAAGGAAGATGGAGCTATGACAGACCATTGTGAACAGGGTCAATGCAGTGGGACACCATCCACTCATCAGAAACGACATCTGGAAGAGATGGAATGACCTGCGGGGGAAGGTCAGGGGCATGTCATCAAGGCACCACATCGCAGTGCAGAAGACTGGGGGAAGACCGCCACCAACACCACCAAATTACACAGACTGGAAGGAAACAGGTACTGGCCATCCTGCACCCTGAGGGACTCACTGGACTCACTGGAAGAATGGACACGGGTAAGTCATCTACAATTGCCCCATATACACCATACCTGTAATGCATGCACCATCCCACCCCACCCCACCCACACCCACCAGGACCAACACCCCACCCAGGCATCAGCCACTACATCCACCCCCGCATGACCACAAAACCACTAACAGGCCCACATCCCTCCCCCTGTTCACAGTCACCTCCCCTGCACGTACCCACAATGGAACGACACCCCCCACCGCAATGCAACCCTACACTGGCGCTAAATGCAATGTCAACCTCACAAAGGCACCCTGGAAGGCCACTGAAAGTAACACCAGCACAAAATAGGCCAGTCCTGTTCACTTTAAACATTCATGCAGCTGTAACAGACATGGTTATGTCCCCCAACAGGCACCACCACACATGCACCCCTAACAGGCGGGACAAGGAGCGCCAGTGCCCCCAGGGAGACAGAGGCACCTCACAGGACACTGGTGAAGGATCCCTGGACACCGATGAGCAGACAGGCCCCTCACACAGTCCTGAACTCTCACCATGCAGCAGCCCCACCCAGGAAACCACTGTCACCCCTACCACCCAGACAAGACCAGCAGCCCAGGGCAGGCGTACCCACACCAGTGTATCCAGGCCACAGACTGGTGGAACACAGGTACAGTGGCCATAGTCTCTCACTCCCAACATGCAGGAAGGTGAGGGCACCAGTACAAGTGGTACTGCCAGACCTGTGCAGGGGGCACAGGGGGCTAGGGCAAGTGCAAGGGTGGCAGTGGGCCAGGGGGGAGGCCACAGGATGGATGCAGAAGCCCAGGACGTGATATCAGAGGTATTGGGGGCCTACCAGCATACCCATGACAGGTTGGCACAGATTGTGTCTACCCTGGAGCACAGTCAGAGGATGCAGCAGGAACACTATCAACAGGCCATGGAGCAGTAGAAAGAGCATAATACTACAATGGGCACCATAGCAGGAGCACTGCTGCAGCTGGCCAAAAAGCAATCTAACACCCACACAGGACAAGAGGCCCCCACAACAGCACCGGACAACCAGCATCAGATTACCCCATCAGCAGAAAGTTCGCAGGGACTACCCTCACAGGAAACCCAAGGGCCTACCATGTCATCCCCTGAAGATCAACAGCAGGCGCCCAAACGTTTCCTCAGGCCAAGATATGGCACTGAAACCCCAGCTAAGAACAAGGCCCCCTTCAAAAGTAACTCAGCAACAATATGCACTGCAAACATCCCACCCAATCACCAACCACACATTGCTAACAGGCAATATGAAATACTGTAAGACAAGATGGACCCATCAATATTACCAACAAGGCTGCCACCATGTTGGTCTTGAGGACACCCCCCTTACGACTTGCCATCACTGTAAATAGCACTATTCACTCACTTCAACCAATAAAACACATATCACACCTGTAACACTGTCCCCTGTGTTAAATTGTGAACAAAGTGAAGTATGGATGTAACTGGCAGATAACTACTTTATTGTCAAATCTGTGCATGAACGGAGTCCTGTGTGCCTAAGTGGTGGCAATGAGGAAAAGCATATAATTTCAATCTGTCCCATGCAGAAGTGGGGCATGTATCGCATATCATTACCAAACCCCCCTATATGACTGACCACACTGACAGTATTTGTCACAGGCCCCAATGTCAGGCCCAAGTCCCACACATATACTGGAAGTAGAGTTGTTCCTGGAATTGACATCTTCCCCTTCCTTATCATCACAATCACTCTCCTCACCTCTCTGAGGTAGCTGATCAGGACCTACATCACCCTCCACCTTTAAGAGGGGGATAGAATGTCTCACTGCCACGTGTTGCACATTGTTTCTTCACTTGACTCCCTGATCTTGTGCGGACAGGTACTCAACTGTGTGTACTGCTGTGGCCTGCCTCTGGCTATGGATGTGCCTCGTGTTGCAGGGGAAAGGGCCCCGGCCTTCACCCAGGAGGAACTGGAGAAGCTAGTGGACGGGGTCCTGCCCCTGTACGCAAAACTGTACGGCCGGCCAGAGGTACAGGTGAGTCTGGGTTTGGGGGGCACTGTGTGTGTGTAATGGATGGTGTTGACTGGACATATGTGTGCACCTCTGTTCCTGCATGGGCCATGGTGCATGGCATGCTGCGTACGTATGTCATGTACGTCTGACAGTACTGTCCGTCTCATAGTGGATGATTAGCCAGCTGTTCCTATTGTGCAAGTGCCTGACCTCTGTGTTCCATTTCTGTGTCGCCCTTTTAGGTCAGCGCCCACCAGAAGAGGGCACTTTGGCATGCCATCGCCAAGGAGGTGCGGACATTGGGGGTCCACAACCAGTGGAGCACCCACTGTCGAAAGAGGTGGGAGGACCTGAGGCGCTGGACACGTAAGATTAGTGAACCCCAGCTGGGGAAGTCCTCCCAACGTTGAAGGGGTGCCTGTCGGGCACTGACCCCCCTCATGCGAAAGATGCTGGCGGTGGCATACCCAGACCTGGATGGGCGCTTGAAGGCTGCACAGCAGTCACAAGGGGCTGAGTACTCTTTCACATACTTCAGTCTGGAAGGATGTATGGATGTGCATTAGGGTTCATACTGCTTAGAGGCAGGGACTTTGACTGGTGTCCATCAACTTTATGGTCCCGAAAGGGTGTAGGGGTGTCTTTGTCAGGTCTCCCATGCGTCACATCCTTAGGTATTCCAGGGGATGTGTGTAGAGCAGTACTCTGGTCAGTAGTCAGGGGCATGGCCATGGGCATAGTGTACGGTGCTGTCTGTTGGGTGTATCTTCTGGGTGGGTGTATGTCTGGCCATTATGTACCTCCATTCAGCTATTGACAAGTGTTTCTCCTGTTTTGTCTCCCCATCCCTGTTCTCTTGTGTTGGTTTGGTACAGCATCAACATCTGGCGAGGGAGCTGAGGCACCTGCAAGTGGGGAGGCAGCGGCCCACGGATCCTCGGAGGCAGAGACAACCAACGCCCAGGGGACCAGTGGGTGGGAGGGCGAGGGGAGTTCCACGGGGAGGCTACTACCACAGGAGGTATTGACTCCGAGACCTTCTCCGTTGGGGGCTCCCCGGCAGTGGCGGTCCCTAGTGCCCACACCACTACTGTGACATCTTCCGCCACCCCCATTCACTGCCCTCTCTTCAGCTTCCCGCTGAGTTGCCCGTGCCCGCCCACCCAGAAAGGTGGGCGTCTCCTTTGCCCCAGGCACCTCCTCCCCTGCCCCAGTCAGCCCTGCTGCCCTCACAGAGGAGGCTATTGACCTCCTGAGAACCATCTCTGTAGGGCAGACAACCATCGTCAATGCCATCCATGGGCTAGCATCAGAGGTGGAGCAGACAAATGCCTAGCTGGATGGCATTCATGGTGCCGTGTCTGACCTACAGAGATCTTTTCATGCTCTGGCCTCCTCTCGGACGGCAGCCAGTTTCCCTGGCCATTCTGTCCCCAGTACAACCTCCTCTACCCCTTCCAGCACTGCACTCCCTTCACCCGCCCAAGGCACACATTCAGACATGCAGTCAAGCACATCAACACACAAGAAACACACTTCTAAACACAAGCACCACACCTCCCACCACAAGCATTCACGCAGCCAACAGACACATGCACGCACAACAACGTCCCCTTCCCTCAGTGTGCCCACCTCTTCCGCCTCCCTGTCTGTCCCGTCTACAGCCACAGCCACATGCACTACACCTTCAGTTACTGTTGCTGCTCCTCTTCCTTCACTCACCACAATAGCAGACATCCATACATGCACCCCATACACCACTCCTGCACTCACCACCACTACTGTAGTTGACACATGCAGCACACTCACCAGACTTGCAGACACCCACACAACATACATCCACACTAGCTGTCTGTCTTCTCCCACTGTGTCCACCCCCCCCGAAAACACACAAACGCACCAAGACACCCACCCATCAGACATCCACCACACCACAGCATGCTATTCAGTCACCTGCACCCACTACATGCACCCCTACACCACATACATCCACACCCTCTGCCTCCACTCCCACGCCCTCATCCACGACCACCCCAATTGCTCAGAAGAAACTTTTCCTGTCCCGTGCTGATCTCTTCCAACCCACTGGCCCACCCCGTCTTGTCCCCAAACGTGCTGACCTCCTTGCCCTTTCCACTCCTTCCACATCACAGCCCACCCTTGTCTGCCCTTCACAATCCCGCCCCCTTCCCCTGATAAGAAAAAAGGCCCGGACTGAGCCGAGTCCATCTGGCTCCACCTGATCGAAACAGCCCCCACCCCCTTCCACCTTCCAAACGAAAGTCCAAGGCCCACCCCCGTTGCAAATCACCACCCCCACCACCCCCGTTCCGTGAGGTGCCTGGATGCCCATGTGTTGCCCCATTAGGTGGAGTACCATGCACTTGTGGGAGTCAGGTTGGGTCCGTTGTGGCCCAAGGCAATTGTAGCCATACAGACTGGCCACTGGCCCTGTTTAGACTGTTTGGCTCTGTGAGCTTCACATTAAAGTTTCTGTGTCGCCTGTGTTTTGGCGGCACGCCGTTGAACCCTGATCTTTTGTTTCATTGTTCATGGGTGTGGGGCATTTGTATGTACTATGGTCAAGTTGGATTAGCCTTGTGTTGGGTAAGTACCTCTTGCTGTGGGGTGTATGATATGTGCTGCTGTGAAGGGTTGGGGGGCGTAGCAAGGTTGTTGGGTGTGTGACTGTGCCCTTTCTTCCCTTGTTCCGTAGGTTGCGGTACTTACCGTCGCTGTCTTCATTGGCGGCCTCAGTCATGGAAGTATATGGCAAGTAGCAGGGCTGGCATGATCTGCAGCTCTCTATCCATGTCTGCTTTGGCGCATTGTGTTGGCCTCCGGTGAGTGTTTCCTTCTATTTGGTTCATTTCCGCCTGGCTTTGCGTGGCAGTGGGTCCCGCCCCGGAACTGGTGGTGGACTGATGGTTCATTATTTGATGGACAGATTAGGCCTTTCCTTCGGCCTGTGGGCGGACTCTGTCGTCGTTGTCGCCACTCCTGTACCGGCGGTGGGTGGTTTGCGGAATGCCTGTGTTTCATTTGGTTCATTATTTGGCGGTCCGGCCCGCTCCTCTGTTGGCGGTTTCTACCGCCACCGTTGGCAGCGCGGAACAGACCGCCATGTTCATAATGACCACCGAAGTCTTTTTGGTCCTGAGACTTCAGGGAACAGGAAGCAAGCTCTATCCAAGCCCTTGGAGAGCACTTCTTCAACACAGCCAGAGAGCAGCAAGGCAGCAGGGCAACAACAAGGCAGCAGTCCTTCAAAGAAAGCAGTCAGGTGAGTCCTTGGGGCAGCCAGGCAGTTCCTCTTGGCAGGATGCAGGTTCTGGTTACAGGTTTCTTCTCCAGGAAGTGTCTGAGTTGGTAGGGGCAGAGTCCCTATTTATATACCCAAGTGCATTTGACGTGGGGGAGACTTCAAAGAGTGGCTTAGAAGTGCACCAGGTCCCCTTTCAGTTCAATCCTGTCTGCCAGGGTCCCAGTAGGGGGTGTGGCAGACCTTTGTGTGAGAGCAGGCCCTCCACCCTCCCAGCCCAGGAAGACCCCTTCAAAATGCAGATGTATGCAAGGGAGGCTGAGTATCCTGTGTTTGGGGTGTGTCTGAGTGAATGCACAAGGAGCTGTCAACTAAATCCAGCCAGATGTGGATTGTAATACACAAGACGATTTAAGTGCAGGGAAATACTCACTTTCTAAAAGTTACATTTCTAAAATAGTAATATTAAATCCAACTTCACCAGTCAGCAGGCCTTTATATCACCATTCTGGCCATACTAAATATGACCTTCCTTCTCCTTTCAGATCAGCAGCTACCACTCAAACAATGTATGAGGGCAGCCCCAATGTTAGCCTATGAAGGGAGCAGGCCTCACAGCAGTGTAAAAACAAGTTCAGGAGTTTTACACTACCAAGACATGTAAACTACCCAGGTACATGTCCTGCCTTTTGCCTACAAAGCACCCTGCTCTATGTGTTACCCAGGGCATACCTTAGGGGTGTTTTATATGTAGAAAAAGGGGAGTTTTAGGCTTGGCAAGTACTTTTAAATGCCAAGTCGAATTGGCATTGAAACTGCACACATAGGCCTTGAAATCGTGGGCCTGAGACACGGTTAAGGGACTACTTAAGTGGGTGGCACAACCAGTGCTGCAGGCCCACTAGTAGCATTTAATCTACCGGCCCTGGGCACACATAGTGCACTCTACAAAGGACTTATAAGTAAATTAAATAGTCCAATTGGGTATGATCCAATGTTACTATGTTTAAAGGGAGAGAGCATATGCACTTTAGCACTGGTTAGCAGTGGTAAAGTGCGCAGAGTCTAAAAACCAGCAAAAACAGTATCTAAAAAGTGGAAGGAGGCAGGCAAAAAGTTAGGGGTGACCACTCTTAGGTTGTCAGGTCTAACACCTTGTATTTGAATATAAATCAGCTCTCCCTAGATAAATTGCAAATCATCCTGAATGCGGCCACACGTTTACTTCTGGGACTGCCTAAACATTCCTCTATTGCTGAAGGGTTGCATCATCTTCATTGGCTGCCCATTAAGAAAGAAGCTGGTAGCCTTTAAGGCCCTATGTTTGATGCATAAAACCCTGTATGGCCGTGGCTTAGGCTACCTGACGGCCTCTGTGAACTGGTAAATGCCCAGGAGACACCTGAGGTCAGCTGGACAATACACACTGTGGCGATACCATGGGTTAAGAAAGCCAGGTGGGGAAAACAGGTCTTCTTGGTAGCACCTGGTAGGCTGTGGAATTCCCTTCAGAGAATACCCGTAGCAATGAGGGTTGCCTGGAGCTTTGGAAACAGTTGAAAGCATGGTTGTTTACTTGTTAGGAGCGGGTCAAGGTGTTGTGTAGGGTCAAGGGTGGACCTTCTGCTTGTTGCCGGATCTCCCTCTCTCTTCTAATTAGCTATATGATACCTTCTGGTCTTATGCGCTCTAGAAAAGCTAAAAATACAAATACAAATAACTCGGAACCACATTTCTCTATTTTTGCACGCATATTTAAATCATTAGTCTAGAGACTAAATTACACTGTAATATTACTTTAGTTCTTCTGACATTTGATTTAATGTAAATACCACCTATGTCAAACTCTACAGTATAAACAAATGCATATCTAAAATGACTTGCCAATACAATTTCTACATTCAATCCATTTGTACTTTGGTTAGCATAAGGCATAAACTGTCACATATATATGACTTCTGTGACATGAGGGACAGTACTAAAATTTTAACTGCATCAGTATTTGGTACATGATATGCTAAACGGTGTTGCCTCTGAGGAGACAGCTTCTATCACCGAGACAAAGAATTACATCAGAACTGTAGGCTCAATGTGGTATGGGCTTATTATACAAACTGCACACTGACCCAAGGGGGACAGAGGGCATTCCGTTCACGGCTGTCTTGGGACGCATGTTGTGTGACATACAGCTTGGCTGATGCTGATCTGCCAGCTCCATAAGAGGATTGCCATCTACATAAAAGGCTGATTAACTGAAACTCTATGCAGGTATAGGCTTGGGCTAATCCCTTAGATCAGGCCAGAAAAAGGATCACAACCACTCTGCTTTCAATGGATAAACATAGGGTTAGGTAGGAAGCTTTAGAATCACTAGAACTTCCAGAACACCTACAACCACATACAACATGGTTGGATTGTTTATCTCTTTACCTTGATAGTAATGCTGATTACCTTGCTTTGTCTTGTCGGCCTAATTGTTGCAGCTCATTCTTTATATACTAGATTGCAATTGTTTCAATAAATGTGTCAAAAACCCATTTTGCACCTTGTGGCCAGATTTATACTTTTTGATGCAAAACTGCGCAAAAGCAGTTTTGCGTCAAAAATGTTAGCGCTGGCTATCGTAATTTCTTAATGCCATTTGTGTGTCACATTTATACTTTGATGCGCAGTGGCGCTAAGAACAGGTTAGAGTCATTTTTCCTGACGCTAACCATTCTGCCTTGTCATAGGGCAAAATGACGTTAACGCAGGAAAAATGACTCGAATCTGGTTTGCAATACGGAAAAATGTTGCAAAACAGATACAAGCCATTTTTCACCCCTATAGCATCAAAAAGAGACACAAATGCAGCAAACAGTGCTAAGGAACCCCAAACTGGATCCCAGAAGCCAGGAGAGACCCCAGGGAACCAGGAACCAGCCAGGAGGACACAGACAAGACCCAGGGGAGAGACAAGAAGAAGAGGAAGTGTCGCTGCAGTGCACAGGATCACAAAATCCTGGGCAGAGAGGTGACGGAGCACCAGTATCAACTATTCATCACCTCTAAATTGCCAATTAGAAGGAGAGAGGCAATTTGGCAACAAATTGTGGACAAGATTGGCAGAGGTCAGGAGAACTGTCACTGAGTGTAGGAAACGCTGGCATGACTGCAAGCACAGGACAAAGGAAAAAATGGCAAGGAACAGGAAGGCAGCACTGCAGACCGGAAGTGGGAGTCCAGCACCACAAGAGGACCTTGGCGAGATGGAGGAGATGGTTGCAGCCGTCATCCCGGAGGAAAGCATCACTGGTATTGCAGGACAGGACAGCGCAGACTACCAGGAAACAACACATGTGAGTTGCATGGGGGACCAAAATGCCTAAATGTCAAATGCAAGAAGGGGAAGGCTCATACCTACTACACAATGCGTGTCAGCCCTGAAAATCAGGCAGTGGAAAGGGCAAAGGGGCACGGCATGGGACTCCCTGCACTGCCCATGCATCTGGCCCTGAAAATCAGGCAGTGGAAAGGGCAAAGGGGCACAGCATGGGACTCCCTGCACTGCCCATGCATCTGGCATCCAGGGGCACAGCACAACACAACACCAACAACCTTTGCATGGGGGTACACCACCATGCCAAGGCTGCTGTAAATGCTGAAGCAGACCAGGAGGGTAGGGTAGAACGTAAAACTGGGATGCTGTCACAGGAAAGCTGGTATTCTCAGAATGTAAGCTTGAGGGCAATGCCCAGTCTCAGGCCATTGGCTCAAGCGGCATTTACCGTTGACAGCACTCGCCACTACTACCTGTGCTGTGTGTGCTGGTCAATTAGGAAATGGCAGTTAGGTGCCAATGGCACAAACACACTCAAAATGAGGGATCAGTATAACTACGTGATCAATTCCCATGAATCCCTATCCAAGTGCAACTCCTGTCAACTGCTCATGTCCATAGACTCAATAAACATCAGGCACTGTCACATACATTATGAAGTACACAGCAGTAATCTCATACCCATGCTGCCCATTTCAGGGTCTACCCCTGTGCCTATGTCACAATAGCTGTAATACCACCATGCAACATATCAGGTATCATAGTGCAAAGACAACTGCATTGAGGGGGAGGACATATGTGTCGAGCTAGGCAAACACACCCACACAGTAATAGGAGGAAATGGAAGTCTGCCTGGCCCATCAATGCAATGCAACTTAGCACACATACACAAACATCAACATGAGAAACCAATGGTGACACCTGTATTGTTTCATCGAAATACAATACATGGTATGGTGCTAGGTCTCAGCACCATATAGGTGTATGTATACATAGATAGACTGGGACAGGACCAAATTGTTATGTGTGGTGTATGTGGCATCAGCACACCAACAAGCATTGCAAGGCTTCACCATGCTAATGGAAGCAGAGGGAGGGTTGATTAGGACAAGAAGGTGGCAAGCCACAAGTTGGACAGAAACCACACCTAGAAGAGGTGATGCAGACAAATCCCCCAACTGCCCACACTACATGTGACATGTAGGTGGGGCATAGGCCTGAAATACTGCAAACATTAATGGCAGGAACAACGCATGGGAACCAAGATTACAATGTCCCACAAATAGGAAGTCAGTGACATCACATTACAACTGCCACAACACAGACACACTAATTGTACAATATCTCACTGCAGAGGATGATGGCTCTCCTGTGGATCTGTCTGTCCTGGACTACCCTGATGACATGGATAACCAACTGACAATCATCAGCCAGGAAACCCTCCAAGATGTCCTGGGAACCCTCCAAACACCACCTCCAGTCGAAAGGAGGAGCACACATGTAGCAGCCATCCCAGAGGAGCCACCCACCCCCGCATAGTATGATCTGCCAGCTCAAACACAGCTGAGGACTCTGATGACACTAGGATCACCTTTGAGAGGACAGTTGTGGGAGTACAGCGGGAGCTGGCCAAGGAGGTGCAGGTGGGAATGCAAACTATAGCAGCCAGTCTTGAGGGAATGCGCATGTGCATGATGACATCCGCAGAATAGTCAGCAGCCATACAAGTCACACAATCACTGCTGCAAGGAGTCCAACAGTGTGTGAGGGACCTCACCACTGCTGTGATGGAGTTGCCACAGCACCTGCCCTCCCAATCTTGCAGCTGCATGCATGACAACAAGCTGGACTCCCTCAGGGCAGACATGGCTGCCTACCACAGGGATATTGCTGCCATACTCAATAATCAGCAGCTCCTCCTTGCTGCAGTTATGCCATATCTAGTTCCCCAGATGCCAGCTGCTGGATTTGGAGTCCACTTCTCCAACCACTGAAGTGTGTGTTGTCCCCTTAACCCACCACTACCACCATCAAGGGCAGAGAAGAGGACACACACACACATCAGAGGATGAAGATGTGGAACAGATAATCTTCACCCGTCGGAGTACCCGGTAGCACCAGCCCAGGCCACATGGGCACTGATTTTCCTTTGTCCTGTGCTTGACAACATGCTAGTGTTACTACAATTGGTGACATGCACTCTTCACCGACAAACTGTTAACCTTACCACTATGGACTGCAATTGTCTCTCACTACCCAATTGGCAATTCATGTTCCTCTGCATTGAATGACACTTCATCTCAGCATGTCTAATGGCATGTCCCTTAGTCTTGCACTTGTGTTGCATCACAATAGAATGCTTTACAGTAATGGGCTCACAAACCTGGACTATGTAAATATTGCACTACAGCACTTTAAAATAAACAGCACCTACACAACCACTTTGTCTCTGTGTAATGTGACACATCTACTTTGCTGGAGATTTGTGATGCATGTAACATGTCAATGGTCACAGAGTGTCATTACCAGAGTGCAGAAATAATGTGGGCAGATATTTACTCACAAGGGCCAGGACTTCTAAATCTTCTGTGCTGCTTTTGCCTCATTTCTGAAGTAAAAGCAGCACAAACTTACAAATATCTCTGTTATTTGTAAGTTTGCGCAGCTGTTGGGTTAAAAAATGAGTCAAATGCAATGTTGTAACAATAGTATATTTCAGGCCCAAGGTATCTACAAGATGAAACTCAATGCTGGCCATATCCCCTACAAGAAAGTCATTGTGTATGTGACATTTGCTTCAAAACATACATGCCACACAACATACAGCAGGAATGGCTGTGTAAGAGTGTTTGGCCAAAAACATCAACTGGGAGTACAATTAAAACACATAGGCGTTAATTTTTCATACTTGACCTCATCAGAAATTGACACTACTCAGTTTAGGAGTGTTCACATGAACATCAGGCTGCAGGCAGATGTCCCCCAGTGCCCAACATTCCAACACGGAACCCAAACGATGACAGCTTTAAAATCACACCTACCTGTCCAATACATGGGAACCACAGTCACGTTGAGTGGTGGGTACAATGGATGGCAGATTCATAGAGATTTATCTTTGCTTTAGCTGCCAATGTGACAGCTCAGTTGGAAGTGGGAATTAACATGTCATGAGTGGGATGTGGATGCAGAACGGAATACAAAGGCCAACAGAAAATTGGCACTGGACACTCATTCAAAGCCCCAGACCTCCAAGCATATGACACATGCCGTAAAGGAGTACCTAAAACCTTAATAACTACATAACAAAAGAGAACTTAAAACTATGAAACACACCTATACTAGCCTAATCTATCCAAACTATACATTACCCACAACTGGCCCTAACAACCCTATGCTAAGCTTACTTACCACATTTAACAAAACACTCTAAACATTTGCCCCTACCCCTTATGATGGGACACCTGTAGGACAACATATACTAACCTAAACAGATGCTAACTAATACTAAACAAATATGTATATATATATATATATATTTTTTTATTAGAATACACAAAAGCCCCAACATTAACCCCCACCCACAAACTAACATGTAATAATATGAAACCCCCCCACCCCCAACCTACTTATCATACCTAAACGACTACCCTACTCTAACCTATCACTAAACCCCCTAAACTCACTAAAAACTGGATAAAGAAAGAGGAGGGAGGGGACGGAATTAGGGGTGAGGTAAGGCAGGAGTTCGGAGGCTTGCCCTCTTCAGAGTTTTCTTTATGGATTTCAGCCTACGGATATTTCTGTCAACATCCCACTGGAGAGGGTCAACCGTCTTGATGACTTTCTGCATGTCCCTCTGTAGTTGTGAAATGGTGGCCATGTCCAAAGCAGCTGATGTTGTGGTCTGTCTACCAGACGTAGTTGCTCCTGCAGGTGTTGTGGTCAGTGGTGCTGGAATGGAAGGTGCAGCAGGTGTTGTGGGTGTTGGTCCCAAGGTTGAGGGTGCAGCTGGTGGGGCTGATGATCTGGTGGCTGCTGTGCTACTGGCTGCAGTTGTGGTGGTGGCTTCACCTGTTGTGGACAATGCCGGTCCCCCTTGGCAGAAAGCCCGCCATTTTCCCATGGCTCTCTATCTCCCATAGCGTTGTGCCATCCTCCGGAACCCAGACTCAACATCCAAGATGTGCCTGTACTTCACTGCCCACCTCTGGAAATCCCTGATCTCCGCGGCATTCATGTTGGCAGCTGTAAAAATGATACAGGCAACCATTAGTGTCTTCATTGTGTGATGCATGTACAGATGATAATCTAACACCCTACCTCAAATTGCACATGCAGTCCAAATCACAGTACAGATTATATATTGCCTGACATGGCAACGCTGCCTAACCATCAAGTATTTACCAGCACAGCAAAGCACAACAAGAGGTGTACCAAATAAAGTGATCTGTGCATTGATGTGGTGCAGTGTGTCACAATGCAAATGCAGCAACTACTTAACATGGGCCAGGCCGACTAATCGTTATCATCCGAGTCAACTTCAAGGCACCCAAGACGAGTGATTTGTATATGTAATTGGCAGGATGGTATGCCGTTGCTAATCATAAGGGGTCAGTGTTGTTTGGGACACATGCATGCTTGAATGAGGTGGCTGTCATCTGCACTGTGACCATCACATCTATCTACATACATGTTCTTTCCCTAGCCCTGTGCCTCAGGGGGGATGGGCATTGTTAGACTTTTCATACTTGGCGTGGTCTCCCTTAACTTTTTGCCTCTGTTCCCCAGGTTGTTGATGTGTGCTGGACTCTGATTTTACTGTTTTTGTTACTCTGGGCACTTTACCACTGCTAACCAGTGCTAAAGTGCAAGTGCTCCTGTTTAAAATGTGTACGTAATTGGTTCTCCATGATTGGCATATTTCTTTTACTGTTAAGTCCCTAGTAAAGTGCACGAGAGGTGCCCAGGGCCGGTAAATCAAATGTTACTAGTGGGCCTGCAGCACTGGTTGTGCCACCCACACAAGTAACCCTGTCATCATGTCTTAGACCTGCCACTGCAGTGTCTGTGTGTGTACTTTTACACTATAAATTCGACTTGGCAAGTGTACCCACTTGCCAGGCCTAAACCTTCCCTTTTCTTACATGTAAGGCACCCCTAAGGTAGGCCCTAGGTATCCCCAAGGGCAGGGTGCAGTGTATGGATAAGGTAGGACATATAGTAATGTGGTTTATATGTCCTGACAGTGAAATACTGCAACTTCGTTTTTCACTGTTGCAAGGTCTGTCTCTCTCATAGGATAACATGGGGGCTATCTTTAAATATGATTAAAGTGTAGATTCCCCTAGAGAGTAGATGGACATGTGGAGTTTGGGGTCCCTGAACTCACAATTTAAAAATACATATTTTAGTAAAGTTGATTTTAAGATTGTGCGTTTGAAAATGCCACTTTTAGAAAGTGAGCATTTTCTTGCTTAAACCATTCTGTGACTCTGCCTTGTTTGTGGATTCCCTGTCTGGGTCAGTTTGACAGTTGGGTTGTTTTTCACCTCGCACTAGAAAGTGACACAAAGGGGGCTGGGGTGTAACCTGCATTTCCTGATTAGCCATCTCTGCTAGGAGGGAGGGGTGGAGTGGTCACTCTCATCTGAAAGGACTGAGCCTGCCTCTGACAATGCCGGCTCCAACCCCCTGGTGTGTGTCTGAGGCCTTGCCTGGGCAAGGCAGGATTTCACAAGTAGGTGTGAGTCCCCTTTGAAGAAAGGTGACTTCAAAGACTAAAATGGGTATAAGAAGGGCATCCAAATCTACAGACTTTAGAAACACTTCTGGAACCAAGAGGAACCTCTGCCTGGAGAAGAGCTGATAGCTGAGGAAGAAGTGTTGCCCTGACTATGACTGTGCTTTGTGGAGCTTTCCTGCAGTGCTGCTTCTGCCAGAGTAAGAGGGCAAAGACTGGACTTTGTGTGCCTTCCATCTTGATTTAGAGCTTGCCTCCTATTGTTGGAAGTCTCAGGGACAGCAAAGACTTCTCTCTGCCAGCACCTGGAGTCTCTGGAGAGACTCCTGCTCTGACAAGTGGTGCCCTATCCAGTCCTTGGGCCCTTGAAAGGAAAGCTGGTGGAAATCCAAGGAAATCGACTTCGGACGACTCCGGACCAACGCCGTTGCTGAATCCGGTGACACCGCTGCTGAATCCGGTGACGCCGCCTGCACCCGACGCCGTGACCCTCGCTGGAACGCAACGCTCTTCGCAGGCCCGATGCCGCTGCAGCCCCACTGAAGTCCGTGACTCCATGGAAGTCGCCGTACCACGTCGTGACCGACGCCGCTCGAAGTGCACGGATTCAACGTTTCGCACAGACGCCCCGATCCTCGACTTCACGCATCGGCTTGTTTTCACTCTTCACCAAAGGTACTGTACTTGGGGGTCTACACAACTCCGTGTTCGTCGCCGCTGGTGTCGGCTTGTTGGGAACGACTCCGTCACGACGCCGTGTTAACATCTCATTGAAGCATTTTTGTTTCTAAACGCTATTTTTGAGTTTAATCTTTAAAAATTCATAACTTGACTTGTGTATGTCGGATTTGTGTCGTTTTGGTCTTGTTTTGTTTAGATAAATATTTCCTATGTTTCTAAACCGGTGTTGTGTCATTTAGTAGTGTTTTCATTAAGTTACTGTGTGTGTTGGTACAAATACTTTACACCTAGCACTCTGAAGTTAAGCCTACTGCTCTGCCAAGCTACTAAGGGGGTAAACAGGGGTTAGCTGAGGGTGATTCTCTTTTACCCTGACTAGAGTGAGGGTCCTTGCTTGAACAGGGGGTAACCTGACTGTCAACCAAAGACCCCATTTCTAACAGGCATGCAATACATCATCACAACTGTCAAGGACAACCACAAAGCTGTGTCCACCTGTACATGGATTTAGTGAGCGGAACACATGTGAGGAGGGCTGCCACCTAGGAATGAGGTATCCATTGGTCAATCACATCTACATTCATGTTTCCATTTGTGGACAACCATCAACACCTGATCTGCCAACACATTTCCAGAATCACCCACATTGATGACAGCACACGTCTGGCCTTGACCTGCATGCACACCTATTACATACCACATAAGTGCCAAGTAAATGGAGTACAACATATGGGGCTACATGCTGAGGGACAGTTATCCATACAGTCCTACATGTACATTACAATACAGGGATGCACAATTGTGTGTGGAAACCAGATGCATCACTGTCTTGTGAAAATGTGGGTATGACTTGCTGACAATATTCCGACACTGGAGCACTTCCAAATCAAATGTGGGCCTACATGTTGCTACTAATCACCTTGTTCACATGCTGCTACCTATTGTGCAGCACAAGAGTCCCAAGATATGATTCTCTGCCTCTGAATGTCTAATCCTTGCATGGAATACTATGTCAACCTCCAGTCAAGTAATAAATCAGATCACGTGCCAGCTCATCATATCTTGCAATGAGTGCAACCCACAAGAGTCACTCACACAACAGCTGCAATCACTACACAGGACAGTCATTTTCACACTTACTGGATACGTCTGGGTCCTCAAATCGAGCCACTTCCCCGATGGTATAGGGGGGCGGTCCACCTGTAAGACATGGAAAGAAAATATATGCTCAATGTCTGATCACTGTACAAACATGTGGATAACATATCACAGTGTGTAACATTCTATATGAGTAAGCTGGTGATCCTGCATGTAGACAGTCCAACAGACATACCACTGTAAACTTGCATTGACACAGACACTCCAGTGAGTGACAGACACACATATGCACACATGCATAACATTTATGTGATGCTAAAACTAACTACAACCATTTGTGGCTAATCCATTTCAGATGGTACTCCATGTCATGATTTGTAACTGGGTGACAATTTCAATGGCACTTCCCTGGTGCACTGCAATACAAGTGACTCAGGTATTGTGGCTTGTGCATCAAGGGACAATGTGATGGACATGTGGGTCAATTTTTAGTCAGCAACTATCGTGCATTCAGTGGTCCATAACAGATGTGGCACCGATGTATGTAGGTATCAAATGCCCCATTGGCCATGTCACCCAAGCCATATATGCCCCCTTTGCCAACATGATGGCAGGGATCATGTGTGTGTAATGATGACAATGTAGCGCTAAACATGGATAGCCCACTTTGCTGTCCTAAAACAGTGAAATATAGTATGCTGACAATGTTTTAGCTGATCATCATTGACAGAATGCATGGGCACAGGTGTTTTCATTGCACCTGAAATATGTTACTCAGGGCCATTTATACCAAGATCAGGTTTTGTGAGTCACACATTGGCATAGCACACCGTCACTGTTAGGCACTAATGACTACATGCAACACTAGACAAAGGATGGGGGCTGGATTAGCCTCCTGGAAACCAGGTGTCAGAACAAATACAAAGTTAAACACTTCTATACAGGTTAAGACTGATAGTACACTTACAAGACACAATACCCCAAGAGGAAGCAGAAGGCAAGGGAACCAACTAGGAGGCAAAGCCAGGCACAGGGAACAGGCTCTGGTTGATGCAAAGACTGGAACAGGTCTGGGTAACAGAAAGCAGGCTCTGGCTGAAACAAACATGAACAAGGCTGAGAAACAAGGAGCAGAGTCTGACTGGAACAAGCAGGAACAGCACTGTGTAAACAGAGAGCAGGTTCATGTGTAATCAGGACTATAACACAATCCAACAAGGGCTCTAGTACACAAATGAATTGTACTCCAATGCACGATGAGGAGCTTCAGGGAATGGCAGCTTCTAAGCTGTTCCAGGCAGCAGCAAGGCCAGGGCAGAGTCACATGGCTAGGCTGCACGAGAGACCTCACTGGTGTGTGCAGCTTCAGGCCCATATTTATACTTTTTTACGCTAAACTGCGCTAACGCAGTTTAGCGTCAAAAAATTTAGCGCCGTCTAACGCCATTCTGAAGCGCCATGCGGGCGCCGTATTTATGGAATGGCGTTAGCCGGCGCTAGCAGACCGGCGCTGCCTGGTGTGCGTGGAAAAAAACCACGTAGACCAGGCAGCGCCGGCGTAGGGGGAAAATGGCGTTAGGGCGTCTTAAAATGGGGCAAGTCAGGTTGAGGCAAAAAAATCGCCTCAACCCGATTTGCGCCATTATTTTCGACGCCCAGACGCCATTTAAATGACTCCTGTCTTAGTAAAGACAGGAGTCATGCCCCCTTGCCCAATGGCCATGCCCAGGGGACTTATGTCCCCTGGGCATGGTCATTGGGCATAGTGGCATGTAGGGGGGCACAAATCAGGCCCCCCTATGCCACCAAAAAAAATTAAAAAATATAAAAAATTATACTTACCTGAACTTACCTGAATGTCCCTGGGGTGGGTCCCTACATCCTTGGGTGTCCTCCTGGGGTGGGCAGGGGTGGCAGGGGGGGTCCCTGGGGGCAGGGGAGGGCACCTGTGGGCTCATTTTGAGCCCACAGGCCCCTTAACGCCTACCCTGACCCAGGCGTTAAATAGTGGCGCAAATGCGGGTTTTTTTGACCCGCCAACTCCCGGGCGTGATTTTTGCCCGGGAGTATAAATACGACGCATTTGCGTCGCCGTCATTTTTTTAGACGGGAACGCCTTCCTTGCATCTCATTAACGCAAGGAAGGCGTTCACGCAAAAAAATTACGCTATTTGCCCATACTTTGGCGCTAGACGCGTCTAACGCCAAAGTATAAATATGGCGTTCGTTTTGCGCCGAATTTGCGTCGAAAAAAACGACGCTAATTCGGCGCAAACGGAGTATAAATACGGGCCTCAGTCTCTCACAAATCCTAGAGGAGAGAATCCAGTATAAGGGGACAACTGGACTTTTCCCATAGGATGCAATGGACAGACGATTACAGGTCTTACCGACTACCAGGCAGTGCATTATGGGGCATGAGGTCCATTCAGGCTCATGTAGTTCTTCTATAGCATGCCATATGGAAAAGGGAAGCAAACAGGAGTCGGAATGGGAGTCTGGGTGAGTGTTAATGATGATTCCCAGGGTACAGATAGTCCATTTACAGCGCCCCCTAGAGATGGAATGGCAGAGACTTAACACATGGCAGAGACTTAACACATGGCAGTGGCAGGACTTATTACCCGGGATGGACTGCGCAGGGCATGTGTTGTGACCATTGCTTGTTATACCTGGGACACTCATGCTATTCATTTTCAGAAATGATGCACCTCTTGTCACACAAGCTCCTTGCAGAGATAGCAAATGTCACACTTTCTAATGTCAGGGGTCTGTTCATACATTCCTGTTACCACTGATATTTCACATCCACTGCCTCATGTATGAGGCGCTTATTTACCTTATGATTAGAGATGTCATAGTTGTGTGCCATGTGGTACAGTAGACTATGTTGGCAACGTGGATGTGTGTCATATGGGGCCAGATATAGCAAAAATAAAAATTGCGACTCGCATTTTGCGAGTCGATGCGACTCGCAAAATGCAAGTCGCAATTTGGTATGCCAGGAAAAAAAACGGTCCGATTTAGCGACTCGCAGCCGGACTCGCAACGCTGTGTGCGAGTCCGCAGATTGCGAGGTCGCAGTTTGCGAGTGTGCAAAAAACGAACTTGCAATTAGCGAGTAGGTGTCGCAAATTGCGAGTAGCTTCAAAATTGCTTGCAGGTGCAGCAGAACACTCCAGAAAGCACACCAGAACACTCTGGAAACACTTCCTGGCACATGATGATGACATCACAGCCAGGAAGTTAACAAATACACCTGGGAGGAGGCTGGACCACACCCTTTTATAACTGCCAGTCTTCACACTGAACAAGCAGCAGCAGCCATGGAGGGAACCCCACGAAAAAGAAAAAGAAAATTTTCTGAGAGGGAGCTTGAGGTGCTGACTGAGGAATGTTGTCAGCACCATGATGAGCTCTTTGGGAGAGCAGCCCTCACTGTTCCTGAGGCCACCAAAAAGAAAATCTGGCAGGAAATGCAAGAAAAAATTAATTCCCTGGGTGTGAGCCACAGGACAATTGAGGACATAAGGAAGAGGTGGTATGACCTCCGCTCCCGGACCAAGGAGAGGGTGGCAGAAAGGCTCCGGGAGATGAGAGGCACTGGAGGGGGACCATCATCTGTGCCACCACCCACACCCCTTGAAGAAAGGATTGAGGAAACATTTGAGCCGGAGGCAGTGTGTGGATTTGGGGACCTGGACACCTCAGAGCCCAGCACATCAACCGGTGAGTACCATGTGATAAGCCTGTACCCCTATCAATGTCATACCCCACCCACCATGTACACAGGTGCATGCACAACCAAAATAGCTCCATTTCAGGGTAGAAAAAGCCAGAATGATGCATTATGGGAAATGTAGTCAAATAGGCAGTTCATAGGCAAATGTTTATTAGGAATTGTGCAATAGATACTAGACACTGACAGTGTGTTCCCCATGTCCCACAGGTCTCCAGCAAGACAACCCCAACACCCCAAGCACCCAGGCCCAGGAGGACACCCCAGGACCCGCCAGCACCCCCACCTGCACAGTCAGCAGCATTCCTGCAGTGGTAACGCCTGCTGCAACAATAACGCCAGGAGCTGCCCCAGAAACAGGCAGGGAGGATACAGGTGTGAGCACAGGGCAGCCACCACTGCGCAGGCGTCGCAGGGCAAGACCATCTGGATCCGGGATACTTCCTCCAACCAGCAGTGAGGCACATCTGCTGCGGGGTCAGCGCCTGCAGAACAGAATATTGGGCAGGATTAGTGGGGTGCTGCACCGCTTTGTAAGAAACAACCATGCAAGCATGCAGCACCTCAACAGACGCATGGACCTGATGTGCCAGAACACTGGGGACATTGCCTTTGCCATCAGGGAACTGGCGGGCGGACTGCTGGGCCCGGCAGAGGCTGGGCGGTGCAGAGATCGCCAGATAATGCTAAGACTGGACAGGATGGCCACATCGATCGGCAGGCTAGCCATCAATACAACAGGCCTGTCGAGGAGGACAGTTGGCCTGCAAATAGAGATGGGACATTTTGCTGGGGATGTTGCCAGGGGCCTGGGACGTCTCACACACATAATTGAACTAATGGAGACACAGGAGATGTCGAGGGCCACCGGGGAAACACCCCAAGACAGTGAGGAGGGCTCCACAGTGAGCAGTGTCTCTGCCACTGACAGTAGGGTGCTAAGGAGTGGTAGGCAGAGCACCATGGACGCAGCAGGGACCAGCCAGGCTGGCAGGAGGGGCAGGAGATCTTAGAGAACAGCCAGGAGAAATAAATGTGGCACATGGCGTTAATGTGCCACATAACTGGTTGGCATTTTCCTGCCCATGGACAATTTCATCTTGTATATAGTTCATTCATTACATTAATAAAACAGTTATTTTTCTTCCACTTAACAAAAGGAGTGTTTGGTTAATGGGTGAGTATGGTGGGAGTTTACACGTACCGTCCAAAATATTGCGTAGCAATGTGGTCCCGTCTCAGTCTGCATTGATTAGCTAGACTCCTATCCCCATGATGGCGATGTGGTTGTTCTTGCTCTTCATCATCAGGATCTGGGTCTGCAGGGGTGAGAGGTAGCCCACGTCGGGTGGCTATGTTGTGGAGGATGGCGCATGCGACCACAATTTTGAATGCGGTAATGGGGGTGTATTGAAGGGTGCCTCCACTGCGGTGGAGGCATCTGAATCTTGCCTTCAGGAGTCCGAAGGTGCGCTCGATCAGGTTCCTGGTCCTCTTATGCGCACTGTTGTATTGCCTCTCAGATTCAGTTCTTGGTGTTAAAAACGGAGTCATGATCCAAGGCCTTAGAGCATATGCACTGTCACCTGTTGGGCACAAAAGTACACTGTTAGGAAGTCCAGATAGTCGTGCACAGTGACCTGTGTGTATGTCTGCAAGTGTCTGTGGCTCTACCTAGCAGGTAGCCGTCTCCGAATTCCCCACGTTCCAGGCGTTGATGTATCCCACTATGCCTAAAAATTTATGAGTCATGTGTACTGCCTGGAAACTTAGCTACGATGTCCGTGATGACGTAATGGGCATCACAAACAACCTGTATGTTGAGTGAGTGGGTACACTTTCTGTTGCGGAAAATGTGTTCCAGATTAGCAGGGGGGCATATTTGAATGTGTGTCCCATCTACACATCCAATGACATGGGGAAAGTGGGCAATGCGGTAAAAGTCCAGCTTGGTACTGTTAATTTCTGCCTCATTCCTTGGTAAGTATATGAAGTGAGACCTGTGCGTGACTAAGGCATCTAGGAATGCCCTGAGGAACCTTGACACTGCACTTTGGGATACCCCACCTGCCACGGCAATGACCCCCTGATAGCTCCCTGAGGCCAAGAGGTGCAGTGTGCATAGTACTTGCACATGCGTAGGGATGGCGCAGCCACGCAGAGTCTTGTGTTCTAGCTGTGGTTTGAGTAAATCTATTATTTCTAGAATGGCTGCGCTGCTAAGGTGGTATTTATCATAGATCTCCTCTTCAGTTTGCTGAAAAAGAGTCTGCCTGGTTCTATATCTTCTCCTGTCTGTGGCCCCTCCTCCTCCTCTGCTGGGCTGCGTAGACTCTCCTCCTCACTGCTATCAGGTATATATCCGCCATCTTGAGTAACCCAGATGCCTTCTGGGTCTCCCTTTATACTTTGGTAATGGTTACCACCTGCTCTGAGTTAGTGGTAAATGGGACATGCAAACTGGGCTTTTTGCGACTAGTCGCAATTTGCGAGTTGCAATTGCATATGGGTTGCGACTCGCAAATTGCGACTCGCAATTTGCGGGTCGCAAAATGGGGTCGCAACAGATGCGACTCGCAAACGGGTTCCATCGCTTTTTGCGAGTCGGAAATGGGCTTTTTGCATCCCATTTCCGATTTTGCACTGTCGCAAATTGCGATTCGGCCCATTTGCGAGTCGCAAACGTTTGCTACATCTGGCCCATGGTGTGGTCCTATGATTTCGTCCTTCATATGTGAAATTCAATTTTTTATATGTGTATAATGTTTGCTGTACAATCATACGCATCACATGTGATGTTGCATCAGAAGTAGTCAGATTTGTCTTTATGACATGCTCACGAGGTAATACTCACAATTCTAAAGAACATGTGATGGAGAAATAAGTAACCAGAGCTGTGTTCGGTTGTTCCCCCTCATTTTCCCTGACACCATCCTCCTCCTCTTCCTCCTCAGGCAGTTCTTGCTCGGGTTCATATAGGGGGATGTTACTCCTAACACAAATGTTGTGCAGGATGGCACAAGGCAATATGATCTTGGAGGCCATTTCTGGGGCATTTAGGAGGCTGCCTCCTGTGATGTGCAGGCACCTGAATCTGGACTTCAGGATGCCAAAGGTCCGTTCCACAATGGTGCGTGTCCTCTGATCTGCCTCATTATAGGCATGCTCTGATGCTGTGCATGGGGTGGGTAATGGGGTCATGATCCATGGCTGGATTCCGTAACCCTGATCAGCTGAAAAAGAAAATAGGAGCAAGTATTTTGTTAGTGCTTGCACCAGGAATGTCATGTAGCATTGCAGTTGATATCCTGTGTCGTCTGTGACTCATATGTGTTTGTGGCATTGTGTGAGATCCTGGGCTTCTGTGAGTTTTTTTTCTGCATTGTGTTGTTTGACTTGACAACTTGTGTTTGGCTCATTGACCTGATATCTATGATTTTGTTTCCAAACTGCTGTTCAGTATGTATGTACCATGAGTTGTGTAGAGAGCAACATGTTTTAGTGTGCTTTCACTGGAGGGGACATGATACTTCCACACACACAATAGATTCCGATGTGGTGGTAACATGGTTGCACTATATGGCCTGGACATCCCATCCACTTAGACATATGTCATTGCAGATGAAATCCCAAAAGTGAGGCCCTTTGATTAGGCTTGGTGACAATGCCCAGCACATCTCCCTAAGTTGGCAGCGCAATTGCACAATTGTCCCATGTGTGACTTGGTTCTATGCAGATCTTTGTAGTTCCCTCTGCCAGTGGCTCATGTGGAACGGTGCACATACACTACCCAACTTGCTCCAGGTAACCTGGCTAACTGCCTTGTGGAGGTAGATTTATCTGTGCAGGAAGGGCCATCTCCCTGTACATCTGTTATTTTGATGGACAATTGGCTCTTTCAGTGTGTGCAACAGTCTGTAGTTTGCATTAGTGACACATCAATATGTGTTCGTAGCACAGTCCACTTCCTTATTGCTACCTGGCAACGTCACCCCAGGAGTAATGTGTGACATCCATCCTTTGTCCATAGGTGTGTATCCCATTGTGTCAGGGTGTACAACATAACTACCTGTGTCACACCTCAGTGTCTTCCTGCCCATGTGTCAATGTAGTGGTGTATGCATTGTGTGTCCTACAGGGATGCTGTGCTGTGTGTATATTGCTAGGTTTATGGTGTTACCGACAAGAAGGCCATTGCCATATCGTCCGTCCTGGAAGTGCTGATTGATGGTGCGATTGATGGCGAAAGATGAAGGAATCATGTACACTCCCAGGATACTTGGCTAAGATGTTGGTAAACAGTCCACAGGGGTGCAGTCAATTGCACCAAGCACATGCGGGAAGCCATGTATTTGGTAAAACCCCTGTTTGATCTTCTGCTGCTTCTGCTGTGTATTGGGGAAGCTGGTGTGACGGGGTGTGAGGGAGATGATGGCATCTAGGACTTTGGGAAGCAAGGTGGAGAATGAGGGCTGTGATACCCCAGTGACCAGGGCACCCATTGTTTGGAAGGAGCCACTTGCCAAAATGTACAGGACAGCTAGCAGCTTGATCACCGGTAGTATATTGTGCGGTGTCTGCAGGCTGGCTGTTATATGTGGCTCAATTTGGCGCAGCAGCTGCTGGATGGCTTGCCAGTTGAGTCTATACCTCCGGATGATGTCTTGTTCCCTGAGGCCCTGGAGGGTTGTCCTGGTCCTGAAGACCCTCTCCTGCCTTCTGCGTTGCCTTTGGAGGCCACGTTGGGGTGGTGGTGGCTGCTGCTGTTGGTCCTGTGCTCTGCGTCATCTGGCATGCTGCATCAGTAGCACCTCCATGTTGTCCTTATTGAGAAATGATGTTGCTTGTGTGTGTTTTCCTTCAGTAGTGGTGTGTTTGCCTCATTTTAACGCCTGCCCTGACCCAGGCGTTAAAATTTGATGCAAATCGAGCTTTGCGTCATTTTTCGAGTCCTCCTCCCACCTGTGCGTCATTTTTGCACTGTTGGATAAATATGGCGGTAGGGTGTTTGAGTCATTTTTTGGACGGGAACGCCTACCTTGCATCTCATTGATGCAAGGCAGTTTTAGGCATCCTTGAAATGACGTAAACTCCAATTTTTTTACACTAGGCATGTCTAGCATCAAAATATGAATATTAAGTTTGCACTGGATTTGCGTTAAAATAAAATGACACAAATCCGGCGGGAACAGAGTATAAATCTGGGCCTTTGTGTCTCACCTTGCATGCTTGAGTAACTGAGCGAAAGGGGTATGATCTGTTTCCACGGCTTCTCTGGGCAGTCCGAGTGTCATGTCCACATTGCCTTAATCACCTTTTACCCCAGTGGGTTTGGAGGTTTGGTGAGGCACTGTGAGCTAGCCAGGAGTTAGGCTGGCAGATACTAACTGCATGGATAGACTCAGTCACCCACACTTTTGTTGTTCAGCCATCCTAAACATGCAGTCCTATTACCAAAGTAGAATCCGCATAACAGACCACAGTTTGTGCGTAACACTTCTTTGTGCTATTTTTATTGAAAAATTGTGATCTCCAGTTCCACTAATTGGATTTGTGCCATTTTGGTGTAATTTCATTTATCAAACTTTACTCTTTTTTTCGAAATAAGTTTGGGATTTTATGTGTTGTGGTTTAACTTTATCAACGTTTACGTACTGAAAACATGCTTTACACACTACATAGTTAAGCCTGTCTGATCTGTGCCATAATTACCAGGGTATTGAGCTAAGTTTAGTGGTTCACCCAAACAAGGTTTGTTTTTATTACTTGGACTATATCTACAGAAGAGGGTGACAGCTCTTTTCTCTCCAGGATGACTGGCGAGAGGCAGACAGTAAAGGTCAGGGTGGCTTTGCAGCAGACAAATGGCAGGTAGCAGGGTTGAGATCCGAAGTGTGTCTGTTAGAAGTGGGGTCTTTGGTTGGCAGTCATGTGACCACCTGTCCAAGCAAGGACCCTCTCTCTTGTCATGGTAAATCACAAACCATTCAAATAATCCTGTGCCCTCTCTGGTAGCTTGGCACTGAGCAGTCAGGCTTAATTTAGAGAAGGCAATGTGTAAAGTATTTGTGCAATAAATCATGCAATAACACAGTATAAACACCACAAAAATACACTACACAGGTTTAGAAAAATGTTGAATATTTATCTGGTTAAAATAAGGTCAAAACAATCAAGATTTACAGTAATTACAAGTTGAAATATGAATTTCAAGAGTTGTAAAATAGCCTTTAGATAAGAAATAAACTGTTAATGCTTCGTTTGGCAAAATACCTGGTGTACGTCGAAAATTACAGGCCCGGGGATTGCAGAGGAGGAGGTTGTGTGGAAAAAGAGAGGGTGTGCGTCTGATTTTCTGGTGCCCACATGTGTAGTTTCTTTTCGTGCAACACGGGACTTGCATTGTTTATTCGATGTGTGGTCCGGGTTCCTCACTGCAGTGCGGGGATCTTCGTTGCACCCAAGGATGGTGCGTGGAAATCCTGGGTGGGCGGGGCAAAGTCACAGGTTTGCGTTGTTCCAGTAGCGCGTTGCGTTGGATTTTCTGTTGCACGGCAGATGCGCCGTTGATTCTCCATCCAAGAGTCATGCTACGTCACTCTGACTCGGCTGTGCGTCAATCCAATGGGCTTTGCGGTGAATTTCCAGTCGCAACGCAGATGCTGTGTCGATCTTCACTCAGGAAGTCAGGCGGCGTTGTTCCGGTTCGGATGTGTGGAGATTTTTTCATCGCCGTGTAGGCTGTGCGTCGTTTCTAGCAGACTGTGCCTCGAATTTTCAGCGCACAAGGATTTCTTTGCAGAAGATGAAGTCTTTTTGGCCCTGAGACTTAAGCAACAGGAGACAAGCTCTATCCAAGCCCATGGAGAGCACTTCTCAGCAGAGCCAGAGGCCAGCAAAGCAGCAGGGCAACAGCAAGGCAGAAGTCCTTTACAGAAAAGCAGTCCAGATGAGTCCTTTGGGCAGCCAGGCAGCTTCTCTTGGCAGGTTGCAGGTTCTGGTTCAGAGTTTCTTTCCAATGAGGTATCTAGTCAAGAAGTGTCTGAGTTGGTAGGGTCAGAGACCCGGTTTAAATACCCAAATGTGCCTTTGAAGTGGGGGAGACTTCAAAGAGTGGCTTAGAAGTGCACACGATCCCCTTTCAGTTCCATCCTGTCTGCCAGGGTCCCAATAGGGGGTTTGCCAGTCCATTGTGTGAGGGCAGGCCACTGTCCTTTCAAATGTGAGTGTCAGGCCCTCCACCCTCCCAGCCCAAGGAAGACCCATTCGGTATGCAGATGTGTGCAGGTGTGACTGAGCCTCCAGTGTTTGTGGTTGTCTGAGTGAAATGCACAAGGGAGCCGTCAACCAGCCCAGCCAGATGTGGATTGGAGACAGGCTGTAAGGCACAGAAGGATTTGAGTGTAGGGAAATGCTCAATTTCTAAAAGTGGCATTTCTAAAATATCTAAAATAGTAATATTAAATCCAACATCACCAGTCAGCAGGATTTTGTATTACCATTCTGGCCATACTACATATGACCTTGTTACTCCTTTCAGATCAGAATCTACCACTCAAACAGTATTTGAGGGTAGCCCTAATGCCAGCCTATGAAAGGAGAAGGCCTCACAGCAGTGTAAAACAAATGTAGCAGTTTTACACTACCAGGACATATAAACTACACAGGTACATGTCCTGCCTTTTCTCTACATAGCACCCTGCCCTACGGGTTGCCTAGGACCTATCTTAGGGGTGACATATGCAAAATAAGGGGAGTTTAAGGCTTGGCAAGTACTTTTAAATGCCAAGTCGAATTGGCAGTGAAACTGCACACCCAGGCCTTGCAATGGCATGCCTGAGACATGGTTAAGGGGCTACTTATGTGGGTGGCACAATCAGTGCTGCAGGCCTATTAGTAGCATTTAATCTACAGGCCCTGGGCACATGTAGTGCACTTTACTAAGGACTTATAAGTACATTTGGGTATGACCCAATGTCACCATGTTTTAAGGGAGTGAGCATATGCACTTTAGCACTGGTTAGCAGTGGTAAGGTGCACAGAGTCCTAAAAGCAGCAAAAACTGTCAAAAAGTGAAGGAAGGCAGACAAAACATTGAGGGTGACCACCCTAAGGCTGTCAGGTCTAACAGTGTCACACAGAAGCATGCATACCTGTCGCGTAGGCTCTCGTTATTCTAATGAGACTACTGGATTTGAGCGGCAGAGTCTTAACCCACTACAGGCGACACCTGTCGCCCCAATCTGGGTTTTGCTCTGGCTAACTAGCAGTGCCTCATCTCTACCCAAGAGCAGGGATGATTGGGCAGCCGAGCGCATGAAACAATTGATTCCTCAGGGAAATCGTGGTCACTCAGATCTCATCCGTTTCTCTCATTTACATTAGTCTCACATATACAAGGACAAGCAGAAGCAGTATATGTTTGAAGAAGATTTTAATGAAGCAACTGCATCTTAGACAATAAAGCATGTACTGCAATAACCAGGAAGATAAAGCTTGACAGGATTAAGATTGTGACAAGGAGAGTAAAGCATATAAATAATGCTACCATATTGTCACTAGAGTCAATAGACTAATTCCTACCTAGGCTATATTAGAGCACAGCATGTTAAGCTCTGGTTCTGCCCTTCAGGTTCCCCTGGAAAGACATCATCCCCCATACCTGAGTAAAGGCCTGAAGTCTGCATAAGAAGCTGTAGCGAAGCGTTCAGCAATCAGCATACAGTTGTGGTCATCTGGCTGAATCTCCCTCTAATGTGTATGGGACAGGGAAGTGTTTTTATATTAAAACAGCTGATGTTCTGAGAAAACGTCCCTACGTAAGGATGTGTATGTTTCTATGAATACCAGGGACAAAATGTTACCACGTATACCGGCAACCTATCTTACTGCAGCCTTGAGAGAAGCACAGAGTGAAAAAAATGTCTTGTTTAAAAACACAGTGCTGGCCTAGTCAAAGAACAGCTAGATAGAGAGAAATAAAACAAGACAGCAAATGTGGCTGTTGTTAAAATAATAAACTAAGCTGAATAAAAAGATAGCTAGGTTAAACTGCACAGCAGCAGGCCTAGTGTGCTAAAATAACGTGCATTGAGCTATAATTAAGATGGCTACATTATATACCATGTCATCTGATGACAGTCGTGCAGCTTACTTAAATCACACATAGTCTGGGAGCTTATTCATAAATGTTTTACTGCTGGTTTAAACCACTCTGCGGACGCCAGGTAAGGTGAGTCATCACAGCAATGGGTTGAAAAGGCAGCATCTGCACTGTTTGAAAATGCAGCAGCTAAACCTCATCTACCAGACAAACAAGGTACAGGTCGGGCTGGTGATCAAGTGCTCCCGGCATCAGACTCTGAAGCAAATTGCATTTTTGTTGACATATCTGGGTTAAAATCACTTTCCAAGTACAATAGGAGAAAATGTTTCATAGATAAGGACAGTTTGCCATACCCTTTTTAATGCCCTTATTAATACGCTGAACTCATGCTTAGGCATGTCCTTGGGCATGTGTGCCCCACCCCTCTTACCTTACCTTGCCCTTCCTTTCACCTCTTTTCCTCTTCCACAGATACCAGTTCCCTATTGCTCCCAGTGCATAGCATCACAGAGAACAACTAGAATGTGGCATCACCATTAATATTTGTGTCACCTCGTAACGGCCTATGCTGCTGCATATTTGTAATCCAGCAATGGCAAAGCATTATATAGTAAGTGCCATTTTTGGATAACCCTTGTAATTCAGCAACACTGGAAGATTGCAAAACTCTACCTAGTAACAGTTTGTGATACTACATCTCTGCTCATCCAGAGATAGTTGCATGACTGGTCATGCTTTTGACAGGTTATAGGATTGTCCATGCCCTAGCCACTGCTCTTGTGACTTTTCAAAAAGAAAGAATGTAGATTTTCCTAGTAATTTATGAAGTAAAGTCTTAATTTTATTAAAGACACAGAGGCGAGTATTATGCTTTAGTCTTTTCTTTATTTTTAACAGCACCTGCAGTCAAGAACGAACTACTGATCCCAGAAGGCTAACGAAAGTGGCCAATGAGGATCAAAAGGTAGTTCTAAGTAATGCACCAATCACTAACAATCACTACTAATAATACCTATCTTGACTGGGAACAGCCCTCTTTTCTTTTGCAAGCTTAAACCGTAACAAACAAAGGAATAATGAAACCACAAATACAAATAGCCAGACATAGAGCTAAAAGTTCTTGAAAAAGGCCAATCAGTCTTTAAGCAAACTCCGGAAGGGTGTTTTGATCAAACGGTTGGAGGATCGTGGAGGCGGATGTGGCAAAGAACGAAGTGGCTGAAGAGACAAAGGCAGTATCCTTAGGAAGCCGACTGTTGTCCTGATGTAGATGCTGAAAGGGAGGGAAACAAAATAACCGTGTTAATTTTTGTAGCGGCGGGATAATACTCGCCTCTGTGTCTTTAATAAAATTAAGACTTTCCTTCATAAATTACTAGGAAAATTTACATTTTATGGCAAGACCGGAGGCTCCTATGATGCTATTTCAAAGCATATTAATTACATTAAAAGAGGCGTGTTCAACCGGTTTACAATAGAAAACCTTTAAAACATTGTCATTCGACCAGTCAGCCGACCTAAGAATATCCTCCAAGCGAGAACCGCCCCAAAAAGCTTTGGATGCCATGGCTCCTCTAGCTGAGTGTGCCCCAAAGGCGGAGACATCAATGCCAGCTAAGGACATAACCTAACGGACCCAGCGTGCTAAGGTTGGAGAGGACACAGGTTTGAAAGGTTTCCTGAAAGAAATCAGGAGCTGAGTAGTGGAGGAATTCCTCAGACCGGCTGTCTGTTGTTCATAGATTTTTAAACATTGGCCTACACAGAGCTTGGGGTGATCTGGAAAGAAGGGGTAAAAAACTGAAGAAAGATTAGTTTTAGTACGTCTAAACACATTAAACATAACACCAGAAGGAGTAAAATAGTGAGCAGCAACATCTAGAGCTCCAAAGTCAGATACACGCTTAAAAGACACTAAACATAACAGCATGGTAAGTTTCACAGAAAGCTGTTTTAAAGATAACGACGTATTGTATGGCCAAGACACAAACAGTTTTACCATAGAGTTGACATCCCATAATGAACTATATTTAGGTTTTGGAGGATTAGAAAATTGTACTCCATTTAAAAGGTGGCATATCAAGGGGTGTTCTATAATCGGTTTTCCCTGGAACAAGGAGTGTGACGAAAAAATAGCGGATCTATACAGGTTAATCGTATGTAACGATTTCCCTTTGCAGGCTTCAACCGCCAGAAAATTAATGATCATTGTTACATTTGATGTAAAGGGATCAACTTGTTTTCCTACACACCAGCTATGCCAGAGAGACCAAGCTGATCTATACGCCTTCCTTGTTCCAGGAGATCTTGCCAGGACCATGAAGTTTGAAGCTTCTGCCGAAATAGAAGTGCTCGGCTGGGATTCCCTGGAATTTTCCAGGCTGAGAGGATGAGGACATTCTGAAGTATCAAATTGTGGTGGAGCCCTTGGGGATTGGTTAGGAGATCTGGGAACGAGGGGATTAAAAACTGAGGTTCTATTGACAGTTCCAGGAGAGAGGGAAACCACACCTGGGAGTGGCACAAGGGTACTATAAGTACTACTGAGGCTGTTGCCGTCTGACCTGTGCCACTACCCTGGGAATCAAAATGAAGGGAGGAAAAGCGTAATTGAGGGAGGATGACCAGTCTTGAGAAAAAGCATCAAAAGCGAGAGCAAGAGGATCTGGATGCCAGCTGAAGAACTTCGGAAGCTGCTTGTTGAGACGTGAAGCGAAAAGATCTATGTCGCAGGGACCCCATTTGTGAAAAATGTTGTTGAAAACCTGCACATTGAGCATCCAGTCGCTGGAGTCCTAGAAATGGCGCGAGTACCAATCCGCTACAAAGTTGAGATTGCCCGGTAAGTACTCTGCTTGGACGGAGATCCTGTTTTGGAGACAGAATTCCCAGAACCCTTTCGCCAATTCCGCTAAAGGTTTGGATTTTGTGCCTCCCAAAAGTTTGATGTAACGAACTGCAGAAATATTATCCATTCTGAGAAGGACCAAACAGGAAACTCTGTCTCTTGCAAGGCTTCTGATTGCAAAGGAGCCGGCAAGCATCTCTAAACAGTTTATGTGCAGTTTTGACTCCTCTCGTGACCATAAGCCTCCAGTTGAGATTGGACCACAATTGGCCCCCCAGCCCAGAAGACTTGCATCTGATTCTAATACAAGATCTCGGGCTGATGCGAAGATAGTCCTGCCATTCCAGGCATCTAAATGGTCGATCAATCATTGCAGTTCTGAACATGAGTCCTGGTCTAGAACTATGGAATCTGAATAGGCCAGCCCTCTTTGGAGATGACGAATTTTTAGTCTCTGCAATGCTCAGTAGTGTGAGGACCCGGAAATATAGCTTGGATTGAAGAGGAGAGGAGACCTAATACTCTTGCAAGGGATCTGAGGGAAAGACGAGAGTTGCGTAAAATGAACAGAATTTCTGACTTGATAGATTTGATCTTTGAAGATGGGAGAAGAAGAGTAGCCGAAACTGATTTTACCAGGAAACCAAAGAATTCGATCTTTTGGATCGGGTCTAAGGAAGATTTTCCGTAGTTTATGATAAAACCTAGATCTGAAAGAAGATTGCACGCCAAGCGCACCTGAGCAAGAAGAGAAGAACGGTTTTGATTCATGATCAGAATATCGTCCAGATAGATAATTAATCTGACACCTCGAGCCCTGAGAAAGGCTGCTACTGGTTTCATTAGTTTCGTGAAACACCATGGGGCAGAAGACAGAACAAAAGGAAGAGAAGTGAAACGGAATGTCTGACCCATTGGAATTGCAGATATTTTTGAGAGTCTGGGTATATCGGTACCGTAAGGTATGCGTCTTGCAGGTCTAACCTCACCATCCAATCTCCTTGGAGCAAGGTATCCCTGAGATGCAGAATGGTTTCCATCTTGAAGTGATGATAAAGAACAAACTGGTTGAATTGCCTCAGGTTGATAACTGGGTGCATTTTCTTGTTCTTTTTCTGGACCAGAAAAACCAAACTGAGAAAACCTGAAGGATCTAGAGAGCAACGAGCTATCGCCTGTTTTTGCAAAAGGGACTGAATTTCTGAGGAAATTAATTCTGTCATTTGGAGAGAGAAGTGAGGGGGAGGAGGAAAGTTCACTTGAAAAGGCTCTGAAAAGAGCTCTTTAGCATATCCCTGAACGGTATTTAGGACCCAGGGATCTACTGTGAGTTCCTTTCATTTTGACAGGCACATTGCAATATGAACCCCCAGAATAGGTGAAAAAATCTGATGATTTACCGGCTTGCGAAGAGAATCTGGAATTACGGTTCCCCTTGTTCCTGAATCCCCTGCTCATTTGGGGATAGAATTGCAGCCTGTAGTCTTGTGTTGAGGTGTTGCCATAGAAGCCGCTGGAACTTTGATTGGCATAGGAGCGGCCAGCAAAGCGGTTCCTACCTCTGCCGGCCCTGGCAAAAACACGCGCCAAAAACATCTTTTTTAAAGATTGCTGCGCTTTGTCCAGGGATGAAAAAGTTGCCACATACTTGCTCAACTCCTTGATAAAGGAGTCGCCAAAAAGCAGACCCTCCGCTTTGACTCTGGGGTCTGTGCCTGCCAGGTTGACAAGCTTGGGATCTAGCTTCAAGAGGAAACCCTTTCTACGCTCATGCGTGATGGAAGAATTTGCATTTCCTAACAAGCAAATGGCCCGTTGGGCCCACAAGGATAGTTCAGCTGGGTCTACTGAAGCTTGTTCCAAACGAGCAGTTTCTGCTAAGTCAAAAATACGGGTTGGGGGACCTACTATGTCCAACAGCTTATCTTGGCAAGACGACCAAGCTTTGTCAGCACCCTTCCGCGGGTCCTTGCCGTATTTAATGAAGAAGGTAATTAGGGAAGTGTCAATGGACGGGGTTGCCGTGATTTTAGAGGAAAGGGCGGGGCGGGGACACTCAGACCTGAGTTTCGCTCGCACCTGTTTGTCTAGGGGGGTGCGCAACCTGGCTGTCACATATTCCACAACGTGGTCCATAGGGAACCACTCAGTCGAACATAGGCACCCCTTCGGCGTCCAGTATTGTGCAAGAACCCGTAAAGTCTTGTGACCCAATTATAACTTTTTTGAGAGGAGGAGGGGAGATAATATCTCCAACATCCTTGTCAGAAATATCTGAGTCCGAGTTTGGGTCTTGCACCTCGTCGTCCGTGTCCATAATTTTTGTTATAGATATAGGAGAGGAGATATGTTTAAATTTTACCATGCATTTTTTTGACGGTCTAGCCGTTAACCCCTCCTTTAAAAGAGGCCTTTGAGGAGCCATGTCCTCCGCCACATGTGAACTTTTGTCACTCGCTATTAGCGTCGCTTTAACATTTTTTTAAGGGTTCTGACGCTTTCTGCCTTCCCCGGCAGATTGGGCCAGCATGGTTTTGACACTAGATTGACGACGGAATTTTCTAAATTTTTTGATAATTTCTGCCAAGAAACTGCCATGGCTTGTTCCACAGAAGACTGTATAAAGTCATTAAAGCTGTCTTTGAGGACGTCTTCCTCCTCCTCTTCTGCCAAAAGTGGGTGAGCAGAGCTGTCCATGGTACCAGCAGTGTAAGTAGATTAGAACAGTAAAAAACAGAGTGAGGAAAGGGTTAATAAATCTCACCGAAGTGAGAAAAGAAAATAGCCTCGCCTCTGGGTGGAGTGAAAAGGAAAGGGGAAGAAAAAAATGGAACCTCCAGAAACTGCCGGAGTCCGTCGATAGCAGAAGGCCACAGAGACCACTTGAGGCGGTAAGTAATAAAACAGGTGAAGCGTGTAGAAAACACGCTGTGAAAATGGGTTAACGAACCCTTTAAAAAACGAAGCAAGCGGTAGAAAAACGCTGTGCAGCTGAGAGGAGACACGTGCTGAAAGCGCTCCTGCTGGGCACCGAAACTTCTCCTCAGCGGGAGGCTGAAAGAAACGACGCGCGCTGAGGAGAATCAATAATTACACAATAGAATGAGCGGCACGCGCTGCAACCGGCACAAATAGAATGCGGCTACGAGCCGACTGACAAGAAAAAACCACAATGCTATAAAAAAGGCAAACAAAGGCAATATCACACTAATAATACTTCAAAACATACACAAAGGTTAAAACACACTGTTAATTAATGTACTTAAAAGGAAATAGTACTTATCTTGACTGCGAGCAGCAAGAAAAGAGGGCTGTTCCCAGTCAAGATAGGTATTATTAGTAGTGATTGTTAGTGATTGGTGCATTACTTAGAACTCCCTTTTGATCCTCATTGGCCACTTTCGTTAGCCTTATGGGATCAGTAGTTCATTCTTGACTGCAGCTGCTATTAAAAATAAAGAAAAGACTAACGCATAATAGGAGCCTCCGGTCTTGCCATAAAATTAGAAGTGGAACATATGGGATGAGGTATTGAGGGGCAAAGAAGAAGTGAGGCTAGATTGGCAGAAGTATTGATCTCAAGCTATGCCATCCCAACTCTTGTAAAAATAAAGTCACTCCAAGAGCCACAGACCAAGGCGGGACTGAGATCTACGCTGTATTAAGTAACACAAACATGATTTTCACGTCAGGACAACAACTGAACACGGGCTGGGGTCCCTGGAAGCAACTCTGAAATGTCATAATCAAGGGCATTTATACACCAATGTCCTCATGGTATGACAGCATGAAAGTAAAGGGGAAATAAATACTCTTGTGGGTGGTGACTTTTTTCATCAAGCAACAGCTGAAAAGGATTAGCAAAATGAAATAAGTGGCTAAAAGAGGCCGACTCAAAGTTCCTCTCTTTATATTTTATTCTTGTTCACCACATGAGCTATTTTAGAGAACAAATGCCAATGTTAGACCTATAAATGGCCTGGCCATTGTGCTTTATTTACTGTGGCAATTCAAAACCTGACTTGAACTTTAAACCAGCTGTAGTGCACTGCCGTAGTGGTGCATTGTGCGAATAAACAGGTGGTCTCACTTTCACATACGCCCTTTTCAGGCTCTAGACCTGATTTATTTCACCTTCTTTGTAACTGAGATGAACTCTGGCCCTGATTTATTCTTTTTTTGTGCCTCTTTTGCGTCAAGTTTTGACGCAATAATGGCGCAAACTTACAAAATACAGTTGTATTTTGTACGTTTGCACCACTCTTGCTTCAAAAAATGATGCTAATACGGTGCAAAAAAAGTATAAATCAGGGCCTCTGCCTCTTCCCCCTATGTGCTGGGCAAAATCAAAGGGATGTGCAAGTTCGTATTGATTAATTACTTTCTTAACATCTGTGGGGCTAAGTCAAATAGATTCGGTTCAAACAGTTTATAAAATTAAAGGATATTATTTTCTACTGATCCCTCCATTTGATCCAAGATGTTATACATAACATACTTCTTTATGAAGTGCTCACTTACCTTGTTTATCCATTTCCTGCACTACTGTTTCTCCTCTATCCTTCTTACTTCTTTGCCTTTTTTTGCATGGATAGGCTGATGTTGAAGGAGGTCTAAAATAATTCCAGACACGTAACCCTGATTCTGAGTTTGTCAGAACCCAGGTGCTTTTTATCTCACCAGATAAATAATAATACCCTGTGATACCTATTTATTGGGTGCGGTAAATGGCACCTATTGTGAGTTTCTGAGGAACAACGTTTGGATTTTGGTGCTTAAAGCACCAAAATCCGTATGGAACAGTAAATACTGTACACTTTTCCCCTGTTAAATTCCCACAGGCTTGATGTGTCGAAATGTAATCAAAGGTGAGACATTTAACACACACCCTTATACAGAATACTGTAAATACCACCTTTCTTATAATTCCGGTCCCTGCGCAAACAGGAGTTTATGCAGGAGTCAGAAAACACTGACTTGATTGTAATCAGGGCCATGAATGTCACAGCTCAATACCTAGTTCAATTGATTCCTCTTGTTATGAGTTGGGCCTTTGAAATGTAGGATCTACTCAAAGCACCCAAGGACCAGATAGCTTTCTGGCATTTCCAGTGGTGTGGAAATGAGGTATAGTGTACACAATGAAAACAAGTGTGTAGCACAGATTCTTGTTTCAGCTGTCAAGGTATCTTCGTTATTTTAGATATGTACTAAATAGGTAATTTCAGAGTTTAGCAGGATAGGAGAGTGACCATAAATTGGTGGCTCAACTTCCCTCCAAACTTGAAGTTCCGTACTTCTTTAGAGGTGGGAGAACTGCTGATTGACCACTGCTGGAGCCACCACTGGTGAAACCACCACCATTGGAGTTAGCAGTCATTCAAAGAAAATCACCCATCTGCTGCAGGGCCTCCATTTTTTATGCTTTTGGAGATCCCCTATTTATGTAACATATTTTCTCCAGTGGGGTCCACCATGCCAGGCTAGGCCCATCTAACCATGGAAGACAAATAATTGTCCCCTCTTGCAGGGAGAAAACTCTGGCATGTCAGGATTACAGAGATTTTGGTTTTCATAAACAACCACCAGGTTGGAAGGATGTGGTTTCTATAGCTTAGCGTTTATGGAAGCTGGACTATATTTTTCTAAGGATGCAGTAGTATTCCAGTTGGGTGGGAGCTGTCTTCCAGTAAGTATCTTATTAAGTGTAGCCATGGAAGGGAAGCCAGCATTTGTTGAAAGGCGGCAAGAGTGTTTGAATCGCCTCCTATTTTTTTCAGGAGAGCCATGACAGTGCTATCCCTCAGTATCTGGGGCCTTGTTCCAATGTCCAACGAGACATTTGAGGGGTGGTGATTTGGGGAAATGCTGGCATTCCAAAACTTTCTACTTTTAACTTGATTCAAGTGTGAATAATGACAGAGTTCTACTTTAAAATAAGACACCGACTTTTCCTGAATTCGCTACCTTTCTATTGTCTAGCATGATAGCGCAGCTGTCACCAAACAATTCTGTGAGCATTGTTAGCGCATCTGAGCCTTGATAAGTAAACTTACAAGGAGACACACATAGGTCGACAAACCTTTGGACCACGTTCGGGGACTTCCCAGTCGAGATGTCGTTTTGGCATCACAAATCAATAGATCAATAACCCAATCAATATTCTTAGTAATTGATCAACGAGCTAATCAATAACATTTAATAAGAATCAATAGTTGCAAACACCATGACCTTTCAGTCACGAATAACCACAACAAACTAGTTGTGTTAGGATATTTATTTCCCTCTTTGTTACAATCTAATATCACCTCGATTAATCTCATTAGCAATAAACATCATCAGAACTCTTCTAATTAGCAATTTAGAAATCAATTAATCAAAGCATAGAGAATATTCATTCAGTATTTAGACACGTCATTAATATGAAGGAACTTCGCAAAGTCTCAGTAATACATGATTCAACAAAGCAGGAACTCAGTCATTTGTCTATTTGCACAAGATATTTGTGAACGCCTTAACTAACCTCAAATTAGCATTAGCATGTTGAGCTTCATGCAAAACATTTAGAAACACAAATTTAGAAAACATCTAAACTATGGCCTCTATCAAAAATAGCAGTTGGTACCTACAAAGAAAGGCAAACAGACAATTACAAATTTGCATCAGATAGTTACCGATCCAACAGATCAGCAAACAGCGTCAGTCTTCATCCTCAGGACATCAGTCGATTCACCATCAGCAGAGATAGGACGAGGCAAAGTGTCAATATAGCATAGCTACGGAATGAACTCTCTTCCGTCATATGGAGGAGAAGTTAGATTCATGCAAATAATGGGTAGAGGATGGTTTAGAGTATCAGGACAAAGCAAAAGAGTGGAAAGTCTCTGTGAGTAAGTGAAGTTTCTCCTCTGAGCTCCCCGTTAAATCAAAACTGTCTAATCAGCCCATAACTCCCTACTGGATAATAATTGCTGCATCATTATCTCTGTCCAATAATTCTTCACAACTTGCCAGAATTTTCCACAATCCACAGTTCTCGTGTCGCGGATTGGTCCATGTTATTGACGTCTTCATCGGTTGGAATGTCAGGTAAGAAAAGTTACATTTTACGCTCCAGTCAGTGTCTCCATTGTTTTCTCTTACTACAGCTAACCTTGTATCTGTTACAAATTACACTGTTGCATTCAGCAAGAACGTCTCCTTGAGCAAGTTGGTTCTCACAAGAAAGAATTTACTACGGCTACACACAACTTCTGGAAAAGTACAGCTTCATGTCCTTCAAGAAAACAGCACATTGCACGTTAGAAAATGCAGTTTAATACGAGACCAGGCAGCTAGGCCCAGACCCTCGCTAAGCTAAGGCCTATCAATTAATAAGCAACTTCTTAATACATAACTCTAATTATGATATGCTAATACAGATTCAAAACAAAATTGCATAAAATTCAGAATTAACAAGCTTTCATTAGTTTTCGTATACATTGGTAGCCGCTCCCCGTGGGCACATTTCAAACGTGTGCATTAATTTCTATGTTAACACATTTTCTATGCAGCTTCATCGCACAATATATTGCAAGCTTCTCATGTTAATATTGCTTTTAAAAGACACACTCTAACAGCATCACTAGAGAGGAGCTTTGGCTCCACCCAGGTTGGGACCAAGAGTACATATTTTGATTTGGAAGACATTATTTGCTTCCCCAAAAAGTCTTCCGCTCCACACAGCTGCGATCATTATGTTTATTCATCCCGCTGCCTCAGCGTCACCTTTCAGGATCACACATATGATAATGTATTGCTATTAAGAGTCTTAGATACTAGATTTTGTATGATGGTTTTCTCTAGCAGCAGCACGGTTGTGAGGGGGGCATGCATTGCCATACACAGATGTTTAGGTCTGGCTTGATTGAACAACTGTCACCTGACCTTTTCACCTACACCAATATTAATCTACAGTTATTTACTTCCACAAAAAAATACATATCCTTTCCCATGCTATTTTGCTGTAATGTTTCACATTACCATACAACATTCCTTTAAAGCCAGACCTATTGGCATTGCCAATGTTTGTTTTAGTTTTTGTGTTTATGATGGGACACATTTGGAGCATTATATTTCCTTCATTAAATTTAGCCTTGACCATCTGTTAGCAAACCTTTGCAAAAGATAACAATTGTGTCTTTAGCATTCCCTGACAAATCCTAATCAGGGGCGTAGCATGGTCAATAAGATTTGGGGGGTGTAAACTTCAGATTTCCCAACAATTACGCTGTAATATCTTGTGAAAAAAATACACTATATGAGAAGCAGGACATGAGAGGGATTTAAGAAGCAGCGGAAAGGGAGACAAGGGTGGATTACTAGGGCTACTGGAACACAATATTTTCAAACTAATTAACAATTTTAAGGCCTTCAAAACAGAGACAAGAGAGAGGGTGTGTGCATGTTTTTGTCACTGTGGGCATGTAAAACTTCCTAGTGAAATCCGACAGACACTTCACCATGTCCGGTTGAAGGCACTTGTCCCTAACTATTTTTTCAGGTGCCCGCCATCTCAAAACGTTACGCACATACTTGCGTTATTTTCTCTGATTTACTTTTAATTAATTTAATTTATGGACTTATTCTCAAGCCCTTGTTACAGTGCACTATGCACTAAGGTTTTCGACGCACAGTAAAAAAAAAAGGGGGCACGCTTTGTATCCTATACGATTGGTAACAGGATGCTAGTGCACTTCAATTCTGATTATATTGCACAGTTCTGAGATTTAAGTTGTGCGACAAGTCTTTCTCTGCACATGCTCCTGCAAAAGGACAACACCATCTTTCATCTCCGAGAAGATTCCCTGGGTGGGCTAGGCAGATTGAGTACTCTCATCTTCCCACGCATCCTCTTTCGATAAAATATGATTAGAAAATGTAATCGTTTGGCCTTTATAATTATCTAATATCTCCGCAGCCGAAAATAACAGATGGTGGCATTTAAGTATTATTCCAAAACTAAATGTCATGTTATCCTTCTTAAACGTGCTTCCATGAAATGTTCGTATGCACAAAGCCCTCCTCGGCAGCTGCGTTTAGAAATGGCTGCCATGTGTGCGGAGTCAACCTTTCGATGTGTCTTGGCCTGTAAAGATGATGCCTCTGCGTTGCTGCAAACAGCGGGCACCTGTCTGGGTTCATTACATCCCCTTTCAGCCATCGCAGCCCAAACAAGGAGGCCAGCTGGAGGTGAAGCTGTGCCCGGAATGCTGTAATCGGATGCTCCCTGGGATCAAGCGTGTCTTCCCGCTCTGGCAGCCGGGTCTGACGGGGGATCGGTACCACGGGGGAGGTTTGTCATCTCCATCTTTTGCGAAGCGGGCTGCGTACAATCTGGCAGAACTGGACAGCGGCGGGAAAAGCAACCCGAGGTGGTGTCCTGTGTCTGGATTTTACTATGGGAGAAACAAAGGAGAAAAAAAAAACTTAAACTTAGGGCGAGGCTACTAAACAAAAGGATTAACAAAAACCGAAATGCGCTGTTAAGAATACGTAAGAATTACGTATTTACAAAAATGATACACCCGATTGTTTTCTCAGAAGAAAACGTTTGGAGCAAAAATAAAAGGTCCCACTGCTTCTTTGGGTACCAGGCCGGATCACCTTGAAGTTGTCAGCGTTTATCACGTGTCAGTAATGTGAAATACAACGCATTAGGACAGTATGACACACACCCAGGATATCCACAAATGTAAGACTTTACTGGCAGACGAAGCATCAAAGGCGTTGATTTATGTAACAATTGGCAGCTTTTTTAGCACATGGACGCCTCATTTGTCAGAGAAACACCCCCACAGTTTGCCTATTTATTGAGATTTTGGAACAGTCAGGAACTGGTTCTTGAACAAGTTTCTGCCTAAGAATTGTGCTTGAAGACAAAAATTCTACCTCTGTTAGCTTCAAAAAATTATAACAATTGTTCAGGATTACGGATAGTTTCAACAGGTCTAGAACACCCATTAAGAGACTTCTTGCTTTGGTTGTTTTGCGGTTATATTTCGAGGGCAATAACAATGCAGGCTTTTGATGGTTGTATCATAATTACCAGCCATGGCATACAAATGCTGGCTATGTTGGTAAAATGCTGGCCAGTATTGGTTTTAGAGCAGTGGTACATGGGACCGTAACAGAAATTAGACTTTAAAGACTTTAAAGATGCTAGACCTGATACATATGGGGTGACCTGCTTTTAGTTTATATGGTAAAGCACATTTTACTAAATGTACTGAGGGATTTAAGTCTAAGATCTCTGTTGTTGTGTATGCTAGAAAGCTCTGAGATCACGTGAACAGAGAGCAACTGGGAAATCTCCCAAGCAGCTCCTTGTATTTTGTGTTGATTATATAAGTGTGTACAGCGATGATGGCTTTATGGCTCGAATCCGGGGTTATCTCTGTGAGTGATGCAATCAAAGCAAGTCTTTCTTGAATTATGTGAAATGCTTTGTGGGTAGTAGTAAAAAAAAGCTGGAATTATCCCTACTGTTTGAGAAAAGAACCCTGGATTATTGACGTGTTACAACTAGCCCTTAATGAGTGGACCATTTACGATGTGCGGGATGATACGCATAGTTTGGCGTGATTTCATTTATTTTTAAATCTATTATTTGACATTCAGTGACAAGAATATGTGTAGGAATCTGAAACGCATGTTGTAATAATAATAATAATAATAATAATAATAATTGGTATGTACCATGGACCACTTACGGACATAGCGTAGACAACACTGGCGGTAGACCTTGCAGTATCCTATCATCAGACTGTAAAGAAGTCGTATCGACTGACAGATTATTCAATATGTATATTGTATTTTTAATAAACTTTTATACAATGTTAAAAAAAATAAACGTAATGGCATACCGCTGCCCTTAAACAATTGCATCTTATCAAACAAGGTACAGTAGAGTTTAATATGTTACATGTTGGTTCTGGCAGTCAACTATACAGTTATACAATTAGGATTATAAAATAAAGAAATAAGTTTGTAAAGGAAATGCTTGAGGTATTATGACGGGATGCTGGAGCAAAACTTCATTTGAGCGCTGCGGCCCCCCTTTTGTGTAGCCCTGTTGCATATCATTGGAGCTCAACTTCAGTTTGAACCAAATTGTGATATGGTGGATAAAAGTCGATACACAACAAAAACAGAAAGTGGGTATCATAAGTGTCACGTTGTCACACATTTTCGTGGTTAAAAGATATGTGGATTCCAGATAAAATAGAAACAGGTGTTGTGTATCATGCGCAAGCAGAGGACAAAGGGTAATCTTTTAAAGGGTTTAGGTACTGTCTCTCCTTCGAGATTACAACCGGAGTCTACAGTTTGTCCACGGAGTTTGCTAGTTTAAGTTGCTCGACAAAAGAAATGCACATTTTTTATCTCAAACATGTGGGGAGGTCTTGATTTTTGCCCATTGTAAAGTTTATTTTCAAGCTGTTAGATACCAGCCAGGCCCAACATGTCCTACAGAGTGTAATTGATGTTATGCATATGTGAGACTTAATTCCATGTGGGGAAATTTCTGTTGATTTTTTTCCTGAAAGCTTTCATTAGGCAGAGCCTTCCTTCGTGCACTGACATTCTGCAGAAGACAACCACTAACAGTTTTCTTCAGTATATGGTTTCTGCGCATGAGGCTTGTGAGGTGAGATGCCAAAGTGGAAGAAGACCTTGAGAAGTGGGGCGGGATTATTCATAGAACTGAGGAACAACTACATGACAACACACATAGCATGGCGGCAGAGGAGATTGGTGGCACTGATTGATCACTAGCACATTTTATGTTTATAGAAGGGGCAGCTCCTCTGCAATGGCGGAGGAGCGTTGCCCCCCTGGGTAAGAGCCAGCAGCAGAAAAATAAAACAATACTTCAATATCGTTTTATTTTTCTGCTGCTGGCTCAGCCAGCATGTGAAGGGAGGGGCGGGGCTGGGCCATGGGAGTTGGGAGGGGGGATGAGGAGTCAAGTGCGCATGTGTGTTTGGGCAGCCTAAAACAGCCGAGCTGGAGAAACTGCACAGGCCCAATGTTGTGTCTGAGTGGCAGTCCAAGCTGCTCAGGCCAATCCTGATGCTGCTTTCATACTGCGGAGCTTGTACTGGTGTCCCAGTGAATGCTGGGACACCAGAACAGGACAAGAGCGACGAGCGAGGTGGCAGGAGACGGCGGCGGCAGAGGGAGCACTGTCTTTTAAACAAAAAATATATTATTTGTCCTGCCCTGTTCCCGTCGCCCCCGCCACTCCCCTTAGTATTTGCGTCAGTCTCCACTGGTTTTTAGGGAGCTGAGCAGGATATCAGTTTATGTAAACTTGCTATACTGTATGAACAAATTGTTTGATGCTCCGATTACTTCCCGTAATCTTCATTGCTCCAAGTCTTACTCGACCTCAACCCAGCAATAACTAATGAGGCTTGTTAAACAATGACAGGAAACAAAAACAGGAAACACAAACTAACCCCACCCACCCTCCGGCAGGGCTATAACCCATAGCCTCACCTTAACACTTCTTAAATATCAAGCCCCTCAAAGACCTAATACCTAGAGGGTTGGTGGGAAGTATGACTGGGTTGAGGACGAGTAGGATTAATAGTAATGAAGAGTACCGAAAGTAATGAGGGCATTACCTCCACCTCCCTTTTCCTCAAGCCAGTCCTAACTAATGAGGTATACCAAAGCAGACATAAAACACATGAAGGCCTTTTGTACATAATCTACACCTGAAAGAAAACACAATAGACATAGCAATGGATGCAAAACCCATGTATTTTAATGCTGCATCTGATGAAGAAAAATAGAGGATCAAACAGCTGACTCTCAGCGTAATGATTGCAGCACCCCAGAACCAAAATTCTTACAAATGGACTGTGCACACTTCAGTCTGTAATGGCATATAAAAGTGTGCTCTAAAGCCCATGTGCTAGCTAGGAAAATGTATTCAAAACAAAGGCCCATATTTATACTTTGTAGCGCTGCATTTGCGTAATTTTTGGATGCAAAAGCAGAGCAAACGTACAAAACGCACAAAATACAATTATATTTTGTAAATTTGTGCCGCTTTTGCGTAAAAAAATGACGCAAATGCAATGCTAAAAAAGTGTAAATATGGGCCAAAGTCCTTTAAGTTCAATGCAAGAAGAGCAACACTGTTTTTGTGCTTGAAGAGACTCAGGAACAGGAGCATCAGAATGTAGATATACCAATTTGATTGCTTCTCTTATCCTCCTTCTCAAAGTAACGTTAGATGTCTTTTTCCCACAGCCAGGCAATCTAAAATGTACAAACAAAGCATCACATGTCCTGATGGTAGCAGACTTGTCAATGTAAATAGACAAACATGTTGAACGTCAAGCAAATGCAGCAACTCATCTTCCCAAGACGGAGAAGGACAGAAAGAAGGGAGAATTAATTCCTGAAAGGAATGAAATTTAGATCATGTTTTAGGAAGGAAAACATGATCTAACATCAAAACTACAGGATCATCATGAAAATGAAGGAAAGGAGGCGAGCAGCGTAAATCAGAAATTTCTCCTAACTGTATGGCTGAGGCAATGCAACCAAAAACCCCTCTTCGAAAGAAAGAAATTTCAAATCAACACACTCCAATGCCTGAAAATAGTAAAACCGCAGAGCGCTTAAAACCAAAGGAAAATCCCAAAACTAAACAGAAGGAGGTGCTGGAGGAAGAGACAAAGGTAAACTCAGAAAGAAATGAGAAACCAGAATATGAACATCAGGAGGGAAGCTGCTGGAGTCTCTGAAAGCCCTAATTGCAGGTCATTGCCCCTTTAGGATACAAAGAGAATAATTAACCCTTGTCAGAAGCATCCAAAAAGAATTGAAGAAGCACTGAAGTAGAACAGGTGGCAGAGGAAAGGATGTGAGACGGACACCATTTGTCAAGATTTGTCCAGTGTTTAGAATAGGACAGTAAGGTGGAACCTTTTGTGGACCCTAGGACCACAGCAAACACACATTAGAGTAGCTCATGCTTCTCTAAGGATTGCTGCTCAACCTCCAGGCTACTCTGTTAGCGGCACCTGTGAATGAAGGCCTTATGATACCACCAGAGAAGGAATCTGCTGCAGAATCCACAGAGGTTCAACAGCCAAATTCTTCAACAGAGGAAACTATGATCTCTGAGCCCAGAAGGGAATGACTGCCACCACTTGCGCCTTCTCCTGTAGAACCTTCTTGAGAAACCCTGAACTAATGGAAAAGATGGGAAGGCATTTAGAAGAAGTGGAGGTGCTGCCAGAGTCAACACATAACCCAGGAACCACACTTTATTCACTCTGGAACAGAACAGCGGAAGGAGATCATCCCTTTTGGATGCAAACAGGTCCATGGCTAGTAGACCTAACCTCCAGAAAATCCATTGAATGACCCTCGTTGACAGCCAGAGAGAGATCAATGAGGGGAACTTGCGGCTTAGCACATCTCCAGCAATATGTTCAGTCCTAGATGGTGTTCCATGATCTGGATTGATGGGGTCTGTCTCAACCAATCAGCCATGTACTGAAAGAGGGATACATCATGGGGATGGAGATATGCCACAAGCTCTGCCACTACTTTGGTAAACACCCGTGGGGAAGAGCGAAAGCCAAAGGGGAAAACACAGTGCTGCCAGTGTTGACCCTCCACACAAAACCGGAGAAACTGCTGTGACCAGGATGCCAAGGGTATGTGGAGATAGGCATCCATGTGAACTAGAGTTGTCATCACTGACTGGGCCTGTATTAGAATAATGCATTGCAATGTCTCCATCTAGAAGGGGATCAATTAATCTATCAATCAGCAGATTTGTATAGCACACTTGTCACTTGTGAGGGTATCCAGGTGCTGAAAGCTGCAGAGCTCTAGTCAAATATCCATGTCCTGAGGCCTTCCTGAACTCTAGTGGGATGGGAGGCTGTTCCAGGTTTTCACTGTGATGTAGGAAAAAGTGCGACCACTGTAGGAGCTGCGATGGATGTGGGGGATGAAAGCAAGGGAGAGAGTCACTGAGCAAAGGTGTCTAGAGGGTTGGCAGAAGTTCAGTCGGAGTTTGAGGCAGGTAGGTCCAAGGTTGTGCATTGGTCGGGATCTTGATCTGGCAGCGTTTGTGCATAGGCATACGCAGCCAGTGAAGGTTTCTTCGGTGGTGTCTGATATGGGGTCTTCTGGGAAGTCCAGGATGAGTGTGGCAGCTGAGTTCTGGATGACTTGGAGTCCTTTTGTGAGCTGAGATACCTGAGTAGAGAGCACTGCTGTAGTCAAGGTGGCTGGTGATGAGTGCCTGCGTGGCTGTTCTTCTCATGGTGACTTGGAGCTACTTGAAGATTTTCTGAAGTATGATTAGGGTGAGGAAACAGATGTAGAGACTGCATTGATCTGCTTCTTCATGCTGAGTTTGTTGTTGATGATGATCCCCAGATTTCTGGTGGTGTTTGAAGGCTTGGGAGGTGGTCCAAGCTTGTTTGGCCACCATAAGTCATTCCACGGTGAGGGAGAGTTTCCAAATAGGAGGACTTCTGTTTTGTCTGTGTTGAATTTGAAGTAGTTGTCCTTCATCCATTTGGTGATGAAGTTCACACAGAGGTGGAAACTGGCTTTTGTCCTGGCCATTGAGGAGCGAGAGGATAAATTGTGTGTCATGTGTGTAGGAGATTATTTTCAGACCATGGTTCCTGACAATGCTGGCCAGGGGGGTCATGAAGACATTGAGTAGTATGGGGCCGAGGGAGGAGCCCTGGGGTACACTGCATGTGTTGTCCTTGGGTTGAGAGGTGAAGAAGGTAGAAAGACTCTCTGAGTTCTGCCAGAAACGAAGGAGGTGATCCACCATAGGGCATTGCCCCAGATATCTATTCGATGGAGTCCCTTGATTTACTTAAACCTGCCCCTTAATTTATTTTTTTAGGTTGCTTCATTTGTAGCTGAAAACACATTTGAGGTACAGTATAGATCTATAATTTCATTTTGTTTGTAGTTCATATTAGGTGCAAAAACCAAGGCCAGTGGACCACTGTCTGCAACAGAAGACAACTCCACTCCAGACCAGGATCAAACCTTCAGTGAGGACACCACTCCTGTAAGTCCGGAGAATGTGGACATGCCTGGTCCAACTTGTCTCTCTGGGCGGAGAGCTCGAGTGAGTCATACTCAGCCCACAACTACACCTCCCACGCCAGCTGCTACAACACCTCAGGTTCAGGATACCTCCACTTCTTATGTCCAGAGGATGTCACGACTCACGTGCTGCTTGCGCCTGGAATTTGCAGATCTAGTGGCGTGGGTCTTCAGTGTTCGGCTTTTGCCCAAAAAGGGGCGACTCTTTCTGGTAGCCATGGTGCTGTAGGCAATGGAGACGCCAAGAACAGACTGTGCCCTTCAGAAAATAGCGCCACAGGGAAAGAACCCCTTTAAAAAGGGGAAAAAACCTCCAAACAGAAAGATTCCTGAAAACAAGGACAAAAGAACAGGAATCAAAAAGAACAAAATTCAGGTAACACAGAAATGACGAAATCCAGAACCGAAAGGCAAGGAAATCAGGAGCGAAGACACTATCTGAACAGAAAGTGTTGCAGCGCAAAGACAAGAAGAAAACACATCCCTTAAATACCAAAAAACAGGAAGTGACCCACAGGAAGTAAAAGGACACCATCTTAGACAGGGAAAATTACATAGAACAGAATAGAGTAGGAACCATAGAGAATAGGGAACAAGGAATGCTGGGAAGAAAAAGGTAACCTGGAAAGGGGGAAAAGACATAAAGGAAGGTACAACAAAAAGACCCAAGAAAGAAGAAAAGAAAAAAGAAGGAGCAAGAACAGGTAAGAGGGGTCAGGAGTCCCCAAAAATGCGGTGAGGAAAAGCAGAACAAGGCCCCATGCCAATTCTGGGGCCTCGTAATGTGCAGGAAAGGCTGGGGGCGCGCCGCGTTTTGGAAACGCACTGCGCGCCCCGAGCCGAACGCCCGGCTTGCGCCGAACACTCGGCTCGCGCCGCACCACGCGGCGCGACAGTAGGTTCCCCTCCCGAAGGGCCAGGTTTGAGAGGAAATAAACGGTGAAAGCGTTGAATCAGAAGAGGTGCATGAACAGAAGATGCATCTTCCCAAGAGCATTCACTGAGAGGATAACCCTTCCAATGAATCAGATACTGAAGACGTTTGTGAAAAAGACGAGAGTCACAAATTTCCTGTACCTCATATTCAGGAACATCATCCACTAGTACAGGAGGAGGACAAGGGAACTGACGAGAGTAAGGGTCAGGTACATAAGGTTTGAGCTGGGAAACATGAAAGACTGGATGAATCTTCCATGTATGAGGCAAGTGAAGACAGACAGTGACAGGATTAATCAACTGAAGAATACGGAAAGGCCCGTAGTAGCGAGGTGTGAACTTGTTCTGAGAAAGACGTGAGGGTAAGAATTTGGATGAAAGCCAGACTTTATCTTGCAGGTGATAGTCTGGAGTGGTCCTACGTTTCTTGTCTGCTGCTTTCTTCATATATCTCTTGGTGTGTAACAAATTGGATCGAATTAGTCTATGGATTTGTAGAAGTCGTTTGGAGAGATAACTAACTAGCGGGCAGAGGAGAGGTGGACCGAGGAGAAGTAGGAAAAGAGGTAGGATGAAAGCCATAAGAACAGAAAAAAGGAGTGACCTTGGAGGCACTATGGACAGTATTATTGTAGGAAAATTCAGCAATAGGGAGATAAGTGTTCCAGTTGCTGTGGGTAGAATTGCAAAAACAGCGAAGGTATTGCTCTAATCCTTGGTTCAGACGCTCGGTCTGTCCATTGGTCTGAGGATGGAACCCCGATGACAGGGCTCTATTGATATTAAGTGTTTTACAAAAATACCTCCAAAACCGGGAAATGTACTGAGGTCCTCTATCAGATATAATGGTATGTGGGAGTCCATGGAGACGGAAGATATGATCGATAAATATCTGGCTTAGTTCTTGGGATGTTGGTAGCTTTTTCAGGGCAGTGAAGTGAGCCATCTTAGTAAAGGAATCCACAGTGACCATGATAACCCGGTTTCCTGCTGATGGTGGGAGCGAACACATGAAATCAGGAGAGATGGTGTGCCATGGAGCTGGCGGAACAGGCAAAGGCTGTAGCAATCCTGCAGGTCTGGTACGGGGAATCTTGACTTGAGCACATATGGGACAAGCCTGAACGTATCTTTCAACATCCAGCTTCCAGGTAGGCCACCAGAAAAATCGCGAAAGAAGTTCTTGTGTGGCCTTGATGCCTCTATGACCAGCAACCGGTGAATCATGGCACATTTGTAATGCTTTTTCTTTAACTCTGTTAGTAGGGAGGAATAACAGGTTCTGATAATAATAATATCCTTGTCTCTTACTTAATAAAGGTCTTAGTTTCTCTACTTCGTGGTCAGATAGGCTGGCGTATTCCAGTTGTACCTCCTCCAGAAAAGACTGAGCCACTCCAATGATCTTACTAGGTTCCAGTAGATACTGAGATGGGGAAGGAGTACAATCTGGATAACGGCGAGACAGAGCATCAGCCAGAATGTTTTGGGATCCAGGAATATAAGTGATGTAAAAATCATACTGACTGAAGAAAAAGGCCCAACGAGCCTGGCGACTATTCTGGCATACAAAATTTCGTAAACATTGTAGGTTACGGTGGTCTGTTCTCACCTCAAAAGGCTCCTTGGAACCCATCAGAAACTGTCTCCATTCTAGGCAGGCTGTTTTCAGAGCCAATAATTCCCTTTCAAGTACTGAGTAATGTTGTTCTGCGGTAGAGAGTATATGAGACAAATAGAAAACAGGATGTTCAAGACCATCATCCTGTTGTTGTTGAAGTAAGACAGCTCCGATGGCTCTCATCGGTGACAACAATAAATTGTTTGTTGGTATCTGGATGTCTTAAGATGGGGGCTTGAGTGAAAGCCCTCTTTAAATCTTGAAAAGCTGTTTCAGCCGCCTTAGTCCAGACAAACCCTTTTGTTAAATTTTCCTTCTTTAAAGTGTGAGTTATGTGACTGGTCTGTTTCGCAAAGTCTATGATGAACTGCCGATAAAAGTTTGCTAATCCTAGAAAACATTGTGTTTCTTTAATAGAGGAAGGAGAAGGCCAATCTAGAATAGCTTGTACTTTTTCTTGATCCATAGCTATGCCGGTGGGACTTAAATGATAACCCAGATATTTGACTTCCGTTTTGTCGAACTCACACCTTTCTGGTTTGCAAAATAGTTGATGTGCCCGGAGTCTTTGAAGGACTTGTTTCACATGGGAAGAATGGAGTTCGGGATTTCTAGAATAAATAAGAATATCATCTAAGTAAATTACAACTGTCTGGTTCAGAAGGTCAGAAAACACTGAGTCCATAAATCTCTGGAAGATTGCGGGGGCATTAGTGAGACCAAAAGGCATAACCTTGTATTCAAAGTGACCAAATGGGGTCCCGAAAGCTGTCTTCCACTCGTCTCCTTCTTTAATGCGTAAAAGGTGGTAGGCTCCTCGTAGATCTAGTTTGGTAAAACGTTGAGCCCCTCTGACTGCTTCTAGAATATCCCTGATGAGAGGCAAAGGATAACGATCTTTAATAGTTATCTTATTCAGGCCTCGAAAATCCAGGCAAGGGCGAAGATCCTTTGTCTTCTTGGGTACAAAAAAGAGAGGAGCCCCGGCCGGAGAAGATGATGGAACAATAAGACCACTCTGTACATTTTCTTCCAGATACTCTTTTAGAACTTCCTTTTCGGGTTTCGTGAGGGAATACATCCTCCCAAAAGGAACGATTGTGCCGGGTTCCAAGGGAATAGCACAATCGTAGTCTCGATGTGGAGGTAACACAGGTTTGGATGGTTTTTGGAACACATCTTGAAACTCCAAATAGTGTTCAGGGACTCCTTGGACAGTATTAATAGAATAACCGGTAGTACCTTCAGTAAATATGGATCTTTTCGGTGACCAATACTTGTCGGAAGCAAAACAGTTCTCATGACAAAATTGTGAAGACAAGGAAACAGTCCGGGTTACCCAATTCACATACGGATTATGTCTGATGAACCACGGAATTCCAAGAATGATGGTATGGTTGGGGGATGTTATGAGATCAAAGGAGATGTGTTCTTGATGGTTCCCGATCTGTAAACTTAACATCAGGCTTGTAGTATCAACTGGACCAGAGGATATCAAGGATCCATCCACTGTGTGCACTTGTTCGGGAATTTCTTTAGGTTGTGTAGGAACTTGTTGAGTAGCGGCCCACGTCTTATCCATGTAAATACCACTAGCACCACAATCTAGTAATGCCATAGTCTTTTCTTGACGGCCGTCAGGAAGTTGTAACATGACAGGTAATATGAACAAGGATGTCGTATTGTCATTAAAGGAGCTGATGGAAGGTATAGCCGATGATCCCGTCCCCTCCCTTCTTACAGAGGACGGGAAGTGGCGTTTCCCGATGGCCTGGGCGGACGTACAGGACAGGTACGAAGCATGTGACCAGCAGAACCACAGTACAGGCACAACCCTTTCTTACGTCTGTCTTCTCGCTCGCTAGCGGAGAGCGGGCCTCGAGTAGTACCCACCTGCATGGGTTCCCCTTCGATGTCTCTAGCAGGAGGGCGAGGTTCCTCAGAACGATGCAGATAAGCTCGTGAAGTGCTTGGCTGGGAAGACCCTCTACTCCTTCTCTTCTCCGATCTCCGTTCCTGAAGACGGTACTCGATGGAAAGTGCTTGATCCATCAGGCCACGAAGATCTTCCACTCTGGTGGAATGTACTAATTCATCTTTTATTTCTTCTTTGAGTCCTCTACGAAACAAAGTCACCATAGTACGTTCCACCCAGGTTGTCTCTGCCGCTAGCTGACGAAAACGTGTTATATATTGAAGGACATCTTGTGAGCCTTGTTGGATGTCGCATAAGGCTTCTTCCGCAGAGGCCTCCAATCCTGGACGACTAAACATTTGTTTGAAGCGGTTCACGAAGGTGGAATAGTCCGACAATACCAGGTCGTTGGATGATACCATCGGGGTTGCCCAGGCCAAGGCAGGACCGGATAAAGCACTGATAAGATAACCCACCTTTGTCCTGTCATGGGAGAATTGGGTAGGTCGGAAGGCGAAGTACACTGTTAATGCATCAAGGAACTCACGTAGTTTGGTTGGTTCACCGGAGAAACGAGGGGTTGAAGCGGAGATAGTCGGAACATCACTACTGCGAAAAGCCAAAGCCTGTCGTAACGCAGCATTTTCATTGCGTAGTTGTTGCAATTCCTGAGCTTGTTGCTGAATCGTTGTCAGAAGAGATTGATCAGGATCTGCAGCCGCCGCCACTGTGTCATCCATGGTGTTTGAGGACGTCGGAATGGTTTGGCGCTGCAATCTGTCACGACTCACGTGCTGCTTGCGCCTGGAATTTGCAGATCTAGTGGCGTGGGTCTTCAGTGTTCGGCTTTGGCCCAAAAAGGGGCGACTCTTTCTGGTAGCCACGGTGCTGTAGGCAATGGAGATGCCAAGAACAGACCGTGCCCTTCAGAAAATAGCGCCAGAGGGAAAAAAAACCTTTAAAAAGGGGAAAAAACCTCCAAACAGAAAGATTCCTGAAAACAAGGACAAAAGAACAGGAATCAAAAAGAACAAAATTCAGGTAACACAGAAATGACGAAATCCAGAACCGAAAGGCAAGGAAATCAGGAGCGAAGACACTATCTGAACAGAAAGTGTTGCAGCGCAAAGACAAGAAGAAAACACATCCCTTAAATACCAAAAAACAGGAAGTGACCCACAGGAAGTAAAAGGACACCATCTTAGACAGGGAAAATTACATAGAACAGAATAGAGTAGGAACCATAGAGAATAGGGAACAAGGAATGCTGGGAAGAAAAAGGTAACCTGGGAAGGGGGAAAAGACATAAAGGAAGGTACAACAAAAAGACCCAAGAAAGAAGAAAAGAAAAAAGAAAGAGCAAGAACAGGTAAGAGGGGTCAGGAGTCCCCAAAAATGCGGTGAGGAAAAGCAGAGCGAAGCCCCATGCCAATTCTGGGGCCTCGTAATGTGCAGGAAAGGCTGGGGGCGCGCCTCGTTTTGGAAACGCGCTGCGCGGCCCGAGCCGAACGCCCGGCTTGCGCCGAACACTTGGCTCGCGCCGCACCACGCGGCGCGACAGAGGAACACTTCCATCTTGTTCTCCCCAGTCTTGGCTACTGTTGAGCAGCCACCACCATCACCTCCAGTTGTGTCAGGGCAGGTTGGATGGGCCACACTGCCTCAAGAGCCCAGGATAGTAGGGGTCCTTCAACATCAGGACAAACTATACCTTTTATAGACATAGAGGCCCTGCCACAACAGGACACTGCTCTGCCCAACTTTGGGTCCCACCCCACCCAGGAGGGGACATTCCTCTGGACCACCAGGAGACAATGGCAAGTCTTCCACCACCACCTCCAAGAGATTCCAAACCTATTTTCCTCCAGTGTGTGTCTACCATTCACTCTGTGGACTATTTCATGGACACATTCTCCTTTTTTGAGGATGGTTGTATTTGGTACATTAAACTCCAAACAGTTTGTACTCAACAAAAATAGTTTCACCCACCATGATGGACTTTAGTTATTTTTCCTTGTTCTTTTTTGTTTTTTTGTACTGGTTTCAAAGATATTTCACTCATTTCTGTCATCAAAATAAATGCACATACCACAAAGTCAAAAACTGGTGTAGTATCTATTGTGGTATTTCCTTTTCTATGCCCTCCTTACACCATCATTTTTAAACCTATCAACCAATAGGATGAAAAACAGATAAGAGATAACAACTTAGTCATGTGTTTCCCATTTTAGAAAAAAAATGAAAATGAAACCCTGAAATCTCAATGTATTGGTGTCATAAATGTGTAGGTACCAAGTCCTGGATGGTTTTCACACACCATGCATAACCTGTAGTCTGTGCCATTTAGAAGTTGACAATCCACAACCTTGACACAATGGAAGAAAGGGAACATTTCATAAAACCTAATTACCTAATTGTTAAGCAAAATATTATTGATACATGACCTCTGCTGGAGTCAGACATCTTGCCTCACAACAGGAATTCTTCATCAATAACACCAATAGACTACATCATGGCAGTAACACAGTTTGAGGCTGCATGATCGTTACAGTACACTGTGGCAGTATCTGGGGGAATTTCACAACAACCTTTAAGCGGTGTACTACAAAAAGTAATTTTAAATCTGATGAGACACAACAGATTCATACACAGAACACAAATTGAAGATCTAGCCAGTGTGAAGGTAGATCAGTATGTGGTGGCTTGACATATACATGTGGTTAGGGAAAGTTAAGTACCACTTGCCTTGGGGGCAACATCCAACAGAAAACAGGTCTGATACAATCTCAAAAACGTCCACTCTATCACTACAGGTTGTTTCTGTACAAGATCTGTACATCCAAAGTGTGTGTCTGTCCCAGGATCAACCCATGTCCCCTTTGTACCCCTTGCAACATAATCAATATTCAATTCGAAGATTAGTTTATTAGTTTATTAAAACTATAAACATTGCATGACATACACATACAACTCAGCAATAAAATCTGCTTCTAAAAAAAACACGTCTTTAACAATTGTAAAAAACTCACAAAAAATCTTAAGCCTTTGTATAGAGCCACCAGGGGTCATTTATGCTCACTAACAAAACGTGAAGGACTAAGGTGCTAGCATAGTCTGCAAATAATGCAGGTAGCACTTTGCCTTGCTAAAATAAATTATGTGTACTCCACACCCTCTTGATGACCCAGGTTCAGCCAGATTGCTTCATCTTAAGCTGGATCGGAGGCACCCCTTTAACAAGGTCTTCAAACAGAACAAGAAACTGGACATGCCAGATGTTAAGAGCTGTGATCGCTGGGTTTAATGACCCTATTACGGCTGCCCGTCCTGATCTAATCCCCAGTGCCTTCAACTCTCTTTAAGTAGGGCCCTCCGTGAATGCTCGACTCGTTGACAGATGCAGAGAATATTGAGCAAAGTTCTTTTGTTTGGTGGCACAGGCAACACTCCATACTCCCCGTGTTGTCATTTCTTTCCCATATTGGTAAAAAATCCCGTGTGGGGATTGATCCTAACCTTTGCCACTGGAATTTCTGCTTAACTTTCATGAGTATGCAGCCACAATTGTGGCAGACGTTCTTAGGCTGCTGTAAGATTTTAATACCAACCATCCATGTGCGCATTGGGCGATTTCAGTCTTATCCTCACCCAACTTTGCCATCATACTGACTTGTAGACTAATCTTTTGGAGTTCTGAACAGTTGTATCCAGCATCCATAAATCACCTAACCCTAGTTTTTCTATACATTCACTGAAATAGTTTTTGTAAATATTGTTTCCTCCTGGGAGATTAATCTCAGTCCAGACTGAGCTGGCTAGTGTGCCCTTAGGTGCTCTTCTCATATTATGACAGCATTTCACAGATGCTCTTGGCTTGGCCTGATCTTGTCTGGCTAGTGAAAACTCTAATCTAATCTGGGCAGATGATGCCAATCTTGGCAACTGAAAAAAACAATTTGTAAGTTTTCACGATGATTTTCTCTATTAAGGTTGCATCTGTACTTCCCATTATTTCTCCCCCATATGCAAGCGTTCGCAGTAGCCTAGCCTCCATTCCTGCCACAAACGGATGAAGATTGCAGCCTTGCAGAGTTTTTGCCAAAATTGAGAATGCAAAAAGCAGAACTAAGGCTTTACCCCTGATTGCTTCCTTTTGGGGCGCAAAGGTATTCCTGGAGTCTATTTTAACACCTAAGTACTTGTAAGTCGACGTCTCGTCCACAATGCCTCTATTGATGAACCATTTTCACTGATTTAAAATACGATGATTAATGAAATAACCTTTTTTTTTTTTTTTAATATTGACTAAAATCTTTTCCGCAGCATATGTTGCCAGATGGTTCATTAGTCTCTGGAGGCCCACCTTTGTGTTACGAAGAAGGCACCCCTACTTTAACCCTGTTGTGGTTTTGATTGCTCTTGAAAGGTGGGTACCACTACCAACCTTCACTTTAACCAATGTATCTGTGTAGATTAATCCCAGCGCCATAAGGTTTGTTAATGTGCCTTGTTGACTGACAAACCCAGGCTGGTTCAGTGTGAACCGACTAGTAGATGCTGCCCATTGCTCTAAATCCTGCAGAAGCAGAGCTGCAAAGATTTGGTTATCTGCATCTAGTAATGCTATCAAGCTGTAATTGCTTGGTACCGATTAGGCCTGGGCGGCATTCACGGAGTCCAACTACGCAGAATTCTGTGGATGAGTTCTGAATGCGCCTGATCTCAGAAGCACTAAGCAGGCCAGGCCCGACCCTGCTTAGTGCTTCAGGAGAGGGTCTTGGTAGCGAAAGCTGCAGTTTCAGGCCTCGTGCGCACCGGCCTCCGGAGACCGGTGCACAAAAGGACTGAAACAGCAGCTTTCTTTCGCTGCCTGCCGCCCTGGCCTGAATTCAGGGCAGGGCCATAGGCAGTGAAAGCTTCAGTTTCATTTCTTGTTTGTGCACCAGTGTACACAAACAATGAAAAAAAAAAGACAAGGACTTACCTGGATCTTCATGGGGATCCTCCTCTCCTAGTCGCCCGATGGCGACGAGTCTCTTCCTGCAGCGGCTTCCTCCCTCTGTGCTCCGGTGCGTGCTGCAGCTGCACAGCACAAACACAGACTGTCTGCTTGCGCTGTGCATCCCATACTGAGCTGCAGTGTGCACGGGGTGAGCTCGGCTCAGCTAGTGGGGCAAGACAAGTTTTTGGACTTACTCTGCCCTCCAAGCAGAGCGTGATGTTCCAAAAACTCTGTTAGCTCTGCCAGTGGAGCAGGGCTCCGCACACACTCCCTAGTACCGAAACAGCTCCTCCTTAAAAAATGGGGTGGATGATTGAGCCTTTCAAGCTTTCTGGAGCGTGACCTTCTGCCAGGATGGTGTTGAACATGCTGGTTAAAATGTTGACCCACCACACAATGTGTTTTGAAATGTGGCTTGAGGAATTCCATTTGGACCCAGGGCACAGTTTAAACAAGCTTTCTTGATTATTTAGACTGGTACATACTGTAGAGGTTTCATTGAGTAAATGTCCCTCAAAGTATCCTGGGACCCCCCGGAGTCAGCTTGGTTTGGGCTATATTTTGAAAGGTGCAACATCAACTATTTGGCCTATCCCGCCTCTGATATGTCTGCACTGCAGGCTGTTCTCGGGCCTTTGTCTATGTCATATATTAATTTCCAAATTTTTTTAGAGTCCTTTAGCTTGTCCGCATGTAGTAACTTGTCCCACAAAGATTCCTGCTTGTTTTTCCTGAAGCTTCACAGTTCCCTTTTCAGCAGCTTATGTTAATTTCGAAGATCTTGCAGCAGCTGTGGGTCCTCTGCTCTACGTCTTAGCTGCCTGAAAATTCTATTGACAGTAGCTTTTAACAGACAAATGTGCCTCAGCAGAAAGGGTGGATTTTCGGGTCCTGTGCCAGCTTCTCTATTAGCGCCTTTAGCAACTATACTTGGATACCAGATAGTTTGTTAGAGTTTCCCAAGCTGCTGTCAGAGTGAAATCACTGTTGACAAGCTTCTTCAGGGTTTATACAGCATTGATCGCAAGTTATTTTATGGAGCTTAGGCCTTTATGGAGCTTCAGAGCCTTAGAGGGCGCATGATTACCTTTGCTGACGTCGATCCGGACTACTTGAGGGTGGTGATCGCTCTGCTGGCATTGAACAATGCTAAAGTCTACTGTTAGTGGGTATAGAGATAAAATGATTAGCGTGTAATCTTAATAGGAGACAGTTGAATTGGTTGATCTCATCCATGATAGCGGGGTGTCACCTGGTAGTTGGCCGTTCAAAGTAATTGTACCGGCCAACTCACATGCTTTCACAAATTTCTCCACGTTTATCCTGTCACTTTAGGGCCCGCAAGCATTGAGACATAAATTGTTCTGCGTTCTCAGTGTTCTCCTCACTTGGGGGGTGAAAGAGGTTTAGGTTAAAATGTCCGGTTAGTAAAAAGAATGAGGAGTGACGTGTTCTTTAACCTTAACAGTTTAAGTTTGCAAGGAGCTTGGACACTGCACAGCCTTCCTCTTAGGATTGATGTATACATTTTCAAGAACCAGCGTGTCCCCTGGTCTCTGAGTCCAATTGTCCAAGCACAAGGTCAGTATCCATGATTCTGTTGTCCTTATTTCTGCAATTTTTGCTGCTAAGTTTGCATTAACAGAGACTGACAGGCCGCCCTTAGCTCTTCCATGTAGACAACTTTTCTGTGCAAGCTTATTGAACTCTATGTATGCTGTAAAGGGGATAGTAACTTGGGTCCATGTTTCTTGCAGTACTGTTATGTTGAAAGAGCCAAAAAACTATGCAACAGCAGGTATTCCATTAACATATGGATATGTTGTCCCATTCCTTGACTTGGGCTTCAGGCGTTATTCAGTCACTTCTGGGTGTAATTATTAAGGCAGAAGGCAGCCAGCTCCATTTGTCCTGATCTGCCTGCATCTTTATAGTCCTTTGCTGTTCCCTGGAAGCCCCATTTCTGCTAATTTGGATAGTTAATCTGGGGGTGCACACATAGGATGGTGTTTGACACTCAGGTGGGAAGCCCCCATCGCACTCCTCAGGGCAGATGAAGCACTTGCCTCCTTCTTGTTGTTCTACTGCTCCAGCAGCGGTGGTGGATACGATCTCCCTGGAATGCAGTTACTTCTATTCCCTATGACTTCAGTAATATCTTGTTCTCTAGAATTTGCACAGCGAGGGCCGATGTTGTAAGTGTAACGAGTGTAGGTTCTGAGGCCTGTCATCCCATAGGTGGCAGTAATCTAATGGAATGGATGTCATCTGATAGTACTGCATTTAGGGCTGGAAACTCTCCTAGTAGTTTTAAGACATTTGCACAGTTTAAAACATTGTGCTTCCCTCCGGACTTAAACTCTGGAATTCATAAAAACAGGTTCTCATTACCACTGCATTCAGGTTCAATTTTATACAGAGAAGCTGTTCTTGATGTGCTGTCGTGATTATCCATTTGCCTGGTGGGGCAAGGATGATTTGCTATAAGGGCATCCCCTGTGGTGATTGTCTAATTTTGCCATCTGGTTGATCTTCTGCCTTTGCTGCTGCCCCCCTCGCCAGGAATAGGCCGCCTTCCACTGCAGTGGTGGACCTCATTGATCATTGGTTTCTTCATCTCTTCCATAGGCCCTACCACTAAACCTTCACACTCAAGGCCCTTCTGACTAGGGAGGATGTTGTTGATTATCATAGTAGATCTTCCGTTAAACACTGATGTTTTTGACAGAGCCAGGGAGCTCTCTTCATTGACCATCCTTACCTCTTCCTTCCTGGTAGACCGATTGAATATTGGTATTCCAGCACTGGAGGCTCTTGGATTGGCTCTGTTCCGACCCTTTCTCACTTGCTTTTATTCCTTTTTTTAAAAAATATAGAACTGTCCCTCCCCACTTATGGTGCCCCCATGTGAGTTTTCTGCATCCATCCTCTCTGAGAGTGACCAAGACAGGGAGCATGGGTCCTTCCGGACAGTATGCTTTGTGATAGAGGGATTTGAGTAATTTTCCCATTTGCAATCAGGTCTTCAACACCAGAGTCAGCCGTGATTCCACGGGCCCCGTGGCTATATGTTCCCAGAGGTGCTGAGGGCCGGGCATCATTTGCATCCATCTTATCCCTCAAAGACTTGAAGAAGTTTGTTATCTTCTTTGTTTTGGCTGGAGCCATCAGGTCTACAAAGGCTTATGGATTCTAGGCAGTTTCTGGGCTTCAGGGGTGGCTTGCGGCTCCAGGGTCTCCAGGATTTTCAAAGTGTCTAGAATTTGGGAACACCAAAATGAATTCCAAAATACATGGACCAGGGGTGGATACAAGAGCAGAATCTGGCAAAGACTGACAAAGTATAAGTTGTGTGTGTGTATGCTATACTGGTATTGTATCACTGCATATGTCACAACTTTAAAATGTCCAAATGAAGATGACATAGTGAAGAATCCTAAAACAGAATAACAAAATTTGACTCAAGTGATAAGTTAAGAGGACACATACTTAGCACAAGCAAATATATTAAATGTCAATAAACGGAGTAGTCAATGTAGGGAAACTTTATTAAACAAACATCTTTGCCCTGGACTTTCCTGAACTAACCATTCCTACTAAATTACCATCACAGACTGATAAATTCATTATGTCACAAGTTGTTGTGACATTTGACTTTACACTATGTAAAGGTAAACTTACACTCAGGTAAAGAAGTGGTCAATACCATCTTGAAGTAAGTCAGTTTCTTCCTCTTCACCATTGTCATCTTCATTGGGCATTTCAACATCCTCACCCAGTAGCTCTTCAGGATCTCCCTCCTATGTGATTATTGGGTGTCCCGTCGCAGGGCCATGTTGTGCAACATGCAGAAAGCAACCGTGATTTTGCACACCTTATCGGGTGAATAGAGTACGACTTCGTGGTCTTGTCCATGTACCAAAATCTGGCCTTTAGGAGCGCAAAAGACTACTTCACTTGCCTCTATGTTCTTCCATGGGCCTCATTAAAACAGACTTCCACTGGCGTTGTTAGATTCCTCAGCGGTGCTAACAACCATGGTTGTTAGGATTGTAGGAAAGTACCATCTTGCCTGGCATGTTACCCCCATATTTCACTGTATATATGTTGTTTTAGTCTAAGGGCCTGATTACAACTTTGGAGGAGGTGTTAATTTGTCCCAAATGTGACGGATATACCACCAGCCGTATTACGAGTACCATAGGATATAATGGACTCGTAATACGGCTAGTGGTATATCCGTCACTTTTGGGACGGATTAACACCTTCCTCCAAAGTTGTAATCAGGCCCTATGTGTCACTGGGACCCTGCCAGGCAGGGCCCCAGTGGTCTTAAGTATGTGCCCTGTATGTGTTCCCTGTGTGATGCCTAACTGTCTCAGTGGTTATGCTCTCTCTGCTTTCCAAATTTGTCACTAACAGGCTAGTGACTAAATTTACCAATTCACATTGGCATACTGGTACACCCATATAATTCCCTAGTATATGGTGCTGAGGTGCCCAGGGTATTGGGGTTCCAGGAGATCCCTATGGGCTGCAGCATTTCTTTGGCCGCCCATAGGGAGCTCTGACAATTCTTACACAGGCCTACCAGTGCAACCTGAGTGAAATAACGTCCACGTTATTTCACAGCCATTTACCACTGCACTTAAGTAACTTATAAGTCACCTATATGTCTAACCTTCACCTAGTGAAGGTTTGGTGCAAAGTTACTTAGTGTGTGGGCACCCTGGCACTAGCCAAGGTGCCCCCACATCGTTCAGGGCAAATTCCCCGGACTTTGTGAGTACGGGACACCATTACACGCGTGCACTGTACATAGGTCACTACCTATGTACAGCGTCACAATGGTAACTCCGAACATGGCCATGTAACATGTCTAAGATCATGGAATTGTCACCCATTGGGGGGACAATTCCATGATCCCCCGGGTCTCTAGCACAGAACCCGGGTACTGGCAAACTGCCTTTCTGGGGTCTCCACTGCAGCTGCTGCTGCTGCCAACCCCTCAGACAGGTTTCTGCCCTCCTGGGGTACAGGCAGCCCTGGCCCAGGAAGGCAGAACAAAGGACTTCCTCTGAGAGAGGGTGTAAAACCCTCTCCCTTTGGAAACAGGTGTGAGGGCTGGGGAGGAGTAGCCTCCCCCAGCCTCTGGAAATGCTTTGATGGACACAGATGGTGCCCATCTCTGCATAAGCCAGTCTACACCAGTTCAGGGATCCCCAGCCCTGCTCTGGCGTGAAACTGGACAAAGGAAAGGGGAGTGACCACTCCCCTGACCTGCACCTCCCAGGGGAGGTGCCCAGAGCTCCTCCAGTGTGTCCCAGACCTCTGCCATCTTGGAAACAGAGGTGTCTGTGGCACACTGGACTGCTCTGAGTGGCCAGTGCCAGCAGGTGATGTCAGAGGCTCCTTCTGATAGGCTCTTACCTCTCTTGGTAGCCAATCCTCCTTCCTAGGTAGCCAAACCTCCTTTTCTGGCTATATAGGGTCTCTTCTTTGGGGATCTCACCAGATAACGAATGCAAGAGCTCATCAGAGTTCCTCTGCATTTCCCTCTTCACCTTCTACCAAAGGATCGACCGCTGACTGCTCAGGACGCCTGCAAAACTGCAACAAAGTAGCAAGACGACTACTAGCAACCTTGTATCGCTTCATCCTGCTGGCTTTCTCGACTGTTTCCAGGTGGTGCATGCTCTGGGGTAGCCTGCCTCCTCTCTGCACCGGGAGCTCTGAAGAAATCTCCTGTGGGTCGGCGTAATCTTCCCCCTGCAACCGCAGGCACCAAAAGACTGCATCACTTGTCCTCTGGGTCCCCTCTCAGCCCGACGAGCGAGGTCCCTGGAACTCAGCAACTCTGTCCAAGTGACTCCCACAGTCCAGTGACTCTTCAGTCCAAGTTTGGTGGAGGTAAGTCCTTGCCTCCCCACGCTAGACTGCATTGCTGGGTACTGCGTGATTTGCAGCTGCCGCGGCTCCTGTGCACTCTTCCAGGATTTCCTTTGTGCACAGCCAAGCCTGGGTCCCCGACATTCTAACCTGCAGTGCACAACCTTCTGAGTTGTCCTCCGGCATCGTGGGACTCCCTTTTGTGACTTCGCGTGGACTCCAGTTCACTCTTCTTCCAAGTGCCTGTTCAGGTACTTCTGCGGGTGCTGCCTGCTTCTGTGAGGGCTCCCTGACTTGCTGACCCTCTGTCTCCTCCTCCAAGTGGTGACATCCTAGTCCCTCCTGGGCCCCCGAAGCCCCCAAAAACCTCTACCATGACCCTTGCAGCTAGGAAGGCTTGTTTGCGGTCTTTCTGCGTGGGGACACCTCTGCAAGCTTCATTGCGACGTGGGACATCCATCCTCCAAAGGAGAAGTTCCTAGCTCTCTTCTTGCAGAACTCCAAGCTTCTTCCAACAGGTGGCACCTTCTTGCACCCTGAGCTGGAATTTCCTGGGCTCCTGCCCACTCTCGACAGTCTTGCGACTATTGGACTTGGTCCCCTTGTCTTAAAGGTACTCAGGTCTGGTGTTTGTTCTTCCTGCAGAATCCCCCTATCACAACTTCTGTGCTCTCTGGGGGTAGTAGGTGCACTTTACACCTACCTTTCAGGGTCTTGGAGTGGGCTATTTTTCTAACCCTCACTGTTTTCTTACAGTCCCAACGACCCTCTACAAGCTCACATAGGTTTGGGGTCCATTCGTGGTTCGCATTCCACTTTTGGAATATATGGTTTGTGTTGCCCCTACACCTATGTGCTCCTATTGCAATCTACTGTAACTTTACATTGCTTGCATTACTTTTCTTGCTATTACCTGCATAATTTTGGTTTGTGTACATATATCTTGCGTATATAACGTATCCTCATTCTGAGGGTACTCACTGAGATACTTTTGGCATATTGTCATAAAAATAAATTAACTTTCTTTTTAGTACTTCTGCGTATTGTGTTTTCTTATGATATTGTGCATATGACACCAGTGGTATAGTAAGAGCTTTACATGTCTCCTAGTTCAGCCTAAACTGCTTTGCCATAGCTATCTTCCATCAGCCTAAGCTAATAGAAACACCTCTTCTACACTAATAAGGGATAACTGGACCTGGCACAAGGTGTAAGTACCTCTGGTACCCACTACAAGCCAGGCCAGCCTCCTACAAGGATAAGCAGAGTTTTCTACATGAAAACAATAAATACATTGATTACAATTATGCTAAGCCATTGTACATTCCTAAACTAGGATTAAAGCAAATGATCCTCAAGTCATGTTGTAGTTACCAACAAACCAGGCTCTCTCAGGTACAAGTTGTAACATTTGCAGGGGTATGGTGCTGTTCTGTAGAACAAAGGACTCATATGTTGACCCTGGGAAGTGGACATACAACCTTGAGGTATACAAATAAGGTAATTAGACTTGATGAAATGGAAGTTCTTATGATTTTGGTGGTCCTGTTCCGTGGCATGTGGTGGCACCATGGCAATATGTGTGCCATCAATGGCTCCAACCACATGTTCTAGGCCACCCAAAGCATAAAGATCTCCCTTTACAGTGGCCAAATCCTGATGTCTTGGAAGCTGGATGAAGCTGTTGATGTGTCTCATCATTGAAGCAAAGAGTTCTTGTAGCACACCACTGAAAGTTGGTTGTGACATGCCTCCAGATACTGCCACAGTGTATTGGAAAGATCTTGTGGCCACAAAATAAAGTGCTGCCATAAGTTTCACTACTGGTGTTTTTGCTGTTGTAGTCCTATTGTGAGACACAGGAGATCAGGCTCCAGCTGGTGACATAAATCCAGTATAGTTTGTCTATTTAATCTGAATTTCTTTAAGATGTATCGATCCTGCATGGAGGCAAGGTATTGAAATGGTCTGAAGACTTGAGGCTGACATCTTCTAACCCTCCCTGGGTTCATACTTCTGCATTTAAAGAATACAAACTATCACTCAAAATGGTCACACAATACATTGATAATCAACATGCATCTTATGTCTTAGTAAAAGTAGCAATCTTATTGTGTCATATATGTTCACACAATTTTTGCGTAATGTTGCAACTTTAAAACTCAATTTTTAACATGTCAGACAATTTTAAAAAATAATGTGTAAATAATACATTTGAAATGTATTATTTGTACTTTATGTTTTTAATTTTGTTTCTCCAAAATAACCGTCAATGGAAGTATAACATACACTGCAGCACTATCAATGTTAAACATAGTAATGGTTCACTTCTTAAAGTGTCATATTATTGAAAAAACTGTGTTGTAGGTATCTGACATTGGTAAACAAATGGTCCATCATTTTGAGTGTTGGTGATGACACGCAAACAATTTACAAATACACTGCTTCACATACTAAAATGGAAACCACATGACCTTGACGTCAGGACATTGGCTACACTCTATGACAGACACAGCCATAGGCTAACGTTTGTGATGGCTATGCTCGAAAGCCAACTATTGTGTCCTTCTCCATCAAGGATTATCGATGCCATGTTCTTGTATCTGGCATCACAAAAAAAGCTCATGTGTCTCCTGACACTTTACCTAATAACACCTCCTCAACGTTTGCTGCTATTACCGACCTCTGGGAGCCAGGATGCCGGGTAAAGCAGGTGACAGGGCCCCTGCCTTCTCCACTGAGGATTTGGAACTTCTCACCATGGAGGTCCTGTCCCTGTACTACCAGCTCTATGGGAACCCAGAGGAACAGGTACATGTTTGAGTGGGAAATGTTTTACTAAGTAACTTGTTTCTTCTTTGTACACAAGAAAATGTGTCCCTTTTTGTTCATGAGTGAAGTGTTGTGATTGGAGTGTAATGAACTGAATAATTTAGCTGGGTACATAATGTTGATTGACAATGTTAAAAATGTCTGTACATTAAAATGGAAATTCACCTGAAGAATAAGCTACATTTTCAGTTCATGATACTCACAATTCCAGATTTAATTTAACAAACTGCAGGCCCCTCACTTTAAGTGGCCAGTAGACACTGTACCATTTGTATGAATAAAAACATACATCCCATGTCAAAATGAGAGAAATGTAAATTGCAAGAAGAAACGTTTAAGTTATGGAGGTGTCTGATGCTTTTCTTTCAAGTTAAAGTACAGCCCATATTTTGAAAGAAGAGTATCTGTATGTTTCCAACATTTCATAGTGCTATATATGGGGAAAGGTATTTCCTGTGCTGCAAGTCTAAATGACACAGGCTTTTAATCACCCACACAAATATGTCCCATTACTACACACTTGTTCATACATCACCAAAAACCACGCTCTCACTGACACATGGCAACCCTTCCATACTGCCCTTAGTCACTTTGGGCCAGAAGTAGGAACCCAAAAAATAGCGAGTTGGAAATAGCGACTCCAGGCGAATCGCTATTTCCGACTTGCAAAACGAGATGCCAGGAAAAATCGTTATGCCAAATATCGATTTGGTGCAGAGTCGATATTTGCGACCTCACAATTTGCGGGGTCGCAAATTGCACAAGGGTGTGGTCCGTTGTCGCAAATTGCCACTGACTCACAAATTGCACGCAGTTGCAAATTAAACTATTGAAAAACCCACTTCCTGGTTCTGAATGATGACATCAGAACCAGAAAGTAACCCCATGGAACAAGGAAGAGCCCACCCAGCCCAAACTGCAGAGTCACACCCAGGTGAGAGGAGATGCAGCAACAATGGCTACACAGGAGAAGGAGACACCCAGTGCTGTCAGAAAAAGAAAACTTAAGTTTTCAGAGAAGGAGTTGGAGGTGCTCACAGAGGAGTGCTGCCTGCTCCATGATGAGTTATTTGGAAAGGCAGCAATGAGTGTCCCTGACAGCCACAAGAAAAAAATCTGGCAGGGCATCCTCAACAAAATCAATGCCATCAGAGTCAGCCACCGCACACTGGCTGAGGTCCGCAAAAGGTGGTATGACCTTCGCTCCAAGGACCAAGGAAAGGGTGGCAGAGTGCATGAGAGAGATGCATGGCACTGGAGGAGGGTCATCTACTGTACCACCCCCTACAGCCATCGAAACCATGGTGGAGACCACTCTGGAGCAGGAGGGAGTTCTTGGCATTGGAGACCTAGACAGTTCAGCACCAGGAACATCCTAAAGTAAGTACCGAAATTAACATATTTACACCAGCCTATGCACCATGCTCACAATCACAGTACACATAAGCATGCACCTCCAGATTAGCTCCATTCCCAGTTTTGCAACCTATAGAACAGTGCATTATGGGCAATGTAGTACAGTAGTCCAAATATAGAGAAATGTTTATTCTGATGGATCAAGCATATCTGAGGCACTGACAGTGTTTCCCCTGTGTCCCACAGGTCTCCCACAAGGACCCACCAACAGCGCCACTGTGCAGGGAGAGGAACAAGGCACTGACACACAAGAGGAGACTGCCACAGACACCACAGGGGAGTGCAGGACAGCACCACCCATCCAATAAGAACCAGAGGACATGGATGATCCTGATCTGGGTTTAGATGCAGCCAATGTGACACTGGGGCCAATGCCTAGGGAGAGTCGACCACAGAGATCAGCTGGCTCGGTGTGTAGACGACAACGCCCAATGCAGTCTGTGCATAGGGAGGATGTCACCGATGAGCAATTGTTGGGACTGGAGGCATCCTTACTGCAGAGTCACAGGCTGCAAAATAGACATATGAGGTTAATGAATCGTAACCTTACTAGACTGCAGAACACACTCACGCAGGGGTTTGCAAATGTGGACAACCAGTTCACTACAATGAACGCTCACATGGCCTAACCGGACCACCTCCATAGACAACTTGGGCAGGGAAATGGTGGCCGACAGGGCACAAGCATGGCGCAGGAAGGGCAACAGTGCTGCCCGTTTAGACAGACTAAGTGTGTCTATAGGGCGCCTGGCTACCACAACAACCTGCCTGTCAAGGCGCACAGTCAGTCTGCAAGTCAAACTAGGCCATTTTGCAGGTGATGTGGCTAGAGGACTTGGCCGCATCAGCCATGCAGTGGACCTGCTGGAGACTGGACAGGCAGCAAGGGACATTGTGGACACCCCGCAGGACAGTGAGGAGATCTCCAGTGTCAGTAGTGTGTCTGCCACAGATGCAAGTGTGTTGTGGCGTAGCAGTGCCCGCCAGGGATCAGGGGACCAACCTGGAGCGAGCCATGGTAGCTGCAGTCGCAAGAGGCTGTTAGCTACTAATATGTGGTGTGAAAGAGGCACATGCACTTAATGTGTCAGACTACACTTTTGGTTTTCATTATGTAGTTTAGTTGACTATTGTTTCCCCATTATAGTCTTGAAATAAAAGGGTTAATTTGTTGAACTACACAACTGGGCAATGTGTGTCTTACATTAGTGAGTGTTGTCATGGTTGCCACATACCTGCCAAAGTAGTGGGTTGCAATGTGGTTCCATCTCTGCCTGCCCTCCATTGCGATGCTTCCATCCCCAGGCTGTCGATGTGGTAGCTCTTGCTCCTCATCCTCCGAATCTGTGTCGTCAGGGGTGAGATATAGCCCATGTCTGGTGGCAATGTTGTGTAGGATGGCACAAGAGGCAACGATCTTGCATGCTGTTTCTGGGGCATACTGAAGTGCTCCTCCACTTTTGTGCAGGCATCTGAATCGTGACTTCAACAAGCCAAACATCCTATCAATTTCAGCTCTGGTCCGCTGATGTCCAAGGTTGTATCGCCTCTCATTCTGATTGCCAGGTGTTAGGTCTGGGGTGAGTATCCATGGTCTCAGGGCATATGCACTGTCACCTGTTTGACAAAAGAGGCAAACTTAGCAGGGCATCACGCGGTTACGCAGTAACATGTATGTAAGGCATCAGAGTGTACTCGCCAGTACCGAATAAATATCCTCCAAACTTCCCGCGTTCTAGGCGTTAGTGTATCCCACTGTGCCTGAATATGTATGCATCAGGTGTACTCCCTGGATATTTAGCCAATATGTCAGTAATTACATTATGGGCGTCACATACCACCTGGATGTTTAGTGAGTGGGTACATTTCCTATTGCGGAACACATATTCCAGATTTGCAGGTGGGCAAATTGGTATATGTGTCCCGTCCACACACCCTATTACATGGGGGAAGTTGGCAATTCTGTAGAAGTCCAACTTGGTGCTGTTAATTTCTGCCTCATTCCTGGGAAGGTATATATATCTGGACATGTGTGTGAGTATGGCATCTAGGAAATGTCTGAAGAATCTTGAGAGGGCACTTTGGGATACCCCACCTGCCACTGCAATCACCCCCTGATAGCTACCCGAGGCCAAGAGGTGCAGTGAGCATAGCACTTGCACATGTGTGGGGATGGCGCAGCTGCGCATTGTCTGGCGTTCTAGCTGAGGTTTCAAAAGTTCAATGATCTCTAGGATAACAGCGCTGCTCAGTCTGTATTTATCATAAATCTCGTCCTCAGTTTGTTGGAATAGTGTCTGCCTGGTTCAGTATATCTTCTCCTGTCTCTGCCTCCTCCTCCTCTGCTGGGCAGCCTGGACTCTCCTCCTCCATGCAATCACGTATAGTGCAGCCATTTTGAGTAACCCAGATGCCTTCTGGGTCTCCTTTTATACTTTGGTTCTGGTTACCACCTGTTCGGAATCAGTGGTAATCTGGGTGTGCAAAACAGGCTTTTTGCGACTAGTCGCAATTTGCGACTGGCTTTTGCATACGGTTTGCAACTCGCAATTTGCGACTTCGTAATTGCGAGTCGCAAAATCAGGTCGCAATTTTTGTGAGTCGTAATGAGTCGCATCGCTATTTTGTACTCCGAAATGGGATTTTTACATCCAATTTCGCATTTTGCGAGGTCGCAAATAGCGCTGCAACCCATTTGCGACTCGCAAACGTTTGCTACATCTGGCCATTGATGTGGTTCAAACCATAATGTCCGACTCTGATACAATTAGGCATTAATCCAATGCAGCTGTGCATGTGGGTATGGGAAAATAATGTACAGGTTGTTTAGCCTTTAATAGCTCACAATGATTTCGACTAATAAGGAGTGGGGCATCATAGCCCTAGCCTAGATGATGTTTGTGGCCCTGGATTGGTAACATGAAGAGGTAGAAAGTGTTGAAGATACTTAACAGATCACAGCAAATTAATATTTCCCAGGAATATTTAAATGTTGGTAAATATGTGAGCGATGCAGCAAAATTGTGTCACAGCACTACAGAAAAACAAAATCACTCAAAACATATTTTGTTTTTATTTTTTCTCATCCATGCAAGTCAACACCCACCAAAAGCGTGAATTCTGGGAGGCTATCGCCAAGAAAGTGTGGACCCAGGGGGTCCATAAGCAGCATAGCCTGCATTGCAGGAAGAGGCGGGAGGACCTATGATGCTGGACCAGAAAGTCAACTGAAGTCCAGCACGACCAGTCCTCCCAATTAGGCAAGCATGTGTGCTGCACCCTGGCCCCCTTAATGGCCCGAATCCTTGTGGGTGCCTACCTGGAGCTTGATGGGCAGTTGAAGGCCCAACAGCAGCATCAAGGGGGTGAGTTATTGTTTTTAGCTATTCTTGTTATTTAACCTTTTTTAATTACAACAATGTTTTATGGCATCAACATGACGGATGACACACATTCAACGCACATGGGGATTTCTGGGGGTGTACGTTTTTCAGACGGTATCTGATGATGTGTTTGCTGTATTGATTTGTGCTAAAGGTTGCCACTAGATTCCTCATCACAAGCAAAGTACTGTTTTCAGCAGACACATGACTGCTTAAGAAAAAAGAAGTACCTGCATTTTTTCTATGCCATGAGGGACAGTTGTACCAAACATGGCCCATTTAAGTACTGCGTTAGGTGTGATGCTCCAACACAAATGTGAGTAGATAATATAGGCCCTATTGCAGGTGTCATGGTATACTTATGCTACAGTTGATGTTTCAGACTTTACATTGGTAAATTATTAAAATGACTAAATGATAATGGGCATCTGGTCCAAAAGGACTGGAAACATGATTTCAATGCCGTTATTCCTTATAAAAAATATGTTAGAAATATGTTTTCACAGCAAGATTCACGTCAGTTTAGGTTGACTGTAGCAGATTGGCACGAAGCCTTAGTCCATCACAAATGTCCATCTAAGTCAGTCTGTTACAACCAACAGGATTTCTTGGCCAGACCTTATTGATTGAAACAGACAGAAATGTGTCCACATTGTTGACAGAGTTATGCATATTCCCAAAAACAATTTAGGGGGTGATTCTGACCCCGGCGGTCTTAGACCGCCGGGGCCAGGGTCGGCGGGAGCACCGCCGACAGGCCGGCGGTGCCCCGCAGGGCATTCTGACCGCGGCGGTAAAGCCGCGGTCAGACCGGCAACACTGGCGGTCTCCCGCCAGTGTACCGCCGCCCTATTGAATCCTCCAAGGCGGCGCAGCTAGCTGCGCCGCCGAGGGGATTCCGACCCCCCCTACCGCCATCCAGTTCCTGGCGGTCCGCCCGCCGGGAACCGGATGGCGGTAGGGGGGGTCGCGGGGCCCCTGGGGGCCCCTGCAGTGCCCATGCCACTGGCATGGGCACTGCAGGGGCCCCCGTAAGAGGGCCCCTACAAGTATTTCACTGTCTGCTTGGCAGACAGTGAAATGCGCGACGGGTGCAACAGCACCCGTCGCACCTTCACACTCCGCCGGCTCGATTACGAGCCGGCATCCTTGTGGGAAGGGAGTTTTTCCCTGGGCTGGCGGGCGGTCTTTTGGCGACCGCCCGCCAGCCCAGGGAAAAACTTAGAATACCCTCCGCGGTCTTTCGACCGCGGAGCGGTATTTCGGAGGGGGAAGTCTGGCGGGCGGCCTCCGCCGCCCGCCAGACTTAGAATGACCCCCTTAGTGTCCTTAGTTATGTCTAGATGAGAAATCAATGATGGTGAAAAATATGATACTTAAACGGATTTCTGCAGATGGGAGTTTACACCAAATATATGTTGAAGTATTCTATCTTGAAAAGTCAATATAAGGCCTAAACATGACTCTTTTGGAAATGTGAAAATGTTTTTGCTGGGCACTGAAGTGGGTTAGAATTTTTTTTATAAACAAAGTTTTATTAGGTTTTCATTCAAAAGGTCAACAGTAAAGCAGGCAACACTTTGAAAGAAATGTACTACATACCGTGGGTTAGAAATTTATCAAGGCCTATGTATTTATTCAAGCAGTTGAAGCCATTTGTCAGTCATCCACAAAAATATTTTCGAAAAATATCTTCAACGGCTTAGGTATGTACATAGTATGTAATACATTTCTAAGCTAATTCAGTACAGACTCAACATACGTTATAGGACATATGAAATATACTTTAGTTACTTAAAGTAAGTGATGCCATTGTGAAATGGTCAGATAAAGGTAACAGGCTTTCAGTTTATAGACATATTGCTACAACATTGCAGTATTTGTGGAGACACATTGATCCATACTTTACTTTTAGTAGATGCAAATGATACAGATTATTTGACCTTGTAAACACACTATACAAATGTATTTCTGGTTAGTTTAATTTCTTGGGGACATAAGTTCAGTATTATGAACAAGAAAGCCCTAGCAATCAGAGGCGTGAAACTGTTCCTGCTGAAAAATTAAAATGCATAAGAGACAAGGGCATACATTATATACGAGCTAGCATGGGGAATTTCAAAATTGTGACCAAATGGTTTCAGAAAATGTTCCCTACATGCATGAGATACTGATGATAAAGAAGCCAAGTCTGAGAGCTTTGAAGCTAGTTAAATATATAGACTTGGCAAATGTTTTATGAGCAAAGTTCATGTTTAATTCTATTTACGCAGATACACTCAAACTGTTGTATCTGTCATTTAAGTATCATCAGGGACAGGAAGAAGAGACATTGGCCACATCGGTAGTGAAGCAGTTGGCCTCAGTGCCACGGAGGGTGAGGAGACTGGCACGGAGGCCACGATTTCATTAACATCATCTTTGAGGCTTCCACAGAAGACCAGTCTGTAGTGGTGGTGGACCCTACTGCAACCTTAACATCTGCATCCTTGTTTGCCACTTACATTCCCGTCTCCACCCTTCCATTTGCTCAACCCCAGTTGGCTAAACCTGCCCCCCTAAAAGGGGTGGTGTTTCCTTCTCTGCAGACACCTCCCTCTGCCCCCTCCCTCTGGTGTGTGGAGTGAGGAGACTATTGACCTCTTGCAGGCTATCTCTGTAGGCCACCATGCACTTCTGATTGCCATCAAGGGGCTTAGTTGCCAGAAGCAACAAAAGTTGACTTATCAGGAAGGCATTCATAGTGCAACATCTGGCCTACAGAGTTTATTCCAAGGTCTGGTCTCCTCACTGACTGTAGCCTCCCAACTTTTCCATCCTCGTGTTCCAACTCCTGTCCTTTCCCCATCCTCATCCCCATCCCCATTTCCTTTTCCCAGCCTTGTCCAAAGCACACCCATTCCTTTGCATGCACCCACTCCAACAAATACAAAAACACCTCCACACATTAACACAGACACAGCAAAAAACACAGGTACATACACAAACATACAGACACCAAACCCACCACCACAGCACACCTGCAGACACCATACTCACTGCCACACCCACATGCACTATCACCACCAGCACACCTGCAGACACCACAACCAACACCAAACCCACATTCACCACCACCACAGCACTCCTGCAAACACCACCATGACCATCACAACCACATGAACCACCACCACACCTGCCGACATCACACCCATCACCACACCCACATGCACCACCACATCTGGAAGTACCACACCCACACCCGCAGGTCATAAACACCCACACTCACCCAAACAACAGACACCTAGTAAAAACACACTCAAACATACACCACATACATAGACCCACAGGCAACTGTACCTCTAAGAGACACACACACATCACCTACTGCCACTCTTTCTACCTCACAACGCCAACTTCCTGCCAACCACCCTACCCGTTTTTCTAAGGAAGACCTTTTATTTGCCCTGACCTCTTCCATATACCAAATCACCCCTCCCAATCATAAACCCACCCCTCCGAAAGCCCAACCCACTCATTTCACACCCAAACCTCCAAAACGCAATCCCACCCCTCCCACACCCAAAACCATGATTCCCAAACCCAAAACCACCCCTTCCAAACCCAAAACTAGCCCTCCAAAAACCAAGCCCAACCCTGTCAAACCCGAACCTCCACCTCACACGTAAGACCATTGAGGGGCCTGCTCTGTGTCCCAAAGAAGCCACTTCCTGAGGAGATTGTACATGGCAGTGTAATTAGGAGGCAAGTTCAGGGCCTGAAGCCTACCTATCCAATTGTGGACAATTTGAACATTGGTTCAGATTAATAAAAATATTATTCACTGAGAGAAGTATCCCATTATGTTATTAAAATGTATTTAATTTTGCATACCTTTGTCCTGTCATTAATTTCATATTACTAGTAATCATTTGCTGATAATGTTATCTATGCACATGTGTGTGAAATGCACTGATCCTCATTTCTGACAGTAACATGCACAGGTTCTAGTTTTTACATATTTATATAGTGCTGTACATTTGTGGTGGGCATGTTGAATTTGGTGCAAGCATTCATCATGTTGCTGGACAGCTACACCAAAATTATGTATGTCTCTATTTTTGTGACTTGAGAATGCATGTGTGTTTATTCCAACTTGATGTGTTGATGATATACGCATATGCATTAAACAGGGGATATGATTCTTTAGAGTTAAATGGAATCTAATGTGTTACAGAAATTGCACAAAGCAAGGGGACATGTGACCTTAATGCATCTCTGACATGTTAGAAGTTTAGAGGCTAAATTGGTTTCACATTCTGTGTAAACCCACTTGTTTCATTGTGCAGTGCAAATACTACATTATTTGTGTATGGTTTATGTACATAATACAGTAGTTTGTGTTAAATGATTACACACACCTGTATAGACACATTCTCATTTAGGGATTATTGTGCCTTTTTTTGTAGGTGTCCATTGGTATGCAAGAAGTTGGCGTCAAAATGGTGAGTGTTAATGGTATGTCAAGGTGTTTTATTTTAAGGTTTTGTAACTACCACATTACACACTTAAGCAGTGCACATCATTGTACTATTGCTTGCAAGTATTTTTTTAAACATGCACGAGTCCAGTGCTAATGTACACAACCAATCCTGAGAATGAAAGATAATTCAGTGACTTACCTTCGGTTCCGATGACAATGGGGTGGATTTTCGTGTTGGTTCGGAGGCAGCAGCAAAGCTAGGACTTTTACGATCATATTCATGGTGGCAGGAAATGAGAAAAGTAGAAAAAAGGTAATTTTTATGGTTTTATCCCTCCTAATCCACCAACTCAGGTGTGGCGTGTTAGCCGCCACAGTTGCGTTGGTGGGAAGGCACATTGCTATTAGCTCAGCGCTAAAAATGACTGGAATACCTCTGCCAGTCGCTTATGCCTATAGCGCCATTGAAGCAGTGAAGAATCCTGGCAGTGACAGTGCTCTGTTGGTGGTCTTTTGTCTGTGGGACCACCAACATCTAATTAGAGCAGGCCTACTGCCAAGGCAGCGGATGGGAAATCCAACAGTAAATGAATGGCAGGGCTGATTCCGCCAAGATCTAAATCAGCTCGAAAGTCTGTAAAATCAATTTTCGTAACCTCCCCTCATCATCCACCGAGCGTGCTTTCTTACGAGCAGATGAGAGTGACAGAGAATGGCTTCTTGAAGAAGGCAAAGAAAAAGAAGAAGTGAGCAAGGCTTCCTCTTTGTGGAATGCTTCTCCATCATGCTGGTACAACAAACTCAACACTACTGACAACAGATATGCAGTAGAATTACTCTGAATAAGCTCAGCATTGACTCCTGTTCAAACCACCATAGACATGTTTTATAACAGGCAGCACACATTTTTTTTACATTGAAGCACATGCGTGAAACTGACTTCAAATAACAAAATGAGGCCTAGGGTACGTGATCTGTAATGCCACACTCATCACTAAAAACAGGAAAGGACAGCCATGCAGCTAGCCATACTGCCAACCTGAAGAAAATGACAAGAAACAACCCAGGTGCCCATGTTCCCAAACGCATTGCTTTAGCTCAATCCAGAAAATACCAGCAAGCAAATAATGCCGGGCATACGCTCCTTCATAACGTGTCACTGGCAACACAGCAGAGGTCATGTCAAACACTGCGCAGCCTGAACTCAAAAGGCTGCTTGCTCTTCTGTAAACATTGAACCGCCCGCCAGTCAGGGATGGACATATACAATTGAAGAGAAAAATAAGGCAGGATCTAGGCGGTCATGACAGCCAGATCCCTACCTGTTAATGAGGGTCAAAAACAGAGGCCTGCCATGCATCCCTAATCCAGGTTCTCCCTTGGTGGCAAAGGAATGGTCCCCTAGCCGAGCAGGGGAAGCAATACTCCACAACATTCATTGGGGAGGGCCAAGGCCCTGCAGACACCCCTTGCATTTCCTCATTCTTGATCCAACACACAGTAAACAGAAACAGAAAGGGGGATATGGGTTATAGCCCTGTTGGAGGGTGGGTGGGGTTAGTTAGCATTTCCTGTTTTTGTTTCCTGCCATTAGTTAACAAGCCTCAATAGTTGTGACTGGGTTGAGTACGATGGACGTAGAGATGATGCCTCCGTATCCTGCCTAGGTAGTTGCAATGGCAATGTTTAGAAGCCTATTTTGTTAAACCTCAATAAAGAAATTAAAAAAAAAGTATGGTCTTGCAGAGCCATTTTTAGCTTTAAATAGGAATATATATGCAGTATCAATTGTTGAAAACAAATCGAGATTTTGATATGGATTTTCTGAGGCCAAAATCTTTACAAAATATGGGCCTGATTTAGAAATTGGCGAAAGGGTTACTCATTCACAATGGTGACGGATATCCTGTCTGCTGAAACCTAAATTCCTTAGAACATAATGGGATTTAGATTTTGGCAGATGGGATATCTGTTGCCATTGTGATTCAGTAACTCATCTGTCAATATCTAAATCAGGCTTATGCAATGTCTGTAAGCTGTATAGCTTTCTGCAGACCATTGTGGAGGTCACAAAAAAATAAATGACATTTTATCAAAACTTTGCATACCTGTACTGAAAATCTGAACCCGATTCTTAGTGTTAATTTGGGAAACTACAGAAGTATGCGGATGCCAGATTATTTGGAAAAAGAGAGGCAAGTACCACAATCCAACCCATTAAACATCTTCCCAAATATATTTGCCCCAAAATAAACGTTTCTCTTAGACCATTCAGGACTATTACTAATCCTTCTCCAGAGGGCTCACAGAAGGCAATTTAGCCAATAATCAAAGTTCCAGTCTCAATCTGCTCAATAGCAAATTGTTTAATCCTTACCTGAGACACTACGTACAACACTGTAGCGGGTTGGTGTGAATAGGATGGGTTTTTAAGAGGCCTTGCTGTAGAAACCTGTACGGCAATTGGTCTGAGTGTTGTGTGCCCCGGATCTCCGTAATAGAGTGAATGGAGTCAGGAGCTCTGGAATCCTCATTTTATAGGAAGCATTGATCTCAGGCACACCAAAGTGAGTAGGCAAGAGAAGTGACATACTACCAACAGTGGAGGCAGTAGTCTTGGTTGCAGCAAGTGCTGTGAGATTTGGATCATGAAGCAGCAGGTCAGCTGCAAATACAATATTTATCTCCGGTACATATGGATGCCAGATTTAGTCAAAATAACCTAAAACACAGGCAGGATTAACTCTGGGGATTAATAGACTAGTGAATCAGAACTAACAAAGGGGCAAGTACTGCTACATACTGATGTTTGTAAATGGAAACATTTACCCAGGGAATCATAAGAGGCAACTACTTTGGTGGGGAATTCCAATACACAGCGGGTTACAGCATTGTTTAAAACTGAGGGCCAATATAATGTGATGGATATCCCATTTGCCTTATTACATGTGCATTATATCCTAATGCACTTTATAAGTGCATTATATTTTAATATACTTGTAGTAAGGCAGGCAGAGTATCAGTCACATTGTGACAGAATAACCCATCCACCAAGCTCTAAATCAAGCCAGGAGCCTTAATTGTTCTTTGAAATGTTGTGAATGCAGAGAGTGAAAACTAGCCAGTCGTCTATGCTGGCACATGTAACGTTGGTGAGAGGCTGGCTATAGATGTTCACCACCTGCTGCAAACCCATGGAATTATTTGACTGTAAATAATCATAACTGGCATATATTTCTCTTCAATCTCAATCTTGTGATGATAAACTGTTTGTTCTGACTAGATTTTCATATTGCAAAGAACAAGGATTAGAAGTTGGACCCTCAAGGCAACAGCTGTTTACACCTCATTCTTTGGAGCCAGAACATAAGGAAAAGGGGTAATTGATCATAGAGATTAGTCAACTAACCTAAAACGAATTGGAATGTGCATAATGTGGAAGTAGGTTTTAGGGTAAGACTTGAAAGTTCTCCATGGTGTTCTCTTTCTTTACTGCACCATTTGCAAAAAACAAACAATTTTGAAATATCAATCTGAAAAGATGTTAGTTAACAAAGATCAGTGTCTCAATTTTAAAAACAGCCCCTTTTTTCCAGAAAGTCTAGCACCTTCCTTTAATTATGTGTGTTTGCAGTGCATTCCTATTTGGTATTTTCCCTTTTAAACTGTATTTGTTGTTTTGATGATGTTATGTCCCCACTGAACTGGGCATTGTCTGTGTTTAAGACGTGGCCTTTAGGATGCCATTTAGAGTTTGGTGGATGTATGGCATCTGCCAAAAATGGCAGATGGGAAATGCCCCTTCTGCCAATCACACAGATCTCCTGCCTGATTTAGAGATGGTGAAACAACAGCCCCAAATATTGATGCAACGGCCCAGTAGTGGATGGGCAGCCAAGTCACAGTGATGTTTGCCAATTCTATTTAGGGAGGGTGCCCATCAATCACTTATTTTCTCTGCTTCAGTCTGCCATGTGAGGCATTGCAGGTCCTGACAACCACAACTCATAATGGTCCCTACACAAAGTGAGAAGCCACTTTAAGCGTCAGTTCCAATGAGATCACAAATCTTGCCAATAAGGAATTTGTGTCTGAAAAAGAGAAACAAATGCCAGTCAGGCCAAAAAGTATAGTGATCATGTGGAGTTGAGTACCATGGAAATTTCCTGTCAATTTCCCTGGTGTAGGTGTATGTACACAATTCATATGCACCCAAATATAAGTCCATGCCCTTGCTGAGTCCATCCTTTGTTGGGTTGAGAGTATTCAAGGGCATCACCATAGCAGCCCAAGTTCTAACTCCTGCAGTATTTCTCTTCAGTTTCTGGGTCTTCAACTACGTGCATTGCTGAGGCAGCTGACTGTGAACGTTGCCTTGGGAACTTCCTTTGCTTAATATCCATCTTGTATTTGCCACCTTCAATTTTAATAATGGCACCATCAGTTTTTGACACCAATTATATAGTTACTCACAATCACAATCCATTTTCCTTTTTCTTTCCCTCTGTAACAGCTATTCTTACTCATCTTGCCTCATCTAGTCCTGGCTTTCTGTACAGAAAAGTAGACATCTAAGATCTTTATGTCACTACCTCACTGATAACAACATCATGGCCCGCTACATCCATGCTATGAAAGACCCAGAGCTGGGGAGCATTCAGACAAATGTGGTGTGTTCATTATGCAGTCATGCAGACAGTCACGCAGCATTGCAGGAAACTGCTCTATGCATCTGACTAGACCTCTCATGTGTTTATGAGATCTCTGTCACCCAGAGGGGTTGTTGGTGAACTTCAAGGGGTGTCAGGCTGGAAAGGCATGGTAGGATTGCAGAGTTCTGCAACTGATTAAAGTTGTTAAACTTGGGCTTGGCTTCTTCCTCACGTAGTTAGTAGATGCCATGTGTTAGAAGAGATAGGCGTGGTCACAACTTTTGAATTGCCCTTTCCAAGATGATGGCCAGTGCAGAGATTTCTGCATGAGAGTCTCATTCCAAGATTACTCAAAGTCTTTTACTGTGACGTCAGTTCCTCTTTGAATCATAGTTAAAGGAGCCCATAGTGATTGAAGAGTGTATCACAACTCATTTCCTTATTTTTTCACCTAGTTTATCACCAACTTATTACTATTTTTGCTATGATTTTATCTCCTTGCAGCCTGGATTCCCATTGCATTTTTCAATGGATGCTTTTGCTTAGTTCTTTGCTCCTTCTTGATGTTGAGGAGTTTGGACTTGCTTATCTACTGCTGAGTATTTTTTATCTTCATTCGAGATATATAAGATAGCTAAGGATATTTTTTGTCCTTTGTGGCTTTTTTCTTCTAACTGGGACCCTTTTATGGAGATACTTGACACCTTCCATGCGTATTATGAATACTTGTGGTGGCATTTTGACCAATGGGAAGAGTAACCATAACTTCAGGTAGTCAGGAAGAAAACTTGACAGACCTTCACATCGTCAAGCTCTTGATGGGGCCATTACAATGGGAGTCAGTAGATCTAGAGTGCCATTACATTCAAAATTTATAAGAACGTTTTTTATTTTGTTGGTGTTTATTTTATATATATATATATATATATATATATATATGTATATATATATATATATATATATATATATATATATATATTCCATTCAAAGCTGATTCGTTCCAGCCTCTTCAACGCGGTGAGTCACAGGATGGTAGCGAGCCCTTCTAAATCCAAACCACACATTGCCCGAACACGCAGAGTACATCAGCGTTATCAAAACAATGTGCCGCAAATCATTCAGCACCAGCGTGTTTATTTCAAAATCAGGAAAAGAAAAACCTTACATGTTTTGAAGCCTCCGCTCGTTGTTCACAGGTTGTTACGATGCCCAATTACAGTTACTACTTAAATACCTGTGACTTCTACGTTCTCTCAAACAACATAAACAACATAAACAATGGACTAACAGAGATCGATGGTCCTTAGCAGAAAAATTTCGACCATCTTTGAACATACTGATAACTCATTATTTCCAGTTCATTCTTTTTATGCAGGTAACAGAAGTAACTCATATTTCAAGCTCATGTTGCATCATTAATCACACACAATATTGCTATATATATATATATATATATACATATATATATATATATATATATATATACACAATTCAACTAAAGTACTTTTGATAAACATACTCACATTTTTAAAATACATTTAATCACACTGCTATTCTCTTACCTTATTAATGGCAATAATTCATATTCACGCAACAGAATGGAATCTATTTACTGCTGACTATCTGGACCCTGATTACACTTATAGTATGCGATTCTCAGTAATTACATATAGGATGAAAATCTAATTTCTTAATTACAAAATCTACATCACAATTCGATCTCTCGTTGTCCTGACCAGTTCGTCAATATAATGGCTCTTGTGCTTTTTACTTTTGTTGCCGCTATGTCACCCTAATAAATAAAGAAAACTAAAATTAATCAAGTTTAAAATTACAAATCCTTCATTATATACACCCAACCACATGCATTCTTTACACTATCTACCACTTCAATAAAAAAACATTTTTTATTCAAATACCACCAACACCTCTATATGACAGCTAGCTAATAAACAATTGAATGAATCCATTGTCCTGTGTTATTGTAAATGTACTGAGAACTCTTCATCGAGGTTAAAACCTCCCGGATACGTTGTTCTATACCTAATGATATATTTTAACTCTAGTCTCCTGAGTTCTTGTTCTCTGTTCCCACCTCTCACACGTATAGGGATGTTGTCCAAAATGCAAAATTTAAGTAGGATTCTATTCTTGTCATGATGCTGGGCAAAGTGTCTCGCTATTAGGTATGTTTTATCCTCTCTAGTTATAGCTCTCATATGCTCCAATACACGTTTCTTTGCTTTGTGAATTGTGTTACCAATGTAACATTTATCACATGGACATTTCAGAGCATAAATGCAAAATTCTGTATTACAATTCAAGTGTTTCCTTATTGTAAAAGGTCAAGTTTGTTGAGATAACTGTATTTGTTTGCTGCTTTCGCTGCCACTGCAAGCCTTACAAGATCCACAAATATAAAAACCCTGTATTGATGACTGTTTACACCTCCAAATCCAACATACTGGTGCACAGTTTATCTTTTAGAGAGGCACATCTCCTAAAGGTGACCTGGGGTCTTTCCCCAATCACCCCTAACCACTTCTGCTCCATTCTTAATATATCCCAATGTCTATTCAGACTACATCTTACCTCCCATGCTTATCATGAAAAGTTGTAATGAATCTTACAGGTTGAGTTCCCTCGACACTTTCCTTAGCCCAGGAGACGAATAATTTTTCACGATCCATCACCAGCACTTTCTTGAAAGTGCTTTCAATAAGGTTCTGGGGATAGCCTCTCCCACGGAATCTCTCGCTCATAATTTATGCTTCAAGCAGAAAATCATTATCATCACTGCAATTTCTTCTGGCTCTCAATAATTCTCCATAAGGGACGCTCCATATAAGATTTGTGGGATGACAGCTTTTAGCATGAAGCAGGCTGTTCCCTGCTGTTTTTTTCTGGAACAATGTGCTTACTAATCTCACATTCCTGACCTCCAGTTTTAAGTCTAAGAATTCTATTTCAGATCGATGTTTATGAGCTGTAAATTTTAGATTCAACCGATTTTCATTTAGTTGTTTGACAAAATGACACACCTCATTCTCACTGCCATTCCAAATACAAAAATATCATCAATATAACGAACCCAAAGGACAGCGTGCTCGTCAAACAGAGGGATATTATATACCACCTGTTCCTCCCACCAGCGCAGGAACAATCCTGGGTAGCTGGGGGTGAAGCAAGTTCCCATCGCTTTCCCTTGTATTTGTCGATAAATTTGGTTGTTAAAAATTAAGAAATTGTTTGTTAAACATATCCTTATCATTTGCAATAACATATCAGTATGCTGTAAAAAAGAAATTGATCTTGCTCTCAAAAAATGCTTGCTCGCTCTGATGCCCAATTCATGCAGAATACACGTATCCAGACTTTCTACATCTAGACTGAGCAATACAAATATGTTCATCCCATACAATACCATTGATCCTTCTCAAAACATCACCAGTATCTTTCATGTAAGAGGGTAAAGCTTCAAGAAAAGGTCGAAGGAAAAAATCAACATATTTAGACGTGTTCTCAAGCATGCTGCCTCTAGACGAGACAATCGGTCTACCTAGCGGATTAACAGGGTTTTTGTGTAATTTGGGCAACAGATATAATACCAGGAGTTTCGGAAAATCACATTTTAAAAACAAATATTCATTCTTTTCAAAAATGTTCTTATCATTCCAAATTTGTAATGTATCCAAATATTCCTTATTTGCTCTAGAATATTTATATATATCAAAACAAATCCCTTTCAGGGTTAGAGTGACGCATAAACTATGGGTAGTTCCCAAGTTTAGGTGGAAAGCAGCTCCAGTAAGGAGCACCCTGCAACACCAGCAACACTCTAGATTTGCTCGTCTTAAATGTCTGTTTATCTAGCAAAGTTTTTAAGCATAGGATCAGCCCGGTGCTATCCACGCCGAGCTAGATAGGGACAAAGTCTTTTGTCATTTGTACAGCAAAATCTTTAAGCATAGGATTGACACAGTGTCATCCTTGCTGAGCTGTAAAATGACAAAAGCCATTCACCACTCCAGGCACAGTATTACAGCTTTGGACTGGTAAAATACCATCAAAGCCAACCTGGAATGAGTAAAAGCAACCCCTGACATGTGTTTTGCTCTCATTAGAGATCTTCAGAGGGGTTTAGCTTTGTCCAGACACAAGGGAGCACCCAGTAGAAGTCAAAACAAATATATATATATATATATATATATACATATATATATATATATATATATATATATACATGTTATCCAAATGGTCTGAAAAGAGCTTTCGGTAAGCGCACTCAACTGCCGGTGCCGGTGATGGAGGAGACCACCCTCAGATCAATAGTTATAACAAACTGCACTCCAGGAGGTTTACATAAATCCTTCTTTATTCAATGTTACAGCAACCACGAACACGTTTCAACTCATTACGAGTCTTGCTCACGGTTAGGGAGTCCTTCTACTATTTTCCTTAAATAGTGAAAGTCCATTTAGCCCATTATGAGGCATTCCGGACCATCTAGTCTGTGTATGCAAAGATAAAACTCAAACAACTATGCACTAAGAACTATTCTCTAGTGATTCACGGCAATAAAGTTTTACAATATATTTCTTAATTCAATTTTGAGTCCTTAAATAATCAAGCTATAAACTTATATTACAACTAGCTTAAGCTATTCTATATGTCCTCATCAATTCAACACCAGAACAATTCTAGATGTGATTCATTGAAGGGATAATGACAAAGTGCCAATGAGGAACGTCAAGTCTGTTCAAACTAGATATCTCTCTTATGTATACCCCAGGGGTAACTAGTTGTTGGCAAACATTTTTATCACTCAAACGTGCAATTACTTCATTGCTTATGTTTGGCTGCCAAACAAGTTTATTCTGTTCAAAGGTGTAGCATCAGCTTAACTTATCAGCATATAATATGAGGGTTTTTTCCGATATCTATAATTCCCACAGTTACAGGCAAAAAGAAACAAAGTACTCCTGAGCTTAATATTAATATTCTCCAAATCAGTTCACAAATGTGCATTGATATTATATCTGGTCTACATTTCTATATTTTCTAAATCAATCAATAGTTTGACTAGGACTCTTTCAAGTGTTTTTGGTAAAAATAATATTAACAGACACTACATATTCCTATGCCTTTGATTCTTTTAAACTGCAATATTTTCCTATTCATATATGCACATAAAGTTCCTCGTCCATGTTCAATCCATAAGATGTCGTAGTTCGGAGTTGAATTATATATTTGTTTTCAAGTTGATGTAGTTTTAGAGTCCTATCTCCACCACGTTAATTTCTGTTAACATGAGCCAAACCAAAAAATCTCAAGTTTTTCCAATCTGTCGTATGGTACATGTTATGGTGTCTTGCTACTGCAGACATTTGATCTCAATGTTGTATTGCCCTTATATGTTCCAAAATCCTCTTTTTCAAGGTACAAATTGTGCTTCCTGTATATTGTAGGCCACACTCACATTCAATTAAATAGACAACAAATTGGCTATTGCATGTTATTCTTTGCAAGATGGTAATCTCTTTTCCCTTATAGTTCTTAAAGGTTTTAACATTACTGGCTATTGAGCAAGCCTTGCAGTTATTGCATTCGTAGAAGCCTGTGGATCCTTCGTTCAGCCAGTTCCTTTTTGATTGTATCGAAAAATGAATCTTCTTGCTCTCTTTACTGTAAGTTAGTATCAGGCAGGGACCTTCTTTTTCCATTTCAACAGTGGCGTGTGGTTCATCAATCAAAAGTTGTTGACGATTTTTACCCTGCGCCTTTTTCACCTCTAACTCGATATGAGATTTCGGATATTTTCTCTGAAGAAATCATTGTTTTACATTTCGAAATTGAGATTCCATTTCACTATTATCAGAGCAATTTCTTCTCATTCATAAGAACTCCCCAAATCGGATGCTTTTGAGTAATGGTTTTGGATGAAAGCTTGTCCCATGTAAAATACTATTTGTGGAAGTTTAGTTGTATGCAATTGGTTATTCTCCACATAGACACTAATATCCAAGAAATGTATTTGTGTGGCATTGATATTAGAAGTAAATTGAAGACCACAATCATTTTGGTTCAGCTTCTGGAAATATGTATTACATTCTTCTTCTGAACCATTCCATATAATGAATAGATCATCTATGTAGTGGAGCCAATGAATGATCCTATCAAGGTCTTCCTGACGAATGTCTTGCCAGGCAACTTCTTTCTCCCAAAACCCCATGGTGAGGTTCACATAACTTGCAGAAAAAGAAATACCCATAGCTGTCCCACACAACTGTTTATATATTTGATGATTAAATAAGAACACATTGTTTAGGAGACACATTTCAACCATCTCTAGGAGCATCGTTAAGTGTTTAGTCTCCTCTATATTTCTTTGTAGTAAGAAATATGCCAGGGCCTGTAGACCTATATCATGTTGGATGGACGTATACAATGAAACCACGTCTATAGTGACAAGACGATAGCTGGATTGCCACGCTATATCTGATATTGCCCTCAGAAAGTCTCTGGTGTCCTTGATGTAGAAGCTAAGTGAGGTTACCATTGGGGCAAGATAGAAATCCACATACTGTGAGATGTTTTCAAATATTGAGCCTGAAACAATAGGTCTTCCTGGGGGATTCTTCAAAGTTTTGTGGATTTTGGGGAGGAAGTAAATGGTGGGCATTATGGGATGTTCTTGATGTAAAAATTTGAACTCCCCTTCATTAATCAATGATTCCTGACACCAATTTTTCAATTTGATGTTAACTGTATATAGTATCTCGTTAATAGAAGTTTTACTTATTTCTGATAGTTCTGTACATCATTCAGTTGTCTTAATGCTTCCTCTACATTGTCATCATGATTTTAAATTACTACATTGCCACCTTGTCCACCGGATTGATGATGATGTTGTCATTGGCCATAAGTTGGTGTACTGCCTATCTCTCATATAAGCTTAGATTTTCCTTGTCTTGATGTCTTGCATACTTTAAGGTTTCCAAATCAGTCATGACTGCCTCATATAATAAATACATTTTGTTACCCGGATTTAAAGTTGGACAAAATTTGGACTTGGGTTTAAAATGACTGCATGTATGATCATTAATTGAATTGCCCAATTGATCTAATACTTCCCTTGAGGAAACTTCTTCATATTCCAAAATCATCATCAAATCATAACATACTTTCACATCTTGTATCTGATCAGTTATTAACTCCGTATCTGTGTGTGCTGTTATGGTAGACCTTTCCTTGCCAGGATGTTTCACAAAGTGTTTCGCTAGCTTGCTCTTTCTTACAAATTTATATGTGTCAATCTTGGTCTCAACCTTATCAAAATGATATTCCGGGCATAACGACAAGCCTTTGTTTACAACTTTATTCTCCTCATCTGTTAGAGTGCAATCAGATAGGCTGACCACTAATTTTTCTTCATTATTAATTTCTGAATTAATTTCTTCTGTTTTCTGCAAAGAGGGGAGTTTCTATTCCCACTTCCTCTCCTGACCTTTCTGTGGCTGGTTGTTGGTATTTTGGCTGGCTTCTGCCCCGACCGCATCCTCGGCCCCTGCCTTTTGATGTTTGTTGGTCTCAATACATAATTTGCATTTCTTCTAACAATATAATTTTGACTCTCGATTCGCTATTGTCTTTATTCTCACTTGATTCGACATCTGATTCACTAATCATCTCCGATGTAGAGGGTATATTAACTTCTTTATACATAATATATTTATATATATATATATATATATATATATATATATATATATATATATATATATATATATATATATATATATATATATGTTACCTAGTGGTGGTCGCCAATAGGTGTGACCTAGTTTCTATAGAAAAAGCAGTTTTTTGCTTGCCTATATCTTTGACGTTGCTTGCCAAATCTTCTAAAAAAAAGTCAACAGTCATGTGAGCCGCTGTCTGGAAACATTCGGGGGGGGGGTCCGTCAAGTGGGGTCTGAGATAAAAAGGGGGTGAAACTTAGAGCTTTTCCAATGTTAATTCCCACATAAAAAATTGAACAGTGAGAGCGCAAAAAATACTGGATGGAATTAAACCAAATTTGGCAGAAATGTAGCTCCTGGTCCAGAAAGAGCCCTTTTTGTTATTTGATGTAAATCCATTCAGTAGTTTTTGAGAAATTTAGGAAAATCCTATTTTGTATATTTAAGGATGCGAAGGATTCGCGACCCCTTCCGATCTCGTGCAAAGATCTGAATAGCTGATAACACTTCAAAAATAGAAGTGTTGTGCGCCATCTTCGGACTCAGCTCAAGCCGAGTCCCAGAAAAAAATAGAAAAAATTACAAAGGAAGCCAGGGTATGAACACCCTGACCCACCCTCCCCCCAGGGCCAAAAGGCATTGTTTTGAATTTTACGAGTGGAGATGCAGCAGACCCGTGAATCCACCATAAAGTTTAAAAAAAATCAAAACGCGGTCTCTCGTGCTTCCTTATTATAAAGCACCCGGGTGGGTCAAGTCCCAGGGGAATTTTTTAGAAATACAGGGGAATGGCCTTCTGGCAAGGGGCATATTTAAGAGCCCAAAGGCTCTTTGCACCGCATTAGCATCATTTGTTTTTATGCTAGTGTGGCCCAACGAGGCCAAAATCCCTGCGCCATTTACCCTTTGTGCAACATTTTGCCTGTTCCAGGCATATTGCATGCAAAGGGGGCGTTCTTTACGTCATGTTTTTGGCACTTTTAACACCTGTTCAGAGCAGGCGTTAAAAGGAGGCACACAATTGATTACAATGGGCTTCAATGAGCTTTGCATCTACATTTTTTACCCTAATCCTTTAAAGCTCCAGACTAGCGTGAACAATTCTGACGCTAGTCCCGTAACTACTGCCATGGTGCGCCATATTTTAAACATGGCGCACACCGCACAAATGGTGGCGGTAGGGGGCCCTAAGGGGCACAAGATAAATGGCGCTGCACTGTGTGCAGCACCACTTTTCTTAAATATGCCCCCTAAGGTTAGAGGGGCATTATAGTTAGGCTCACATTTCAAGCGTGCAAAACCACAGAAATTCAGCAGTTAGAGTTTACTCAAGTAACTATAAATCGTACCCTAAGGTAACTATATTGTGTGCCCTCGCCATGTACTGCTAATTACCCCACAAATTATGGCACCCGTGACACCTTTGATAACTTGCTTGATAATATCAATGTAATATTTGCAGTAAAAAAAAATAGGAAAAAAGCTGTGCATGGAGGGGGTGCAAGTTATAGTACCTATAACTTGCACCCTTACCATGCACAGTTTTCTTACCAATACTTTGATTGGAAATGTTACAATGATATTATCAATGATGTCATAGAAGATGGCATGAATGATGTAATATCAGGGGTAATATGGAGTGCATGGTGAGGGCGCGAGTTGGAGTCACCTTAGGGCACAAATTATAGTTACTTGAAAAAACTCTAACTATAACAACTGAATTTCTATAGTTTTGTGTGTGTAAAATCTGTGTGTAACTATAACGTACCTGTAACCTTTGGTGTTTTAGTGAATTTCAAAAAAAAAATTGTTTGGTTTCCTAACTATAATGGCCTTTTAACCTCTGTTTTTTCAGTGAATTTCTAGGTTTCCTTTACCATTAAGATATCCAGCGCAATGCACGGGGGTAGCTGGATACAGGGCCCGGCATGGCATTGTGCTGCCTCCACCCAAGCTTGCCGTTCTTGCCCCCCCTCCTTGCCATCCATTGTCCAAGTCCATACCTCTGCTCCCTCATTACAGCCCTGTGTAGCTGTTGTTCTGCCACTGCAGTTCAAGCATGGCTTGAACAGTTAGCTTGATGCTTCATCCACCTCCCCCCCTACCCTCTGTCGTCAGAGTCCATACACCAGCCCAATCCTGCCTTGCATGGTCCAATGTGCTGCCACTGCCCCCTCCCTCCTGCCCTTCATGGTCCATTATGGTGCAACTGCCGCTACTGTCCGTCCAGTATGGTCAACTTGCTCCCCTTGCCTCTTTCTGCTCTGCTCTCTGTTGTCCATGTGCATGGCCCTATCTCCACCCTGTTGCTTTGCATGGTCTGTTGTGCTGCACTGGCATCTGGCTTGCCCTATGTGGTGCTGCTAGAACGCCTGACACTTGGCATGTAAGGTCCCTGCCCATCTCCCTCCTGCCCTCTGTTATCCAAGTCCATGTCCCTACACCATTCCTCCTGCCCTTGGTGATCCAATGTACCATACTTGCCAACATTTTTAACTTGGTAAGAGGGAGATTTTGAAAAAAAAAACCCTGGGGAACTAAGTCTCCACATTGACATTCGTTGACAACGAGGGGCATTTAGGCAGGAGGAAGATAAAATAAAGTTGTTTTGGGCTTAAAAACATCAGGAGTCTCCTGCCTAAATTGGGCTGTTGGCATGTTTTGTTGTACTGCCACTGCGTCTTCCTGCTGCCCAGCGTGCTTAACTTGTTGTCTCTGCACCCTTCTCCCTGCCCTCAATTATCTGAGTCCATGCCCCTGACCTCTGCCTCCCCACAGTATTCTAATGAGCAACTAGATTGCTAACATTCTATATTTATTACAAAACTGTGGCTCTCCTGGTGTCATCTTGATATAATCAAAACTGTAATTCCTAAAGCACTTCCTTTAGAAATTCTGAAAATAAAAGGGTTTTATTCCCTTAGTAAGTTTGTTTAGTGCTCTTAAAAACTAAAATGAGGATATACTTTTTGAGTTCTCAAACAGTCACAAAGCATTTTTAAATTATGTGCTATCATTATGTTTTTTTATTCAGTTGCGCACTTAATTATTTGTTAAACTTAGGGGAGAAGATGTGGTGTTACGACCAGAGCTGTAGACTTTGCAAATGGGCAACCAGGTTTGAGTTTTGGTGTCAGCTCAACATCCTTGATTCCGGGCAAATAACTTAATCTCTCCGTGCCTAATACCAAAGTGAATGTGTCTTTCTGTAATGTAACTGATGCTCATGTAAAGCACGCAGTACCTTTGGGTTAAGTCTGCGCAATATAAAATGGCAAAAAAAACAAAAAAAGTATGTGTTTTGCACACTTCTGTTATTGTGCTAAAAGTGGGCACATTTGGTGATATTTGTTCTGCATTTGGGTTATTTTTCTCTGCTGGCCATCTTGGGAGACTTATTTGTTATGAAGCTTCCCAATTTCCTCATTTACTGCAGTATCCTCAGTAGAAAATGCTTTCAGTTTTCCACTTCGATTCCATCAAGATGGTGTTCAGATGTTCCACACTTTTGTCATAAATTCTGAATGTTAGCACTCTAGTTGCTCATTAGAACACTGTAGTAAAGCTACTGATCACCAGGGAGTCAACTGGCAGTCTGCTGCTGATGTTGAAAGTGCATGTTCCAGTTTGCATGTCAAAATATTTTAATGAAATAAAAAAGGAAGATATTTAAGAACTCACTTAAAACATGTCCTAATTTTTCTAACACACTAACCATCATTTCTATGATAAAATGAATGCCCTCATGTTGTTCCTTTCTAAATAAAATGTTTTAATTTTTTACTAGTTTTATACAATCAAGATGGCTTCAGGTGTGCCACACTTTAGTTGTAAGACTGTCAGTGCTCTAGTTGTTCTTTAGAACACTCTGGGAGGCTGAACTAGAACACATGTGAATCCACTGAAAGGCTGCTCCTGCTGGAAGTACATGTTTTACTGAGAATGTCAGACTTTAGTCTCATATGGCTGAGAAAGATAGTGTGAATTTACAGAGACTATGGTCTCAATTTAGCTTCTGGAGCACCTTCCATACCCTCTATGGGAAAATCATGAGAAAAGCAGTTTTCTCTCAAACATGATTCAGGATATCCCAGCAGAAGGCTTTTTCACAGGGTAAAATCACCTTAGAACACAGCATAATTCCTAAAATGAGTATGGTACAGTCAACAAATGATTTCTATTGTAACTAAAATCTGTTATCACCCTTTATACGTTCTCCTTTTTGTGACCCTCAAAACCTGCCATTCCCTACAATGCATTTCAGTGGGGTCCATGTCCCAGAGTCCTGTAATGGCTGCCACAGCATGTTATTTATATATATGTTCCTTAAAGTACATTTTTTCCCTACATTAAAGCTTTAGATCTCATTTTCAGCTCTGTAGATCATGTATATTGGCCCCAAGATGGCTGCCAGGACTTCCTGGTTAAAGTGCTGGCAGCCAATCAGATCTCACCATGAGATCTGTGCTTAGGCTCCACCCAGATATCTATATTTCTTTTTTTCTTTAATTACTCAAAAGCTACTGAACTGATTTAAACCAAATAACAAAATGTTTTTTTTCTGGACCATGAGCTACCTTTCTGCCAAATTTGCTGTAATTCCATCCCATGGGTCAGGCTATAGTCATGCTCAAAATTTGAATAGAAAATTGCCTGGGGAAAAAGCACTTTGGGATCCTCCCTTTTTCTCTGCCCCTGCTTGACGAATCACCCGAAACTTTCAACACAGCAGCTGAACTGACTGTCAAACTAGTTTTGAAAATTTTGTGAAGATTTGTCAAAGGGTACCAAGGATATCAGCAAAACAAAAAAATGCTTTTCCTATGGAAACTAGGTCCGAATTGTAATTGCCTGCATGTTATTTCCACATGTTAATTGCATTGATTTTCTTTATTAAAATCTTCTGCAACCTCCCTCCTCTGATGGTTTCTAACCATCATAAAATCATGCCCAGATAATATCAAATCTCACTCTTCTTCAGCTGAGTCTTTTCTCTTTCTTTCAAATTTCCTTTCTTTTAATCTATTGTATTCTTTCTTAATGTGATCACTTAATTCTATATTTGTTTACATCTCTCTCTGTTCATTTTCTTTTGCAATAAAATTGTGACAGCTTTGTATAATCCTATTGCAGGCAGGAAACATACAACAACAATTAACATAGGTACTAATATTGCTTTAAGGATTCTCCCTCCTGTGGTTGCAATCCAAGCATTATGTCAGATATGTTCCTTGCATGATCTACACTTTTCTTATCCTCATCAGGTATTATATGTACAACAATTTTCAACCTTTAATATCTTGCAGACTCCACCTTTTTCTGCAAGTAAAATGTCTGTTAGCGCGTCAATCCTTAATAAGTAAACTTACAAGAGGACGCGTATAGGTCGAGGAACCTTTTGACTCGTTTAGGATGTTCTTACCATGGTTCCAGAGAAGAAAACACAATGATCACTGTTCAATGATCAATAATCATTAGTCAATTCAATAATTATAGAGTCAGTAAAATTCACACAGCATGACTAAAGGTCATGAATCACCACACCTTTAGTAAACGTTTAGTAAGTTTATTTCCCTTATATTAACGTAATACTAAAGTCATGTAGATTAATCTTCAAATCCCTCAAACGCAATTAATAATATTTTTTAACCAAAAAGACGCGAGAAACATGATCTAATCATAGCTTGAAGCACAATGCATTCTAAAGCATCGGCACAAATCATTAGTAAAACCAATTTCAACATGACTATAATATCCATAGAGTTCAGCAGAATAGTTTGTCAACCATTTGTCCCTGCAATTAGTCAGTCGTCATGTGAATAGCCTCAACTAACACAGAATAGCGTCGGCATGTGGGGCTTCATGCAAAAACAATTAAGAACACACATTTGGAAAACATCTAGCTAACGAAAGTATTAAGACAACGCAGTTGGTACCTAGAAAGAAAAGGCACATAGATGCAATTCATTCATTGTCATATCAACCTATCCACAGTATGGGTCAGCAAGCAGAAACAATTTTGACCGGAGATCATCAAACGATCAGTAAAACATCAGGGGCCAGATGTAGCAAAATGCAAAATTGCGACTTGCAATTTGCGAGTCCATCCGACTCGCAAATTGCAAGTCGCAATTTGCTATGCAGTACGGTGTCTCAGACACCGACTGCGACTCGCAATGGGGTCGCAATGACCCACCTCATCAATATTCATGAGGTGGGTCGCAAATTGCGGCCCCATTGCGAGTATAGGCACTCGCAAACATGGAGGCCTGCTGTAGTCAGCAGACCTCCGTGTTCGTGACTGCTTTAAATAAAGCAGTTTTTTGTTTTTTTTAAGTGTAGCCCGTTTTCCTTAAAGGAAAACGAGCTGCACTTAAAAAAAAAAACGAATCCCTTGGACCACTCCCTGCCCTGAAAAAATATTTTTGGGTCTATTCACAAAGTGGAAGGGGTCCCATGGGGACCCCTTCCAATTTGCGAGTGGGTTACCATCCACTTGAAGTGGATGGTAACTGCGAGTCCATTTGCGACCGTGTACGCGGTCGCAAATGGAATTGCATCCCACTGCGAGTCGCAAATAGGAAGGGAACACCCCTTCCCATTTGCGAGTCGGAAATGCATTTTGCGAGTCGGAGCCGACTCGCAAAATGCATTTCTGAATAGCAAAGTGGCTTTTGCGCCTCGCAAACGGCGATTTTCGACGTTTGCGAGGCGCAAACACTTTGCTACATCTGGCCCCAGGTTCTCAATCAGAGAGTAGGAGCCCAATGACAGAATCTCAAATCTCTTCCTCTCCCAAAAATCGTCTTCCAATTCAGAATAAAGTCCCCCCTCTTTTCCCTCTCTCATGTTGTGATATCAAAGTCATCCAAACTATCACCTAATCTCCAATTGGTTAATTAATCATACGTTATTACTCTGCCCTATGATTTTCATATACTTAATCTATGAATTCAAATTTTTCACACTTGTCGTTGATTGTTCTCATCATCCGGCTCGTCAGGTATCGAATTTGTTGCATCTTGATCTCCAGTCGGTGTCTTCATTGTTTGCGTCCTAGGAATGAAACCTTTGCACATGTCACACACATTTTGTTACATTACAAGAGACCTCATCTCCTGTCCATCGATTCCCATAGAATGCTTCTGCTCAGCATTGTATTAAAACAATGAGCATTTCACAATTAGTTCACTCTGTCAGCATTTAATATTAAACGCTAAGAAATACAGGTTCTGCATGAGACCTGGCAAACTAGGCCAAGACAGTCGCTAAATTAAGGTGTACAATTAATAAGCAAGAACATAATTCATAACCCCTAATATGACATATTATATATTAATCTAATGCATTTTCAATGTTCCATATGGATTAATAATTATTTAGTACATTTCGTGAACACTGGTGTCCATTCTTTGAAATCACATTTTCAAACGTGCACATTAATTTTCTACGTTATTCATTTTTCTACATAAGTCATTATTCAAAATACGTAAACATTCATTAATAATTTCTAATTAAGACATCTGCTTCAGCAATCCCTCCTCTGATGACTAAGTATGTCATCACACCAAATTTAACCACCCACAATTTTACAACTCTATTTCTTTGACATTTTGGGGGTCATTCTGACCCCGGCGGGCGGCGGGAGCCGCCCGCCTGGAGGGAACCGCCAGAATACCGCTGCGCGGTCAAAAGACCGCCGCGGTTATTCTGGGTTTCCCACTGGGCTGGCGGGCGACCGCCAAAAGTCCGCCCGCCAGCCCAGTGGGAAACACCCCTCCATGAGGATGCCGGCTCCGAATGGAGCCGGCGGAGTGGAGGATGTGCGACGGGTGCAGTAGCACCCGTCGCGAATTTCAGTGTCTGCTGAGCAGACACTGAAATTAAAAGTGGGGCCCTTTTACGGGGGCCCCTGCAGTGCCCATGCCATTGGCATGGGCACTGCAGGGGCCCCCAGGGGCCCCACGACTCCCCTCACTGCCATCCTGTTCCTGGCGGGCGGAACCGCCAGGAACAGGATGGCGGTGAGGGGGTCGGAATCCCCATGGCGGATTCCCATGGGCAGCGGAAAGTCGGCGGTACACCGCCGACTTTCCGTTTCTGGCCGCGGTCAGAATGCCCGGCGGAGCACCGCCAGCCTGTTGGCGGTGCTACCGCCGACCCCGGCCGCCGGGGTCAGAATGACCCCCTTTGTCTTCTCCTCAAGTTTTCCCTATGTATTCTTTCCCTTTTCTTTTCTTCCCTCCTATGATTCTTTTTAGGTTTCTTCAATTTAATTATTTCGCATAATTTGCACAATCCCCAAATTACTAATAGACAACCCACAACAATTAATATTCCCTGTATAATTTTCAGTGGTACCCCATTCCAAATACTACTAAGCCAATTTCCCACTAAAGCAAACCCCTTACCAACCTTTTCCCAAACACCTGGTTCTTTCAACTCCTTCATATCACTATTTGCGTTAGTCAGATTGGTAAGTAAGTCTCTTATCTCTTTACTATTGTTAGGGATGGAAGAACAACAATGCCTAGAGTTAATCATTTTACAGACTCCGCCATCTTTCGCTAAAAGAATGTTTCAAGCAAGATGTTTTTGAAGAGTGATAGCTCTGTCTGCAGCCAATTCAGTATTTGCCCCTGAAAAATTTGTCAGCATGTTATCCACAATAGTAGACAACTTTTGAATCTTGATTGAATTTAGGATGACTCCCCTTAAGGAATCACCACACCAAATATATCTCCCACTATCGCAGAAGAGGACTCCCTCCTCTGTGTCATGATGTAATTCTGTCATCTTCGGAAAATTTTTCAAATCCTTCATCTGATTAATCTTTGGGAAAACTATTCCCAAATAACATGTCCCATACCATCCTCTTGGAAGACGGTAATAAGCACTAAGTCCACAAATATAATATATCCCTGGAATCACAGGGTCCTGCCCATTCAACATAAATGTCCATTTACTCTGAAACAAAAACACATGCCTACATTCACTCGTACCCACAAATAAAGTGTCAGTGCGCAACTTTGGCCTATATATACAAAGCTTCCCTACGTGTAATGCATCTAAAGCTAATTTCCCTTGCGTTTTTATTGCAGTGTAAGCATAATCATTCTTGTAAGTCCTTTTCTCTAAGCCTTTTTCTAATTTCTCTTTCAACGCCTTTCTCCTTCTATCTATATGATCTAAGAAGCTCTTTTCTAACGGTGTAAGCAAGCATGTAAGATTATTCTTGTGAGCATAAGCTGTTCCAAATGTTAGTGTAGGTTCAAAGAATCCTGTAACTAATACTATGTCATTATCTTTAGCTACTCTACTCAAGTATCTAAAAATAGGAACAAAAGAAAACACAAGGTCATGATTACAGTAGAAATACTTAATGTACTCCTGGTTATAGAACCTTGTTAGTAATAGACTACAACTGATACCGTATGTTAATGGACGACTATGATAAGTGACTCCTTCCTCTACTGACTAATGAATCTGGGTACACACAAGACAATCTTCTGCATCCATTGTCTCACCATACTCACTCAACAAGTTAGAGAAAACATTAGAAGAAAGTTCTCCTTGAGCATTAGTAAAGTCATGCAAATATTTCTCATCTAACTTAAACCTCTCTAAAGCCGTTAGTGTAGTAGTCTCATAAGCGGAAATATGGTCGTCTCCTTTCGCATCACGAACAGACATACCCACAATCAACACTATCAACAAAATTCCACACATAATTGCCAAACCAATGCTCATTAACATCCCTAACCTGCTTATCAAAATCAGCCATGATCTGTAAAGAATCAGAAAGCAGAAGTAACTTAGAAAACTTAGACAGTTCTTTCAGAAGTTCAGTTTCACTTTCAGGAACCCTCTTCCTTGTCAAAATAGGTTAGCAGCTTGTCAAAATCAGGTTTCAAATGTCAAATCAGATAATCAATGTCCTTTCCCGTTACTTTCAAAAGTCTCTTTCTCAAAAATATTTTTCAGATTGTTCTGACAGTTCAGTTCATCAGTCTTCTTCACGTTACTTCAAAGTAGTAACTTGGAACTTCCCTATCAAAACAAAAAGACAAACTTTTGTTGCCATTTGTTTGTAGTTGCATACAACCATTCAGGACCTGCGTATCTTCGACTTGCTTTTCTCTTTCTTTTCAACTTTCGATCACCATTCAACTCTCCTTCGCTTAATTCCTCCTTTCTCGTAGTGTCTACTTCTTCCTCTATTGTTGGTTCAACAACCACCTCTTTCCTTTTCTCTACTTGCGAATTCAGCCACTTATCTCCCTTTAGCGAACCTTCTGTTGATATTCTCTTATGGACTGAACTTGAATCCTTTTCTTTCTCTATGTTGTTTTCTCTTGACGGACCTGCAACAGGTTCAGGAGGAGTCAGATCACTTTGACTTTGATCCACCTCAATTCCTTCCCCTTCTGGATCTGGCAATTGCTCTGTTTGTCTTTCTGAATCATCTGCTTCTGGGAGGGCCCCCTCAATACTAGGCTCTCCTGATAGGTTCCTCAGCACCTTCCTAAAGATCTCCACCTTCATCTCTCACAGGAGTGATGGAACTGTCTTCAATTAACTCAGGTTCAGCCTCAGTTCTTCCTTGCTCCTTTTCCGGTGCTGTGATTTGTCGCACAGTTGTTGGTACTTTCAACAACGCTTCTTCATGATCCAATGGACATGCCACTTTCTTGGTGTGACTCGTGTGAATCCAATTCGGGATCCCTGCACAATTCACAGCTGTCATAGTTGTTAAAGTTAAAATCACTTTATACGGTCCCTTCCAGCGAGGCTCCAAACACATCTTGCGCACACGCTTCCGGACAACAACCCAGTCACCAGCTCTCAGGTTGTACCCTGGATCATGGATCGGTGGCAGTGTGGTGGCCTTCACCTGCTGAGAGAAAGAGCGGACTACATCAGCCGGACCCTTGTAGTAATCCAACACCATGTCATCTGTAATGTTGACAAGTGCATTTGCAGGAACTGCTGGCAACCTCATTGCTCTGCCCATGAGAATTTTATGGGGCGACAATCTTGTCTTCCTGTTGGGTGTGTTTCTCATTGACATCAACACCAAAGGCAATGCATCAGGCCATTTCAGATTCGTAGCTGCACACATCTGTAATTCGTGACTTCAAGGTACCATTCATCTGCTCCACTAGCCTTGATGCTTCAGGCTGATAACTACAATGCAACTTCTGCTCAATGTTCCATGCTACACACAATAATTTAATCACCTCATTATTAAAGTCCCCCTATCTGATTCTAAAGAGATCCGAAATCCGAAACGCGGTATCAGTTCCCTAAGAAACAGTTTTACTACTGTGAGACTATCATTTCTCTGTGTAGGGTACGCTTCAATCCAATTACTAAAGATACACACAATCACCAACATATATCTCAAACCTCCACACACAGGCATCTCAATGAAATCCAATTGCATTCTTCTGAATGGACCTCCTGCTCTTCCAAAGTGGCACAAATTAACTAATGTTCCTTTCCCTGCATTTAATTGCTGACAAATTACACATCGATTGAAAACTGCTTCGGCTGCTTGTCTAAATTTGGGGTTAAACCAATCAATTTTGAACAGACATACCATGAAATCCCTCTAAATGAGTGCCTGACCATGATAGTACCTCGCCATCTGAGACAACAGACTATTTGGTAAAATGAACTGACCCTCTTCTGAAACCCACAATTCATCCTGTCTTTGAACACATTTCATTTTACTCCAGGAGCATTTCTCTTCTTTATCAACGTTACTGTGCAATTAATTTTAACCCGTCTAAAGTATCAACTATCTTTAATGCAAAACTCGGACATGTTGTGTCTTCTTCAGGTAACTTGTCTTTGAACAATATACAGTTCAATGTGCAAAACCTTGCGACTTGATCCACATATCCATTTCTCAAGGACACACAGGCCCTCATTACAACATTGGCGGTAAATGCCGCTTACCGCCATGCAGAAGACCGGTAACACACCGCTGCGGGAGTGGAATACCACCACAGCTATTACAACCCACAGCTCGGAATCCGCCAAAATCCAGGCACCCACACAAGTCCGCCACACCAAAGGTCAGTGATAAACTGGCGATAACAAAACATCCACTGTCACGCCAACAGGAATACGCCCACACTATCACGACCCACGAATCCACGCAGCGGTCTTTCAACCGCGGTATTCCATTGGCAGTACACACCGCCGTGCTCAAAATACACACACACTTACAAAACACTACCACATTGGACAAATTGAAATATACACACCTGATACACATACACACACCACTCCCACACACCCAATCTAATATAAAACACACACCCACATCACCCACAAACCCCTATGACCACAATTGCGACAGAAGGCCAGAGAGATACACCACCACCAACAAACTAGCATCTACAGGCACTCAACACCATCACTCACACAACATCCACGCACCTTACACAACACACACAAACACATCCCCTCACACATCACAACACACACCACCTCACACATCACCCACACCACCCCATGGCACCCCAAAGACACCCCAGGATTTCTGAGGAGGAGCTCAGGGTCATGGTGGAGGAAATCATCCGGGTAGAGCCTCAGCTATTCGGATCACAGGTGCAGCACACCTCCATAGCTAGGAAGATGGAGCTATGGCGCAGAATTGTCGACAGGGTCAACGCAGTGGGACAGCACACAAGAACTAGGGATGACATCAGGAAGAGGTGGAACGACCTACGGGGGAAGGTACGTTCCGTGGTCTCAAGACACCACATTGCAGTGCAGAGGACTGGCTGCGGACCCCGACCTCCTCTCCCACAACTAACAACATGGGAGGAGCAGGTCTTGGCTATACTGCATCCTGAGGGCCTCGCAGGAGTACCAGGAGGAATGGACTCTGGTAAGGCAAATCTTTCACTACTTCATCCCCCACCCTACCTGCTATCACATACCCCCACCCTCGCCCTCATCCCATCACTCCAAATCCTCACATATGTCCCACTATCACAACCCAACCATCCCAACACCAAGCCCTGCATGCAACAACAAAGCATGGACACCCATCACCAATGCATGGCCACTACACATACCCACACACACCCCAAACCAATTATCACACAAGGTCCTACATAAGAATGCAAGCACTGGGGTACAGGGCCACCCACCCATTGCACACCATGGCTCACACAGTTGCAATAATTATGCCTTTACACCCCTCCCAGACCCCTACCCAACGTCACTGGACAGGAGGTTCCAGACATGTCCACTCCACCAACAGAAGAGGCCCACAGTGAGGTCAGCAGCTCTGTCCAACTGGATATAGATGACCAACTCAGCCCATCTGGGACCTCAGGACAGTTGGTTCCCCTCACACTGGCACAAACCACAACAGAGCCTCCCCCTCTGGAAACACCAGCACAGCACCCATCCAGCGGGCCCATACCTCTGTCCCCAGGACACGTCAAGCAGCAGTGTGTCCACCACTACAGGGAACTCAGGCTAACCCACCACCCCAACAACAGCAGGGACCTGGGGGCAGTGGGCACACGGTTTAGGGGACAGAGGCCCAGGAACACAGGGGAACTGGGAGGGCTGCTGTGCGACAGGGGGAGGACAGGCCCAGGGAACCCACTCTCCACGAGGGACTCTCCAACATCATGGGAGCCTACCACCATTCCCAGGAGACAATGGCAACGGTTCTGGCCAAGTTTCAGGAGACCCAGCGGCTGCAGGAGGAACAGCATTTGGGGTTCAGGGAGGAACTCAAAGCCATCAATTCCATCCTGGGCACCATTGTAGGGGTGCTGAATGAACTCGTCAACACCAGGAGGGACACTGTGGCACAAGAAGGGGCCCCTGACACTAGCCTGGATGATGAACTGCCCACCACCTCCACCGGCGCTAGTGGACAGGAGACACCGCCACAGGACCACAACACCAGCACTCCACCCCCTGCAGATGGCGAACCACCCCGTAAGCGGTCCCTGAGATCCAGGACAAAGACAGAGAACAATGCCAAGACCCCCACCAAGAAATGAGACCACCCTGATTGTCATCCTTCTGTCCCACTTTGTCACCCTGTCCATCCATCAACTGCCCCAGCTCCACTTCCTAATGCCCTTTGGACAATGCACCTGTGAGACTAATAGACTGGACTCTGCCATGGACATTCCTCCACCATCACCCCTGACCATTTTACAACCCCCTCCACTATTTAGCACTTAAATAAACACCCTTAAATCACAGAACTATCTGGAGTCAGTCTGTGCTTTCGAAAATGTGTATTTGCAATAACTGAGAAAAAATGCAAGATCCATTGTATTGTCAACATACCTATGTCACACAGCTCTTGTCCACGAGGAAACAAAGCAGATGTCACACAGCGAGACCCACATCTGTGAAATCGAAAGGGAAAGTGACAACTCAGGGTTCATACACTGGGTGAAAGTGACAGACAGATGAGAGGTAGAACAAGTGTATCAGATATAGCAGGCAGTGATGTCTTCATACCTGTGTCTCACTGGAAGTATTGATGAATCACTGTGTTTCTGTTGTCGATGTCCTCTTCTTCTGCTTCCTCGTCTTCACTGTCCACAGGCTCCACAGCTGCCACAAGACCTCCATCTGGACCATCCTCCTGCAGAAAAGGCACCTGTCGTCGCAAAGCCAAGTTGTGAAGCATTCAGCAGGCCCTGATGATCTGGCACACCTTCTTTGGTGAGTAGAATAGGGAACCACCTGTCATATGGAGGCACCTGAACCTGGCCTTCAGGAGGCCGAAGGTCCCCTCTATAACCCTCCTAGTTCGCCCATGGGCCTCATTGTAGCGTTCCTCTGCCCTTGTCCTGGGATTCCTCACTGGGGTTAGTAGCCATGACAGGTTGGGGTAGCCAGAGCCCCCTGCAAATGTCGAGGGACAACTGTTAGACACACACTAACCCTTAGGGACAACCCCAGACCCAGACAACTATTCACACTGTATAGGGCCCTCAACTAATAGCCACACACGGTGCCTCTGGAGTTGCCCCATCACATAAGGGATGCTGCTATTCCTCAGAATGTAAGTGTCATGCACTGAGCCAGGAAACTTGGCGTTCACATGGGAGATGTACTGGTCGGCCAAACACACCATCTGCACATTCATTGAATGGTAACTCTTCCGGTTTCTGTACACCTGTTCACTCCTGCGGGGGTACCAAGGCCACATGTGTCCCATCAATGGCACCTATGATGTTGGGGATATGTCCCAGGGCATAGAAGTCACCTTTCACTGTAGGCAAATCCTCCACCTGAGGGAACACGATGTAGCTGCGCATGTGTTTCAGCAGGGTAGACAACACTCTGGACAACACGTTGGAGAATATAGGCTGGGACATCCCTGATGCAATGGCCACTGTTGTTTGAAAAGACCCACTTGCCAGGAAATGGAGTACTGACAGCACCTGCACTAGTGGGGGGATTCCTGTGGGATGACGGATAGCTGACATCAGTTCCGGCTCCAACTGGGCACACAGTTCCAGGATTGTGGCACGGTCCAGTCCGTAGGTGACAATTACATGCCGCTCTTCCAATGTCAACATGTCCACCAGCGGTCTGTACACCAGAGGATGCCGCCATCTCCTCACCTGCCCCAGCGGACGTGCCCTATGGACGAGAACAGCGAGCAGAGGGTCAGCCAACACTGAGGTACGAAAACACAACTTTATTGCACACATTTTTCAGTCCGCTGTGTCCCTGTCGTAATGTGTATGCAAGGCCTAGATATGTGTGACGCATTTAAAATTAATGCCATGTGGCCCCCTGAAATGGTGGCTGCCTGACCTGTAAGGTGGGACAAGAAGATATGAGGTAACTGCGCTGACGTTGTAAACCGTCGCAGTAGGCGGTCGAAGACCGCAGCGTAATCCTGCATTGGTTACTATTGGACCCTATGGGTCCCAGGAGCCAATGACGATGTACGCCAGCGGTGACGGTATGCATCGCCACAGACTTGACCGCCATTTTCTCTTTGTTCACTCACATGATACCTGATCTTCGACAGGAGAGGACCTACACTGCAAGTGCTGCTGTGACCTCAGTCTGGAAGAGACAATGGCTCATGTGTCTGGGGAAAGGGCCCCTGACTTCACCACGGAGGAGTTGGAGAAACTAGTGGATGGGGTCCTCCCCCAGTACACGCTACTCTACGGTCCTCCAGACAAACAGGTAAGTACACTGTGAGCATGCTGTATGGGCAATGCCTGTGTGGAGTGGTGTGGATAGAAGATAGGGGGAGAGAATGAGGCGTGCATGAAACAACGGTGTGTGCATGTGCGTCAGGGCAAGGGTGGGAACGTGGGCCAATGACTGTGACGGTCTGGACGGTTATATCTCCTCCTTTTCCCCTGTACCATTCCTGTAGGTCAACGCCCACCAGAAGAAAGATATTTGGCGTGCCATCGCCAAGGAAGTCCGGACCCTGGGGGTCCACCACAGACGGAGAGCCCACTGCCATAAAAAATGGGAGAACATTCGCCGCTGGAGCAAGAAGACGGCGGAGGGCCAGCTGGGGATGGCCTCCCAACGTGGGAGGGGTGCCCATCAAACCATGACCCTCCTGATGTTCCTGATCCTGGCAGTGGCGTATCTGGAGTTAGATGGGCACTGGAGAGCATCAAAGCAGCCACAAGGGGACGAGTACCCTCTCATTCAGCTGAATCTGCGTGCATTACAGGGTGTCTGGGTGGGCGAGGTGGGCTGTGGGTTCCCCTAGGCCAGGACGAGTTTAGTAAGCAAGGTCCCTTCGTAAGGCAGGCCATTTGGCACCCCACCTCACCAGTGTTCAGAGGCAACTACGCCTAGTGAGGCTTGTGTGACATCCATGTGTGCATCAATCGGGCATAGGCCTTGTACCCCATGTCCCTGTGAATAATTAGGGAACTCTAAGTGCACAGCGTAGTGCAGAGGTCTTCTGTGTCTGTAGTGTCCGCCAACGGTAGCGGTATTGCATGCACTCAACATGTCTTTCTTCTGTCTCCCCCCCTTTTGTTCGTCTCCCTGTTCTTGTGTGCAATAGCATCATCAGGCGGAAGAGCAGTGGCACTGGAGCAGGAGGGAGCTGCATCCCACATGGCCCTGGAGGGCAAGACAACGGAGTCTGAAGCCACCAGTGGGACGGAGGACGAGGGGAGCTCCACGGCGGGGACAGGAGCTGAGACCAGCGACACTGACTCCTACTCTGATGTGAGCTCCCTTGCGGTGGCGGGCCCCTCCATGCCCCCCGCATCTACAGGTACAGCCGCCTCCCCCCCTACCAGCACCGCCCTCCCAGCAGCCCCTCAACGTGTGCCCTGTGGCTGCTCACCCAGGAGGGAGGGCATCTCCTTCGCCCCAGGCACCTCAGCTCCTGCCCCAGATAGCCCTGCTGCCCTCAGTGAGTAGGCCATTGACCTCCTCAGATCCCTCACTGTTGGGCAGTCTGCCATTCTGAATGCCATCCACGGTGTAGAGAGGCAGTTGCAACAGACCAATGCATACCTGGAGGGCATTCATTCTGGTCAGGCAGCCTAACAGCAAGCTTTTCAGACTCTGGCCTCAGCACTGATGGCAGCCATTGTCCCTGTGTCCAGCCTCCCCCCTCCAACTTCCTCTACCCAGATTCAAACCTCTGTACCTCAGCGTATCCCAAGCACACCATCAGACCAGCATGCACACACCTCAACACACAAGGGAAGGTCTGGAAAACATAAGCTCCACACATCCCACAGGCACTCACACAAGCATCATACCCATGCACACATACCAACAGCTACTGCCTCCACTGTGTCCCCCTCCTCCACGTCCTACTCCTCTCTCCCTGCCTCGTCTCCACTCACACCTGCATGCACTACATCCTCAGCCACCATCACCAGCATGCCCATCACCACCCCCTGCTCACATGCACTCACCACCCCCACTACCATTCACTCATCCCCTGTGTCCTCTCCCAGTGTGTCTGTGAGCCCACCTCCCAAGGTACACAAACGCAGCCACACACCCACCCTACAGCCATCCACCTCACAACAGCCTCCAGCCCATGCACCTTCACCCAAAGTCAGCAAACCTACACCTCCTACAACCACTACCTCTTCCTCCACTCCCAAACCCCCTCGATCTACCCATCCCAGTGTGTCTAAAAAACTTTTCCTGTCCAACCTTGACCTCTTACCCTCACCTCCCCCACTCCTTCAGCCCCCTAAGGCACGCCTTTCCAGGTACCAACCCAGCACCTCAGCCACCACATCAGCGGGAACAGTGGTGCCAGCAGTACCTGGATTCTGGAGTTCGTCAAGCAGCAGGGCAGTCAGTGTGCCAAGGAGCCAGACCACGGACAGTCCCCCACCTCAGAAGCATAAGAAGTTGGCCACTGCCTGGAGGGAGAAGGGTAAAACACCTGCCACCAAGGGCCCTCCCAGGACTACAGTTGGGAGTGGGAAGAAAGCTGCGCCACCATCCAAGGTGGGGAAGGGGCACAGAAAGAAAGGCAAGTCGCTGCCAACCTGCACGGCGGACAAGACCGCTACCAGCTCCGCTGCCAAGGACACCGCAGCCACCAGCACCGCTGCCCAGGACACCACCGCCAGCAGCACCGCTGCCAAGGACACCGCCGCCAGCAGCATGCTCACTGAGCCACCCACCAGCACCGCAGGCCCATGAGCGCTGCAAGCACCGCCTCTACTGAGGCCGCCACGAGCAGGATGAAGCACTCTGGGCACAAAGCCCCCTCCAGAAACAGTGGAAAAAGACATCCACTACCTCTGTCCTTGGAAGGATGAAGTACTCTGGGCTCAAAGCCCCCTCCAGAACCAGTGGAGAAAGACATTCACTTCCTCTGTCCTTGGCAGGATGAAGCACTCTGGGCAAAAAGCCCCCTCCAGAGCCATTGGACATTCACATCTACTTCCTCTGTCCTTGGCAGGATGAAGAACTCTGGGCACAAAGCCCCCTCCAGAACCAGTGGAGAAAGACATCCACTACCTCTGTCCTTGGCAGGATGAAGCACTCTGGGCACAAAGCCCCTCCAGAACCAGTGGAGAAAGACATCCACTTCCTCTGTCCTTGGCAGGATGAAGCACTCTGGGCACAAAGCACCCTCCAGAACCAGTGGAGATTCACATCCACTTCCTCTGTCCTTGGTAGGATGAAGCACTCTGGGCACAAAGCCCCCTCCAGAACCAGTGGAGAAAGACATCCACTACCTCTGTCCTTGGCAGGATGAAGCACTCTGGGCATAAAGCCCCTCCAGAACCAGTGGAGAAAGACATCCACTTCCTCTGTCCTTGGCTGGATGAAGCACTCTGGGCACAAAGCCCCCTCCAGAACCAGTGGAGAAAGACATCCACCACCTCTGTCCTTGGCAGGATGAAGCACTCTGGGCACAAAGCCCCCTCCAGAACCAGTGGAGAAAGACATCCACTTCCTCTGTCCTTGGCAGGATGAAGCAATCTGGGCACAAAGCTCCCTCCAGAACCAGTGGAGATTTACATCCACTTCCACTGTCCTTGGCAGGATGAAGCACTCTGGGCACAAAGCCCCCTCCAGAACCAGTGGAGAAAGATATCCGCTACCTCTGTCCTTGACAGGGTGAAGCACTCTGGGCACAAATTCCCCTCTAGAACCAGTGGAGAAAGACATCCACTTCCTCTTTTCTCGGCAGGATGAAGCACTCTGGGCACAAAGCCTCCTCTAGAACCAGTGGAGAAAGACATCCACTTCCTATGTCCTTGGCAGGATGAAGCACTCTGGGCACAAAACCCCCTCCAGAACCAGTGGAGACTGTTATCCACTTGAGAGACTGTGGGTTTGCACTCCACAGGATAAAGCAGTGGGCCACCCACCCACTGGAAAGATTTGAGAGACTGTGGCTTTGCACTCCGCAGGATAAAGCAGTGGGCAACCCACCCACTGGAAAGACTTGATAGACTGTGGCTTTGCACTCCCCAGGATAAAGCAGTGGGCAAACCACCCACTGGAAAGACTTGAGAGACTGCGGCTTTGCACTCCCCAGGATAAAGCAGTGGGCAACCCACCCACTGGAAAGACTTGAGAGACTGCGACTTTGCACACCCATCCACTGGAAAGACTTGAGAGACTGTGGCTTTGCACTCCCCAGGATAAAGCAGTGGGCAAACCACCCACTGGAAAGACTTGAGAGACTGCGGCTTTGCACTCCCCAGGATAAAGCAGTGGGCAACCCACCCACTGGAAAGACTTGAGAGACTGCGGCTTTGCACTCTCCAGGATACAGCAGTGGGCAACCCGGCTGAGGTGCTCCTCCTTCCCTTCCCCCTGAGGTGCCTGTTGTATTTCTATCTGATGCCCCTGCAGTGTTCTCTCCGTTTTGATTGGGTATTGAGTGTGGGCCTCGCCCATGCATTTTGGACCCAGTGGTCTACGGACTTAAATGGTGCAATACCTGTACTTGTATTCTTGGTGTATATATTTGTTTATAGTGTATATATATTTTTGAGTACTGGATTTTAATTGATTACAATGGTTACAATAAATTCCTTTTGTCTTTGCATTCTTCCGGGGAGGTGTAACTGTAATGTATCAACATGTATTAGTGTGTGTGTTGTGGTGGGTGAGGGTGGGCGTGGGGGTGAGGGTGTTGGTTGTGTGTGTCACTCTCTTTTCCCTCCCCCCTCCCCTGTGTCGTAGGTGCAGTACTCATCGTGGTCTTCGCCTGGCGTTTGTGCTCCTGGTAGAGGAGCAGGAAGACAAAGGCAGGGAGAATATGGAGTTCCAGCTCCATGGCGTCCTGGTTCCTCATGGGGTGTGGAGAGGTGAGCGTTTTTCCTTCCAAGTCCTGTTTCTGCCGTGTTTTTGTTCGCGGTGAATCCGCCCCGGAAAAGGTGGTGGATTGGCCTGTTGTAATACAGTGGGCGATACTTTGTCCTCCGCCTGTCTGTTGGTGGTTACCGCCGCAGTGTTTGTTTGTACCGCCGTGGCTGTCTTTGTTGGCGGTTTCCGCCATGGTCGTGATTCCATTTTTTTTCCGCCTGCCTGTTGGCGGTTTTACAGCCGCTTTAACACCGACCGCCAGGGTTGTAATGACCACCATATTCCTGTGACTTTAGATGTGCACTGCATTTCACCACGGCAATTTCTTCAGGCAGTTGAATTGCATATAACAACTCCTTTATTCTCTCACCATTTCTCACTGGTGATCCAGTAGAGCTCAGAAAACCTCTCTGCAACCACAATTGGCTAAAATCATGAACTATTCCTAATCCATATTGGCTATTTGTGTAGATGGTGACTCTCAATCGAGCAGAAACATGGCATGCCCTGGTAAGAGTGACCTATTCTGCTACTTGGGCAGAATACACTCCTCGAAGCCAAGAAGCTTCTAAGGTACCTGTAATTGTTCACGCTGCATATCCTGCTCTCAGTGTCCCTGTGCTGTCTCTCAGACAAGAACCATCAATGAAAATAATTTGGTTATTTTCTTCCAATCGGGTATCTCTAATGTCAGGTCTCGGTTTTTTGCACAACCCAGTTACTTCGAGACAATCATGTTCAACATCTTCCTCTTTCTCAATTTCAGTAGTAATACTTGGAAGTAATGTTGCCGGGTTCAGCACTGTCCATCTTTTTAGTGTCACGTTTGGAGCACCCAAAATGCTTGTCTCATACCTAGTCAGCCTCACGCTCATGACAAAACAATATGAAAGGCTTCGTGTAGTCAGGCACACCCAAAGCTGGAGCTCTGCACAAACTCTCTCTCAACTCAGTGAACGCTTTCATCTTATCCTCATCTAGCACTATGGGGTCTGTGACATCCTTATGGGTCAACTTCTGCAATGGCTTTGAAATTTCCCAAAAATTCGGAATCCATTGGCGACAATAGCCCACCATTCCCAGGAACATCCTAACATCTCTCTGCGTAGTTGGGGGTTTATTTGCAGTATCATTTCCCTGAATATTTTCCTTGACCCTTTCTCAATCTGATGTCCCAAATACTTGAATACCTTCTGACAATACTGCAGTTTCAATGGTGACACTTTATGACCATACTTTCCCAAATTATTTAACTGGGCAATCGAGTCGTACTTACACTCGTCCCTTGTCTTGGATGCAATTAATAAGTAATCAACGTACTGTACCAAAGTTGACTGGAAAGGCAACTCTAACAACTCCAAATTCTTTTTCAAGATCTGATTAAACAAGGAAGGTGACTCCATGTACCCTTGAGAAAGTCTACAGGATCTAAGAATTTGAAACTGAAGAGAAATTGACTATCCTCATGAAGAGGCACAGAAAAGAATGCTTGTGATAAATCAAACACTGTGAACCACTCTGCATCACATGGAATCTGAAACATTATTACAGCTGGGTTGAGCAATGCGGGACAACACTTGACCACTATGTTATTTATTTTTCTCAAATCCTGAACAATTCGGACCTTTCCACATGGCTGCTTCACATTATCAGCAAATTACTCGGGCTGCTCAACACCTCCTTCAAAACTCCCAGCTTCATGAAATATGCAATTATCTGAGTCACTTTCATTAGAACATCTTGTGTCATGTTATACTGTGGAAGCTGTGGAAAAACTGAATTTGGCTTCAAAGTAATCTTAATTGGCTCCACTCCTTTGATCAATCCCACTTCTTTCCCTATCAGATCCCACACATTTTCTTGCACCGTTCCCTGCCAATCAGAATGAAGCTCTCTCACTGTGAACATGGTGGAAAAACTCAATCAATGGGTACTCCTCATTTGTAGTTTCACACTCAGTTTCTGAGGCTGGGTCTTCCTCATCGTCACTATTTGTCTGGATTTAATTTCCATCATTTGAACAAGTAATCAGACACCTTGTCTTACACAGCAAGACCCTTCCCAGTAGGGATACCGGACTCTAATCGCAGACTACAAATCCATGCAGTCCCTGGAAATTGCCAATCTCAACTTCCACTGGATCTGTAATAAGGATTGTCAAATACTGATTCACTACTCCCATAACCTGAACTGTCCTTCCTGAAAGGGGCAAATTCTGAACGTCAGCACTTCTCACAGTAGAGTGCAGCTCCTGTGTCTAACAGAAATGAGACTCTGTGACCGATAACTTTGCCCCTCACAAAAGGACCCCTTTGATCTACTTCTGCAGAAGTCACAAGCACACATGGCTCCTCATCCGAAATATCACTCATCCATTCACCATTTATTTAATTCTCACTGTGTAACGGGAATTAGTGCATGGCATTACTTCTTCTGTCTAGTCTCTGAACTGTGATCTGTTGAGAAAGCATCATCTGTTGCTGCTCCATCGGGGCTTTAGGTATCTGCATTTGCTGTCTAGGTACCATGGGAACCTGCTGCTGCATCGGCTGCAACTGTGACACTTTGGCACGGGCAATTGCACCTGTTGCATAGGCTGAAAAATTTGCATTTGATTTACATTATTCTGAAACTTTGGGTATGGACCTCTCATTCTTGGTCCTCTTGTATTCTGAAATGTATTGAAGTTGTTACCTTGCTGAACAACACCCTCCTGCGCCATCATGGACAGTTCCGCTTCCAGTGTTCCACAGCTCTGCAAACGTGACACGGCAATAGCTTTTTAATTCCCTGCAAATCATTCTGAACCACTACAATATTCAAATCCGGACCACGATTCGTATTGACTCCATGACCCCTGCCTCTCATCTGAGGCTGAAACATGAAATTTCCCTGCTGCTGCAGCATCTGTTGCACAAAATGTCCTTGCACTCCTCTTTGAGCTGCCTTAATCTGCATCACCATTGCCTTCTCTTTCAACTTTTTCTGCTTCAACTCAATCTCATCACTGCAGTTTGCATACTGCAGCACCTCATCAATCGGCTTCGCTTGCCAGCAAATCAAATGACTCTTAATCATCTGATCTGTCTCAGGTCTCAGTCCTTCAACAAACCTGAACACAAAATGCAGCATGTCATTCAGCTCAATCGCTTCCTTGCCCCTGTACTCCTTGAATGCCTTCAACAATCTCTCATAGTACGCATGTATCAATTCCTTTACCTCCTACACTGTTCTATCAATCCTCTGCCAACCAATGTTTTGGGGCGAAATCCTTGTCTTTAGGAATTCAATCACCTTATAGTAATATTTAATTCCTTCAGGAGACGGTGCACCTGTACTCTTATCTCTTTCTGGTTCACTTGTTGGCCAATCTAAAGCTCTCTTACACTCAACCCACAAATCAGCTGGAACCACTATCTCCAGTAATGTGTTAAAGTCTTCTCACAAACATTTTGCAAGTTTCACAAACCTGTCTGTCTGCTGATACCACTCTACTGGCTTCTCTCTCAATTTTGGATAATCATTCGTAAATGATAAAATATCACTCCTACTCCTAGTAACGTGAACAAAATATCCCCCTGGGATTTCTCTCATTGGTAAAATCTTTACCGGATCCTTGTCCTGTTGTATAATTTCTGTTACTTCTAAAGACTCTCCTTTCTTTTTGTCTCTTTCCTTTGCCCATCTGCCTTCCCACTTTTCTAATGCTCCCCAAACCTGAGCACTCTGTATTAATTCTTTAAGATGCGCCTTCACTCTGGCTGACCTCATGTGTTCAAAATCTTTTGCCTCAAAATCTCAGTAACTTCTCTTCAAATGCTTAATTTTCTCAATTTCTATGCCATGCTTTTCTGCCAAATCTGCCAATCTTCGGTGTACTCTGCCCACCTCTCTTGTGATTCTCGTGCATAAGTACCTTAACTCTGCCTCTGTGTAGGATTCTAATCTATTCACGCCCATTGTTCCCTCAACTAATTCACCTGCTTCCATGCTCAATCTGACACAATTTATCTGCTCTTCTCCCTTGGAAGTATTCTGCAGGGTATTTAGCTTATCTAACCATTCAGTCAACTGCTGAGCTGTCAATACCTGTAATGAAATGTTACTCACATCCACCGGTGGCACCTGTTGTACCACTGCATTTGATGTCTGTGGTGTCAATAACTTCAGGCTCTGACCTGCACTAGGTCCATTCACAGTATCTGGAAGTGCAACAAGTGGTCTCAGATCCAACAATGATCTCGACCCATCAAAAACTGACCCATAGATGAGACTGCACTTGTTCATCCGGTCCCCTGCACATTAGACTCTTAAACATTGTTCCTTGTTCATTCATAATTGGTTTCTTCTGTGCAAATAATGGTACCACTGGACCAACAGTAATCAGCAGCGATATTGCATATGGGGCTGCTCTGGCACCTGAACATTGTGGGGGAGTAACTGCTATACTCTGATTCATTACCTGAGTCATTTCTGACTGTGTCCCTGTCATTGGTGTAAATCTCGGCATCCCCTGTGGCTGTACCTGAGGCAACAAAATCGGAGTCAGCTCAGCCTGAACCAACAGTGGTCTTGGAACCACTTGCTCCGTAGGCACCACTAAGTTCGAAGTTGTCTCTAAGACAGGCACATCAGGATAGATTCTCTGTATGGGTGTCGGATGCAGCTGTGCATGAACTACTGGAGTAGTCAACACATTAGGACTACCTTGGACCACACCCTGTATCGGGCTAGTATTAACCTGCACTGGGCTCACTGTTCCCATTGCCTGTGCCAGGGCTTTTGCGTCGACACTAGTACTCGGACCATCGTCATGCACCGCATACGGTGGTGGTCAATCTCTCAATATCTGTGTAACAAGATCTTCGGCATCAAAGTCTTCCTCCACTATGGAAGACGTTCTCACTTCCTTACTCTCAGATGGACCTTTATTAGACTTACTAGATGCCTTCTTTCCTTCTGTTTTTACCTCCCTGCTTAATTGCTGGAAACAACTTAACTCCCTGCAATGTCTCTGCTCTCCAACTTTTCTGCTCCCAATCCCATTTAGCCTCCGCTAAAGACTTCTCTACCTTTCTTACTCTCCTCTCAAATTTTAATAGCTGTTGCTGTCTAGCTCCCAGCTCCCAAACTGCTAATGCCTCAAACTGTGCTGGTCTCGGCAGTGGCTTTGATTCATATTGCGCAATTGCTCCAAGATTCTCAAATTGAACGTCCCATTCCCATGAAATGCTAAGCTACCATTTTTCTCTGACAACTTGCACCACTGCTTTAGCCAAAGACATTATGCAACACCTCTCTCCTCCATTACAAGGTAAGCCGGTGTATTCTCTGGCGGGATAGGCCCTCCTACATTCACTCTGATGTAAATATTTCCCTTTAGGGCCCTCTTCAATGCCTTGGAAAACTTCATATTTTCTACTTTTGTGTATTCAAAATCAAATCAGGGAATTACTTTTACTCCTAAGATTTTTTTCACCCACATTGTCAGCCAATTGCCTCTCACGGACGGCTGCCAATCCGTGCGCGACCCTTCTCACTGACTGACCTATCTCAGCGCGGCTCCAATGAAGTCACACTCACACATACTGTGCTGACAAAGGGGGTGATTCTGACCCCGGCGGTCTTAGACCGCCGGGGCCAGGGTCGGCGGGAGCACCGCCGACAGGCCGGCGGTGCCCCGCAGGGCATTCTGACCGCGGCGCTTTGGCCCCGGTCAGTGCAGGAAAACCGGCGGTCTCCCGCCGGTTTTCCGCTGCCCGTCAGAATCCTCCAAGGCGGCGCAGCATGCTGCGCCGCCTTGGGGATTCTGACACCCCCTACCGCCATCCTGTTCCTGGCGGTTCGCCCGCCAGGAACAGGATGGTGGTAGGGGGTGTTGCTGGGCCCCCGTAAGAGGGCCCCGCAAAGTATTTCAGTGTCTGCAACGCAGACACTGAAATACGCGACGGGTGCAACTGCACCCGTCGCACCTTCCCACTACGCCGGCTCCATTCGGAGCCGGCGTCCTCGTGGGAAGGTCAATTTGCCCTGGGCTGGCGGGTGGCCTTTTGGCGGCCGCCCGCCAGCCCAGGGCAAATCCCAAAATACCCTCAGCGGTCTTTAGACCGCGGAGCGGTATTTTGGAGGGGGAACATTGGCGGGCGGCCTCCGCCGCCCGCCAATGTTAGAATCACCCCCAAAGTCTTGCGGCTCGTCCTCCTAAACTTCAATTTACACAAAACTAATTCAAATATTGCGAGCACTAACTAAAAACCAATAACCAAAAACAAATCTGCTGGTTTACGACAGGCAGGTACCACAATCACTTCAGAAACCTTACGGATTTTCACTGATGCCCTTTCACTCATACAGCTATTCCTCTTTCTCAGTCTCTCAGATTTGCAAGTAAAATTCGACCCGCAAATGTTACTCTCAACCGATCAATGGTTCTGTCCTGGTGCACATAGGACTCGCCAAATCTCAGTCTAAATTTCCTCTTGCCCACTTAACACGCTGACTTGTTAACCACACCCAATCAACCTACCAGACAGAATATAACATATAACCAAGTGTCTCATACACTTTTGCAATATACTCCGGAGTCTTAGACCACGCACGGTCCATAAATCAACAATCACGTGGACAATTTTTTACCACAAAGCACCACACACACATGAAGTTTGGTGGCTTCCCTAATCTCATACTGCGGAGTGCCCACACTCATACTAAAACTTCATTTTTATGTCACAATTCACCTGCGATTTGCATAAGCTGTGCAAGCGCAACCTATCTCTAGCATTCTATCACTAGAACGCCTGCAACATACCCAACACTACTAGCAGGATCCAGGATCTGGGAGAGTCATTTCTGGGCTTAAGGGATCATCATTTTCTCTACAAATGCCATTTTGGAAAACAAAATCCAAATTTCAATAATACTGAACTTGTAGCCTGCTCTAACCACACACAGCAAGCTCCTAAAGAGACTAACCATCCTCTGCTACCATAACTGTTAGCACGTCAATCCTTAATATGTAAACTTACAAGGGGACGCCTAGAGGTCGATGAACCTTTTGACTCATTTAGGATGTTCTTTACATGGTTCCAGAGCAGGAAACACAATGATTAATGCCCAATAATCAATAATCATTAGTCAATTCAATAATTATGGAGTCAGTAAAACTCAAACACCATCACTGAAAGGTTATGAATAACCACACCTTTAGTAAACGTTTAGTAAGTTTATTTTCCTTATATTAACAATACTAAAGTCATGTAGATTAATCTTCAAATCCCTCAAACGCAATTAATAATATTTTTTAACCAAAAAGACACGAGAAACATGATCTAATCATAGCTTGAAGCACAATGCATTCTAAAGAATCAGCACAAATCATTAGTAAAACCAATTTCAACAAGACTATAATATCCATAGAGTTCCGCAAAATAGTTTGTCAACCATTTGTCCATGCAGTTAGTCAGTCGTCATGTGAATAGCCTTAACTAACACAGATTAGCATCAGCATGTGGGGCTTCATGCAAAAACAATTAAGAACACAAATTTGGAAAACATCTAGCTAAAGAAAGTATTAAGACAGCGCAGTTGGTACCTAGAAAGAAAAGGCACATAGATGCAATTCATTCATTGTCATATCTACCTATCCACGGTATGGGTCATCAATCTTCATCCTGAGGTCATCAAACGATCAGCAAAACATCAGGCTCTCAGTCAGAGAGGATGAGCCCAATGACAGAATCTCGAATCTCTTCTTCTCCCAAAAATCGCCTCCCAAATCAGAATAAAGTCCCCCTTCTTTTCCCTCTGTCACGTTGTTATCTCAAAGTCATCCAAACTATCCCCTAATTTCCAATTAATTGTAAGTTATTACGCTTTCCAATGATTTTCATATACTTAGGCCCTCATTATGTACATGGCGGTCTGGGCCGCCATTCCGGCAGTGGCGATAAATACCGCCATCCGGAATAGCGGCCCAGACTGCCATATAATGAACTGCCCAAAACCCCACGGTGGAAGACAAGCAGCGCTGCCCTCCAGATAATGATACCCATTCCGCCAGCCTTTTCCCAGCGGTTCACACCACCAGGGAAAGACTGGCGGAATGGGTATCTTGGGGTGATTTGGGGCCCCCCTGGTGGCCCCTGCACTGCCCATGCACTTAGCATGGGCAGTGCAGGGGCCCCCAGGCAGTGCCCATCGCGCAGGTCACTGCCCGATTTATGGGCACTGATATGTGCGACGGTGTCGTGTCGCGAGCTGCATGCCCTTCGAACCTTACTTAACATGGTGACTTTTTCTATAGGTTTCTAAGCTATATTCTCAATCCAATATGATGTCTTTTACTTCCTGCCGGTCACTTCCTGTTCTTTTGGTAGATAAGGTGTGTGACTCCTGTTCTGTTTGTGCTGCAACACTTCCTTTAGGTGGCGATCTTCGCTCCTGTTCTTCTGCGTCAGTTTCATGTTTTCTTAGCCTGTTCCAGCTTTTTCTATTGTCATTTTTGTCTTTTGTTCAGATTTACTTTTTTCTTTTTACTTTTTGTTTTTGTTCCAGGTGTTCCTGTTTGAGTTTTTTTCCCTTTTGGTTTTTTTCCCTCGGGGACTCCTTCTGGAGGGCAAGTACTGCCTTTGGCGTTCCCTCTGTCAGCAGCACCATGGCTACTAGAAAGGGTCTCCCCTACTTGGGTCAAGGCAGAACCTATAGGAACCGAGACCTCACCACATTTCCAGTGGGCCACAGACATAGACAACGAGTAGGTCGTGACAGATGGGTGCTACTGCACCAGCCGCACACCAACATTGGCGGCGGCTCCATTTGGAGCTGCTGTCAATGTTACAGCCCTTTTCCCTGCTGGGCCGGCAGGCGGAAACACTGTTTCCGGCCGCCAGCCCAGTGGGGAAAACATTATGCGGCCAGCGGGGGTAGTCGCGCTGGCGGTCTTCTCTTGACCACCGGCACTGATCCCAGCGGTTTTTACCGCCGAGATCATAATGAGGGCCATAATCTAAGAATTCTAATATTTCACACTTCATGTGTCGTTGATTGGTTCTCTTTACGATGTTCTCATCATCCGGCTCATGAGGTATCAAATTTGTGCATCTTCATCTCCAGTCAATGTCTTCATTGTTCGTGTCCTGGGAAAGAACCCTTTGCACATATTGCATAGATTTTGTTACATCACGAGAGACCTCATCTCCTGTCCATCGATTCCCACAGAATGCTTCTGCTCAGCATTTTATTAAAACAATGAGCATTTCGCAGTTAGTTCACTCTGTCAGCATTTTATATTAAACTCTAAGAAATACAGCTTCTGCATGAGGCCTGACAATCTAGGCCAAGACACTCGCTAAGTTAAGGCCTACAATTAATAAGCAAGAACATAATTTATAACCCTTAATATGACATATTACTATACTCACCTAATGCATTTTCAATATTCCATATGAATTCATAATTATTTAGTACATTTCATGAACACTGGTGACCATTCTTCGAGGTCACATTTTCAAACATGCACATTAATTTTCTACGTTGTTCGTTTTTCTACATAAGTCATTATTCAAAATACGCAAACATTCATTAATCATTTCTAATTAAGACATCTGCTTCAGCATGTCTGAAGCATACCTGTTCTGTAAAACCATTGATCTGACTGCTACTAATTCTGTATTAGAAACTAACAAAGCTCCAGATGTACTAATTGCCAGTGTGTCCATTACTGTTGAAAGATTTTTTCAATCTTTTCATCTCTCCTACTGCTGGAATAATAGCTTCAAATATGTCTCCCACTAACTGTGTTCCTTCACTAATGCTACATGTGTATCTGTGTGCAGATGTCATTGTCAAAGCATCTAAACTATCTATCAGATATGTTTTCAAAAATACCAAAGCTAAATAACAAATGCTCTCCTATTCAGCAGATAATCTAAAGTATGCATTATGTTAAAAAATAAAATAAACTCCAGGTATAGTTGGATCATCTCCCTGTAAAATATGCTGTGAACCACCAGATAATTAAAATGTGTGCTCACAATTAATATTCCTGCAGGCCTCTTTCCATTTTCAATTTTTCTTCTGAAAACATACTTTCCCCTTATGCCTCCTATCTAACTTTAGTATTGGCTAAAACATTTTTCTACAGTATTCATCTTCTTAAAGTGTGTCCTCCTTTCCTCTAACATCATGATGAAAGCTTTCTCTAGTGGGCTCATTAAGCAGGTTTGATTATTCTGATATACCTCAACAGTGTTTATAGGAAGCAAAGGTCTAAAATAATGCCAAGAAGTCTCCATTTCTTTTGCCTGTGGACGTAAATCCATGCTTTTTAGTAATGGTAAATTTGAAAGATTCATGACAAAGTTAGAATAATAATATTCAAAGTGCTGTTGTCTATAAACTAGACTAAGTAAAATACTGCATGAAGTATACATTTAATAATAAAGAATAAACATCTGTTGAAAAATAATCTTCTTTCATGTAATCTACAAATGAGGAATTCAACTCATCTTCGTTTATGTCAGGAACAACTGTCGTGTTTGTAAATGAAAATACAGATGTCTCTTTTTTCTACCGTAAAGTGTATCACTAGTGATAATGCTAGAGCTACTAATACTACTTCTAAAAGTATAATACCCATAATAATTTTGCATCTCGCTCTGCTAAGAACACCCTTGTTTGTCTAAAATAAATCTTTTAAAATGGTGAGTGTACTTCGAGGCTCATCAACACCAAAGGCAAAATATCAGGCCATTTCAATGAAGTAGACGCACAAACCTTTGCCAATCTGGATTGTATTTTTCCATTAATTTGCTTGACTATTCAAGAAGCCTTTGGTCTATAGCTGCAATGCAACTTCTGCTCCACTTGTAATGCTGCAAACAACATTTTAAGGATCTCACTGTTAAAGTAAGTCCCTTGATCTGCCTTCAGTGAAACCGGCATTCCGTACCATGGCGCTAATTCTCTTAACATCAGTTTAGCTACAGTGAGACTGTCATTTCTCCTTGTTGGGTAGGCTTCTACTCATCAAGAGAAAATAAATACTTGGATTTCAATGAATTCCATCTTCATCCTATTGAAGAGACCATCTGATCTCCCCACATGACTCAGTGTTGCTGGTGTCACCTGTTGGCATGTTTTACAACGTAACACAAATCTCCTGAATGGATCCTGAATCTGGGATTAAACCAGTTCTGTCTAAAGGATCTGAACATTACATAACTGTGTGGGGCCATTGAAGTGTTGTGTCATGGGAGATAACAAACTGTCTAGCAACACTGGTCTCCCCTGAAAATCCAAATGTCAGCATCCTCCTCTGATCCAACCCTTTTCTCTGCTTCTGAAACATTTTCTTGTAAACTTTGGAGTTCTTCCCATGTGTCAGCTATAGATATCAACATTGAGAAGACAATGTCCTCTTGAGATTCACCTATGAATGTTCCATTAAATGTGCAGGCCACAATTTCACAATAATGTGCTACCTCGTCTGCGTACCTATTTCCTGCTGTGACATAACCATTGTCACTCCTGGGAGTTGCACATTCAATGATATCAACTGCAGTTGGGAGCTGCAAAGCTTATAGCAGTCTCCTCACATGCTTGCAATTCCTTCTGGGTGAATCAGATGATGTAATCAAACCGCTTTGTGACCATAATTTACAGAGGTCATGGATCACACCAAAGCCATACTGACTACTTGTAAGTATAGTCACTCTCATTTAGGCTGTGAACTTGCAAGCTCCGGTAAGGGCAATCAGTTTTGCAACGTGAGCTGAGTTAACACCTTAAAACCAGGAGGCTTCTACAATGTCTTGGATTGTACAAACAGTGTAAATTGCTCTCACGAAACCACCATTTGCTCGCAAACATGATCCATCAACAACAAGTACATAATCTTTCTCATTAAAGCCTCAACTTTTATGTTGGGCTTTGGTTTGGTGCATAAATCTGTGACATGAAGACAGATTCAAAATCATCAGATACATTAGTCTTGGGTAATGGGAGTAAAGTACTGGGATTCAGAACCTGGCAATGCTTCAACATCACATTGTCAGATGAAAAGATTTGCTGCTCAAATTTGGTATGATGGGAATTTGTCACATATTGGGTTTTGGTTCTGGTTAGCAAAATTTCAATGGAGTGAGGGACCTTACCAGTTAAAGGATGTCCCTTCACCATGCTTTCACACCTCTTGAGACTAGCGCTCACAGCCGCCACTGATTTCAGATACCCAGGCAACCCCGCGGCAACAGGGTCAAGAGTAATGGAGAAGTAGGCCACTGGTATTCTTGCCTCATTATGCAACTGAGTAATCACTAAGAGAGTGCAGCCCTCCCTCTCATGGCAGAGACTTTCCTTCTGTTCCAGGAAAGTTTTCATGCATTTTGTGTCCCATGGAAGGGGATCAGGCACATCTCTGTGTGTCAGCCTCAGTAAAGGCTTAGCCACAAGGGAAAAGTTAGTTACCCACTGTCTACAGTAGTCAACCATTCTCAGAAACATTCTAACTTCTCTTTGATTTTTCAGAGGACTCATCCTTAGAATAGCCTCCACTGTATTGTGACACGTTTCTCGTTCGCTTCTCAATTATATGTCTTAAATAATAGACTTTCTTTGAAAATACTGACATTTACTTGGGGAACACTTTCTGTCCATTCTCAGGTAGGTGACTTAGGAGTGCAATGGTATCCTGTTTACAAGGCCCTCTTGTGCTCGTTGCCACAAGCTGGTCATCAATATATTGCTCAAGGACTGAATTACAAGGCATCTGCAATGTTTTAGGAATTTTCTTTAGAATCTGAATGAAAATTGAAGGACTCTCAACATACCCAGGTGGTACTTGTCACCATGCCAAAACTCTCTCTTGAAAAACAAATGAGAATAGGCATTGGTTATCCTTATGCAATGGAATTGAAAAGATAGCCTGACAAATGTCCACAACAGTGAACAATTCTGCTGTTCATGGAATTTAATTAACTATGGTGGCTGGATTCAGTACCATGGGACAGCATGGGATGACTATTTAATTAATCTTTCTCAAATTATGAACTAGTCTAAAGTTTATATTGGGCTTCTGTAAGCCCATAGTCAGTGAGTTACAAGGACTTCTCACTATTTCCCTCAAGATCCCTTTTTTTTAAATATCCTCAATTATTGGTGTTATTCCTGACACTATTTCTGGGGTCAAATTATATAGTGGTGTTCTTGCGAAGATTGCATTTGGCTTGACTGCAATTAAAACTGGTTCCACACCTTTAGTTAGTTTGATGTCTTTCCCTGTGAAATCCCCTACTTCTGGATTCACAGTACCTTTCAGATCAGGGGGCAATTCCTCTCCAGTTCTCATTGGGTAAAGCTCTATAGTATCTTGTTAAGCTAGCTTTAACTCAACATCCTCCTCATGAGTCTGCAACTCAACTGCCTCCCCTCTCATGCAATGCCATTGTGGAGTATCAGAATCAAAGCTCTCACTTTCAGTCATAGGGAACTGTTGAAAAGTGTTCTGTTTTGTTGCCTGAAATTTATTTTTGTTTACTCTGGCATCCGGTTCATGTTAATTTTAGGATTTCCCACATTCCGTTGAACCATAGGGCCTTGTAGAACCTGCATCATTGGAACTTGAGTTTGCATTGGCACTTGCATTTACTGAACAGGCACATTTGATTATTTGCATTTATTCTGCCTGGATTCAGCCTACACTCCCCCTTCCAGTGCCCAACCTTGTTATAGAAGTGACAAGAAGTCATTTTTTTCAGCATCTACAGCAGTATTCAGATCGATCATAACTCCTCAACCTCTACTCTGTGCACCAACCATACCTCCTTGAACACCTTGCAACGCAGCTTGAAATGCAACTCCTTTCACGCCATTCTGAAAATCGACACCTTGCATTGCACCAGTATTCCCTCGAAACAAGTGATTTTCAGAACCTTTCTGAGCCATTTTTGTTAGTGCCAACATGAACTTCTCCTTAAGCTTTTTCTGCTTCATTTCCTTGTCATGACTACAGTACTTTGCATATTTCAGGATCTCATCTAACGACTTTGTCTACCAGCAAATCACATTCTGCTTTATATGCTGACTAATCTTAATTCTCAATCCAAGAACAAATTGTGAAATAAAGAATCTCATATCATCCAGCTCAAGATGCATTTGACTATGCTGTTGAAACACTTTCAATATTTTTTCATAATATTCATGCACTGACTCTTCCTTTTAAATCCTGTTCAACCTCACATAATCCAAATCCCTTGGAGGAACTCTGCCTTTCGGGAAAGTAATCACCTCATTTAAATTATCCATCTCAGTAGGTGATGGTGCATTAGTGCCAGAATGTCTTCGTGGCTCTAAACTAGACCAATGTAGAACAATTTTACATTCAGACCACAAATCATTCGGAACAACAATATCAAAGAATTATTCAAATCAGTCCACAGCACTTTTGAAATCTTAACAAACCTTTCGACCAGTGTGTACCACTGCATAGGGTTTTCTCTCAACTTGAGGAAATTGCTTGTAAATGATGCAAGATCTCCCCTACTGCAAGACACATGAACATATCCTCTACCTGCCATTTCTCTTAATGTATAAACTGAAGCTTCTTCTTCATCTGGGGACCTGGAGGTGGCTTTCTCTCTATTTCAGTCACCTTTGTTGGTTTATTTGTCATCTCATGCTTCTTTTCCCATTTGCCTTCTAATTTCTCAAACTCACTCCATCTTTGACAAATTTCACTAATTCAAAAATGTGCAATTGCATTCCTGAAGAACGCATTGTCTCAATTGATTCATCATCGACATATACTCAAACGTTTCTGCAATGGGATGCTTTTTGAGATATAAACTTCATAGTTATTTGCTAATTCAATCAATTTGTCATGTACAGTTGCAGATGTTTTTCTTGGCATTGCTTCACATGTTGAAGATCCAAACATCCTCTAATTATTTCTTCCAATTCTAGTTTTAATCTTGTGAGGTCTCTCTTTCTCTTTGAACTCTGACTAGTAGCAGGGCTTTCTGCACTCTCTGTTTTTGCACTTTTATTGGGAGCTTCCTCAAACCATGGGGGAAAAATGTCTTCCTCAAACAAATTTGTCTCACCTTGTGTTGTCTGTGTCATAAAGAAAATTCTTCTTCCCCTAATGATTTAATAGTCTTTAGTAATGTCCATACAACAATCTGTGAATTCTGTGGAGTCGGGATAAGCCCTGTAGCAGGTTCTCCTTCAACAGCTCCTTGAGCTACTGCATTTGGGACAATATCAGTCAGAGGTTTTGAATGTACACATCTCTACTGGCTGAGCTGTGATAACTCTAGTACAGTCACAATCACAACTCTCGGGAGCACAGTCACAATAGAAGCAGTAAGACCTGTAGGCATTACTGCCTATACAGTCTCAACTTGGGCAGGCACATTATTTGGTAGAATGGGTTGTACAACAGTCTGTGTCATAAAAGGCTGTGTCATCACACGCTGTGCTACAATGGGCTGGATCATTGGTAATGGTATTTCAATTTGATATACATTTGGATCAACAGGGGTCGTAGTCACTGTCACATTATTAGATGTCCTGCCATCAGCATTTGTCGGAGGGCTCACATAAGGTGGTGGATGTGCAGCCAATAATCCATCCAAAATGTCATCTCCTGAACCATTATCATTGTCTGATTTAGTTTAATGTTTTGTTTCTTTTTTCCCTTTAATCATTTTCTTTTAGGGTTTTTTATGTTTTTCAGATTGTTCAATCTCCTTATTTGTAATTGCAGGGTATAATATAGTTCCCTCCACTACTGCTTTTCTCCACTTCTGTTGTTGCTCATCCCATACTGCATCTGTGAAATTTTTCATAGCTTTTTTTGTCCGTCTTTGGTATTTCTTTCTCACCCTAGTACGAGCCATCTTCTCCAAAACACTTGGGGCTGATTTAAGAAAAGCAGCTCTGCACCCAGTGCAGTGCCACTTACCTTCTGCCCCTTAGCAAGCCCCTACTGCCACTATGTGTGTGCCGTATTTAAAATACAGTGTAACATGGCGCAGGGTAGGGGGCTTTAGCATCAGAATTCCTAATGCTATTGATGAACTCTGCCGGAGTAGTGCCAACATTTTGGTGCTACTCCAGCAGAGTACATAGGGGGCCAGTGTATTTAATGGAATGCCCCTTTTATGGCCTGCTCTGAGCAGGCATTAAAAGTGCCGAAAAAAATCTCTTAGATTTTCTGTGCCATTTTTTTGACCCCCCCCCCCTAATGTGGGAACACTCCCTTTGCATACATTATGCCTGCCACAGGCATAATGTAGCGCAAAGGGTTACAAAGTGGCACAATGCAAGCATTGCACCACTTCGTAAATATGGCGCTGTGTTTTTGGCCATTGAACACTACATTAGCGTAAAAAATGATGCTACTGTGTTGTTAGGATGGCACCAGGGGCTCTTAAATCAGCACCTTAGAGTTCAAATTGCATAGGTCTACTAGGAGGCTACATGTCACAAAGTGCTTTTCGTAGTCTGTCTATAATTCTCAAATTTAATGTACCCCTTCTAGGAAAGCTCAATGGACCCTCTGTGAACTGGCACCATTGGTGAAGCCATACACATGTATATAACCCTTCTTCATTCATCATATGATAAGACTTTGTACCCGCAGGAGGTGCCTCTTCACCCTCCTGTACTCAAATAGTCATATCACCTCTCATTAAACTTCTAATAGCTTTGAAAATGTATATGATTTTGAATTTAAATCAACAAATAGCAACCTGTGAAATATAAATCTTCAATGTTTTGATTCAGTTCTGTCTACGTCAAATTTCAGTAAACCCATCCCCCAATATCAGCACGGTTCGTTAAAGCAACCAATCAATCACTGAAAGCTCTTTACACAGCTCAACCAATCTCAGCACAGTGTTTCACCCCAACCGACCAATACCAGCGTGGCAACATATGAATCAACAACCTGCTCTTAGCAGCGACTCACCCTCCTTTACAATTTCTTCACATTCACTTAAAGCATCAAATCTACTTTTTTATGCAACATAAAATAACAGTCTTTATCTGGCTCTTCTAAAGAAAACAAAACAACAATTCAATACCCTAATATTCAGGTTTTTACAGCCTCCAACTTTTCTCAATCAAAAAGAGTTTGACCCAAACCAATGAAATCTCAATCAGTGGGAAATCACCTGAATAAATTCAGTGTCACTTTTGTGCATCAGATTTCATTAGCACTGACCAATTTTAGTACAATCACAACAAATTGTTTCAGTCCCTGTCTCAAAAGTGCAGCTGGTGATGTTTCACAATCTGCACCACAAATCATTACCAATACAAGAAAACCATAAATCAACTCATTATTTATCTATTCGGGGATTTAGACTACTTCTTAGTCCGATAACCTCTTTATTTTCTTCGACAAACAAGCATAACCATCAGCAGTTCAAAAGCTTCATTAATTCATTCAACACAAATGCACCAATACTAATACTTGAGCAAAACCACATTAATCAATAATCAATTTCGATGCATAACCTTATTGATACTCATACCTCCAATTCAGCAACTGCCTTAGAAATCCACACTCCGTAAATTTTCAAGCTCGGGCTTTGGGCAATGGTCTATGGACACTTATCTATTTCTTTTTATTTAAAGTATTTATAGAGTGCAACACTTACCACCTAGGGTACATCATGGTGGTAGAAAGTTCCCTATTCTTTCAACTGTGAGAACTGAGCAAAGGATTGTGGTCAATACAAAAAAATACCTTCTCCTCTGAAGAGCCATTTTTTTTCTGAAGCAGAGTTAGTTATTGGTAAGCTGAAGATCCAAGGGTAAAGTGTTCCAGTGGGCTGCTGCTAGGTGAGAAACGAGTGGCCGCCCTCTCTAACTTTTTTTATCTGCTTGGCTTTGGCAAGTGCAATGTTATGCAACCTCAGATCGCACACTGGATCATAAAATTCCACGTTAGCTTCTAGAATTCTAGGCCCAGTATTATATAGTGCCTTGTGTATAAGTCAGACAAGCTTGGAACTGGCTCATTTTTGCCTTGGCAACCACTTGTTGGGTTGTCAAAGCATGCTAAAGCCAAGCTATATCTGTCCATATTGCAGATTAGCTAGTTAGCAGTGTCACCTGGAGTCTCGCAAATACATAGTCAGCCATACCCACCTACAGGGCATAAACATAGTCCACTCTATTTGCTATGAGGGCTTGGACTATCGTTCTCCACCAGGTGACCGGTATCCACTTGAACAGCTTTCTCAAGAGTTTGTGGATACCAAAGTCTTTCCTGCAGACATCACAAACTTGGTCCATTATCAACTTGAGATTTTTTGCTGATTTCTTCGGTTTGGGAGCAACTACTTTTGAGGAAGGCCGCAAGACAGTGTTCCAGATCCGGTGGGCCCCTCTGAAGAATAAGATCTCTGCTGTATCAGCATTTAGTTTTAAACAGTGATCTTTCACCCAAATTGCTACTTCAGAGAGGCATTTCGTTAATTTGCCTCGCGTTTCTTCATATTTCTCCCCAATTAATATAAATCAACTGGGTGTTATGTGCAGATGAACAGATCTTGAAACCCAATTTCCTTACAATTTTAGCTAGAGATGAAATTTTACTTCATTTGGGAACTTGTTTTTCTGCCTTTTGAACTTTGCATTATTAACTCTTCATCGTGTCTCAGTCTGGAGATGCATCAGCTGGAGCTGCTTTTGATTTAGAGAAACTGGAGTGCTATACAGTTGCCCAGTTAAAGCAGTTCTGCAAAACCCTTGCATGTCCCATTAAATGCTCCACCAGGAAGGAGGAGCTGCAGAAGCCACTGAGGGCCTGGGTAAGAGCCAAGGAAGCTGAGGGGCATACAGAGGAGGAGGACGAGGAGGAGAAGGTGCAATCCATTCACAATGGTATAGTGGGTGGGCCTGTTATGCCCAGGGAGAGAGTCCAGAGCAGGTAGCAGTGTGTTCTCCAAGAATCTGACACCTGAAGAGTTACATGACAGACAGGCGGAGAGGGAAAACCAATTGGAGCTGGAGAAGCTCAAGCTCAAGATGGAGAGGGGGAGGAAAGAGAGAAAGATGGCGATTGAGGAAAAGAAGATTCTGCTGGCTCATGAGCTTAGCTTGAGGGTGCTAGATCAGAGGAGCCAGTCTAGTAGAGACGGTGGCAGCAATATCACAGTGCAGCCTGAGTGGAGGGTGCACATTCCTAAAGATCTTGTGAAGGATTACAAAAGGGAGGATGACTTATTCTTGCAGTTCAAGGGGTATGAATCTGCTCTCCATATGAATCTGGTCCCTGAAGCTCATTGGGGTGGGGGGTGGGTCTGTGGAAGAACTTTGAGGTAGAGGGGAGGGATACTCTGACATCTTTAGGGGATCCTCAGGAACTCACCTACTCTATTGTGAAGGAAGCCCTACTCACAAGGTATGGTCTCACCCCTGAGCAGTATAAGAAAAGTTTAGGTCCTATAAGAGGAAGGAATCCCAAACATGGATGGAATGTGTTGATTCATTCTGTAGGTCACTGGATGGTTGGGTGAAGGGCAGTAAGGTGACAACGTTTGAGGGGCTTTACAATTTGATTGCTTGTTTTCCAGAGCTGCGCCAGCACCCAATTGACAGCAAGCTGATTGACCCCAGGAAGCTTGCGCAGGAAGTGGACCACTGGGAGAGCACCAGGGTCCAGAAGAGGTATGGGGGAGACCATGTCAAGGGTGGGCAGGGTCCCTCTCAGAAGAAAGGGGATAAACAGGGGGAGTTCTCTAAAGGGCCCCAACCTATTTCCCAAGGTCAGGATTCCCAACCTCCAGTGAGAAGAGGCCATGGTTCTCCAAAGGGGGACCTGTGGAAGGGGGTCTCCCACGTAAGTGTTATGCTTGTGACCAGGGGGGACGCCAAATACCCCAAGAGTACACCGGCAGCCACTGGTGCGCCGTCCCAGGGTTTGGCTATTGTAGCGCTTGGGGAGGAGTTGGTTCCAGGTGGGTGGGAGCCAGCTGAGATGACCCTTGTCTCACTATGGGACAGTAAGATGGTCCAGAGAACCCTAGTGCCTGAGAACACTAAAACGTACAGGCAGGAGGTGACCATCAATGAACAGAGGGTGGAGGCTCTGAGAGACATAGGAGCCAGTGTGACTACAGTGAGGAGTCACCTGATGTCTGAAGAGCAGATAGATCCCCGGGTACTTCACCAAGTAGTTGCAGTGGACAACTCAGGGTGCTGGTGCAGAGTGGCGCAGGTTCCCTTTGAATTGGGGGGGGTCTCAGGTTCCTTGAAGGTAGCTGTGAGTCCAACCATGCCTGTAGATTGTTTGCTTGCCAATGACCTGGAGGATTCCCCTTGGAAGGAGGTGGAACACAGGTCACACTTGGAGATGTTGGGTCTGCCTGGGTGGGTATGCGTATCCAACAGGTCAATGGCAGCCCGTTCAGGGTGGTCAGGAGCCCCTGGAGCCTGAAACAGTAGCACAGGGGACCGCCAAAAAGAGGAAGGGCAAAGGGGTGTGGGAAACTGGCCCCCAGAAATTGCCACAGTCCAGGAGGAGGCGGAGCCTGAGGGTGATGCCCTGGGGCCTACAGGGGAACAGGCAGCTGAACTGAGGGAGGTCCCTCAGCTGTCACAGTGGCAGCAGTAAGGGGACCCACGAGGGAGGCATTCTATGAGGCACAGAAGACATGCCCTACTCTAGTGGGTTTGTGGCAGCAGGCTGCAGACCAGGCGGCTGGCAAGGAGCCAGGATCTTACCTCTACTGGGAGGACAGCCTCCTGTATAGTAAGCTTAAGGTTCCTGAGCCTGGGTCCACTTGTGTGCTGGTGGTACCCCAGTGCTTCAGGACCTTCCTACTGGGGTTGGCTCGTGATGTGCAGGACAGGACCTTTGAATGGCTTGTCACCCACTTCTACTGGCCCCTAATGTGCAGGCACTCAGATGCTCATTGTAGGTCTTGCCAAACTTGTCAGGCAAGCAGCAAGAGTTGGGGGAAATGTAAGGCTCCCCTCCAACCTTTTCCTTTAGTTAGTACCCCCTTTGAAAGGGTTGGTATTGAAATCATGGGGCCTCTGGATCCCAAGACAGCCATGGGCAACAGGTTCATCCGGGTCTTGGTGGACCATGCCACCCGGTACCCAGAAGCTATTCCTCTCAGGTCAATCACTTCCCCTGTGGTGAGTCGTGCATTGATGGGGGTTTTTACCTGCATGGGGTTCCTCAAGGAAGTGGTTTCTGATAGGGGTACCAACTTCATATCTACTTATATGAAGTCTCTGTAGAAGATGTGTGGGGTAACGTATACGTTCACCACACCTTACCAACCCCAAAGCAATGTTCTGGTTGAGAGATTCAACCACACCTTGAAGGGCATGATAATGGGCCTGTCAGAGCCCTTGAAGTGGCAGTGGGCCGTCCTCTTGCCATGCCTTCTGTTCGCTTACAGGGAGGTACCTCAATAGGAACTTGGCTTTAGTCCTTTTGAGCTAATCTATGGCCACCCTGTGAGGGGACCTCTAAGTATGATGAAGGAGGCTTTGGAAAAAGCTCCTAGTAAGCCCCCCCAGTATGTATTCAGTTACATGTTGGCTTTGAGAAACCAGACTGCCCTCTTCAGGGGTCTCGCATAGGAGAACCTAGAAGCAAGCCCGGAGGATATGAAACACTGGTATGACCAGAATGCCACTCTGGTCGAGTTTCAACCTGGTCAGAAAGTGTTGGTGATGGCACCAGTGGAGCCTAGAGCGCTCCAGGACAAGTGGACCGGGCCATTTGAGGTAGTGGAGCGCAAGAGTGAAGTCACCTACCTGGTGGACTTGCAGACTCCCAGGAACCCTTTGAGGGTCCTGCACGTGAACCGGCTCCAGCCACACTTTGAGCAGACTGAATTGTCCATGCTCCTAGCGACAGATGATGGGGTGGAGGAGGAGAGTGAGCCTCTCCCTGATCTCCTGTCTGCAGGAGAGAAAGATGGGTCTGTGGAGGGAGTGAACCTCTCCCCGTCCCTGACTGCAGAATAGCAGAGGGACTGTCGCCAGGTGCTGGGACAGTTCGCCTCACTGTTCTCGTTGATTCCCGGGGTCACACACTTGTGCACCCATGATGTGGACATTGGCAACACGTTTGATATAACGTCTGGGTGCTGACAGATTGCCTTGACTGTGGGGGTCAAGGAGAGGTCTGCATTTTCTACCCCAGATAGGGCAGGGTTCTGTGGTGTATTTGGGGCAACAGGTGGGAAGTGGCCAGGTGGCACCCCTACAGCCAAAGATTGACTCCATTCTGGCTTTGGAGCCTCCGAAGACCCGGACTGAGATGAGAGCCTTTTTAGGCCTCACTGGCTACTTCAGGAGCTTTGTCAAGGGGTATGACACCATTGTTACCACCTTGACTGAGTTGACTTCCAAGAAGCAACCAAAGAAGGTGATCTGGACAGAAGCTTGCCAGGTGACTTTTGATGCAGAGAAGGCTGCCATGTGCACAACACCTGTGCGGACGGCACCTGACTATTCCAAGGTGTTTGTTGTGCAAACAGACACCTCATAGCATGGTATAGGAGCAGTACTGTCACAGCTTAATGAAAATGGCCTAGATCAACCTGCAGCCTTCATTAGCAGGAGGTTACTTCCCAGAGAACGTGGGTGGAGTGCCATGGAGCGTGAAACTTTTGCTGTGGTCTGGGCCCTGAAGAAGCTAAGACCCTACTTGTTTGGGACTCACTTCCGGGTTCAGACTGACCACAGGCCCCTCAGATGGTTAATGCAGATGAGGGGTGAGAATCCAGAACTATTGAGGTGGTCCATTTCCCTACAGGGGATGGACTTTACGGTGGAACACCGCCCTGGCACAGAACACACCGATGCAAATGGTCTGTCCAGATTCTTCCGCTTAAGTGATGAGAACTCCCATGAGGTTGGGGGGGGACATATGTTAGACTTGGCATCCTTGGCGTGGTCTCCTCTAACGTTTTGCCTCTGTTTCCCAGGTTGTTGATGTGTGCTGGACTCTGTGTTTGCTGTTTTTTTTACTCTGAGCACTTTACCATTGCTACCCAGTGCTATAGTGCAAGTGCTTCTATGTAAAATATATGTGTAATTGGATTTCCAGGATTGGCATATTTGATTTACTGGTAAGTCCCCAGTATAGTGCACTAGAGGTGCCCAGGGCCTGTAAATCAAATGCTACTAGTGGGCCTGCAGCACTGGTTGTGCCACCCACATTAGTAGCCCTGTAAACATAGCTCAGACCTGCCATTACAGTATCTGTGTGTGCAGTTTTTAACTGCCAGTTCGACTTGGCAAGTGTACCCACTTGCCAGGCCTAAACCTTCCCTTTTCTTACATATAAGACACCCCTAACCTAGGCCCTAGGTAGCCCCATGGGCAGGGTGCAGTGTATGTTAAAGGTGGGACATGCACTTATGTGTTTTATATATCCTGACAGTAGAATACTGCCAAATTTGTTTTTTACTTTTGCAAGGCATATCTCTTTCATATGTTAACATGGGGGCAACCTTTAAATATGATTAAAGTGTAGATTCCCTTTGGGAGCAGATGGACATGTGGAGTTTGGGGTCTCTGAACTCACAATTCAAAAATACATCTTTTAGTAAAATTGGTTTTGAGATTGTGTATTTGAAAATGCCACTTTTAGAAAGTAGGCATTTTCTTGCTTAAACCATTCTGTGACTCTGCCTGTTTGTGGATTCCCTGTCTGAGTTAGTTTGACAGTTGGGCTGTTCGCACCTCTCTCTAGACAGTGACACAAAGGGAGCTGGGGTGTAGCCTGCATAACCTGATGAGCCATCTGTGCTAGGAGGGGGGGGGAGGAGTGGTCACTTACACCTGAAAGGGTTGTGCCTGCCCTCATACAATGCAGTCTCCAACCCCCTGGTGTGTGTCTGGGGCCTGGCCTGGGCAAGACAGGATCTCAAAAACAAGAGAGACTTTCCTTTGAAGTAGGCCTACTTCAAAGGCCAAAATGGGTGTAAGGAGAGCACCCAAACCCTTACAAAATTAGATCACTTCTGGACATCAAAAGGAACCTTGCCAAAGAGAAGAGCTGAGGAGAAGTGTTGCCCTGCCTGTGACTGTGTTTTGTGGAACTATCCTGCAGTTGCTGCTTCTGCCTATGAAAGGTGGTAAAGACTGGACTTTGTTTTGTATTCCTGCTTGTGAAGAAACTCCAAAGGCTTGACCTGAGCTTGCCTCCTGTTGTTGAAGTCTCATGGCCATCAAAACTTCCCCTGCCAGCACCTGGACTCTCTGCTGAGACTCCTGCCCTTCCAAGTGGTGCCCTCTCCAGTTCCTGGACCCTTGAAAGGTGAAGCTGGCAGTCCAAGACTGAAAATTCACGCAAAGACTGCCGTGTGGGGAAATTTTCGATGCACTTTCCGAGACACGGCTGAGAAATGCTTTATCTGTATTGTGGCTGGAAGAGCGACGCATGTGGCTTTAGAAATGACACGCAACGCCCTCTGACGGAGGCTGTTAACGTCGCAACTCCACATAGCGCGGTTTTCTGATACCGTGCAACCGGATTTTCGATGAAACCTCGCTGGGCGCAGAACACCAACGCAAAGCCTGTCCGGACCCGAGGTGCCTGTTCGGATTGACACATCGCTCTCCTGCAGAGAGGAAAAACAACGCACGGCAACCCGACCGGAGGAGGAACGATGCACGGTCTTGCTTGCAAGTGAGAAATCAGCGCATCGCTGGCCTTTTCCAATGCACACTCGCCCATGTGGTGTTATTTTGATGCAACCTAGGTACTATTTCATGCTAACAGTGTTAGCACTGTTTTCTAAGGATTTAAGACTCTTTTTGCTTTTTAATTCATAACTTGACTTGTGTATGGTGGATTTTTGTTATTCTGGTCTTGTTTTCTTTAGATAAATATCACCTATTTTTCTAGACCTGCGTTGTGTCATTTTTTAGTGTTTTCACTGAGTTACTGTGTGTGCTGGTACAAATACTTTACACCTAGACTCTGAAGTTAAGCCTGTCTGCTTGTGCCAAGATACCAAGGGGATGAGCGGGGGTTAACTGAGGGTGATTCTCCTTTACCCTGACTAGAGTGAGGATCCTTGCTTGACAGGCCTGACTGCCAACCAAAGACCCCATTTCTAACAGAGTCGGACTCAAAGAGAAGCCTTGAGGGACTTCACATTTAAATATGTGGGAGCTCGATCCGAAAGTGCTCAACTAGACTGTTTGCATTCTGTTCTTAAGAATAGGTAAGGTTCTAGAATAGAGGCCAATTTCATGGAGTTTTTTAATCAGTAGGTTATGGGAGACGGTGTCAAAAGCTGCCGACAGGTCAAGTAGAACCAGGGATCATGGCGGCAGCCTTGCCCTGATCAACTACAGTCCTGATATCGTCTATCACCCCTAAAAGAGTGGACTCAGTGCTATCTTGGAACAACTTTTCATTACTACTGCTCCTCTTTCTCATTACGTAAACCACCCTCTTGCTGCTAACTTTGGTGGAGCAGGGACTTTAGTTAAATATTTGATTTCTGGTGTCGTCTTGTCAACTCATCTGGACAAAAATCCCTACTTTCTCAAATAGACCAAGTCGACAAACCTTTGTTATGGGTTAGATTAATCAGAAGCTGCAGATAAAAATCAACTAATTATCACAGTTTCAATTTTAATCTTTTGGGAGTCAATGATGAGAGTTGGAGTGAGTTTCAAAGCTTTCTTTAAATTATTTTAGGAAGTAAATCTTTATTGTTCAGTATCAGAAATAATCAATCAATTGATAGTCAATATAAATCATTAATATCAGAGCAAGTGCATGAGAAGAATTCCAAAAAGAAAAAGCCCCATTCCAACCGATAAAGAATGAGAAAATAGCATTTGTTAGAACCCATAAGGAGCTCTAAATCAAGAGATGAAAGCATGTAGCTTTTAACATTAAGGCGGTCATTCCAACCCTGGCGGTCCGAGACCGCCAGGGTTGGGGACCGCGGGAGCACCGCCAACAGGCTGGTGGTGCTCCCATGGGCATTCTGACCGCGGCGTTACAGCCGCGGTCAGAAACGGAAAACCGGCGGTGTACCGCCGGTTTTCCGCTGCCCTGGGGAATCCTCCATGGCGGCGCAGCTTGCTGCGCCGCCATGGGGATTCTGACCCCCATACCGCTATCCTGTTCCTGGCGGTTTCGGCCGCCAGGAACAGGATGGCGGTATGGGGTGTCGTGGGGCCCCTGGGGGCCCCTGCAGTGCCCATGCTAAAGGCATGGGCACTGCAGGGGCCCCCTAACAGGGCCCCACAAAGATTTTCAGTGTCTGCCATGCAGACACTGAAAATCGCGACGGGTGCAACTGCACCCGTCGCACCCCTTCCACTCCGCCGGCTCCATTCGGAGCCGGCATCCTCATGGAAGGGTGTTTCCCGCTGGGCTGGCGGGCGGCCTTCTGGCGGTCGCCCGCCAGCCCAGCGGGAAACCCAGAATAACCGTGGCGGTCTTCTGACCGCGCAGCGGTATTCTGGTGGCTCCCGCCGGCTCTGCGGTTACCGCGGCCGGCGGGAGTCAGAATGACCCCCTAAATGTCAAATATTAATCAAAGCAAAACTTCCTACTATGAGAGGGTCAGGAAAATCAGTAGAGTCTCAGAGCAGCATGGATTCAGTCAGGGGAAATGAAAAGGGCCTCTCTGAATGAATCTGGGAAGCATCTGGAAAGGGCTCTGCAAAAAGGCTGAAAGGGTCTGCATAGAGAGGATCTAGGAACACAAACTTTTATAGTGTTTACATCTCAGCCGAGTTGAAACATATTGTTGCAGTCTTCAGTCAGCTCATCCAATCAGCTAGCGGTGTTATCATGGGAACAGGAAAGCTTCCGCCGTCTAAGCAGTCAAGAGACAGTGAGTCACAGATATTAAACTTTAGAATGAAACATTATATGAAACGTTTTGTAAGTCACAGAAGAGTTCTCACCACTTACTTAATTTAGGATAACTATAGTTCATGGTTAGGCCTCTGCATGACACCATGAGCTCATAAGGTTCTCATGCATCTGAACTAACAAGACTTATTGTTCATACAGAGACGTTCTACAGTAAATTAAACATTTTAATACATCATTGTATTCTATTAAAACTATGCCTATGGGAAAGTCATAATCTAACATTTTCTATTATGTCTTTCTCTTCCCAGCCTATTTGTGTCATTGAAAGTGTAACATTTCACATTGTTGTTTTAGGTCATGTTTGATAAAAGAAAAATGTTTTCTGCAGTTATTTCAACTCAATACTTGTAAAAGCCTAGTGCTCCCACTTGCTTTCAGAAATATACCTTTTCGTCCTAGGCCTACACATTATTTCTACATGCTAATTGCATTAATTTTCTTTATTTAAAATGCTTCTGCAGGAGTGTCCCCATGGAGAAGGTTCGTATCTCACTGAGACCGGGATTTTGTATTTGCATAAATCCCTAAAATGTGATTAATCTTGCCTTAATAGAAACCAAAATAAAAAAAGTTAAAAGAGAGCAATTGTAAAGAAAATGTTAGGTAATTGTTAACCTTTCTTTCTAAATCAAATGAAAATGATTGGGTTGGATGCCAGTGAGTACAAATAGCTACCTGAAAGCTTAAGAAGTGGAGTTTTTTCAGAAATATTACACTGAATGATTACTGAATGACGGAAAGTGGTGTTTGTGTTATGACATCTTTCTTTGATTTGAGGTTTGAGAAGATAGAATGCCAATGTAGGAAGAGGAGAAAGAAGGGTCCATGAACGGATGGGACCAATTTAAATGGTTATGTATGTATTATATGTACAAGAGAGCCATTTTAGCAGAGTATATATTTGGTACCATGGAAGAGTGGTAGATGGGAAAGTGTTTGTAGTGGTCAAATGAGAGATTATGTATGATTCCCAGACAGAATTCAGTTGGACTGAGAAAAGACTTACAGTGAAGTTATATCTAGACAATGTGTGGATGATCAGATTAGCTGCCAACTATGGTAACCCTAATCCTTAACCAGAGCTCAGTGTGTGTGTTTAGTATTGAAAACATTTCCTGATTTTTTTTTTCTCATCAGTGATGTAACAGGGTACAATAAATCCCCCAATTTACTTGTGTAGACCCTGGCCAAAGGACAGGCAATCTCTTCCTTCTCAATATTTCCCCAAAATTTCACTTAGGTCAATGTCGGTGAACAAATATCAAGGCAAGGGAAAAGTCTTGATAGGGAAAGGGAAACTGTAATTTACATAGGCCTCATATCATTTAAATGAAGGAAATGGTAGTGGGATTAAAGATTTATTAAAAATATATTCCTAATCCAAATTGAATTGCAATGCTTGATGTAAATTGTTGGGGAGCAGCTCCTTGAGACCTAGTCAACTTGTTGCTGCTTGTTTCTGTGTTTCATGCGCAGCAGCTCCAGTTCCTTTAGCCCAAAGAGCCCTTTAGCCCCCCCCCCAAAAAAACAGAAGAGGTTTAACATGCGCTGGACCTAGAAATATCTAGTTTTCTTAAGGGCAGATACATCGTTTTCTGTCTTAGGGACTTTCTTGACTCTCTGGGTTCAGAGGATAAGTTTCACATGCTCTGTAACGGTTATTTTATCAGTCTCTTCTCAAAATATTTATCAGATTGTTTCAACAATTCAGGTCATCAATTTTCTTCAGGTCACTTCAAAATACTGACTTGGAACTTCCCTATCAAAACATAAAGACAGAAACTCGTGCTGCCATTCGTTTGTAGTTGCATATGCCCATTCAGGACCGACGTATCTCCGACTTGCTATTCTTTTTCTCTTCAACTTTCGATCGCCATTCAGCTCTCTTTCACTCAGTTCTTTTCTTGTGGCATCTACTTCTTCCTCTATTGTTTGATTGACAATCACTTCTTTCCTTTTCTCCACTTGCGACTTCGCCCACTTATCTCCGTTTCGTGTACCCTCTGTTAGTATTCTCTTCAGGATTGGACTTGCACCCTTTTCCTTCTCTGTGGTGTTTTCTCTTGAAGGACCTGCAACAGGTTCAGGAGGAGTCACATCACCTTGACTTTGATCCAGCTCAACTCCTTCCCCTTCTTGGCTGGCACTTGCTCTATTTGTCTCTCGGAATTGTCTGCTTCTGGGAGAGCCCGCTCAGTACTTGGCTCTCCTGCTGGTTCAGTTGTGATAGGTTCCTCAGCACCCTCCTGGAGGTCTTCACTTTCATCTCTCACGGGGGTGATAGAACCATACTCAATAAGCTCAGTTTCAGCTTCAGTTCTTCCTTTGCTCCTTTTCCTGTTCTGGTGCTGTAATTTGTCTCAGAGTTGTCAGTACTCTCAACAACGCTTCTTCATGATCTAGTGGACATGCTACTTTCTTCGTGTGACTCGCGTGAATCCAATTCGGAATCCCAGCACACTTCACAGCTGTCGTAGTCATTAGAACCACTTGATATGGTCCCTTCCAATGAGGCTCCAAGCATGTCTTGCGAACATGTTTTCGGACAACAACCCAGTCTCCAACTCTCAGGTTGTGTCCTGGATCATGGATCGGTGGCAGTGTGGTAGCCTCCACATGCTGAGAGAAAGAGCGGACTACATCAGCCAGACCCTTGCAGTAATCCAACACCATATTATCTGTAATGTTGACAAGTACATTTGCTGGAACAGCTGGCAACCTCATTCCTCTGCCCATGAGAATCTTGTGGGGCAACAATCCTGTCTTCCTGTCATGTGTGTTTCTCATTGACATCAACACCAAAGGCAATGCATCTGGCCATTTCAGAATTGTGGCTCCACACATTTTTGCAATTCTTGATTTCAAGGTACCATTCATCTGCTCCAACACTCCTGATACTTCAGGGCGGTAGCTATAATGCAACCTCTGTTCAATGTTCAATGCTGCACACAGCAGTTTAATCACATCAGTATTGAAGTGTGTTCCCCTATCTGGTTCTAAAGAGATCAGAAATCCGAAACATGGTATCAGTTCCCTAAGCAACAATTCTGATACTGTGAAGCTATCATTTCTCTGTGTAGGGTACGCTTCAATCCAATGACAAAAAATGCACGCAATCACCAACACGTATCTCAAACCTCCACATGCAGGCATTTCAATGAAATCCAATTGCATTCTGCTGAATTTTCTTCCAGTCGCGTATCTCTAATGTCAGGTCTTGGTTTACTGCACAACTCAGTTACTTCAAGACAATTATGTCCAACATCTTCCTCTTTCTCAATTTAAATGGTGTCACTTGGAAGTAGAGTTGCCGGGTTCAGTACTGCACATCTTTTCAGTGTCACATTTGGAGCACCAAAAATACTCGTCTCATATCTTGTCAGTCTAGCACCAGTCAAGTATTGGGTTTTCGTTCTTGTCAGTAAAATCTCAAGCGAGTGAGGGACCATTACAGTCAGGGGATATCCCATCACTACTCCTTCACACTGTGAAAGACTCTGACCAACTGCGGCAACTGCACGCAAACAACCTGGTAAGGCTGCTGCGAATGGGGCCCCAGTAGCTGAAAAATATGCTACTGGGCGATGAGCACCTCCATGGACCTGAGTCAAGACAGAAAATGAACATGCATCACGCCCATGACAAAACAATGTGAATGGCTTTGTGTAGTCAGGCATTCCCAACGCTGGAGCTCTGCACAAACTCTCTCTCAATTCAGTGAACGCTTTCATCTGATCTTCATTTTACGCTATGGGGTCTGTGACATCTTTATGGGTCAACTTCTGCACTGGTTTTGTGATGTCTGAAAAATCCGGAATCCATTGGCAACAATAACCCACCATTCCCAACTACTGTGAACCACTCTGCGTTGCATGGAATCTGGAACATTATTACAGCTGGGTTGGGCACTACGGGACAACATTTGACCACTATGTCATTTATTTTTCTCAAATCCTGAACAATTCGAACTTTTCCACATGGCTTCTTCAAACCCATTATCGGTGAATTACACGGACTGCTCAACACCTCCTTCAAAACTCCCTGCTTCACAAAATCTGCAATTATCTGAGCCACCTTCATCAAGACATCTTGTGGCATATTATGCTGGGGAAGCTGCGGAAACTCTGCATTCGGCTTTAAGGTAACCTTAATCGACTCCACTCCTTTGATTAAACCCACTTCTTTCCCTGTTATGTCCCACATGTTCTCTTGTACTGTTCTCTACAAGTCGGAATTAAGTTCTTTTACTGTGAACATCAGGAAAAACTCAATCAAGGCATACTCCTCATTTGTAGTTTCACACTCGGGTTCTGGGGCTGGGTCTTCCTCATCATCACTATTTGTCTGGATCTCAGTTCCATCAGTTGAACAAGTAATCAAACACTTTGGGCCTGATTACGACTTTGGCAGAGGGGGTTAATCCGTCCCAAATGTGACGGATATCCCGCCCGCCGAAATACGAGTCCATTATATCCAATGGGACTCGCAATACGGCAGGCAGGATATCCGTCACATTTGGGACGGAATAACCCCTAATCAGGCCCTTTGTCTTACACAGTAAGGGCCAGATGTGGCAAAGGGTTTTTCCCATTCTGTGTCGATGGGTAAATGTGTTCGTACATATGGCCCTAAATCCCTTCCCAGTAAGGACACTGGGCATGAATCACAGACTACGAATTTATGCAGTCCCTGAAAATTGCCAATCTCAACTTGCACTGGATCTGTAATTGGGTTTGTAACATACTGATTCACTACTCCTACAACCTAAACTGTTCGATCTGAAAGGGGCAAATTTCTTCTGCACTTCTCACTGTAGAGCGTGTAGCTCCTGTGTCTACCAAAAAATAAAACTTTGTGACCCACAACCTTTCCTCTCACATAGGGTCCTCTCTGATCCACTTCTAAGGAAGCTGCAAGCACACATGGCTCGTCATCCAAATTATCATTCATCCAGTCACCAATTATTTAATTCTCACTATGTAATGGGAATTGGTGTACTGTATTACTACTTCTGTCTTGTCTCTGACCTGTTGAAAAAGCATCATCTGTTGCTGCTCCATCGAGGCTTGAGGTATCTGCATTTGCTGTTTAGATACCATGGTAATCTGCTGCTGCATCAGCTGCAACTGCGATACATGTGCATGGGGCATTTGCACCTGTTGCACATGCTGAAAATTCTGCATTTGATTCACATTGTTCTGGAAGTTTGGATTAGGACCCCTTAATCTCGGTCCTCTCATAGTCTGAAATGCATTTACGTCATTATCTTGCTGAACAACACCCTCTTGCACCATTATCGGACATTCCCGCTTCCAGTGTCCGACGGCCCTGCAGATGTGACACGGCAATAACTTCTTCATTCCCTGCACATCATTCTGAACCACTACAGTGTTCAAATCTGTACCACAATTCATATTGCCTCCATGACCTCTACCTCTCATTTGAAGCTGGAACATAACATTTCCCTGCTGTTGTGGCATCTGTTGCACAAAAGTTCCATGTACTCCTGTTTGAGCTGCCTTAATCTGCATCTGTAGGAAAGTACCATCTTGCCTGGCATGTTACCCCCATATTTCACTGTATATATGTTGTTTTAGTGTATGTGTCACTGGGACCCTGCCAGCCAGGGCCCAAGTGCTCGTAAGTGTGCCCTGTATGTGTTCCCTGTGTGATGACTAACTGACTCACTGAGGCTCTGCTAACCAGAACCTCAGTGGTTATGCTCTCTCTGCTTTCTAAATTGTCACTAACAGGCTAGTGACCAATTTCACCAATTCACATTGGCATACTGGAACACCCTTATAATTCCCTATTGGGGTTCCAGGAGATCCCTATGGGCTGCAGCATTTCTTTTGCCACTCATAGGGAGATCTGACAATTCTTACACAGTCCTGCCAGTGCAGCCTGAGTGAAATAACGTCCATGTTATTTCATAGCCATTTACCACTGCACTTAAGTAACTTATAAGTCACCTATATGTCTAACCTTCACCTGGTGAAGGTTGGGTGCAAAGTTACTTAGTGTGTGGGCACCCTAGCACTAGCCAAGGTGCCCCCACATCGTTCAGGGCAAATTCCCCGGACTTTGTGAGTGCGGGGACACCATTACACGCGTGCACTGTACATAGGTCTCTACCTATTTACAGCGTCACAATGGTAACTCCGAACATGGCCATGTAATATGTCTAGGATCATGGAATTGTCCCCCCAATGCCATTCTGGCATTGGGGGGACAATTCCATGACCCCTCCGGGTCTCTAGCACAGAACCCGGGTATTGCCAAACTGTCTTTCCCGGGGTTTCACTGCAGCTGCTGCTGCTGCCAACCCCTCAGACAGGTTTCTGCCCTCCTGGTGTCCAGCCAGGCCTGGCCCAGGAAGGCAGAACAAAGGACTTCCTCAGAGAGAGGGTGTTACACCCTCTCCCTCTGGAAATAGGTGTCAGGGCTGGGGAGGAGTAGCCTCCCCCAGCCTCTGGAAATGCTTTGATGGGCACAGATGGTGCCCATCTCTGCATAAGCCAGTCTACACCGGTTCAGGGATCCCCCAGCCCTGCTCTGGCACAAAACTGGACAAAGGAAAGGGGAGTGACCACTCCCCAGACCTGCACCTCCCAGGGGAGGTGCCCAGAGCTCCTCCAGCGTGACCCAGACCTCTGCCATCTTGGATTCAGAGGTGTGCTGGCACACTGGACTGCTCTGAGTGGCCAGGGCCAGCAGGTGACGTCAGAGACTCCTTCTGATAGGCTCTTACCTGTGTTACTAGCCTATCCTCCTTCCTAGGTAGCCAAACCTCCTTTTCTGGCTATTTAGGGTCTCTGCTTTGGGGAATTCTTTGGATACCGAATGCAAGAGCACACCAGAGTTCCTCTGCACTTCTCTCTTCACCTTCTGCCAAAGGATCGACCACTGACTGCTCAGGACGCCTGCAAAACCGCAACAAAGTAGCAAAGACGACTACTGCAACCTTGTATCGCTTCATCCTGCCGGCTTTCTCGCCTGTTTCCTGGTGGTGCATGCTCTGGGGGTAGCCTGCCTCCTTCTTGCACCAGGAGCTCTGAAGAAATCTCCCGTGGGTCGACTGAATCTTCTCCCTGCAACCGCAGGCAACAAAAGACTGCATCTTTTCTCTGGGTCCCCTCTCAGCACGACGAGCATGGTCCCTGGAACTCAGCAACTCTGTCCAAATGACTCCCACAGTCCAGTGACTCTTCAGTCCAAGTTTGGTGGAGGTAAGTCCTTGCCTCCCCATGCTAGACTGCATTGCTGGGTACCGCGTGATTTGCAGCTGCTCCGGCTCCTGTGCACTCTTCCAGGATTTCCTTCGTGCACCGCCAAGCCTTGGTGCCCAACACTCCAACCTGCAGTGCACAACCTTCTGAGTTGTCCTCCAGCGTCGTGGGACTCCCTTTTCTGACTTCGGGTGGACTCCGGTTCACTCCTCTTCCAAGTGCCTGTTCTGGTACTTCTGCGGGTGCTGCCTGCATCTGTGAGGGCTCCTTGACTTGCTGGGCGCCCCTCTGTCTCCTCATCCAAGTGGTGATATCCTGGTCCCTCCTGAGCCACAGCAGCATCCAAAAACCCTAACCTCGACCCTTGCAGCTAGCAAGGCTTGTTTGCAGTCTTTCTGCAAGCTTCTTCACGACATGGGACATCCATCCTCCAAAGGGGAAGTTCCTAGTCCTCTTCGTTCTTGCAGAATCCACAGCTTCCTCCACCCAGTGGCAGCTTCCTTGCACCTTTAGCTGGCATTTCCTGGGCATCTGCCCTCTCTCGACATTGTCGTGACTCTTGGACTTGGTCCCTTTGTTTCACAGGTACTCAGGTCCGGAAATCCACTGTTGTTGCGTTGCTGGTGTTGGTCTTCCTTGCAGAATCCCCTCACGACTTCTGTGCTCTTTGGGGTTTGTGGGTGCACTTTACACCTACCTTACAGGGTCTTGGCGTGGTCTATTTTTCTAACCCTCACTGTTTTCTTACAGTCCCAGCGACCCTCTACAAGCTCACATAGGTTTGGGGTCCATTCGTGGTTCGCATTCTACTTTTGGAGTACATGGTTTGTGTTGCCCCTATACCTATGTGCTCCTATTGCAATCTACTGTAATTTTACATTGCTTGCATTACTTCCTTTTGCTATTACTGCATATTTTTGGTATTGTGTACATATATCTTGTGTATATTGGCATCCTCATACTGAGGGTACTCACTGAGATACTTTTGGTATATTGTCATAAAAATAAAGTACCTTTATTTTTAGTATATCTGTGTATTGTGTTTTCTTACGATATTGTGCATATGACACCAGTGGTATAGTAGGAGCTTTGCATGTCTCCTAGTTCAGCCTAAGCTGCTCTGATATAGCTACCTTCTATCAGCCTAAGCTGCTAGAAACACCTCTTTTACACTAATAATGGATAACTGGACCTGGTACAGAGTGTAAGTACCCCTTGGTATCCACTACAAACCAGGCAAGCCTCCTACAGCATCACCATCACTTTCTCCTTAAACTTTTTGTGCTTCAATTCAATCTCATCACTGCAGTATTTCGCATACTGCAACACCTCATCAATTGGTTTCGCTTGCCAGCAAATCACATTACTCTTAATCATCTGACCTATCTCAGGTCTCAGACCCTCCACAAACCTAAACACGAAATGCAGCATGTCTTTCGGCTCAATCGCTTCCTTGCCACTATACTCCTTGAATGCCTTCAACAATCTCTCATAGTATGGTTGTATTGATTCCTTCACCTCCTGCACTGTCCTGTCAATTCTCTGCCAATCAATGTTTTTGGGTGAAATCCTCGTCTTCAGGAATTCAATCACCTTATAATAATGTTTCATTACCTCAGGAGATGGTGCAGCTGCATTCTTATCCCTCTCTGGCTCACTTATTGGCCAATCTACGGCTCTCTTACACTCGATCCACAAGTCTGCAGTAACCACTATTTCCAATAAAGTATTCAAGCCTTCCCACAAACATTTCGAGAGCTTCACAAATCTGTCCATCTGCTGATACCACTCAACCGGATTTTCCCTCAGCTTTGGATAATCGTTTGTGAATGACAGAATATCACTCCTATGCCAAGGGACATGAATAAACTGCCCCCTGGGATCTCTCTCATTGGTAAAATCTTTACTGGATCCTTGCCCTATCTTACATTCTCAGACACCTCTGTAGAATCTTGTTTCCTTTTATCCTTCTTCTTTGCCTATCTGCCTTCCCACTTCTCTAATGCTCCCCAAACCTGAGCACTCTGCAGTAATTCCTTAAGGTGTGCTTTCATTGCGGCTGACCTCTTATGTTCACAATCCTTTGCCTCAAAATCCAATCTTTAGCTTCTCTTCAGATGCTTCATTTTCTAAATTTGTATGGCATGCTTTTCAGCCAAATCTGCTAATCTCTGATGTACCTTGCTCACCTCTCTTGTAATTGGAAAATGGGTTATTGGTAGGGCAGGTAGGTACCTACACCTAGCAACAAGCCACTAACCTCCACATAGGTACAGTTAGGTCTCAGTAAATTAATCCCAGCTCAACCCTTGGTAGCTTGGCAACGAGCGTCAAGGCTTAACTTAGGAGACAAAGTGTAAAGCATTCAAATATCACAAAACAGTAATTAAATAAAACACAGGAAACAGTTTAAAAATCCAAAACCAATTTATAAAAATAGTTTATATTTTTATCTTTAAAATGACACAAAAACGATTAAAATCGGTTCAGGGGAACCGGAGATATGATTTTTTAAAGAATTATTACTTTTCTAGCGCTTAGAGACAAAAAGCGCCAATCGGGTCATCTGGTTGCACCTCGACCGGGGTAAAGTCAAACTTTCAGGCCGACCGCGATGGAGCCCTGCTCGGCTACAGGTCGCGGGAGGCCTCGGTTAAAAAGTTACCTTCTGACTTAGTCTTTATTTTGAAGTTTTTCTTCACCGGGAAGAACCTGCCAGTTGAATCCGACCTCCGGGAGCCCCATAAGCGATGTGGGTTTCCTCGGTGGAGACTTTTACCTTCGGACTTAGTCGTTTTTTCGAGATGAAAATCCTTCGACCGGGGTAAACCTGGATCTTGATCCGACGTCCATGGAGCCCTTCTCGGATACGATGGCTGGGAGGTCCCGGTCAACTTTTTACGTTCGGACTTAGTCTCTTTTTTGGATGTTTTTCTTTACCGGGACGAACCACGAAGTCAGGCCGGGTCGCGGTTGAGGCAAGCCGGCTAGAATTTCCGCGGCGGGTCGATCCCTCTCTGGAGCTTTTTTCCAAAAATTCTCAAATCTTTTCCAAACTTCTGGGGCTTCACCCAGATGTTCTTTTAAGGTTCTTTTGGGGTCCACAGCTCACCCCAAGGGTCCAGAAGTTCCGTGATGGTCCTTGGGGGGTGTGGACTTCAACTCCCAGAATGCACCTGGCGCAAACTCCTTTTTGGCCACTGGACAGTGGTCAGCTGGTCGCTTTCTTCAGGAGTTGGTGCAGGGGACTCTGGTTTAGCAATTTTTCACCTGTAGCAAACAGGGAGTCCCTCCTTGAACCAGTTGAAGCCAGGCAAAGTCCTTCTTGTGGTTAAGCCCAAGTGTGCAGCTGGTGCAGTCCTTCTGAGTGCAGGGTCCAGGTGCAGGCCAGGGGTCCAGCAGGGCAGTCCTTCTTCTTCTTTAGTTCCTTTCTTGTTGAATTCTGGAGGGGATCTGAGGCGTGGGTGCAGGTCTGCCAGTTTTATCCTTGCTCCTAGGTGAAAAGCAGGGGGCCCTGGTTCTCCAATCAGGGACAGGGTCGTCCCCCTGTGATGACCACTTCCTGGGAAGTGTGGCAAAAATCCATCCCAGAAGGCAACAGTCTCTAAAAATCCAACATGGATGAATCTGATTTTTGGAGGTTACATCTGGCTGAGCCCACCCACTGGTGTGGCTAAAAATCATAAACACACCCCTCTCCTGCCCTCTCCTAATCTAATCAAGGGGGCACCTAATTGTCTGGGGTTGCAGGATGTGGGGGTGTTGCTGGGTGCTGCAAATGTCCTTCTCTGCCTTTGAAGACCAGTTTGGCAGCCCTCCCCCTTCCTGCCTCACCATCTGCTGAGGGGAGATTCTCTCCCCCAAGCACATTCCTTTGTGTGAAGCCTGGCCACTTCACACCTCATCAAGGCAGCCTGGCAGAAGCTGCTGCAGGCTGGCCAATCAGAGCACAGCAGCAAAAACAATGCAGAGCTGAAATTGGCAACTTTTTAGGTAAAGTCTAAACTTTTTACCTGAACAAGTTATATTAAATCCAACAACTGGAAGTTGTGGGATTTATTACAACAATCAATTTGATACCAAATTCTTGCTATGTAACATTTAAGGAAACTTTAAAATTTAAAATAAAGTCTGCCCATTCTAGCCTATGAAGGCCATTTACTTCAATGAGGGAAAAACGAATTTGGCTGTTTTTACCTCACCAGGGCTTATAAATCTATTTTTATAAAGTCCCTGCTTATAGTTACATGGCACCCAGCCCTAGGGGCACATAGGGCACACCTTAGGGGTGACTTATATGTAAAAATAAGGTAGTTTAAGACTTTGGAAGTACCTTTAATTCCAAAGTCGAATTTGCATATAACTTTAATTTAAAAGCAGCCAGCAAAGCAGGCCTGCCTTTAAAATGACACTGGGCACCTCAGCAGTGCACCTAGGTGTGCACCACCTATGCTGTGGTCCCTAAACCTACATGCCCTACCATATACTAGGGACTTATAGGTAGGTTAACTTAGCCAATTATAATTAGCCTAATTTGCATATCCATTTTACACAGAGCACAGGCCCTGGGACTGGTTAGCAGTATCCAGGGCACCATAAAAGTCAGGAAAACACCAGCAAAAAGAGGAAAATGGGGGCAAAAAGTTATGGGGCCTCTGCAATCAGCCCTGTTTTCTCACACTCAGGCATAAGTATCTTAACTCTGCCTCTGTGTATGACTCTAATCTGTTCACCCCGTTGTTCCCTCAACCAGTTCACTTGCTTCCATGCTTAGTCTAACACAGTTGATCTGCTCTTTACCCATGGAAGCATTCTACCGAGTATTCAGCTTGTCCAACCTTTCAGTCAGCTGCTGAACTGTCAATCCTTGAAACGAAATGTTACTTGTGTTCATAGGTGACACCTGCTGTACCACTGCACTTGATGCCTGCGTGTCAATAATTTCAGGCTCTGACCTGCACTGGGTCCATTTACAGCATCTGGAAGTGCAACGAGTGGACTGAAATCTAACAACGACCTTGACCCATCAAAGGTCTGGCCCAAAGAAGAGACTATCTGCACTTGTTCATTTGGTCCCCTCCTCACTAGACTCTGGGACATCTCCCCTTGCTCACTCACGTCTGGCTTCTTCTGTGCAAATAATGGTACGGCTGGACCAACAGTAATCAGCAGCGATATTGAATCTGGGGCTGCTCTAGTTCCCGAACATTGTGGGAGAGTAACTCCCATGCTCTGATTCATAATTTGTGTTCAGTCCGACTGTGTCCCTATCATTGGTTTAAACCTCGGCATCCCCTGCAGCTGTACCTGGGGCAACAGAATCGGAGTCGGTTCAGCCTGAACCAACAGTAGTATTGGAACCACTTGCTCCGTAGGTACCACTAAATTCAAAGTCGTCTCTAAGACAGGCACATATGGGTAAATTCTCTGTATGGGCGGCGGATGCATCTGTGCCTGAACTACTGAGTAATCAGCACATTAGGTCCTTGCACCACACCCTGTGTCTGGCTAGTATTAACATGTATCGGTCTCCCTATCCCCATGGCCTGTGCCAGGGCTGTTGGATCAGCACTAGTTCTCGGACCGTCGTCATGCACCACATACGGTGGTGGTCAATCTCTCAGTATCTGTGTAACAAGATTTTCAGTATCAGAGTCCTCCTCTACTATAAAAAGGCTTTCTTGCTTCCTTACTCTCAGACGAACCTTTATTAGACTTTCTTACTGTGTTCTTTCCTTCCGTCTCATCTTCCTGCATAATTGCTGGAAACAACTTAACATCCTGCAATGTCACTGCTCTCCATTTCTTCTGCTCCCAATCCCATTTAGCCTCTGCTAATGACTTCTCTACCTTTCTTACTCTCCTCTCAAATTTCAATTGCTGTTGCTGTCTAGCTACCACCTTCCAAACTGCTAAAACATCAAACTGTGCTGGTCTCAGAAGGGGCTTTGATTCATATAGCGCCATCCGCAACTGCTCTAAAATTCTCAAATTGAATGTCCCATTCTCAGGAAACACTAAGCTTCCATTTTTCTCTGTCAACTTGCATCACTGCTTCAACCAAAGACATGCCGTGACACCTCGCTCCTCCATTACAATGTAAGCCGGAGTATTCTCTGGCGGTGTAGGCTCTCCTAATCTCACCTTAATGTAAGTATCTCCCTTCAGGGCACTCTTTAACACCTTGAAAAACTTCATCTTTTCTACTTTTTGTTTATTCAAATTCAGATTAGGAAATTACTTTTACTCCTAAAATGCTTTCACCCACGTTCTCAACCAATTGCCTCTCATGGATGGCTACCAATCCATGTGCGACCCTTCTTACTAACCGATCTTTCCCAGCGCGGCTCCTATGACGTCACACCCACACACACTGCGGCTGACAAAGTCTTGCGGCTCATCCTCCTAATCTCCAATTCACACAAAACGAATGCAAACTAGTGCGAGCACTAACCAAAATCCGATAACGGAAAACAAATCTGCTGGTTTACTACAGGAAGGTAACACAATCGCTTCAGAAACCTTACGGATTTTCACTGATGGCCCTTTCGCTCATGCAGCTATTTCTCTTTCTCGGTCACCCGGATTCGCACGCAAAATTCGACCAGAAATTTTTACTCTCATCTGATCAATGGGTCTGTCCTGGTGCACATAGGACTTGCCAAATCTCAGTCAAAATTTTCCTTTCACCCACTTAAAATACAAACTGACTCGTTGACCATGCCCGATCAACCTACTAGACCATACAGATTACAACATATAACCAAATGTCTCATACACTTTACCAATATACTCTGGAGTCTTAAACCATGCCGGGTCCGTAAATCAACAACCATGTGGACAATTTCTGAGCACAAAGCGCTACACACATATGAAGTTCGATGACTTCCCTACTTTCATACTGCGGAGTGCGCACACTCCTACTAAAACTTCATCTGGAGCATGCAGACTCCCTAAATACCCTCACATACGTCACAATTCACCTGCGATTTGCATAAGCTGTGCAAGCGTACCTTATCTCTCTCACTCTATCACTGGATTGCCGGGAACATGCCCAACTCTACTAGCAGGATCCAGGATCTGGGAAAGTCATTTCTCTGCTTAAGGGAACATCATTCTTTCTACAAATGCCATTTTGAAAAACACAATCCAAATTTCAATAATACTGAATTCTCAAACTGATCAATCTCTAACTATTACCATAACTAGGAATACCTGTCCATTAGTCTCCTAACACAACTATCAACACCTGTCACTCTGTACCGAACACCTATGGCAAGTCCCTATGGAAGCAAACCATCAGTCTGCTACCATAACTGTAAATGCGTCGGTCCTTAATAAATAAACTTACAAGGGGACGCGTTTAGGTTGATGAACCTTTTGATTCGTATAGGGTGTTCTTAACATAATTTCGGTACAGAATCAATAATCGACACACAATAATCAATAACCATTAGTCAAATCTACAGTCAATAGAATCAGTAGACTCAATAGACTCTTCGGCAATGAATAACCACACCTTGATTATAAGTTTAGTAAGTTTATTTCCCTTTCGTTAACAATACTAAGTCATGAATTTTGATCATCAACTCTAATCAAAACAATTCTAATAATGCTTGTTAATTGGCAAGTAGCAGAAGATGTGATCTAATCAAAGCTTGAATCAAAAGACATTCTAAGGCATCAACACATAGTATTAGTAAAACCCTATTCAGCAAAGCTATGGCATCCATCAAGTTCAGCAAGATAGTGTGTCAACCATTTGTCTCTGTAATTTGTCAGTCATGAGAGTAACCTCAAATGACACCAATTAGCATCAGCATGTGGGGCTTCATGCAAAACAATTTAGGACACAAATTTGGAAAACATCTAACTAAAGAAAGTACTAAGGGGGTCATTCCAACCCTGGCGGTCGGTGATAAAGCGGCGGCCAACCCGCCAACAGGCAGGCGGTCAAAAAAAAGGTATTCTGACCCTGGCGGGAACCGCCAACACAGGCCGCCACTTTAACACTCCGACCGCCACGGCGGGACAGACAAACAGCGCGGCGGTCACCGCCAACAGGCAGGCGGCAGACAATGTACCGCCCACCCTATCACAACTCACCAATCCGCCACCTTTTCCGGGGCGGGTGCCCCGCCGATAAAAACACGGCGGAAACAGACTACGAATGGGAAAACGCTCACCTATACACACTCCACGAGGACGGAGAACAGCATGGAACCCAAATTAAACATCCTACCAGCTATTGTCTACCTGCTCATCTACCACGAGTACGAACGCCGGCGCAGACGACAACGGTGAGTACTGCACCTACGACACAGGGGAGGGGGGAGGAGGAAAGCTTACGGGCACACACATATGCGCCCACCCCCCCAACTATCTACACTCCAATGCAGAGCACCAAGTCACAGTGACACCACCCAAACCCCCCGGAATAATGCAAAGACATAATTAAAGTGAGAAACAACATTTATGTATAAAAGAGGTTCTTTGAAGTCATGGCAAAATAGCAATATGAATTGTAAAAAATCAAGTAAGAACATTGCGAAACCGATAAACATAGGCAATAAGTCCTGCACAGTCACTTAAATTTCCATTGTCCGTGGGCCAAAGTGTATCAACACATGGGCAAAGCCCACACAGGAGACCTGAGTCCGTTGGAGAGAACACTGCTGGGGCATCAGATGACAAAACTACAGGCACCTCAGGGGGAAGGGAAAGGGGGGCACCTCAGCCACATGAGTCCACGACGCCAGATCCACAAAGGGTCCACCATGCCCACTGTGACATCCTGGGGAGTGCAAAGCCACAGTCTCACAAGTCTCTACAGTGGGTGGTCTGCCCACTGTGCCATCCTGGGGAGTGCAGAGACACAGGCCATCAGGTGGATCACAGACTCCACAGGTAATGGAGGAGGCAGGGTGCCCAGAGTGAAGCGTGAACACTAGCTCGACACAGAACCGGCACTGTCAATGGGCCAGCGGTGCTTGACAGGAAGGGCCCAGCGGAGCGGTGCTTGACAGGAAGGGCCCAGCGGAGCGGTGCTTGAGACGGCGGGGCCCAGCGGAGCGGTGCTTGACAGGAAGGGCCCAGCGGAGCGGTGCTTGAGACGGCGGGGCCCAGCGGAGCGGTGCTTGACAGGAAGGGCCCAGCGGAGCGGTGCTTGAGATGGCGGGCCCAGCGGAGCGGTGCTTGAGACGGCGGGGCCCAGCGGAGCGGTGCTTGAGACGGCGGGGCCCAGCGGAGCGGTGCTTGACAGGAAGGGCCCAGCGGAGCGGTGCTTGAGACGGCGGGGCCCAGCGGAGCGGTGCCTGACAGGAAGGGCCCAGCGGAGCGGTGCTTGAGACGGCGGGGCCCAGCGGAGCGGTGCTTGAGACGGCGGGGCCCAGCGGAGCGGTGCTTGACAGGAAGGGCCCAGCGGAGCGGTGCTTGAGACGGCGGGCCCAGCGGAGCGGTGCCTGACAGGAAGGGCCCAGCGGAGGGGTGCTTGAGACGGCGGGGCCCAGCGGAGCAGTGCTTGAGACGGCGGGCCCAGTGGAGCGGTGCTTGACAGGAAGGGCCCAGCGGAGCGGTGCTTGACAGGAAGGGCCCAGCGGAGTGGTGCTTGACAGGAAGGGCCCAGCGGAGCGGTGCTTGAGACGGCGGGGCCCAGCGGAGCGGTGCCTGACAGGAAGGGCCCAGCGGAGCGGTGCTTGAGACGGCGGGGCCCAGCGGAGCGGTGCCTTTCTGCACGGCGGGGCCCTCTTCAGCGGTGTCTTTCTGCACGGCGGGGCCCTCTTCAGCGGTGCCTTTCTGCACGGCGGGGCCCTCTTCAGCGGTGTCTTTCTGCACGGCGGGGCCCTCTTCAGCGGTGCCTTTCTGCACGGCGGGGCCCTCTTCAGCGGTGCCTTTCTGCACGGCGGGGCCCTCTTCAGCGGTGTCTTTCTGCACGGCGGGGCCCTCTTCAGCGGTGCCTTTCTGCACGGCGGGGCCCTCTTCAGCGGTGCCTTTCTGCACGGCGGGGCCCTCTTCAGCGGTGTCTTTCTGCACGGCGGGGCCCTCTTCAGCGGTGCCTTTCTGCACGGCGGGGCCCTCTTCAGCAGTGCTTGTCCAGTCATTCAAGGGAGCCAGTCCTGGCCAGGACTCCCTGCTTAGTCGCCCTCCGACCGTGCAGTTGCTGGACCCTTCTGTGACGGAGTCCTGGGCCCGTGGGTGTCCTCTCTCACACCCGGGATGGGGCTTGTGGGGCCCTCCTGGTCCGCGCCCCTGCTGGCTGACTTCTCCACCCTGCTGCCCTTGCCCTCCTTCGATGAGGCTCTCTGGCCCTTGCCTCCCCTGGATGTTGTGGCAGGTGACGGCCCAGGACTTTGCTCCTTGGGGGCAGCCGTGTCAGTCTTCTCGCGGCGGCCCTTGATTTTACGGGTCCTCTTTCCAGGGGGGGGGCTGGCTGTCCCCTTGCTGCTGGCCGATGTATTAGTGCTGGGAAAGGGTGGACTCCAAAACCTGTGCACAATGGTGACACTTGAAGCAGGGCTGGTGGTGGCTGAGGTGCTCTTGGGACTCTTAGCAGATGGAGGGGGTGGATCAGGTGGGGCAAAGAGGTTAAGTTTGGAGAGGTAAAGTTTTTTAGGACCAATGTAAAGGGTAGGTGTAGTGGGTATGGGAGTGGAGGAAGAGGATGTGGTTGTAGGAGAGTCAGGTGTGCTGTCTTTGGGTGCAGGTGCTTGTGACGTAGGCTGTCGTGAGGTGGTTGGCTGTTGGGTGGGTGGCTGCCTGCGTTTGTGTGTCTTGGAAGAGGGGGTGACAGACACAGTGGGAGAGGACACAGGGGACGTGTAAATGGCAGTGGGGGTGGTGACTGCACGTGTGCGGACTGTACTGGAGGGTGTGCTGGTGATGGAAGTACTGGCTGATGGTGGTGTGCATGCAGGTGTGAGTGGAGACGTCACAGGGAGGGAGGAGGGAGATGAGGAGGGGGGGGACACAGGGGTGGTAGTGACTGTTGGCATGTCTGCATCTGGGTGTTGCTTGGGTGAATGCTTGTGTGATCTGTGGTGCTTATGTCTGGATGAGCTGCCCTTGGGTGTTGAGGTGTGTGCAGGCTGGTCTGATGGTGTGGATGGGATAGGCTGAGGAACAGGAGACAGAGACAGGGTGGAGGCAGTTAGAAGAGGGAGGCTGGAAACAGGGACAATGGCTGCCGTCAGTGCTGAGGCCAGAGCATTGAACGATCGTTGATGGGCAGCCTGACCCGAATGAATGCCCTCCAGGTATGCATTGCTCCGATGCACCTCCCTCTCTACCCCCTGGATGACATTCAAAAGGGTAGACTGCCCAACAATGATGGTCTGTAGGAGGTCAATGACCTCCTCACTGAGGGCAGCAGGGCTAACATGGGCAGGGCCTGAGGTGCCTGGGGCGAAGGAGATGCCCGCCTTCTTGGGCGAGCGGGCACGGAGCGAAGGCTGAGGGGCTGCTGGGAGGGCGGAGCTGGTGCGCTGGGTGGCGGCTGTACCTGTAGAGGCGGGGGGCCCGGATGTTGCCGCCACCGCTAGGGAGCTCCCTTCCGAGGACGTGTCAGTGTTGCTGGTGTCACCACGGGTCCCCGTTGTGGTGCTCCCCTCGCCCTCCGTATCACTGGTGACCTCGGTGTCTGTACCATGGCCCACCGGGGCCTTGTGAGTTGCAGCTCCCTCGTGCTCCGATGCCAATTCTCCTCCGCCTGATGATGCTAATGCACACATGCACAAGAAGATAAAGAAAAAGGGTGGGGGGAGAAATAAAAACAGGTTGAGTGCATGCATTGTCAACACCGTTGGCGGAGAGGACAGACACAGGAGCCTCATGCACTACGCTGCGCAATTGGGGTACACTACTCAGTACTTGTGACTAGGCCAACAGGTCTATGGACAACAACTGCGCACATGGGTGATGCTGGACCATGGATTGCTGTACTTGGCACCCTACAGAGGTGGGGGCGGGGGCACAGGGCCATGCCTAAAGGAGGGGACTACACTACAGAAAGCGCCCTGGCCTAATGTCACCCACAGCCCTCCTCCCCCACCCAGAAGCCTCCACTGCGTGTAAAGATAGCAGAATGTGCTGGTACTCACCCCCTTGTGTCTGCTGTGATGTCCTCACGCGCCCATCCAAATCGGGGTAGGCCACCGCCAGGATCCGGGACATCAGGGGAGTCAAGGTACGACTGGCACCCCTCCTACGTTGGGAGGCCATCCCCAGCAGTGACTCAGCGGTCTTCCTGGTCCCGCGGCGGATGTCCTCCCACCTCTTTCGGCAGTGGGTGCCCCGTCTGTTGTGGACCCCCAGGTCCCGGACTTCCTTGGCGATGGCACGCCAAATGTCGACTTTCTGATGGGCGCTGACCTATTTGACATCTACAGGGTGGGAAAGGAAATTTCAACATTTTTCTGCATGTTAGATGTGATTGCCCCCCCCCCTCCCCAACCCTGCCATGTGTCACATGCTCTCATCTGTCGTGCCTTGCACTCCTCATTCACTCCCCACCCCACGATCTTACATCCACCATACACAACCCAGGCATAGCCCATTCAACGTGCACCCAGTGTACTTACCTGTTGGTCTGGAGGACCGTAGAGTAGCGCATATTGGGGCAGGACCCCATCCACAAGTTTCTCCAACTCTTCTGAAGTGAAGGCAGGGGCCCTTTCCCCAGTCGCAGCAGCCATTGTCTCTTCCAGACTGAGGTCACAGCAGCACTTGCAGTATAGGTCCTCTCCTGTGGATGATCAGGTCTAGAGTGATTAAGCAGATAGAGAATGGCGGTCACGCCCGCGGCGGTGCGTACCGCGGCGGTGCGTACCGCGACCGCCGGCGCACATCGTCATTGGCTCCTGAGACCCATAGGGTTCAATGTTAACCAATGCTGCTTTGCGCCGCGGTCTTCGACCGCCTACCGCCACGGTGTGCCACGCCAGTGCAGTGACCTCACATCCCACTGTCACACTTCACAGGTCAGGCAGCCGCCATTTCAAGGGCCCACATGGCATGATTTCTACTGCGTCACACAGGCCTAGGCCTTGCATTGCCACTCATACAAGCCTTTCAATGCATAGCGATTCGTGTACTGTGCAAGCTGTGGGAACGAACCTGTGGGTTGCTTGACTCTGTGCTCCATGTTGTCCTTCCTAGGCACCGTCCGCTGGGACTTGCAAGGAGAAGGATGAATCCTCCCGTGTACCGACCGCTGGTGGACCTGTCAACAATGGAAGAACGACATATTATACTTCGATACCGACTTGACCGAGCCACTATACATGAACTGTGTGCCCAGCTGGAGCCAGACCTGATGTCCCCCATCCGCCAACCCACAGGGATTCCCCCTTTGGTGCAGGTTCTGTCAGTACTCCATTTTTTGGCAAGTGGGTCTTTTCAGACAACAGTGGCCATGTCATCAGGGATGTCTCAGCCTATGTTTTCTAAGGTTTTGTCCAGAGTGTTGTCTGCCCTGATGAAATACATGCAGAGATACATTGTTTTCCCTGAGGAGGGTGATTTGGCCACTGTGAAGGGTGATTTCTATGCCCTTGGACATATCCCCAACATCATTGGTGCCATTGATGGGACCCATGTGGCTTTAGTACCCCCAAAAGACAATGAGCAGGTGTACAGAAATAGAAAAAATTACCATTCGATGAATGTCCAGGTGGTCTGTTTGGCTGACCAGTACATCTCCCATCTAAATGCCAAGTTCCCGGGGTCAGTGCATGACGCGTATGTCATGCGAAATAGCAGCATCCCTTATGTGATGGAACAGCTACAGAGACACCGTGTGTGGCTAATAGGTGACTCTGGTTACCCCAACCTGCCTTGGCTATTGACCCCAGTGAGGAATCCCCGGACCAGGGCAGAGGAACGGTACAATGAGGCACATGGGCGAACTAGGAGGATTATAGAACGGACCTTCGGGGTCCTGAAGGCCAGGTTTAGGTGCCTGCATATGACAGGGGGATCCCTCATGTACTCACCAAAGAAGGTGTGTCATATCATCGTGGCCTGCTGTATGCTTCACAATCTTGCATTGCGACGCCAGGTGCCTTTCCTGCAGGAGGATGGTCCAGATGGTGGTGTTGTAGCAGCTGTGGAGCCTGTGGAGAGTGAAGAGGAGGAAGACGACGGGGACGACACGGACAACAGGGACACAGTTATACAACAGTATTTTCAGTAGCACACAGGTAAGAATCACCCACGCCATTTTACATTTACTTCTGGCCTTCTGCATCTCTACTTTCTGTGTTTCCCCCCAGTTCCTTTTCACTGATTTTTTACTTTCCCTTCCCTTTTCAGAGCTGTATGACCCACAGCGTGACTTCTGCTTTGTTTGCCCATGGACTAATGCTTATTGACACTGGTATGTTGTCATCACAATGTAAATGAACATTATTGCACCGTTATGTGTAATACATTTGTAAAGAATACAAGCAGACTCCTGACATTTGAAGTGCAATTGGTGATTTATTTTAAGTGCTGCGTATAGGTCCATGATAGTAAAACGGTGATGGGTGGGGGTGGAGTAATGTCCATGGCAGAGTCCAGTTTTCAGTAGCACAGGTGCATTGCCCATATGCCTGTGGAAGGATGGAGCAGGGGCAGTTCAAGGTTGGACAGGGTGACAATGTGGGACAGTGGGATGACATCAGGGGGTATCGTTTGCTGGCGGGGGTCTTGGCATCCTACTCTGTCTTCTTGTGTGATCTCCGGTTCCGCTTGCGGGGTGGTTGATCTTCAGCAGGAGGTGGGGTTCTGGTGGCCTGTCGTGGTGTGGGGGCCTCCTGTCCACTAGCGCCGGCAGAGGTGGTAGGCTGTTCGTCGTCCGGGCTGGTGACAGGGGCCCTTTGGGGTGCCACATGGTCCCGCAATGTGGTGACTATCTGGTTGAGGGCCAGGACGATGGTCCCCATTGCGGTACCGATGTTCCTGAGTTCGTCTCTGAACCCCATGTACCGTTCCTCCTGCTGTGCCTGGATCTCCTGGAACCTGGCCAGTACCGTCGCCATCGTCTCCTGGGAGTGGTGGTATGCTCCCATGATGGTGGTGAGGGCCTCTTGGAGAGTGGGTTCCCTGGGCCGGTCAACCCCCTCTCGCACAGCAGCCCTCCCAGTTGCCCTGTTTCCCCGGGCCTCTGTCCCCTGGACGGTGTGCCCACTACCACTGCCCCCAGGTCCCTGTTGTTGTTGGGGTGGTGGGTCAGCCTGGGTGCCCTGTAGTGGCGGACACACCGCTGATTGGCGCGTCCTGGAGACAGAGGCATGGGCCCGCTGGGTGGGAGCTGTGCTGGTATTCCCATAGGGGGTTGGGTCTGCTGTGGCCTGTGTCTGTGTGTGGGGAACCGACTGTCCAGAGGTCCCCGATGGTCCGGGCTGGTCATCAGGTTCTAGGTCGACAGAACTGCTGTCATCACTGGGGGCCTGTTCTGGGGGCGGGATGGACAAATCTGGACCCTCCTGGCCGGTGTGTTGGCGTTCGGGCCCTGCAGGGGTAAAAGAGTATGGTTATTGCTTCTGTGTGTGCCATGGCGTGCGATTTGTGGGTGCCCTTGTCCCCCAGTGCTGGCATTCCCTTGTGGGAGGAGTTGTGAGGGTGGTTTGTGGGGGGGGATGGGTATGTGCAGTGGTCATGCTTGGGTGATGGGTGTCCATGGTTTGTGTTGGCATTCAGGGATTGGTGTTGTGTTGGGTGGGTTGTGCTGGTGAGACATTGGCAGGGAGGATGTGTGCTGGGGGTTGGGGGTGAGGGTGGGGGTGTGGGTTGGCATGCTGGTGGTTGGGGGGGTGAAGTAGTTGGGATTAGACTTACCAGAGTCCATTCCTCCGGCTACTCCAGCGAGGCCCTCAGGATGCAGGATGTTCAAGACCTCTTGCTCCCATGCTGTGAATTCGGGTGGAGTGGGTGGGGGTCCGCCGCCAGTCTTCTACACAGTGATGTTGTGTCTTGACACCATCGACCGCACCTTCCCCCGTAGGTCGTTCCAGCGCTTTCGGATGTCTTCCCGGTTTCTGGGATGCTGTCCCACAGCATTGACCCGGTCGACGATCCTTTGCCATAGCTCCGCCTTCCTGGCTATTGTGGTGTGCTGCACCTGTGTGCCGAATAGCTGGGGCTCTACCCTAATTATTTCCTCCACCATGACCCTGAGTTCTTGGTCCGAGAACCTGGGGTGTCTTTGAGGTGCCATGGGGTGGTGTGGGGTGGTGTTTGTGGTGATGAGTGTGTTGTGTGTGGTGGTGTGTGGTGTTTTGTGCGTGGATGTAGTGTGGGTGATGATGTTGTGTTCCTCTGTGTGTTGGGGTTTTCGATAGCTGTGCTCTCTCTCTCTCTCTCTCTCTCGCCTTCTCTCCGAATTTCTAGTAGTGGGGGTTTGTGGGTGATGTGGGTGTGTGTTTTATAGTTGATTGGATGTGTGGGTGTGGTGTGTGTATGTGTATCAGGTGAGTGTATTTCGATTTGTCCAATGTGGCTGTGTTTTGTAAAGGTGTGTGTATTTTGACCACGGCGGTGTGTACCGCCAATGGAATACCGCGGTTGAAAGACCGCCGCGTGGATTCGTGGGTCGTAATGGCATGGGCGTGTTTGTGTTGGCGTGACGGTGGAGGTTTGGTCATCTCCAGTTTATCGCTGACCGCTGATGAGGCGGCCTTCCGTGGATGTCGGGTTTTTGGCGGTTTGGCAGTTGTGGGTCAGAATGACCGTGGCGGTTTACCGCGGCCGCGGCGGTAGAATGGCGGACTTCTGACCGGCGGCAAGAGCCTTTTACCGCTGAGGTCAGAATGACCCCCTAAGTCAGCACAGCTGGTATCTAGAAAAAAAAGGCATAAAAATGCAATTTAGTCATTGTCATATCTACCCATCCACGATATGGGTCAGCAAGCAGAATCAGACTTCGTCCTCAGGTCATCAGTCGATCAGCAAACATCAGGCTCTCAGTCAGAGAATATGAGCCCAATGATAGAATCTCGAATCTCTTCTTCACAGTATTGCAGTAAATTCTGAATAAGGTCTAATCTGAAACTGGTCTCCTCTGTCACGTTGTTATATCAATGTTCCCAAAACCATCCCCCAATTTCCAATTGGTCAATTAATCATACGTTATTACTCTACCCAATAATGTCCCTTTACCAAATCTATGAATTCTAATATTTCACAGTTCACATGTCGTTGATTGGTCTGCTTTACGATGTTCTCATCATCCGGCTTGTTAGGTATCAATTTTGTTACATCTTCGTCTCCAGTCAGTGTCTTCATTGTTTGCGTCCTGGGAAAAGAACCCTTTGCACATTTTACACACATTTAGTTACTTTACGAGAGACCTCATCTCCTGTCTGTCGGTTCCCATAGAAAGCTTCTGCTAAGCATTTTATTAAAACAATGAGCATTTCAAAGTTAGTTCACTCTGTCAGCGTTTTGTATTAAACTCTATGTAATGCAGCTTCTACATGAGGCCTGGCAAAACTAGGCCAAGACACTCCTTAAGTTAAGGCCTACTATTAATAAGCGAAGACATATTTCATAACCCTTAATATAACATATTACTTGATTAAACTAATATATTTTCAATATTTCATGTGGATTTATAATTATTTAGTACATATTGTGAATACTGGTGGCCATTCTTCGAAGTCACAATTTCATATGTGCACATTATTTTTCTACGTTATTCATTTTTCTACATGTCATCATTCAAAATACATAACTATTCATTAATAATTTCTTATTAAGACATCTGCTTCAGCACCCCTCACCCGAGACTTCAGACATGCTGTAGAAGAATGAACTTCAATATCAGCTGTTGTTTACCAACATCTGACCACTCAAACCTCCAAGCGGGCAGAGGTGGACTGCCTGAGATATGCTATATGCGCATGGTGAGCAAACCCATCCTCGAACAGAAATATTAATTTTATCCTTATCACTGTTTCCTTGAACTTGCACCTGGTCAGTTAATGAGGTAGTGGGACCCAGGGACCAATCATTGTTTGTGTTGAGCCCTGTGCATTCTTGGGCTTATAACCCTGTGTTCATCTCGGCATCACAAGGTGAGTATGCCTGCCTAGCGTTTCTAAACCTTCACAAGTGAACTCCTAGATACTGTTGTCTGCATTTGGATGTACGAGCGACACATAAGCTGTCACTGTGGTATCGTTTCTCTGTACAGTTTCGATGTTTGTGAACCTTTAGGAATGTGAACTTTAATTAGTACTGAGGATTATGGTGAATAAACGTTTGTGGTCGGAACATTGCTATCCTGCATTCAGTTTATTTTACAGTTTGAGGAAGTAAGCTATTTGCATACCTAATACGGTATTGCCATTGCCGTATGCCACATTATGTTGGGTCTGTGTTTTTCCCACAAATAATGCTTGGCAATAAAATGAGCAGTATAAGTCGGGGGAGCTCAAAAAATGCGAGGCAAGCCTTTTTTTTGTTCAAAACATTTTATTGAATGTTTAGGGTACAGGATCGAAAAAAACGGCTACAGCAAAACCCAAGAGGGGAGAGCGAGAGACAGCAAAAGAGAAAAAGGCTTAGCTAGACATGCATATCCGTTAAATTACGAACAAGGACTCTGCAGTCTAAAGATGATAAAATAACAAGGTGTGTCATAATTAACATCAGATAAACATTAGGAGTATGGTGCACTTGTGTGTGAGGTGGCTGAATTATACATGCCATTATGAGTGTGAAATGAATAGTTGGCACCAAGACAAGATGGACATGGTGAGGGGTATGGCATAGTATATGGAGAAGAATATTGAACAAAATCGAGAGACATGGTACCTTAGTATGGTGTATTAGTTGTATGTAGAGAAAGGATTTCCTCCGGTGGGGTTGCCCTGCATGAAAGGGTCAACTGTTTTCCAAATATGCTGTGATGTGATTAGTTGAGCGTAGAAATGAGATAGTGAAATACGAGGGTATTTGTTGGACTTGGCCTCTGCAAGGGGTCACCCCCCCAACCTTTTGTCTTCACCCCTCCTGTTTTGTGAGCCGTTTTTGTTGGCTTTTAAGATTCTGTGCACTTTACCACTGCTAACCAGTGCTAAAGTACTTGTGCTCTCCCACTAAAACATGGTATATTTGTTTACTCCTGATTGCTACATTTAATTTACTTGTAAATCCCTTGTATATGGTACCACAGGTATTGAGGGCCTGTAAATGTATTGCTACTAGTGTATTGCACTCAATCTCCCGCCCACTAAAAGTAGCCTTCCAAAACATGTCTGAGGCCTACCTTATTTTCCAGAGGATTACCCTGCTGCTTGATGCCTACCTTGTTCTTCAAAGGACTGCCCTGCTGCTACCAGGGGACTGCTCTGCTGCTTGAGGGCTGCCCTGCTTTTACCAGAAGATTGTCCTACTGCTCGAGGTTTGCCCTGCTTCCCAGAGGATTGCCCTGCTGCTTAAGGCCTGCATTGCACTTTAGGAGACTGCCCTGCTGCTTGAGGCTTGCCCTGCCCTCTGAGAACTTAGACTGGCACTGTTCCGTTCATCCCAGGCTAACCTGAGTGACTCGGAGGGTCAGTTGGCTGACCTCCTGTTCTGAGCTACAGGGATACAGCAAGCTCCAGAGGCCTTCCTGCAAGTGCTAAGCTGACCTGCTGCAACTGGCCCTTGCTGGACCTGCAACTGGACATGCCTGGATGTGCAGCTAGACCTGCCTGGGCCCTGCTGATCTTTGCTTGAGTGAGTTTCTGATCCCTATGAGAGACCTCACCATGTTCTGGACCCTTGGCTGGCATCAGCTGAGCTCCTTCTGTGAAATATTGAAGTTTTAAACTCTGCGCACTAGACTTTGAGAAGGTAACTTTTCAGTGGGACTAACCTGGTCCCTGTATCCGGCCCACACTCCATTGTGGTCAGCATGAACTTGTGACTCTGTTCCAGTCTAGCGCAACTGGAGAAACACAGTTACAGCTTTCTGCTTCATTGCGCTATTTTTACTTGAATATTTAAAATTGAATATCACAGGTTATACTGATTGGATTTTTGATGTTTCAACTCTTATTTCATTTATTAAAATGTACTCTGCTTTTCTAAATTAGTGTGGGATATCCCTTGTGTTATGTTGTCACATAATTACTGTTTGTGAGCTGCATAAATACCTAACAAAGTGCCTCTAGGTTAAACCTGACTGCTTTTGTGCCAAGCAACCAGAGGGTTAATTTAGTGACTGTTGTAGTTCACCCTGACGTGGATTGTGGTTGCTGCTTGAGAAGTGTCTTCACCCCCCTCAGTCAAAACCAAATTTCTCACAGTATGTTATTGACCAGGGCATGGTAGAGCAGTTCAGCAATGCCAAACAACTTCAAGCCAAGAATTAGACACAGTTTGTCCGGCAAAATCATGAACAAGCAAACGTTTACATCTTTATTTGGGATGGGTTTAAGTTAACATTGAAACATGAAGGGCAAGTATGATCTTCCGTGTGGATAGAGCCAATAGAAATTTCTAAAAGTAGAAAGTGACAGGAGTAGAGTGAAACCGGAGATATCATTGGATGGCATGAGATGTTGTGGTGAGAATGGAAAAATAAGACATTCAAAGGGAATGGAAAAATAAGACATTCATTAAGGGCTATCTTGTTTCTTTGGAGGCATGAAGACATTTTGTAGCTCCTCAGATTTGCTAGCTTTCCTGAAGTCTCTCTGCTCTCTTGATCGTCACTGCAGTCCCTGATTAGGTTTTTACTGGCCTTGTGGACTGGATAGAGTGCCATGTGGTCTTCAGCTTGTTCATCCTCAGGGATGTTTAAGGTTTTCTTCCAACCATTTGCAGATGCATGCTGGTCCATTCATCACCCACTCCATTGGTGCCAAGCAGGTGAAAGATAAACTTTCTTCTGGGATCCAACGGAGGATATGGGACTGTTATACAAGTGGCGACCAAGGTGGAGTGGGATAAGGAGGGAAGGAACAAAAAAAGAAGCCCTAGACTGGCTTCTGCTGCTATTAAACTTTACTTTTAGCAAGCTGGAACACTGTCTCACCACTTGCTTTCCCAGAGTTACTTCACCAACTAGCACACAACTTCATCTGCTCTGTGTATCACAATAGTTATGTTAAGTCACTTGGGAGCCATCCCAGATGGTCTACCCTGCCTTTTTAATTAGTTTATGTTTTAACTTTTGCACCTTTTATTTGGTTTCTGTTGCTTTCGGCAGTATCTCCTACTTGGTAGGAAAGCCTTCCAGGATGGAGTGGAGCCACTGGGCTCCAGCTTGTTTTTAGTTGACCCTCCTGGTTTCGGCTCTCATTTGGCATAGCCACGCCCCCTTCCTGAGATGGGCTATTTAGCTATGTCAGTTGTGTGGCCACGAAGTGGGTGTGCTGCTGGCACGCCTAACGCGTGCCTAAGACAAGCCCTTGTGCCAGGGTCAAGACCCTCTGGTTGTCCTGGGGCACTCTCCTTACATTACACCTCTGCTGAGCTAAAGGAACTGGCCCCATCCACCCTTAATGACCCATGTCAGACTCTAAGTCCAATTCAAGCTAACTCTTGCTGCGGTAAGTGTGGGTTCTCTTTTCAGACTTTAATGACACCAACTACCGTGGAGTCTAAGGCCCTACGCTCTCACCACACTGAACTGCCTCTTATTAGTTAAGTTGCATGACTTCTTGATTGACCACTCCCATGATGGCATTTTCTTAACCCAGACATGGCTGACAGATTCCTCATCGGCTGATGTGCTTGTGGCAATTCCCCAGGGATAATCAATTGTTAGGCTAGATAGACCACTTCGTGGGGGATGTAGAATCACAACTATTTTTATACAAACAATTCTCTGAACCATCTCGGAGGCAACTATTGAAAGTAGCGAGGCTGCATTTTTTTCTCTTTTGTTATCCTGCAACTACACATTATCAGGGTTTTTAATATATCAACCATCGGGCTTAGTCTCAGATTATGTAGTCTCTGTAGCAGATACCTTACCGGCCTACATCCTGAGGTACTCAAACTTTACAGTCATTGGAGACCTCAGTCTCCATTTTGAGGACTGTTGTGGGGGTCATTCTGACCTCAGCGGTAAAAGGCGCTTACCGCCGGTCAGAAGGCCGCCACAACACCGCCGCGGTCGCGGTAAACCGCCACGGTCATTCTGACCCTCAAGAGGCAAACCGCCAAAAACCTGACATCCACAAAAGTCCGCCACACCAACGGCCAGCGTTAAACTGGCGAAGACCAAACCTCCACCGTCACGCCAACAGAAATACACCCATGCCATTACGACCCACGAATCCACGCGGCGGTCTTTCAACCGCGGTATTCCATTGGCGGTACACACCGCCGCGCTCAAAATACACATACAGCTCCAAAACACAGCCACATTGGACAATTTGAAATACACACACCTGAGACACATACACACAACACTCCCACACACCCAATTAACTATAAAACACACACCCACATCACCCACAAACCCCTACGACCACAAATCAGAGACGAAGCCCAGAGAGAGACAGCACAGAATAGAGAACACCATCACACAGAGGCACACTACACCATCACCCACACAACAACCACGCACAAAACACCACACACCACTACACTCACCGCACTCATCACCGCAAACACCACCCCACACCTCATCCACACCACCCCATGGCACCCCAAAGACACCCCAGGTTCTCAGACGCAGAACTCAGGGTCATGGTGGAGGAAATAGTTCGGGTAGAGCCCCAGCTCTTCGGGACACAGGTGCAGCACACCACCATTGCCAGGAAGATGGAGCTATGGAGCAGAATAGTGGACAGGGTCAACGCTGTGGGACAGCATCCACGAAATCGGGACGACATCAGGAAGCGGTGGAACGACCTACGGGGGAAGGTGCGTTCCATGGTATCCAGGCACAACATCGCGGTGCAGCGGACTGGCGGCGGACCCCCACCTCCTCCCCCAGAATTTACAACATGGGAGGAGCAGGTCTTGAACATCCTGCATCCTGAGGGCCTCGCAGGAGTAGGCAGAGGAATGGACTCTGGTAAGTCTCATCTTCACTACTTCATCCCCCCCCACCCCACCAGCATGCCAACTCATACCGCCACCCTCCCCCCCACCACCATCACACATCCTCATTGCTAATGTCTCACCATCACAACCCACCCATCCCAACACCAAGCCCTGCATGCCACCACAAACCATCGACAGCCATCACCTAAGCATGCCCACTGCACATACCCATCTCCCCCACAAACCGCCATCACAACAGCCCCCACAAAGGAATGCCAGCACTGGGGTACATGGGCACCCACCCATTGCACGCTATGGCACACACAGAAGCAATAACCATACTCTTATACCCCTGCAGGACCCGAACGCCACCACACCGCCCAGGAGGGTCCAGAAATGTCCATCCCACCCCCAGAAGAGGCCCCCAGTGATGACAGCAGCTCTGTCTCCCTGGACCCAGATGACCAGCCCGGCCCATCGGGGACCTCGGGACAGTCGGTTCCCCTCAGACAGCCACAGGCTACAGCAGACCTACCCCCCTCTGGGAACACCAGCACAGCACCCACCCAGCGGGCCCATGCTTCTGTCTCCAGGACACATCAATCAGCGGTGTGTCCACCACTACAGAGCACCCAGGATAACCCACCACCCCAACAACAACAGGGACCTGGGGGCAGTGGTAGTGGGCACACGGTCCAGGGGACAGAGGCCCAGGGAAACAGGGGAACTGGGAGGGCTGCTGTGCGACAGGGGGGGACAGGCCCAGGGAACCCACTCTCCACGAGGCCCTCACCTCCATCATGGGAGCATACCACCACTCCCAAGACCCCCACCAGGAAAGGATACCCCCTGATGTCATCCCACTGTCCCACATTGTCACCCTGTCCAACCTTAAACTCCCCCTGCTCCACCTTCCACAGGCATATGGACAATGCACCTGTGAGACTGAGAATCTGGACTCTGCCTGTATTTTTGAAAATATGTATAAGACATAAACGTGCCAAAATGACCAGTTACATTGTGATGACAACATACCACTGTCACACAGCTGTAGTCCATGGGCAAACAAAGCAGAGGTCACGCAGTGGGCCCCACATCTCTGAAATTGGAAGGGAAAGTCACAACTCTGGGTGAAAAGGACAGACAGTAGAGAGGCAGGAGACTGTAAGTAAATGTAAAATGCTGGTGTTGATTCTTACCTGTGTGTTATTGAATATACTGCTGTATCACTGTGTCCCTGTTGTCTGTGTCGTCCTCTTCGTCTTCCTCCTCTTCACTCTCCGCAGGCTCCACAGCTGCTACAACACCACCATCTGGACCATCCTCCTGCAGAAAAGGCACCTGGCGTCGCAAAGCCAGGCTGTGAAGCATACAGCAGGCCACGATGATCTGGCACACCTTCTTTGGTGAGTACATTAGGGATCCACCTGTCATATGCAGGCACCTAAACCTGGCCTTCAGGAGGCCGAAGGTTCTTTCTATAATCCTCCTAGTTCGCCCATGGGCCTCATTGTATCGTTCCTCTGCCCTTGTCCTGGGATTCCTCACTGGGGTCAGTAACCACAACAGGTTGGGGTAACCTGAGTCACCAATTAGCCACACACGGTGTCTCCGTAGTTGTTCCATCACATAAGGGATGCTGCTATTTCGCATGATGTACGCGTCATGCACTGACCCAGGGAACTTGGCATTTACATGGGAGATGTACTGGTCAGCCAAACAGACCACCTGGACATTCATGGAATGATAACTTTTTCTGTTCCTGTACACTTGTACACCTGTTCACTTTCACTGGGGGGTACCAAAGCCACATGTGTCCCATCAATGGCAGCAATGATGTTGGGAATATGTCCAAGGGCATAGAAATCACCCTTCACTGTAGGCAAATCCCCCACCTCAGGAAAAACGATGTATCTCCGCATGTGTTTGAGCAGGGCAGACAACACTCTGGACAACACCTTGGAAAACATAGGCTGAGACATCCCTGATGAAATGGCCACTGTTGTTTGAAATTACCCACTTGCCAAAAAATGGAGTACTGACAGCACCTGCACTAGAGGGGGGATCCCTGTGGGTTGGCGGATGGGTGACATCAGGTCTGCCTCTATCTGGGCACACAGTTCCTGTATAGTGGCTCTGTCAAGCCTGTATGTCAGTATGACATGTCTTTCTTCCATTGTCGACAGGTCTACCAGCGGTCTCTACACGGGAACATTCCTCCATCTCCTCGTAAGTCCCAGCGGACGGTGCCTAGGAAGGACAACAGCGAGCACAGAGTCAATCAACCCACAGGTACGTTCCCACAGCTTGCACAGTACACGATTCTCTATGCATTGAATGGCTTGTATGAGTGTCGATGCAAGGCCTAGGCACGTGTGACGCAGTAGAAATTAAGCCATGTGGGCACTTGAAATGGCGGCTGCCTGACCTGTGAAGTGCGACAATGGGATGTGAGGTCAATGCGCTGGCGTGGCACACCGTGGCGGTAGGCGGTTGAAGACCGCGGCGCAAAGCCGCATTGGTTAACATTGAACCCTATGCGTTTCAGGAGCACCGCCGCGGACGTGACCGCCATTTTCTATCTGCTTAATCACTCGAGACCTGATCATCCACAGGAGAGGACCTATACTGCAAGTGCTGCTGTGACCTCGGTCTGGAAGAAACAATGGCTGCTGCGACTAGGGAAAGGGCCCCTGCCTTCACTTCTGAAGAATTGGAGAAACTCGTGGATGGGGTCCTCCCCCAGTATGCGCTACTCTACGGTCCTCCAGACCGTACACTGGGAGCATGCTTTGGGGGCAATGCCTGTGTTGAGTCGGGTGGATGAAAGATGGTGGGGAGGGGAGCGATTGAGGCATGCATCAAACGACGGATGAGAGCATGTGCCACATGGCAAGGGTGGGGATGGGGGGGCCACTCACATCGAGCATGCAGAAAATTATAATAATGTTATTTCTCCCACTGTACATGTCACATAAGTCAGCGCCCATCAGAAAATCGACATTTAGCGTGCCATCGCCAAGGACGTCCGAATCCTGGGGGTCCACAACAGACAGGGCACCCACTGCCGCAAGAGGTGGGAGGACATCCGCCGCGGGAGCAGGAAGACCGCGGAGGCTCTGCTGGGGATGGCCTCCCAACGTAGGAGGGGTGCCACTCGTCAATTGACCCCCCTGATGTCTCGGATCCTGGCGGTGGCCTACCCAGATTTGGATGGGCGTGTGAGGACATCACAGCAGACACAAGGGGGTGAGTACCAGCGCATTCTGCTATCTTAGCGCGCAGTGGAGGTGTCTGGGTGGGGGAGGAGGGCTGTGGGTATCCCTAGGCCAGGGTGATTTCTGTAGCCTAGGCCGCTCCGTAAGGCATGGCCCTGTGCCCCCGCCCCCCACCTCTGTAGGGTGCCAAGTACAGCTATCCATGGCCCTGTGTCACCTATGTGTGCAGTTGTCGTCCATAGGCTTGTAGGCCAAGTCCCAATGATTGAGTAGTGTACCCCAAGTGCGCGGCGTAGTGCAGGGGGCTTCTGTGTCTGTCCTCTCCGCCAACTGTGTTGCCAATGCATGCACTCAACATGTCTTTATTTCCCCCCCCCCTTTTTTGCTGCTCTTCCTGTTCATGTGTGCATTAGCATCATCAGGCGGAGGAGAAGTGGCATCGGAGCACGAGGGAGCTGCATCTCACATGGCCCTGGAGGGCCATGCAACCGACTCGGAGTTCACCAGTGAGACGGAGGGCGAGGGGAGCTCCACAACGTGGACACGTGGAGACATCAGCGACACAGACACGTCCTCGGAAGGGAGCTCCCTTGTGGTGGCGGCAACATCCGTGCCCACCGCAACAACAGGTACAGCCGCCACCCAGCGCACCAGCTCCGCCCTCCAAGCAGCCCCTCAGCGTTCGCCCCATGCCCGCTCGCACACGAAGGCGGGCATCTCCTTCGCCCCAGGCACCTCAGGCCCTGCCCCAGTTACCCCTGCTGCCCTCAGTGAGGAGATCATTGAACTCCTCAGGACGCTCATTGTTGGGCAGTCTACCCTTTTGAATGCCATCCAGGGGGTAGAAAGGGAGGTGCACCGGAGCAATGCATACCTGGAGGGCATTCATTCGGGTCAGGCTGCCCATCAGCGATCGTTCAACGCTCTGGCCTCAGCACTGACAGCAGCCATTGTCCCTGTCTCCTGCCTCCCTCCTCCAACTTCCTCCACCCAGTCCCACTCCCCTGTTCCTCTGCCTATCCCAGACACACCTACAGACCAGCCTGCACACACCTCAACACCCAAGGGCAGCTCATCCAGACATAAGCACCACACATCACACAAGCATTCACACAAGCAACAGCCACATGCAGACATACCAACAGCCACTGCCTCCTCTGTGTCCCCCTCCTCCTCGTCTCCCTCCTCCCTCCCTGTGACATCTTCACTCACACTTGCATGCACAACATCATCAGCCACTACGTCCATCACCAGCACACCCACCAGAACACTCCGCACACGTGCAGTCACCACCCCCACTGCCATTTACACGTCCCCTGTGTCCTCTCCCAGTGTGTCTGTCACCCCCTCTTCCAAACCACACAAACGCCGGCAGCCACCCACCCAACAGCCATCCACCTCACGACAGCCTCCGTCACAAGCACCTGCACCCAAAGACACCACACTTGACTCTCCTACAACCACATCCTCTTCCTCCACTCCCATACCCACTGCACCTACCCTTCCCACTGCTCCTAAAAAGTTTTTCCTGTCCAAAATTAACCTCTTTCCATCACCTGACCCACCCCCTCCATCTCGTAAGAGTCCAATCAGCACCTCAGCCACCACAACCCCTGGACCTACAAGGACCATAGTACAAGGATATTGCAGTTCACCACCTTCAAGGGCAGCTACATCGGCCAGCAGTAAAGGGACAGCCAGCCCACCCCCCTGGGAAGAAAACCAAGAAAGGCAAGGCCCGGCGCAAGAGGCACTACCCTGGCACCGTCAGGAAGTGGGGTGCCACCTGGCACATCTACAAAGGGTGGCAAGGGCCACAGAGAATCACGGAAGGATGGCAAGGGCAGCACGGCCGACAAGTCCGGCAGCAGGCGAGCTGCCCAGAAGGGCCCCACCAGCCCCATTCCGGGTGTGAAGGAGGACACCCACGGGCCCGGGACTCCAGCACAGGAGGGCCCCGCAAGCGAGAAGTCGGATGGCGAGTGAACTCCATATATTGGCCGGATATGGTGCCCTGGAGACACATGTCAAGAACCGCTGAACAGGGCCCTTCAAGACAAGCACCGCTGAACAGGGCGCCGCCGTCTCAAGAACCGCTGAACAGGGCCCTTCAAGACAGGCACCGCTGAACAGGGCACCGCCGTCTCAAGAACCGCTGAATAGGGCCCTTCAAGACAGGCACCGCTGAACAGGGCACCGCCATCTCAAGAACCGCTGAACAGGGCCCTTCAAGACAGGCACCGCTGAACAGGGCCCTTCAAGACAAGCACCGCTGAACAGGGCCCTTCAAGACAAGCACCGCTGAACAGGGCACCGCCGTCTCAAGAACCGCTGAACAGGGCCCTTCAAGACAGGCACCGCTGAACAGGGCCCTTGAAGACAAGCACCGCTGAACAGGGCACCGCCGTCTCAAGAACCGCTGAACAGGGCCCTTCAAGACAAGCACCGCTGAACAGGGCACCGCCGTCTCAAGAATTGCTGAACAGGGCCCTTCAAGACAAGCACCGCTGAACAGGGCACCGCCGTCTCAAGAACCACTGAACAGGGCCCTTCAAGACAGGCACCGCTGAACAGGGCACCGCCGTCTCAAGAACCGCTGAACAGGGCCCTTCAAGACAGGCACCGCTGAACAGGGCACCGCCGTCTCAAGAACCGCTGAACAGGGCCCTTCAAGACAGGCACAGCTGAACAGGGCACCGCCATCTCAAGAACCGCTGAACAGGGCCCTTCAAGACAGGCACTGCTGAACAGGGCCCTTCAAGACAAGCACCGCTGAACAGGGCACCGCCGTCTCAAGAACCGCTGAACAGGGCCCTTCAAGAAAGGCACCGCTGAACAGGGCCCTTCAAGACAAGCACCGCTGAACAGGGCACCGCCGTCTCAAGAACCGCTGAACAGGGCCCTTCAAGACAGGCACCGCTGAACAGGGCCCTTCAAGACAAGCACCGCTGAACAGGGCACCGCCGTTTCAAGAACCGCTGAACAGGGCCCTTCAAGACAAGCACCGCTCCGCTGGGCCCTTCATCTCAAGCACCGCTCCGCTGGGCCCTTCATCTCAAGCACCGCTCCGCTGGGCCCTTCATCTCTGCACCGCTCCGCTGGGCCCTTCATCTCAAGCACCGCTCCGCTGGGCCCTTCATCTCAAGCACCGCTCCGCTGGGCCCTTCATCTCAAGCACCGCTCCGCTGGGCCCTTCATCTCTGCACCGCTCCGCTGGGCCCTTCATCTCAAGAACCGCTCCGCTGGGCACCGCCGTCTCAAGCACCGCTCCGCTGGGCCCTTCATCTCTGCACTGCTCTGCTGGGCCCTTCATCTCTGCACCGCTCCGCTGGGCCCTTCATCTCAAGCACTGCTCCGCTGGGCACCGCCGTCTGAAGCACCGCTCCGCTGGGCCCTTCATCTCTGCACCGCTCCGCTGGGCCCTTCATCTCAAGCACTGCTCCGCTGGGCCCTTCATCTCAAGCACTGCTCCGCTGGGCCCTTCATCTCAAGCACCGCTCCGCTGGGCACTTCATCTCAAGCACCGCTCCGCTGGGCCCTTCATCTCTGCACTGCTCCGCTGGGCACCGCCGTCTCAAGCACCGCTCCGCTGGGCCCTTCATCTCTGCACCGCTCCGCTGGGCCCTTCATCTCAAGCACCGCTCCGCTGGGCCCTTCATCTCAAGCACCGCTCCGCTGGGCCTTTCATCTCAAGCACCGCTCTGCTGGGCCCTTCATCTCTGCACCGCTCCGCTGGGCACCGCCGTCTCAAGCACCGCTCTGCTGGGCCCTTCATCTCAAGCACCGCTCCGCTGGGCCCTTCATCTCTGCACCGCTCCGCTGGGCCCTTCATCTCAAGCACCGCTCTGCTGGGCCCTTCATCTCAAGCACCGCTCCGCTGAGCCCTTCATCTCTGCACCGCTCCCCTGGGCCCTTCATCTCAAGCACCGCTCCGCTGGGCCCTTCATCTCAAGCACCGCTCCGCTGGGCCCTTCATCTCTGCACCGCTCCGCTGGGCCCTTCATCTCAAGCACCGCTCCGCTGGGCACCGCCGTCTCAAGCACCGCTCCGCTGGGCCCTTCATCTCTGCACCGCTCCGCTGGGCCCTTCATCTCAAGCACCGCTCCGCTGGGCCCTTCATCTCTGCACCGCTCCACTGGGCCCTTCATCTCTGCACCGCTCCGCTGGGCCCTTAATCTCAAGCACCGCTCCGCTGGGCACCGCCGTCTCAAGCACCGCTCTGCTGGGCCCTTCATCTCAAGCACCGCTCCGCTGGGCCCTTCATCTCTGCACCGCTCCGCTGGGCCCTTCATCTCAAGCACCGCTCCGCTGGGCACCGCCGTCTCAAGCACCGCTCCGCTGGGCCCTTCATCTCTGCACCGCTCCGCTGGGCCCTTCATCTCAAGCACCGCTCCGCTGGGCCCTTCATCTCAAGCACCGCTCCGCTGGGCCCTTCATCTCTGCACCACTCCGCTGGGCACCGCCGTCTCAAGCACCGCTCCGCTGGGCCCTTCATCTCAAGCACCGCTCCGCTGGGCCCTTCATCTCTGCACCGCTCCGCTGGGCCCTTCATCTCAAGCACCGCTCCGCTGGGCACCGCCGTCTCAAGCACCGCTCCGCTGGGCCCTTCATCTCTGCACCGCTCCGCTGGGCCCTTCATCTCAAGCACCGCTCCGCTGGGCCCTTCATCTCTGCACCGCTCCGCTGGGCCCTTCATCTCAAGCACCGCTCCGCTGGGCCCTTCATCTCTGCTGCGCTCCGCTGGGCCCTTCATCTCAAGCACTGCTCCGCTGGGCCCTTCATCTCAAGCACCGCTCCGCTGGGCCCTTCAAGTCAAGCACCGCTGGCCCATTGGCAGAAGGGGCAGGCCCGGATCTGTGTCGGGCAGGGCTGCACGATGCACTCTGGGCACCATGCCTCCTCCAGCACCAGTGGAGTCTGTAATCCACTTGAGCCACCCACTGTAGAGACTTGTGAGACTGTGGCTTTGCACTCCCCAGGATGTAACAGTGGGCAAGCCACCCACTGTAGAGACTAGTGAGACTGTGGCTTTGCACTCCCCAGGATGGGACAGTGGGCATGGAGGCCCCTCGTGGATCTGGCGTCGTGGACTCATGTGGCTGAGGTGCCTCCCCTTCCCTTCCCCCTGAGGTGCCTGTAGTTTTTCTATCTGATGCCCCTGCAGTGTTCTCTCAAATGGATTCGGGTCTCCTGTGTGGGCTTTGCCCATGTGTTGAGGCCCATTGGCCCACCTACAATGACTGGAACCCAATTTGGACAGGACAATTTACATATGTGTATATAGTTATAGATGTTGGAATTATTTTTTTTACTTAGCCTTACAATATATTTGAATTTCATGATCATTTTATTTTGTCTTTGCATTCTTCCGGGGGGTTTGAGGGGTGTCACTCTGAGTTGTTGCTCTGCATTGATGTGTAGGTAGTTGTGGGTGAGGGTGGGTGTGTCGCGTATGTGTGTGCCCGTAATCTTTTCTCCTCCCCCCTCCCCTGTGTCGTAGGTGCAGTACTCACCGTTGTCTTCTGCGCCGGCGTTCGTGCTCCTGGTAGAGGAGCAGGTAGACAATAGCTGGTAGGATGTGTAGTTCTGGTTCCATGCTGTCCAGATTCCTCGTGGAGTGTGTAGAGGTGGGCGTTTTCCCGTTCGTAGTCTGTTTCCGCTGTGTTTTTATCGGCGGGGCTCCCGCCCCGGAAAAGGTGGCGGATTGGTGAGTTGTGATAGGGTGGGCGGTACATTGTCTCCCGCCTATCTATTGGCGGTGACCGCCCGCTGTTTGTTTGTCCCGCCGTGGCGGTCGGAGTGTTAAAGTGGCGGTCTGTGTTGGCGGTTTCCGCCAGGGTCAGAATTCCATTTTTTTGACCGCCTGCCTGTTGGCGGGTTGGCCGCCACTTTAACACCGACCGCCAGGGTTGGAATGACCCCCTGGGAGTGTTGAGCGGTGTTAGTTATGGGGTCTTTGGTTGGCAGTCAGGTTACCCCCTGTCCAAGCAAGGACCCTCACTCTAGTCAGGGTAAGTCAAAATCAAATCAAATCATAAACATTTATAAAGCGCGCTACTCACCCGTGCAGGTCTCAAGGCGCTAGGGGGAGGGGGTTACTGCTGCTCGAAGAGCCAGGTCTTGAGAAGTCTCCGGAAAGCGGAGTGGTCCTGGGTGGTCCTGAGGATGGTGGGGAGGGAGTTCCATGTGTTGGCCGCCAGGTAGGAGAAGGACCTCCCACCCGCCGTGGTGGCGAGAGCAAGGTTGGCGGAGCGAAGAGGACGGGTGGGTGTGTAGAAGCTGAGGCGGCGGTTGAGGAATTCGGGTTCGGGTCCCTTGTTGTGGAGGGCTGTGTGTGTGTGGGTGAGGAGTCGAAGGTGATCCTTTTGTTGACGGGAAGCCAGTGCAGGTGTCTCAGGTGGGCGGAGATGTGGCTGTTGCGGGGTGTGTTGAGGATGAGGCGGGCGGAGGCGTTTTGAATTTGTTGCAGACGTTTCTGGAGTTTAGCGGTGGTTCCTGCGTATAGGGTGTTGCCGTAGTCCAGGCGGCTCGTGACGAGGGCGTGGGTCACGGTCTTTCTGGTGTCGGCGGGGATCCAACGGAAGATCTTTCGGAGCATGCGGAGGGTGAGGAAGCAGGAGGATGATACGGCGTTGACTTGTTTGGTCATGGTGAGAAGTGGGTCTAGGATGAAACCGAGGTTGCGTGCGTGGTCTGAGGGGGTCGGTGCGGTGCCAAGGGCCGTGGGCCACCAGGAGACGTCCCAGGCGGTCGGGGTGTTTCCGAGGATGAGGACTTCCGTTTTGTCTGAGTTCAGTTTCAGACGGCTGAGTTTCATCCAGTCTGCGACGTCTTTCATTCCATCTTGTAGGTTGGTCTTGGCGCTGGTGGGGTCCTTGGTGAGGGAAAGTATCAGTTGAGTGTCGTCGGCGTAGGAGGTGATGATGATGCTGTGTTTGCGTACGATGTCGGCGAGGGGGCTCATGTAGACATTGAAGAGAGTCGGGCTGAGAGAGGAGCCTTGTGGGACGCCGCAGATGATCTCGGTGGGGTCTGAGTGGAAAGGTGGGAGGTAGACTCTTTGGGAGCGGTTGGAGAGGAAGGAGGTGATGCAGTCCAGGGCCTGTCCTTGGATCCCGGTGGAGCGGAGGCGGGTTATTAGGGTGCGGTGACAGACGGTGTCGAAGGCAGCCGAGAGGTCGAGGAGGATGAAGGCGACTGTTTCTCCGTTGTCCATCAGGGTTCTGATGTCGTTTGTGACTGAGATGAGGGCGGTTTCTGTGCTGTGATTGGCTCGGAATCCGGACTGAGAGGGGTCGAGTAGGCTGTTGTCTTCAAGGAAGTTGGTAAGTTGCTTGTTGACGGTCTTCTCTATGACTTTGGCAGGGAAGGGGAGGAGCGAGATGGGGCGGAAGTTCTTGAGGTCGCTTGGGTCCGCCGTAGGTTTTTTCAGTAGGGCGTTGACTTCAGCGTGTTTCCAGCTCTCTGGGAAGGTAGCAGACAAAAACGAGCTGTTGATGATGGTCTGGAGGTACGGGGCGATGATGTCGTCGGCTTTGTTGAAGATGAAGTGTGGGCAGGGGTCTGAGGGGGCACCGGAGTGGATGGAGTTCATGGTGGCTTTGGTCTCTTCCGTGTTGATGTGAGTCCAGGCGTTGAGGGTGATGGCTGGGGTTGTAGGTTCTGTGGTGGTTGGCTGGGTCTGGTGTCCGAAGCTGTCATGTAGGTCGGTGATCTTACGATGGAAGAAGGTGGCGAGGGAGTTGAAGAGGTCTTGTGAGGGCGTGATGGCGTTGGCGTTAGGGTTGGAGAGCTCTTTGACGATGTTGAAGAGTTCTCTGCTGTTGTGGCTGTTTTTGTCCAGTCTGTCTGTGAAGAAATTTCTTTTGGCGGCGCGGATCAGTTGGTGGTGTTCGCGGGTAGCGTTCTTGAGGGCGGTCATGTTCTCTGCGGTGTGGTCCTTGCGCCAGGCTTTCTCGAGGGTGCGGCAGGTTTCCTTTGATTCCTTAAGGGTGTCTGTGAACCAGAGAGGTTTTTTGGTGTTGGTCTGTCTTGGGAGGCGTCTGAGGGGAGCGAGGTTGTCTGCGCAGTTGGTGATCCAATTTGTGAGGCTGAGGGCTGCGTCGGGGTCGGAGGAGAAGGTGGGTTGGTTGTCGTTGAGAATGGAGAGAAGCTGTTCCTCAGGGATTTTGTTCCACTGTCGACGTGGGATGGTTGTGTGCGGATGTGGCGGGTCTCGCGTCGGAAGGTGAAGTGGACACATCTGTGGTTGGTCCAGTGTATAGCGGAGGAGTGGCTGAAGGATACGTGGTTGCTGGCGGAGAAGATGGGGTCGAGCGTGTGTCCGGCGATGTGGGTGGGGGTGTCCACCAGTTGCTTGAGGCCGAGGTTGGCGAGGTTGTCGGGCAGGGCAGTGGTGTTGGGGTCGTTGTTCTGTTCCAGGTGGAAGTTGAGGTCACCGAGGAGGATGTAGTCCAGCGAGGCAAGGGCGTGCGGGGAGATGAAGTCGGAAATAGAGTCGCTGAAGAGGGCGCGGGGTCCAGGGGGTCGGTAGATGAGAGTTCCTCTGAGGGTGGTCCTGGGGTCTGTGTGGATCTGGAAGTGCAGGTGTTCGGCGGCGAGGGGGGTGTCTTTGGTGGAGGTGGTGACGTTGATGGAGTCCTTGAAGACGATGGCGATTCCTCCTCCTACTTGGTTGGTGCGGTCTTTCCTGGAAATCTTGTAGCCTTCGGGGATGGCTATGGCGATGTTGGGGGCCGAGGAGGCGTTCATCCAGGTCTCAGTGATGAAGGCGACGTCCGGTGTGGTGGAGTCCAGGAGGTCCCAAAGTTCAACGGCGTGCTTGTGGACGGAGCGTGTGTTGATCAGGATGCATTTGAGGTGGTTGTTAGCGCGTGGGCTGGCGGGCGTGGTGTTTTCGCGGTGGAAGGTGAGTTTGCAGGTGTGACATATGAAGGGTCCGTGGGTACGTTTCGGGTTGGCTTGGAAGCAGGTGCTGGAGCGCCCCGGGTTGAGGGCGTGGAGGGTGATGGGGTTGTAGCAGTGCTGCAGGGTTTGGGAGTGCTGGGGGCCAGGGGTCATGGCGCTGGGCGCGGTCCAGGCGCGGACGGGCGCAGACGGGCTTGCCTTTGGCGCTCCAGCGGCGCGGCCGCGCAGCTGGCACCATAAGAGGGAGGAGGGGGAGGAGGGGTCAGTTGGGGGCGGGAGTGGGGCGACGAATGGGAGCTGGGGGGGCGGGGGCGAGCAGGAGGTGGCGGCGGGAAAGCAGAGGGTGGGGGGGTCAGGGAGAGGGGAGAAAAGATAGGGGAAGGGGAGTTAAAGGTGGCGGGAGTTAGGAAGAAAAGATATACATACAGGAAGGTGGGGAGTTAGGAAGAAAAGATAGGAAGATAGGGGAGGGGGGGGTTACAGAGGTGGAGGGGAGTTAGGAAGAAAAGATAGGAAGAAAGGGGAGCGGGGTTACAGAGGTGGAGGGGAGTGAGGAAGGTCAGAGAGAAGAGTCAAGAGCAGAAGAGCAGAAGAGAGGAGAGAGAAGAGCCAGGAAGAAGGTAAAGAAGAAGAGGAGCAGAAGAACAGAAGAGAGAAGAGCCAAGAAGAAGGTAAAGAAGAAGAGGAGCAGAAGAACAGAAGAGAGAAGAGCCCAGAAGAAGGTAAAGAAGAAGAGGAGCGAGGAGTCCAGAAGAGAGAAGAGCCAAGGAGAAGGTAAAGAAGAAGAGGAGCGAGGCGTCCAGAACAGAAGAACAGAGGAGAGAAGATCCAAGAGGAGGGGTAAAGAAGAGGAGGAGAGAAGAGTCAAGGAAGAGGAGTCCGGCAGAAGAGGAGAGCCCTGAGAAGCAGAGGATACGAAGTACACAGAAGAAGAACACAGATGAAGTACACAGAAGAAGAATACAGATGAAGAACACAGAAGAAGGACAGAGAAGAAGAAAGCACACGCAGGTTCCGGTGCAGGAGAGAAGGAAGAAACACAGATGAAGTACAAAGAAGAAGAATACAGATGAAGAACACAGAAGAAGGACAAAGAAGAAGAAAGCACCCGCAGGTCGCAGTGCAGAAGAGAAGGAAGAAACACAGATGAAGTACAAAGAAGAAGAATACAGATGAAGAACACAGAAGAAGGACAAAGAAGAAGAAAGCACACGCAGGTCGCGGTGCAGAAGAGAAGGAAGAAACACAGATGAAGTATACAGAAGAAGAACACAGATGAAGACAGAAGAAAGAACACGCAGGACGGGGGGGCAGGGAAGAAAGAAGAACACAGATGAAGAATACAGATGAAGAGCACAGAAGAAGATCAAAGATGAAGAAAGAAGCAGGAGAGGAGGTGAGTAGCACGGGGCAGGGCAAGGGGCTAGGCGGGGGGGGGGTACTTACTGTATTTTCGCAGGACTTGCTTGGAGGTTTCAGGAGCCTGGGCTGGTGGAGCTGCAGCAACAGGGGGAGCGACCTACCCTTGGGTCAAGGGTCGCTAACTCTGTCGCGCAGCGGCTGCCATAAGAGGGAGGAGGGGGGAGGAGGGGTCAGCTGGGGGCGGGGGGCGGGAGTGGGGTGATGAATGGGAGCAGGGGGGGCGGGGGCGAGCAGGAGGTGGCGGCGGGAAAGCGGAGGGTGGGGGGGGTCAGGTAGAGGGGAGAAAAGATAGGGGAGGGAGGTTAAAGGTGGCGGGGAGTTAGGAAGAAAAGATAGGAAGATAGGGGAGGGGGGGTCAAAGGTGGCGGGGAGTTAGGAAGAAAAGATAGGAAGATAGGGGAGGGGGGGTTAAAGGTGGCGGGGAGTTAGGAAGAAAAGATAGGAAGATAGGGGTGGGGGGGTTACAGAGGTGGAGGGGAGTGAGGAAGGCCAGAGAGAAGAGTCAGGAGCAGAAGAGCAGAATAGAGAAGAGCCAGGAAGAAGGTAAAGAAGAAGAGGAGCGAGGAGCAGAAAAACAGAAGAGAGAAGAGCCAAGAAGAAGGTAAAGAAGAAGAGGAGCAGAAGAACAGAAGAGAGAAGAGCCCAGAAGAAGGTAAAGAAGAAGAGGAGCAGAAGAACAGAAGAGCCCAGAAGAAGGTAAAGAAGAAGAGGAGCGAGGAGTCCAGAAGAGAGAAGAGCCAAGGAGAAGGTAAAGAAGAAGAGGAGTGAGGCGTCCAGAACAGAAGAACAGAGGAGAGAAGATCCAAGAGGAGGGGTAAAGAAGAGGAGGAGAGAAGAGTCAAGGAAGAGGAGTCCGTCAGAAGAGGAGAGCCCTGAGAAGCAGAGGATACGAAGTACACAGAAGAAGAACACAGATGAAGTACACAGAAGAAGATTACAGATGAAGAACACAGAAAAAGGACAGAGAAGAAGAAAGCACACGCAGGTCACGGTGCAGAAGAGAAGGAAGAAACACAGATGAAGTACAAAGAAGAAGAATACAGATGAAGAACACAGAAGAAGGACAAAGAAGAAGAAAGCACACGCAGGTCGCGGTGCAGAAGAGAAGGAAGAAACACAGATGAAGTACAAAGAAGAAGAATACAGATGAAGAACACAGAAGAAGGACAAAGAAGAAGAAAGCAGACGCAGGTCGCGGTGCAGAAGAGAAGGAAGAAACACAGATGAAGTATACAGAAGAAGAACACAGATGAAGACAGAAGAAAGAACACGCAGGACGGGGTGCAGGGAAGAAAGAAGAACACAGATGAAGAATACAGATGAAGAGCACAGAAGAAGATCAAAGATGAAGAAAGAAGCAGGAGAGGAGGTGAGTAGCGCGGGGCAGGGCGAGGGGCTGGGCGGGGGGGGCTACTTACTGTATTTTCACAGGACTTGCTTGGAGGTTTCAGGAGCCTGGGCTGGTGGAGCTGCAGCGGCAGGGGGAGCGACCTACCCTTGGAGGTCCAAATTACAATCCAAATTACCCTGTGCCCACCCTCTGGTAGCTTTGCACTGAGCAGTCAGGCTTAACCTAGAAGGCAATGTGTAAAGTATTTGTGCAATAAATCATACAATACCACCATATAGCACCACAAAAATACACCACACAGTGTTTAGAAAAATATATAATATTTATCTGGATATTTGCAGGTCAAAACGATCAAAGATGCAATATGAATTTGTAAAGATATCACTAGAAAGTGATATAAAGTGTCTTAAGTCTTTGAAAAGCAAAACAAAGCCTCTTCCAAGCACAAAGTACCTGGTTCGCGTGAAAAATCTCCGCAAAGGGTCGCAGAGGAGGAGAAGCGTGGAAACAAAGGGGTGTGCGTCGATTTCTCGGGCCGCACACAGCGATGCGTCATTTAGTTCCACGCAGGGATGGCTGTGTGTTGATTTCCAGAACTCGGGCGTGGATCCTCTTCGGGTTGCAGGGTTTTCAGATGCCCCAGGGACAGTGCGTTGATTTCCTGTGCTGGCAGGACAAAATCACAGGAGCTGTGTCGATCGGGTGGGAGTTGCGTCAAATTTTTGACCTCACGGCAAGTGCTGCGTTGATTTCTCTCTGGAAGTCGGGCTGCGTCGTTCCGGCTCGGCTATGCGTTGATCCAGTGGTCCGTGCATCGAAGTTCCAGTCGCTACTCTGGCGCTGAGTCGATCTTCTCGTTGCGAAATCGGGCTGCGTCATTCCGGTTTGGCATGTGGTGAAATTTTCACCGTGGTGCAGGCTGTGCGTCCTTTCTGGTAGGCTGTGCATCGAATTTCACCACACAAGGAGTCCTTCTTAAAGAGATTAATTCTTTTTGATCCTGAGACTTTAGGGAACAGAAGGCAAGCTCTATCCAAGCCCTTGGAGAGCACTTCCTCACCTCAGTCAGAGAGCAGTAAGGCAGCAGGGCAACAGCGAGGCAGCAGTCCTTCACAGAAAGCAGTCAGGTGAGTCCTTTGGGCAGCCAGGCAGTTCTTCTTGGCAGGATGCAGGTTCTGGTTACAAGTTTCTTCTCCAGGAAGTGCCTGTGTTGGTAAGGGCAGAGGCCCTGTTTATATACCCAAATGTGCCTTTGAAGTGGGGGAGACTTCAAAGAGTGGCTTAGAAGTGCACCAGGTCCCCTTTCAGTTCAATCCTGTCTGCCAGGGTCTCAGTAGGGTGTGTGGCAGTCCTTTGTGTGAGAGCAGGCCCTCCACCCTCCCAGACCAGGAAGACCCATTCAAAAGCAGATATATGCAAGTGAGGCTGAGTATCCTGTGTTTGGGGTGTGTCTGAGTGAATGCACAAGGAGCTGTCAACTAAACCCAGCCAGACGTGGATTGTAAGGCATAGAAAGATTTAAGTGCAGAGAAATGCTCACTTTTTAAAAGTGGCATTTCTAAAATAGTAATATTAATTCCAACTTCACCAGTCAGTAGGATTTAGGGGCATATTTATACTCCGTTTGCACCGAATTTGCGTCGTTTTTTCCGACGCAAAACTAACTCCATATTTATACTTTGGCGTTAGACGCGTCTAGCGCCAAAGTTCATGGAGTTTGCGTCATTTTTTTGCGTGAACACCTTCCTTGCGTTAATGATATGCAAGGTAGGCGTTCCCGTCTAAAAAAATGACTCCGATGCTATTGCGTCGGATTTATACTCCCGGGCAAAAATGACGCCCGGGAGTGGGCGGGACTAAAAAACCCGCATTTGTGCCGGATTTTAGCGCCTGGGTCAGGGCAGGCGTTAAGGGACCTGTGGGCTCAGAATGAGCCCAGAGGTGCCCTCCCAAGCCCCCAGGGACACCCCCTGCCACCCTTGCCCACTCCAGGAGGACACCCAAGGATGGAGGGACCCACCCCAGGGAAGAAAAGGTAAGTTGTGGTAAGTATTTTTTTTAAATTTTATTTTGGCATAGGGGGGCCTGATTTGTGCACCCCTATATGCCACTATGCCCAATGACCATGCCCAGGGGACAGAAGTCCCCTGGGCATGGCCATTGGGCAAGGGGGCATGACTCCTGTCTTTGCTAAGACAGGAGTCATGTTAATGGCATCTGGGCACCAAAGAAAAATGGCGCAAATCGGGTTAAGACGGTTTTTTTGCCTCAGCCTGACTTGCCCCATTTTAGGACGCCCAAACGCCATTTTTCCCTACGCCGGCGCTGCCTGGTGTACGTGGTTTTTTTTCACGCACACCAGGCAGCGCCGGTCGGCTAACGCCGGCTAACGCCATTCAATAAATACGGCGCCCGCATGGCGCTTCAGAATGGCGTTAGCCGGCGCTAATTTTTTTAGCGCTAAACTGCGTTAGCGCAGTTTTGCGTCAAAAAGTATAAATATGGCCCTTAATGTCACCATTCTGGCCATACTAAATATGACCTTCCTACTCCTTTCAGATCAGCAGCTACCACTCAAACAATGTATGAGGGCAGCCCCAATGTTAGCCTATGAAGGGAGCAGGCCTCACAGCAGTGTAAAAAACGAATTTAGGAGTTTTACACTACCATGACATGTAAACTACATAGTTACATATCCTGCCTTTTGCCTACATAGCACCCTGCCCGAAGGGTTACCTAGGGCATACCTTGGGGGTCTCTTATCTGTAGAAAAAGAGCAGTTGTAGGCTTGGCAAGTATTTTCAAAAGCCAAGTCGAATTGGCAGTTAAACTGCACACACAGGCCTTTAAATGGCAGGCTTGAGACAAGGATAAGGGGCTACTTAAGTGGGTGGCACAATCAGTGCTGCAGGCCCATTAGTAGCATTTAATCTACAGGCCCTGGCCACACATAGTGCACTCTAGTAGGGACTTATAAGTAAATTAAATAGTCCAATTGGGTATGATCCAATGTTACCATGTTTAAAGGGAGAGAGCATTTGCACTTTAGCACTGGTTAGCAGTGGTAAAGTGTGCAGAGTCTTAAAACCAGCAAACACAGTATCTAAAAAGTGGAGGGAGGCAGGCAAAAAGTTAGGGGTGACCACCCTAAGGCTGTCAGGTCTAACAAGCGGCAACCGCTTTGATTGCTGACTTGGAAGCTCCGCAGCTCACACAATTGGTTCATGCCCCTACCAATGAATTAGGACATACTCTGGATCTTATTTTTTCTAAGCTAGCCAACCTAGTGGTGGATCCTCCTCTTCCTCTTCCATGGACAGATTATTTTGCGCTCCCTTTTCATATTCTCATTAGCACTCAGCTACTTTCACATACTCTCTGGTCAATTGGTCATATTTAGGAAGTGGGCCAGGGTTACTTCTGTCATCTTTACCCAAGCTCTAGAAGTGAGATGTCCTGATTTTGGTTCATTGTGAAGACACAGCTAATTATCAACTGGTATACTGGATAAAGGCTGCCTTGGACCATATTGCACCGCAGGTCGAGCACATCTTTGGGAGAATGGAACATTCAGTGGCCTGGTTCAGTGAGGACTTATCTGTTCTGAAAAAAACTGTAAACTACTCGAATGGTGTAGATAAGACTATTTACTCTGCAGCCCTGAAGGACTACCACAGGCAAATGAGAACTATGCGTCATGACTACTATGCCGGTAAAATTGAGATGGCTCGGAACTCCTTCTACTAACTCTTTTCAATAGTGAAATCACTTACCTTTCTTGATCTTGTCTCAGCATCAACTCTGCTGTCAGAGGACCGCTGTAATGCTTTGGCTCAGCATTTCTAAAACAAGGTTGCAACCATTTACTCTTCCTTCCCTGAGGCTGTTAGAATGCTTCCTGTCTTAAAATCTGTTTTAAATCTGTCTCCACAGAGGAACTAATTGTGTCTTGCACTAGCATCAATCACACGTGGGGGGTAGGGCCCCAACACTCTTAGGAAGCAACCGACCCTACTGAAGCATGGGCTGATGCCAATCTACTATCACCAAGCCCCTTGAAGTAAAGAGAAGATGTGAGAACGTCTGCTCTTATTTGGTCTTCTATTGTTTGTGTATAAGGGGTTGCTTTAGAGGTTTGATGGACCTTTTGACTACGCTTAGAGTGATTCCCGCCATAAATCCCAAATAACACAACTCTTTCATCAACGACATCAATAAACAACATCAAATACCTTTGGAGTCATCAATCTTCACACACCATGACCCATTTGGATATGAATAACCACACCTTTTTGTAAAGTTAGAATGTTTATTTTCCTAGATTAACAATGCTAATATCATGTGAATGAGTCTCAAAACCATATGGTAAACATACAAGAACAACACTGGTTGACCAAATCTTCTAAAGAATCTCAATTTGACTAGTGCATTGATTACTAATCATTCAAGAGCTACAGTACAAATTAAAAGAGAGAACAATTGCGCTATAGAAATAGAACACATCTAGGTCCAGTAACTGAGCAACATCAGTTGTTAGTAATAACAATCTGTTAACATGTCAGAATTTCCCTTAGTAACCATCCGATTAGAATAGCATGCTTGAGATTCATGCAAAACAATTTTAGTCAAAGTTAATTTGGAAAACATCTAAATATGGCTCTATCAAAATAGCGGTTGGTACCTAAAACAAAAGACAGCCTTCAACAAGAACAATAGCATTCTGCTATACCTCTCTTCGTATGCATCAGCAAGCTGCGATTATCTTCGTCAGTTGGACATCTGCTCTGTCAGCATCAGCAACGGGCCATGAAAGGGAATGGTTCAGAACCAGGGACTCTAAGCTATCTGAACCATTAGAAGCAATATCTAAAGGATCAGCATTCAGCATCAAAAATCTAAGCAATAAAGTTAAAGATAGAATCCTCTCTGGAAGAAATCAAAATAAGAATGGGCACACTTGTCTCTGTGCGGTTGGGCTAAGTTAAAACCGTCTAAAGAACTTCCAACGTTGCCATTGATCAGGGAATCATACGTTTACAATTAGTCCAATAAGGATTAATTTCCCTTTCTAAGATATAACTAAACTGTCTTCCACATGTCGATGATTGGTTCCTCTTCTCCTGTTCTGTTCCCACCCTCTGGCTCATCAGGTAACATTTTTGTATCCATCTGTCCTCCAGTAAGTGCATCCATTGTTAGCTCCTGGGAGTATCGCTGTCTCACACATCAAACTACACAGTGTAGCAATAACTAATACAAAATATTCTAGCAGGCAGTTCTCATAAGAAAGTTAAAGACATCCGCTAATGTTTGGTCAACGCAGTAAAAAAAAAAAAAAAATACATGAATTGATTTCTCTAGTTATATATTCCCACGATTTTATTAAGCAAAGCAGCTAATCATGAGGCTGTGCAAACTAGTGCCAAACCTTGCTAACTTAAGGCTTATAGTTAATAAAGCAATTACATAATGCAAAATCATTCATATAACACATTACTACAATAACCTAAACATAGGCACTTCTATTAATATTAAAATGCATTTAATAAGGACACTGCATGATTAATGGCGGCCACTCCAAGTTTCAAGTAGCACATTATTTTCTATATTAGTCAAATTCTATGCAGATTCATAATCCAAAGTACATAAAAATCATTAGAAATAAATTCAGCGTTCACAAAGTCACACTCCTAGCTGCTTCCTCCTCCATTCCTCTTCCACCAAGAGAGACCATCTGAACCGTATGTGTGCCAGGTTTCTTTTAACCCCGAAACATAACCAAGCACATTTACCTCAAAGGCCACCTCTAGCAGGGACGGCTGCTTCCCAAGTACGTTAGGGACTTGTCCCCACTTGTGATTGATGCTAGTGCATGAGCCAATTATTTTCCAAGGCACATAAATGTTCTTACTTTCTGCTCTGTGTGAGTTCCTGAAGCTGACTTTCAGTTTCAGTGTCTCTCTCCAGATAACTCTTCACAGTCGCTGGGTGCACACAACAGTCACCAACCATTGTTTATTGCGGAGAGCAGATGCGGCTCTTGCGGTTTCCTATTGTACTACAGCAGGACCCAAAGCCGCCTCTTTAAATTCTACCTCGGGCGCAGGAGACGCCAGCCCAGGGTTAAAATAGGAGGCAGGAGCAGGTTCCCTTTTCTCCTCCTCGGATACACCCTTTTCTCTCACATTACAGCATGAGTGGGGTTGGATTTGTGACAAATGTAACGTTCACTTAAAAAGAGGGCCGCCACTTTCCAAATAGCCTCTTCCACTGCACGTGGATTTCAATGTGTGCCTCCCAACTACGTCATAGCATCCTAGCCGGCAGTGCAAAGGGAAGAGTTAATGGCTGCAAGGTGAGTCGTGTTGTGTGCGTTTGTAAGGTAGGTAGGAAGGGCAAAGAAAGAATGCATTTTTCCATTTAATTGCATTGTGTGATAAAGAGTCCCTTTGTTATCAGAGCATTAATTTACACATTGAGATCTCTGGTGAAGTGTCATTGGTAATTATCTGAAATTGGTTGTTGCCAAGAGGATAAAAGTAAAAATATAGTTTGAGTTTTAATCATTGGAACTGTGTCTTAAGAAAAAGTGCAGAAGCATGTTTGAAGCTAGAATGAACACCACTTGTGATACAGTACTGTTTATAAATAGAGGAACACTGTTAAGTTAGCAAGGCTTTGCTAAAGGAAAGCAGCATAGCTCTTATACGCAACAACCCTTATACCTTGCACGAAACCCAATCCTGCTGTGCACTTCATTTCATGTTTTTGTTAGACTGAGATGTGTACCTTTTAAAACACACTCTCACCAGACTACAGTTTACTAGAAATACATCCTGGATTTGCATTGCTACTGACAAGGTTTTTCATGTTCCAGGGAAGCTTGCTTTGCTACTGGACGTAGTGCGTGTCTGTGTTTGCCATATTTTATGTGCTATTGCTCGTACCAAACAAGTGGACACCAGTGATTTAAAACAAATAAGTGCATGTTCGAGACGAGCTATACAGAGATGTGGGTGCTGTGACTGGTAATTTATGACTACGGGTTCTACATTTATACTGACGGTTTTTATGACCTTGCTATCAGTATTTATAGTTGCTACTTAAGGTCTGAGTATGCACTTGAGTGATTTCACTTTTGATAGATTGTAAAATCTTTCTAATCTGAGGAAAATCTCTCCTGTTCAAGACTTGAGAGTTGCGATCTTTGTAACTTTTTATTGCTCCATTTTAGGCCTTCAACAATATACTTTATATGTTTTATATGACTAGTAATCTGTTGAAAGAATAGAAACAGTAAAATCAAAGGCAATAAGGGAGCTGATTTCAATATTTAGAGAAGTGATATGAGTCCTTATCAAATTCCATAAATTCTTTGAACCACCCATACAACCTATGGCTTTTTAGCCATTGTATTGGAGCAATTGTTTTCAAATGTTATTGGTTTGCTCAGATGTTTCTAAAGTGCTTTCAAGCCAAGGGTCTGCACTTTCCCTAGATGCCCCTTAGAAGAGGTGGGCTTCCTTGCAACATTATACTTTGAATTTTCTGTGAGTGAGTGCCCACAGAATTGCATGTGAAAGCTATGGGGCCCGATTCACAAAGATAAACTTAGAAGAAAAGTCTAAGTTTTGTTACTACGAGTAAAGTTAGGCTTTAGGTATAAATTTACACTTTTGGTCTAAACTTTGACTTGTGGTCTAACTTTGTGAATCTGGTCCATGGTGTTTTAGTAAGTTTAACAATTGCGGTGTAATATGCACCCTTTCTCCCTATTATTCTTAAAACATTTTGTTGGAGTCAGACCCTTAGCAACCTCTGCTTCAAAGTTTCTGCTTGTTTGATAGGCTCTCTCAGAAAGTGTGATCAATTACGCACCATCACTTACAAAGTTTACCAGCCGCCACCGATCTCCAGTGCTCAATTGAGATAACTTTATTCTGTTTGGAGTATTTAAGCAATTTGGTTTCTGTGTTTGTTTAATTTGATCCCAGATATCCGCATATTAGCGCAAGTTTTGATTTGATAAGGGCATCATATATCGATTGTCTAGGCTCCTGCAGCCTCATTCTACTTTCTCCACTGCATGGAGAAGGGATGCAGGGGTCAAGGTGCTATGTGACATTTACAGACCAGCACAAAACCATTAATCTCAAGACTCTGCTGATAATCAGTGCTTAGTACCAGCTGCACCGCGTGGCCGGTGAACCTTATCTAATCGGAAAAAAAACTTCTAAAATGAATGAGTCAAGAATTAAGAACTCCATCAATCAAAGAAGAAAACTCAATACCCAATTCTCACACAGCAGGTCTTAATAATATGTTCGTTCAGCTTCTAGTATTTGACCTTGCCATTCTCACAAAGCTTAACACGGAAATGTGAACGTCGAAGGCATCCATTTAACACTTGATGAAATCAGGTACCGGGGATGTAGTGCCCCACTCTTAAACCACCATAAAATTCTTGTTTTCACAGGTTTTATTCAGTTATTGCGAAAATGATATCACTGCTTGCCAAACGTGCAGCATAAAATAAAATAAACTGTCTTATAAAAAGAACCCGTTCTTCATTACTGGTATTAAAGCAGCTGTTGTGAGGGGATTTCTGGATTCAGAATGAACTTCTTATGCAGTTCTTTAATTTTTAGGGTCGAGCGCGCAACCACTCTGCCCTGTTGTAATCTCTTTGTGGGCTTTTAACCACCCCCACTCTTGCTATTCATACTTTGTTGTGCTTGTCTTAAATGCTTTATTTTTATTGGTGCATTTTGTGAAATGTTCCTCATTTGTGTGCTGAGTTCTCGCCAAGGCGATTTCACTAAGTAAACATTTTTAGTGGCCATCACACTACATGACGCTTTCTCGTGTTACAGGGTGTGATGGACCCTCCTCCGGTTTCAGTTTGCCTTTCATCCCAGATGCGATTGTTTCTAGACATTCACGCTGGGAGCCAATACTCTTGCACTCATGCTCATGGCGGCCGTGGTGCTTTGAATTGACTTGCTTCTGTCAACTGTTTACTTTTCATGTACAAATTTATGTGGCAAAAAAAGTCCAGTTAGGAATTTACAAATCTAATAGCTCTAACACGAGCAAACGCGAGATCCATTGCATTACAAGTGCTTGCTAGTCTTGCACCTTGTATGATGCTGGGGGCAAAGTTCTAAAGTGAGTGGTTCTTAAACTTAAATGCAGATATTTTGGCCTGTCACCTCTCTCATAATTAGCACTTCAGATATTTCTTGAAATGGGAAGATGTGAGAACATCAATGTTCCCAGGGCCGGCTTTATCTCTGGTGGCTCTTGGTGCCACACTCTTTTCTTGGAGCCCCCTTCTCCATGACCTCCTCCTACGATTCCCTCACTCCCACTCGACAAAAGGGCCCTCATCTCTGTATAGCCCGTCTCGCACATGCATTTCATTTGTTTTAAATCACTGGTTTCCACTTAGCTATCCACATAAAACACAGATCTATACTTTGCAGCAGGCATATTAACCCTCTGTGCTATTTTATGGTAAGTCAAAACTGCCACTAGACAAAATTCTCATCTCTCTCTTTAGAAGGACATTAATCTTGCTGCAGCGCCACAAAATCCTAGCTATTACTTCAAACTAAATACTGGATTTCGCGCTTTAGGCCTATAGATCGACGCAACATAGATTTGAGGGGATGTCAATGATGAGTGTCATAATAAACACCGACAACTAAGTAATCAATAATCTGCACACTACGCAATAACAACACCAGTTTATTAAAAATGATTATAAATTTATTTGACTATATTAACAACGCTAAAGTCACGAAAATAACTCTTAAATATAAATGATAAGCATATAGAATCAATAGTGGCTGATTAGAACATCTTATATATCTGAGTTTAATCAAAGCAAGTGAGCTAATTATCTCAAGTATCATAACACTAATTAATAACATCTATATTTGCAACAGGGATATGATTTACTTTGGAGCAAAAGATCAAAGATTGTCAATATAAATCATGAGCATGTAAAGTCATATTCCCTCACTAACCACTAATTAGCATTCAAATGTTGGGCTTCATGTAAAAAGAATTTAGAAACTCATACTAGCTCGGGTTAGAGTAAAAATTCTTATCTTTATGCAGCAATTTTTATAAGTTGCAGCTGGGACCTGTAAAACAAGAAACACATAAAACATTACAATTTCATACATTACCCATAGAACAACAACATGCAGTCTACTTCAGCAAGGGGACACCATCAGGAAAGTTTCATAGGGTCTGGTCTACATCAACAGCTAAACCCACATCACTAATATGACTCGAACCTCCACTAAGAACTCCCTCAATCCGAAACTCCGACAGAAGTACTCAGAATAGGAACACAGGAAGATTACAACAACAAGAATAGGTGACAGAACATTATTTTATTTCTTGAAAATGTCACGATTGGTCAGTGCATGGGGTGTTATACGATTCAGCAAATAAAACGACTGTTAGATAACTAAAAGTTCACTGACGACATTATTAACTAAACACAATTATAACAATTTCTTCGTCTCTTCCATCTCGTCGGTGGATCCATTGTTCCATCTCATCAAAACATCACTTCTCAGAAAGCAACGTCTCACTATGTAACTTCTGCTTCCATCCTCGAGGAAGAAACCACACATTAGTGACAATTTTAAACAATAGAACAGTCAAACTTGAACAATTACCTAATAAATCTGACCTTGTAAGGCATAACGCAAATGCCCACTAGGGGTAGCTGTCTACACATCTTTAAGCTATTAATCACACTCTTTTAAAGTAAGCATTGAGCAATGGAAAATAACTGTGATTTTAGCTGAAGTATGAATACAAATTAATTATGGTGACCATTTACAAAAGTCACCCATTTTTCACATATTAGTTCATCAATTGTCAGTACATTATTGATTAATAAAAATCATTGTTAATTATGTCATCACATAAACCCATAATAAATTCATTTATTTTATTTTCACAAATTCAAGACCTTGTTTCTTCCATTTTCGCATTAGTTTTCTTTTTCCCTTTACTTTTCCCATACAATGTATTCATTTGCACATTGAATCTTCTCTGATTCTTTTCATATCTTTTCATTTTCATCCATTTGATTAATCTATATGTTCCCCAAACTCCAATTAGAAAAAACACAATTATTGAAACCCATTTTACTATTTTCAATATAATTCCTTTCCCCAGATTACCAAACCAATTTCCCACAGCTGCAATTCCTTTGCCAACTTTCTCCCAGATCGTAGTTTCATTATACGTGCATCAATGACTCAAATCAAGCCCTCTTTCGCCAAAAGAATGTCTAAGGCATGGTGGTTCTGAAGTGCCATAGCTCTTGTAGCAGCTAATTCAGTATCTAGAAGAATGATAGCTCCAGAATAACTTGTCAACATGTTTCAGTTAGTTCTTTTAAATCTTCTTTGTTAATTGTTAAATTATTAATCAAACCTCAAATTTTTCTTGAATTGTCGGGAATATACGTGCAGCAATGACTCAAACCAAACAATTTACAAACTCTGCCCTCTTTCGCCAAAAGAATGTCTAACACAAGGCGGTTCTGAATTGCCATAGCTCTTGTAGCAGCTCATTCAGTATCTAGAAGAATGATAGCTCCAGAATAACTTGTCAACATGTTATCTACTATTGTAGACAACTTCTATATCTTAATAGAATTTAGAACTACTCCCAATGAATGAATTATAGCTCTGAAAATGTCTCCCACAATGCTAGAAATTGATTCTCGCTTGTGTCTCATTTGAATTCTAGTCATCTTAGGAAATTAAATCCTCCAGCTGGTACATTTTTGGAAAGACTATTCCCAAATAACATTTGCCATACCATCCTCTAGGAAGATGGTAATAGGCATTTCTTCCACAAATATAGTAAACAGCAGGCACTGGTGGGTCTTGTCCTTTAATCATAAAATCCCATTTACTCCGAAACATAAACACATGCCTATATTCATTGATACCCACAAACACTCTATCATTACTCCTCTGTGGCCTATATATACAAGACTTTCCCACATGTTCAGCATCCAGTGTTAGTTTTCCTTGTTTAGTAATGTCAGTATAAGCATAATCAATCCCAAGTCTGCGACTAATCATTCCCTTATTTATCCTCACCTTTATCTCTCTCCTTCTATCTTGTGTGTTATCTAAAAATTCCTTCTCTGCAGGTGTTAGTAAACAGGTTTAATTGTTCAAATGAGCAATCAATCAGTCAATCAATCAAAAGAATTTATAGAGCGTGCTACTCACCCGTGAGAGTCTCAAGGCGCTTGAAAAAAGGGAGCGTAAGGGGGGGGTTACTGTTCGACAGCCAAGTCTTGAGGTTTTTTCTAAAGAGCAGGAGGGCTTTGGTTTTGCGGAGGTTTGTGGGGAGGGAGTTCCAGGTTTTGGGGGCGAGGTATGAGAATGCCCTGCCTCCTGCGGTGGTTCGTTGGATGCGGGGGACTGTAGCTAGTGCGAGGTCAGCTGATCGGAGGTTGCGGGTGGGAGTGTGGAAGTTCACTCTTTCGTTGAGGTAGGTCGGGCCGGTGTTGTGGAGGGATTTGTGTGCATGGATGAGGCTCTTGAAAGTGATTCTCTTGTCTATGGGGAGCCAGTGAAGGGTTTTGAGGTTTGGAGAGATATGTTTGTGGCGGGGGAGGTCCAGGACGAGGCGTGCGGCCGTGTTTTGGATTCTCTGGAGTTTGCGTATGAGTTTAAGTGTGGAGCCGGCGTAGAGGGCGTTACCGTAGTCTAGTCTGCTGCTGATGATTGCATGGCGGACTGTCTTCCTGGTCTCTGATGGAATCCATTTGAAGGATTTTTTCAGTGTGCGGAGTGTGTGGAAGCAGAAGGAGGTGACTGCATTGATTTGCTTTGTCATGGAGAGGGATGGGTCCAGGATGATGCTGAGGTTGCGTGCGTAATTTGAGGGGGCGGGTGCAGGGCCTAGGGTGGTGGGCCACCAGGAGTCGTCCCATATGGTGTTGTTTGAGCCGAAGATGATGCTTTCGGTTTTGTCGGAGTTAAGCTTGAGGTGGTTTGCTGTCATCCAGTTGGCGGTGTCTAGGAGAGCGGCATGTAAGTTAGTTTTGGCGGTGGTGGGGTTGCGGGTGAGGGAAAGGATGAGTTGGGTGTCGTCTGCGTAGGAGAGGATGGTGATTCCGTGCGGTCGGAGAATGTTGGCGAGGGGGATCATATAAATGTTGAAGAGTGTGGGGCTGAGGGAGGATCCTTGGGGGACTCCGCAGATGATTTTGGTAGTGGTGGAGTGGAAGGGTGGGAGGCGGACTTTTTGGGTCCGGTCGGTGAGGAAGGAGGTGAGCCAGTCTAAGGCCTTGTGACGAATTCCTGTGTTGTGGAGGCGTGTGCGGAGTGTGTGGTGACAGACGGTGTCAAAGGCAGCGGAGAGGTCTAGGAGGATGAGTGTGACGTCTCGCCTTTGTCGACTCTGGTCCTGATGTCGTCAGTACATGCGATAAGGGCGGTTTCCGTGCTGTGGTTCTTGCGGAACCCGGATTGGGAGGGGTCAAGAGTGTTGTTTTCCTCTAGAAAGTGGGATAGGCGGGCATTGACTAGTTTCTCGGCGACCTTGGCGGGTAAAGGGAGGAGGGAGATGGGGCGGTAGTTGGAGAGGACCTCCGGGTCGGCTTTGGGTTTTTGGCAAAAGCGGTACCAAAGGTTAAAGTAGGCTCAAAGAAATCTCTCATAATAACTGTGTTACTATCCTTTGCTATTTTATTCAAATAACCAATGACAGGTAGAAACGAAAACACTAGATCATAATTAGAGAAGAAATACTGGATATATTCTTGGTTATAGAAATGCGTTAGTAAAAGACTGCAACTTAAAACGTAAGTCACAGGCAAACTATGAGAAGTAGTTCCTTCTTCCACTGAAGTCGGAATCTGCATACAAACATAACAACCTGTCGCGTCCATCACCTCAACATACTAACGCAATAAGCGATATAAAACATAAGAGGAAAGCTCTTTCTTTCATGTAAGTATTTGACATCTATCCTAAACTTATCTTTTGGTAATGCTATAGTAGAAGCCTCTAAAGAATTGTCAATCTCTGCAGTATGCTTGGCTCCATTCGACTCATAAATAATCACACCTACAAATAACAATAAGAATATTAACACACTTGCTACCGCCAACCCAATACGTACACATTTGCAACGGTTAATTCCACTATTTTGGTTACTAAAGTTTCTCATGGTCTCTGAGGAATTAGAAATAAAAAACAAAAAAAAACAAAAAATTCCAAACATTTTCAAAATAATTTCAAAAACAAAAAATAAAACTCACTCCTAAATTCTTTTTTTATTTTCAATAGTTCATTCACACAGGACGGTCTTCTTGTCAATCCAGTATAGCAGCTTGTCAAATTCAGTTATCAATTTGTCAAAATTTTTGTCTAAATCAGTTATCAATGTGTCTTTCTAAGCACGACTTTCAAAAAATTCCTTTCAATTTCAGCTTTTTCCCAAACATACTCTCTTTTTCTTCACGTGCCAAAATGAAAGATTTCAATGCCTCTGTCAAAACAATAACTCAAAAATTCTTCTTGACACTCATTTGTAGTTATAAATGCCCATTCTGGACCAGAATATCTCTTGCTTGCAACGCTCTTTCTTTTTGGTCTTTTACTACATTCACCATCTTCTCCACTACTATTTTCTCCTTCCTTCAGCTATTTTTCTTCCTGAATTGATGGAACCACGTTTATTTTTCCTCCTTTCTAATTTTTCTCTGGCCAATTATCTCCTTTTAACATCTTCTTCATCAGTAATTTTCTCAAAATCGTATTCGAACTTGAGCTTGAACCTTTTTCTTCTGATGTTCCCGCACCTGGTTCAGGAAGAGTGAAATCTAGTTGGGCTGGATCTCTCTCAATTGTTTTTCCAATGGGGTCAGTCTTTTGTTCATTTTGGTATGTCAAAACACCTGCTTCCGAAAACACCCTCCTCTGAGCAGATTTTCTCTCAACCGGTTGTCTCTTATCACTCTCTTCTGAGATTGCCCTCCTCTGATCAGAACTTCTCTCAACCAATGTTTCTCCTTCCTCTTGTGTTGATTTTTCTTCTACTCTATTCGCAGACTACTCACTCTCCTCTGAAATTTGCTCTTTGTCATCCGTCATAGGAGTAGGTACATCTCGAACATTCTCTTTTTGGTCTTTTACTACATTCACCTTCTTCTCCACTACTATTTTCTTCTTCATTGAGCTCTTTTTCCTCCTGAATTTCTAGAACCACGTTTATTTTTCCTCCTTTCTTATTTTCCTCTCGCCAATTATCTACTTTTAACATCTTCTTCGTCACTAATTTTCTCAAAATCGGATTCAAACTTCAGCTTGAACCTTTTTCTTCTGATGCTCCCGCAGCTGGTTCAGAAAGATTCAAATCCACTTGGGCAGGATCTGTCTTGATTCTTTTTCCAATTTGGTCAGTCTTTTGTTCAGTTCGGTATGTCAAACCAGCTGCTTCTGAGGACACCCTCCTCTGAGCAGATTTTCTCTCAACAGGTTGTCTCTGATCACTCTCTTCTGAGAACGCCCTCCTCTGATCAGAACTTCTCTCAAGCAATGTTTCTCCTTCCTCTGGTGTTTATTTTTCTTCTACTCCATTCACAGACTGCTCACTCTCCTCTAAACTTTGCTCTTTTTCACCTGTCATAAGAGTAGGTACCTCTCGAATATTCTCAGGAATCTTCTCCAGCTCCTCTCTTTCTTACTCTTTACCTGGAATGTTGTTAGTTGTTGGTAACCTCAACAGCTCCTCTTCTTGTTCTGTTGGGTTATTCACTTTCCTCGTGTGACTGACATGTACCGAATTCGGCAGACCTGCACACTTCACAGCTGTTGTGGTTACAAGGACTATCTGATAGGGGCCCTTCCACTGTGGCTCCAAACACGACGTTCTTACATGTTTCCGTATGATAATCCAGTCACCAGCTCTCAAGTTGTGACCCTGACCTCGAGACTGTTGAACTGTTGTGGCTTCCACCTGATGAGAAAAAGATCGAACCACATCGCTTTTGCAATAATCTAGCACCATGTCATCAGTAATATTAACTAGTGCATTTGCAGGTATTGCTGGCAATCTCATTGCTCTCACCATCAGAATCTTGTGAGGAGACAAACCAGTCTTCTTGTCAGGAGTACTTCTCATTGAGATTAGAACTAAAGGTAAAGCATCTGGCCATTTTAAATTTGTTTACGCACACACCTTTGCCAATCGGTACTTTAAAGTTCGATTCATCTGCTCTACAAGTCCTGAAGCTTCTAGGCAGTATCTACAATGTAGCTTCTGCTGAATGTTTAAAGCTGAAAATAGTAATTTTATCACCTCATTGTTGAAGGGACTTCCTCTATCTGATTCCAAAGAGATCGTGAAACCAAAACGTGGAATCAACTGTCTCAAAAGTAACTTAGCTACTGTGAGGCTATCATTTCTCCTTGTGGGGTAAGCCTTGATCCAGTAACTTAAAATGCACACAATCACCAGCATATATTTCAAACTAGAACATGCAGGCATGTCAATAAAATCAATTTGCATTGTGCTGAGTCGATCCCCTGCCATGCCTATGTGTCCCATGTTGGCAACTGTTCCTTTACCAACATTCATCTGCTGGCAAACAAAGCATCTATGGCAAACCAGTTCAGCAACTTGCCTAAATTTCGGATTATACCAAAACTGTTTGAAACTCCTGATCATTGGTTCTCTCCCTATGTGTGCTTGACCATGGTAATATCTGGCCATCTGTGTCAGTAAACTGTTTGGTAAAACCACCTTCCCTTCTGTTGTCACCCAAATGTCATCTTCTCTTTGTATACAATTGTGTTTCACCCAATCTCTCTGCTCTTACTCTGGAACATTATTTTGTATAGCTTTCAGCTCCTCCAAATTCTCAACAATTTGCATTGTAAAATTAGTACAGACTTCATCATTTTCAGGCATCAGTTATCAATTTGTCTAAATCAGTTATCAATGTCTTTTTCTAAGCACGACTTTCAAAACATTTCTTTCACTTTCAGCTTTTTCACGTGCCAAAATGAAAGTTTTCAATGTCTCTGTCAAAATAATAACTCAAAAATTCTTCTTGCCATTCGTTTGTAGTTAGAAATGTCCATTCTTGACCTGAATATCTCTTTCTTACAACTCTCTTTCTTTTTGGTGTTTTACTACATTCAACTTCTTCTTCACTAATATTTTCTCCTTCATTCAGCTCATTTTCCTCCTGAATTGGTGGAACCATGTTTATTTTTTCTCCTTTTGAATTTTTCTATGGACAATTATCTTCTTTTAACGTCTTCTTCATCAGTAATTTTCTCAAAATCGGATTTGAACTTGAGCTTGAACCTTTCTCTTCTGACGTTCCCGCTGATGGTTCAGGAAGATTCAAATCCACTTGGGCAGGATCTGTCTTGATTCTTTTACCAATGGGGTCAGTCTTTTGTTCAGTTTGGTATGTCAAACCACCTGCTTCCGAAGACACCCTCCTCTGAGCAGATTTTCTCTCAACAGGTTGTCTCTGATCACTCTCTTCTGAGAACGCCCTCCTCTGATCAGGACTTCTCTCAAGCAATGTTTCTCCTTCCTCTTGTGTTTATTTTTCTTCTACTCCATTCACAGACTGCTCACTCTCCTCTAAACGTTGCTCTTTTTCACCTGTCATAAGAGTAGGTACCTCTCGAATATTCTCAGGAATCTTCTCCAGCTCCTCTCTTTCTTACTCTTTACCTGGAATGTTGTTAGTTGTTGGTAACCTCAACAGGTCCTCTTCTTGTTCTGTTGGGTTATTCACTTTCCTCTTGTGACTGACATGTTCCGAATTCGGCAGACCTGCACACTTCACAGCTGTTGTGGTTACAAGGACTATCTGATAGGGGCCCTTCCACCGTGGCTCCAAACACGACGTTCTTACATGCTTCCGTATGATAATCCAGTCACCAGCTCTCAAGTTGTGACCCTGACCTCGAGACTGTTGAACTGTTGTGGCTTCCACCTGATGAGAAAAAGATCGAACCACATCAGCAAAGCTTTTGCAATAATCTAGCACCATGTCATCAGTAATATTAACTAGTGCATTTGCAGGTATTGCTGGCAATCTCATTGCTCTCACCATCAGAATCTTGTGAGGAGACAAAACAGTCTTCTTGTCAGGAGTACTTCTCATTGAGATTAGAACTAAAGGTAAAGCATCTGGCCATTTTAAATTTGTTTACGCACACACCTTTGCCAATCGGTACTTTAAAGTTCGATTCATCTGCTCTACAAGTCCTGAAGCTTCTAGGCAGTAACTACAATGTAGCTTCTGCTGAATGTTTAAAGCTGAAAATAGTAATTTTATCACCTCATTGTTGAAGTGACTTCCTCTATCTGATTCCAAAGAGATCGTGAAACCAAAACGTGGAATCAACTGTCTCAAAAGTAACTTAGCTACTGTGAGGCTATCATTTCTCCTTGTGGGGTAAGCCTTGATCCAGTAACTTAAAATGCACACAATCACCAGCATATATTTCAAACTAGAACATGCAGGCATGTCAATAAAATCAATTTGCATTGTGCTGAGTCGATCCCCTGCCATGCCTATGTGTCCCATGTTGGCAACTGTTCCTTTACCAACATTCATCTGCTGGCAAACAAAGCATCTATGGCAAACCAGTTCAGCAACTTGCCTAAATTTCGGATTATACCAAAACTGTTTGAAACTCCTGATCATTGGTTCTCTCCCTATGTGTGCTTGACCATGGTAATATCTGGCCATCTGTGTCAGTAAACTGTTTGGTAAAACCACCTTCCCTTCTGTTGTCACCCAAATGTCATCTTCTCTTTGTATACAATTGTGTTTCACCCAATCTCTCTGCTCTTACTCTGGAACATTATTTTGTATAGCTTTCAGCTCCTCCAAATTCTCAACAATTTGCATTGTAAAATTAGTACAGACTTCATCATTTTCAGGCATCAGTTATCAATTTGTCTAAATCAGTTATCAATGTCTTTTTCTAAGCACGACTTTCAAAACATTTCTTTCACTTTCAGCTTTTTCACGTGCCAAAATGAAAGTTTTCAATGTCTCTGTCAAAATAATAACTCAAAAATTCTTCTTGCCATTCGTTTGTAGTTAGAAATGTCCATTCTTGACCTGAATATCTCTTTCTTACAACTCTCTTTCTTTTTGGTGTTTTACTACATTCAACTTCTTCTTCACTAATATTTTCTCCTTCATTCAGCTCATTTTCCTCCTGAATTGGTGGAACCATGTTTATTTTTTCTCCTTTTGAATTTTTCTATGGACAATTATCTTCTTTTAACGTCTTCTTCATCAGTAATTTTCTCAAAATCGGATTTGAACTTGAGCTTGAACCTTTCTCTTCTGACGTTCCCGCTGATGGTTCAGGAAGATTCAAATCCACTTGGGCAGGATCTGTCTTGATTCTTTTACCAATGGGGTCAGTCTTTTGTTCAGTTTGGTATGTCAAACCACCTGCTTCCGAAGACACCCTCCTCTGAGCAGATTTTCAATCAACAGGTTGTCTCTGATCACTCTCTTCTGAGAACGCCCTCCTCTGATCAGGACTTCTCTCAAGCAATGTTTCTCCTTCCTCTTGTGTTTATTTTTCTTCTACTCCATTCACAGACTGCTCACTCTCCTCTAAACGTTGCTCTTTTTCACCTGTCATAAGAGTAGGTACCTCTCGAATATTCTCAGGAATCTTCTCCAGCTCCTCTCTTTCTTACTCTTTACCTGGAATGTTGTTAGTTGTTGGTAACCTCAACAGCTCCTCTTCATGTTCTGTTGGGTTATTCACTTTCCTCTTGTGACTGACATGTTCCGAATTCGGCAGACCTGCACACTTCACAGCTGTTGTGGTTACAAGGACTATCTGATAGGGGCCCTTCCACCGTGGCTCCAAACACAACGTTCTTACATGCTTCCGTATGATAATCCAGTCACCAGCTCTCAAGTTGTGACCCTGACCTCGAGACTGTTGAACTGTTGTGGCTTCCACCTGATGAGAAAAAGATCGAACCACATCAGCAAAGCTTTTGCAATAATCTAGCACCATGTCATCAGTAATATTAACTAGTGCATTTGCAGGTATTGCTGGCAATCTCATTGCTCTCACCATCAGAATCTTGTGAGGAGACAAACCAGTCTTCTTGTCAGGAGTACTTCTCATTGAGATTAGAACTAAAGGTAAAGCATCTGGCCATTTTAAATTTGTTTACGCACACACCTTTGCCAATCGGTACTTTAAAGTTCGATTCATCTGCTCTACAAGTCCTGAAGCTTCTAGGCAGTAACTACAATGTAGCTTCTGCTGAATGTTTAAAGCTGAAAATAGTAATTTTATCACCTCATTGTTGAAGTGACTTCCTCTATCTGATTCCAAAGAGATCGTGAAACCAAAACGTGGAATCAACTGTCTCAAAAGTAACTTAGCTACTGTGAGGCTATCATTTCTCCTTGTGGGGTAAGCCTTGATCCAGTAACTAAAAATGCACACAATCACCAGCATATATTTCAAACCAGCACATGCAGGCATGTCAATAAAATCAATTTGCATTGTGCTGAGTGGATCCCCTGCCATGCCTATGTGTCCCATGTTGGCAACTGTTCCTTTACCAACATTCATCTGCTGGCAAACAAAGCATCTATGGCAAACCAGTTCAGCAACTTGCCTAAATTTCGGATTATACCAAAACTGTTTGAAAATCCTGATCATGGGTTCTCTCCCTATGTGTGCTTGACCATGGTAATATCTGGCCATCTGTGTCAGTAAACTGTTTGGTAAAACCACCTTCCCTTCTGTTGTCACCCAAATGTCATCTTCTCTTTGTATACAATTGTGTTTCACCCAATCTCTCTGCTCTTCCTCTGCAACATTATTTTGTATAGCTTTCAGCTCCTCCAAATTCTCAACAATTTGCTTTGTAAAATTAGTACAGACTTCATCATTTTCAGGCATTAGTTATCAATTTGTCTAAATCAGTTATCAATGTCTTTTTCTAAGCACGACTTTCAAAACATTTCTTTCACTTTCAGCTTTTTCACGTGCCAAAATGAAAGTTTTCAATGTCTCTGTCAAAATAATAACTCAAAAATTCTTCTTGCCATTCGTTTGTAGTTAGAAATGTCCATTCTTGACCTGAATATCTCTTTCTTACAACTCTCTTTCTTTTTGGTGTTTTACTACATTCAACTTCTTCTTCACTAATATTTTCTCCTTCATTCAGCTCATTTTCCTCCTGAATTGGTGGAACCATGTTTATTTTTTCTCCTTTTGAATTTTTCTATGGACAATTATCTTCTTTTAACGTCTTCTTCATCAGTAATTTTCTCAAAATCGGATTTGAACTTGAGCTTGAACCTTTCTCTTCTGACGTTCCCGCTGCTGGTTCAGGAAGATTCAAATCCACTTGGGCAGGATCTGTCTTGATTCTTTTTCCAATAAGGTTAGTCTTTTGTTCAGTTTGGTATGTCAAACCACCTGCTTCCGAGGGCATCCTTCTCTGAGCAGATTTTCTCTCACCCGGTTGTCTCTGAACACTCTCTTCTGAGAACGCCCTCCTCCTATCAGAACTTCTCTCAACCAATGTTTCTCCTTCCTCTTGTGTTGATTTTTCTTCTACTCCATTCACAGACTGCTCACTCTCCTCTAAACTTTGCTCTTTTTCACCTGTCATTGGAGTATGTACCTCTTGAACGTTCTCATGAATCTTCTCCAGCTCCTCTCTTTCTTGCTCTTTAACTGGAATGTTGTTAGTTGTTCGTAACCTCAACAGCTCCTCTTCTTGTGCTGTTGGGTTATTCACTTTCCTCGTGTGGCTGGCATGTACCCAATTCGGCAGACCTGCACACTTCACAGCTGTTGTGGTCACAAGATCTATCTGATATGGGCCCTTTCGCCCTGGCTCCAAAGACGACTTTCTTACATACTTCCGTATGATAATCCATTCACCAGCTTTCAAGTTGCGACCATGTACTTGAGATTGTTCAACTGTTGTGGCTTCCACCTGATGAGAAAAAGATCGAACCACATCAGCCAAGCTTTTGCAATAATCTAGCACCATGTCACCTGTAATATTTACAAGTGCATTTGCAGGTATTGCTGGCAATCTCATTGCTCTCCCCATCAGAATCTTGTGAGGAGACAAACCAGTCTTCTAGTCAGGAGTACTTCTCATTGAGATTAGAACTAAAGGTAAAGAAACTGGCCATTTCAAATTCGTTGACGCACACACCTTTGCCAATCGTTACTTTAAAGTTCCATTCACCTGCCCTATAAGTCCTGGAGATTCTGGGCAGTAACTTCAATGAAGCTTCTGCTGAATGTTTAAAGCTGAAAATAGTAATTTTATCACCTCATTTTTGAAGTGACTTTCTCTATCTGATATCGAAGAGACCGGGAAACCAAAACGTGGAATCAACTCTCTCAAAAGTAACTTAGCTACTGTAAGACTATCATTTCTCCTTGTGGGGTAAGCCTCCATCCAGTGACTAAAAGAACACACAATCACTAGCAGATATTTAAAACCAGCACATGAAGGAATGTCAATAAAATCCATTTGCATTCTGATGAGTGGATCTCCTACCATGCCTATGTGTCCCATGTTGACAACTGTTCCTTTACCAACATTCATCTTCTGGCAAACAATGCATCTATGGTAAACCAGTTCAGCAACTTACCTAAATTTCAGATTAAACCAAAACTGTTTGAAACTCCTGATCATTGCGTCCCTCCCTATGTGTGCTTGACCATGGTAATATCTGGCCATCTGTGTCAGTAAACTGTTTGGTAAAACCACCTTCAATTGTGTTGTCACCGAAATGTCATCTTCTCTTTGTATACAATTGTGTTTCACCCAATCTCTCTGCTCTTCCTCTGGAACATTATTTTGTATAGCTTTCAGCCCCTCCAAAGTCTCAACAATTTGCATTGTAAAATTAGTATAGAGTTCATCATTTTCAGGCATCAGTTATCAATTTGTCTAAATCAGTTATCAATGTCTCTTTCTAAGAACGACTTTCAAAACTTTTCTTTCAATTTCAGTTTTTCCCAAACATTCTAGGTTGGTCTTCATTTACCAAAATGAAAGTTTTCAATGTCTCTGTCAAAACAATAACTCAAAAATTCTTCTTGCCATTCATTTGAGGTTACAAATGCCCATTCTGGACCAGAATGTTTGCTTGCAATTCTCTTTCTTTTTGATCTACTACATTCGCCTTCTTCTCCACTACTATTTTCATCTTCATTCAGCTCTTTTTCCTCCTGAATTGGTGGAACCACATTTATTTTTCCTCGTTTAGAATATTTCTCTGGCCAATTATCTCCTTTTAAGTATTCTTCGTCAGGAATTTTCTCAAAATCAGATAGAACTTGAGCTTGAACCTTTTTCTTCTGACATTCCCACAACTGGTTCAGGAAGAGTCACATCCACTTGGGCTGGATCTGTCTTGATTCGTTTTCCAATTGGGTCAGTCTTTTGTTTAGTTTGGTACGTCAAACCAGCTGCTTCTGAGGACACCCTCCTCTGAGCAGATTTTCTCTCAACAGGTTGTCTCTGATCACTCTCTTCTGAGAACGCCCTCCTCTGATCAGACCTTCTCTCAACCAATGTTTCTCCTTCCTCTTGTGTTTATTTTTCTTCTACTCCATTCACAGACTGCTCACTCTCCTCTAAACTTTGCTCTTTTTCACCTGTCATAGGAGTAGGTACCTCTCGAATATTCTCAGGAATCTTCTCCAGCTCCTCTCTTTCTTGCTCTTTACCTGGAATGTTGTTAGTTGTTGGTAACCTCAACAGCTCCTCTTCTCGTTCTGTTGGGTTATTCACTTTCCTCATGTGACTGACATGTACCCAATTCGGCAGACCTGCTCACTTCACAGCTGTTGTGGTTACAAGGACTATCTGATAGGGGCCCTTCCACCGTGGCTCCAAACATGACGTTCTTACATGCTTCCGTATGATAATCCAGTCACCAGCTCTCAAATTGTGACCCTGACCTTGAGATTGTTGAACTGTTGTGGCTTCCACCTGATGAGAAAAAGATCGAACCACATCAGCAAAGCTTTTGCAATAATCTAGCACCATGTCATCTGTAATATTTACAAGTGCATTTGCAGGTATTGCTGGCAATCTCATTGCTCTCACCATCAGAATCTTGTGAGGAGACAAACCAGTCTTCTAGTCAGGACTACTTCTCATTGAGATTAGAACTAAAGGTAAAGAAACTGGCCATTTCAAATTTGTTGATGCACACACATTTGCCAATCGGTACTTTAAAGTTCCATTCACCTGCCCTAAAAGTCCTGGAGATTCTGGGCAGTAACTACAATGTAGCTTCTGCTGAATGTTTGAAGCTGAAAATAGTAATTTTATCACCTCATTGTTGAAGTGAAGACCGGGAAACCAAAACGTGGAATCAACTCTCTCAAAAGTAACTTAGCTACTGTAAGGCTATCATTTCTCCTTGTGGGGTGAGCCTCGATCCAGTGACTAAAAGTACACACAATCACTAGAATATTACAAACCAGCACATGCAGGCCTGTCAATAAAATCCATTTGCATTCTGCTGAGTGGATCTCCTGCCATGCCTATGTGTTCCATGTTGACAACTGTTCCTTTACCATCATTCATCTGCTGGCAAACAATGCATCTATGACAAACCAGTTCAGGAACTTGCCTAGATTTCGGATTAAACCAAAACTGTTTGAAACTCCTGATCATTGCGTCCCTCCCTATGTGTGCTTGACCATGGTAATATCTGGCCATCTGTGTCAGTAAACTGTTTGGTAAAACCACCTTCAATTGTGTTGTCACCGAAATGTCATCTTCTCTTTGTATACAATTGTGTTTCACCCCATCTCTCTGCTCTTCCTCTGGAACATTATTTTGTATGGCTTTCAGCCCCTCCAAAGTCTCAACAATTTGCATTGTAACATTAGTATAGACTTCATCATTTTCAGGCATCAGTTATCAATTTGTCTAAATCAGTTATCAATGTCTCTTTCTAAGAACGTCTTTCAAAACTTTTCTTTCAATTTCAGCTTTTTCCCAAACATTCTAGGTTGTTCTTCACGTGCCAAATTGAAAGTTTTCAATGTCTCTGTCAAAACAATAACTCAAAAATTGTTCTTGCCATTCATTTGAGGTTACAAATGCAAATTCTGGACCAGAATGCTTGCTTGCAACTCTCTTTCTTTTTGATCTTTTACTACATTCGCCTTCTTCTCCACTACTATTTTCTTCTTCATTCAGCTCTTTTTCCTCCTGAATTGGTGGAACCACATTTATTTTTCCTCCTTTAGAATTTTTCTCTGGCCAATTGACTCCTTTTAAGTATTCTTCATCAGGAATTTTCTCAAAATCAGTTAGAACTTGAGCTTGAACCTTTTTCTTCTGACGTTCCCACAACTGGTTCAGGAAGAGTCAAATCCACTTGGGCTGGATCTGTCTTGATTCTTTTACCAGTTTGGTCAGTCTTTTGTTCAGTTTGGTATGTCAAACCAGCTGCTTCCGAGGACACCCTCCTCTGAACAGATTTTCTCTCAACAGGTTGTCTCTGATCATTCTCTTCTGAGAACGCCCTCCTCTGATCAGACCTTCTCTCAACCAATGTTTCTACTTCCTCTTGTGTTTATTTTTCTTCTACTCCATTCACAGACTGCTCACTCTCCTCCAAACTTTGCTCTTTTTCACCTGTCATAGGAGTAGGTACCCCTCGAATATTCTCAGGAATCTTCTCCAGCTCCTCTCTTTCTTGCTCTTTACCTGGAATGTTGTGAGTTGTTGGTAACCTCAACACCTCCTCTTCCTGTTCTGTTGGGTTATTCACTTTCCTCGTGTGACTGGCATGTACCCAGTTTGGCAGACCTGCACACTTCACAGCTGTTGTGGTTACAAGGACTATCTGATAGGGGCCCTTCCACCGTGGCTCCAAACACAACGTTCTTACATGCTTCCGTATGATAATCCAGTCACCAGCTCTCAAGTTGTGACCCTGACCTTGAGACTGTTGAACTGTTGTGGCTTCCACCAGATGAGAAAAAGATCGAACCACATCAGCAAAGCTTTTGCAATAATCTAGCACCATGTCATCAGTAATATTAACAAGTGCATTTGCAGGTATTGCTGGCAATTTCATTGCTCTCACCATCAGAATCTTGTGAAGAGACAAACCAGTCTTCTTGTCAGGAGTACTTCTCATTGAGATTAGAACTAAAGGTAAAGCATCTGGCCACTTTAAATTTGTTTACGCACACACCTTTGCCAATCAGTACTTTAAAGTTCGATTCATCTGCTCTACAAGTCCTGAAGCTTCTAGGCAGTAACTACAATGTAGCTTTTGCTGAATGTTTAAAGCTGAAAATAGTAATTTTATCACCTCATTGTTGAAGTGACTTCCTCTATCTGATTCCAAAGAGATCGTGAAACCAAAACGTGGAATCAACTCTCTCAAAAGTAACTTAGCTACTGTGAGGCTACTATTTCTCCTTGTGGGGTAAGCCTTGATCCAGTAACAAAAAATGCACACAATCACCAGCATATATTTCAAACCAGCACATGCAGGCATGTCAATAAAATCAATTTGCATTGTGCTGAGTGGATCCCCTGCCATGCCTATGTGTCCCATGTTGACAACTGTTCCTTTACCAACATTCATCTGCTGGCAAACAAAGCATCTATGGCAAACCAGTTCAGCAACTTGCCTAAATTTCGGATTATACCAAAACTGTTTGAAACTCCTGCTCATTGGTTCTCTCCCTATGTGTGCTTGACCATGGTAATATCTGGTCATCTGTGTCAGTAAACTGTTTGGTAAAACCACCTTCCCTTCTGTTGTCACCCAAATGTCATCTCTTTGTATACAATTGTGTTTCACCCAATCTCTCTGCTCTTCCTCTGGAACATTATTTTGTATAGCTTTCAGCTCCTCCAAATTCTCAACAATTTGCATTGTAAAATTAGTACAGACTTCATCATTTTCAGGCATCAGTTATCAATTTGTCTAAATCAGTTATCAATGTCTCTTTCTAAGCACGACTTTCAAAACATTTCTTTCACTTTCAGCTTTTTCAGAAAATATACTTTGTTGCTCTTCACGTGCCAAAATGAAAGTTTTCAATGTCTCTGTCAAAATAATAACTCAAAAATTCTTCTTGCCATTCGTTTGTAGTTAGAAATGTCCATTCTTGACCTGAATATCTCTTGCTTACAACTCTCTTTCTTTTTGGTGTTTTACTACTTTCAACTTCTTCTCACTAATATTTTCTCCTTCATTCAGCTCATTTTCCTCCTGAATTGGTGGAACCACGTTTATTTTTTCTCCTTTTGAATTTTTCTATGGACAATTATCTTCTTTTAACGTCTTCTTCGTCAGTAATTTTCTCAAAATCGGATTTGAACTTGAGCTTGAAGCTTTCTCTTCTGACGTTCCCGCTGCTGGTTCAGGAAGATTCAAATCCACTTGGGCAGGATCTGTCTTGATTCTTTTTCCAATAAGGTTAGTCTTTTGTTCAGTTTGGTATGTCAAACCACCTGCTTCCGAGGGCATCCTTCTCTGAGCAGATTTTCTCTCACCCGGTTGTCTCTGATCACTCTCTTCTGAGAACGCCCTCCTCTGATCAGAACTTCTCTCAACCAATGTTTCTCCTTCCTCTTGTGTTGATTTTTCTTCTACTCCATTCACAGACTGCTCATTCTCCTCTAAACTTTGCTCTTTTTCACCTGTCATTGGAGTAGGTACCTCTTGAACATTCTCAGGAATCTTCTCCAGCTCCTCTCTTTCTTGCTCTTTAACTGGAATGTTGTTAGTTGTCCGTAACCTCAACAGCTACTCTTCTTATGCTGTTGGGTTATTCACTTTCCTCGTGTGGCTGGCATGTACCCAATTCGGCAGACCTGCACACTTCACAGCTGTTGTAGTCACAAGATCGATCTGATATGGGCCCTTTCACCCTAGCTCCAAAGACGACTTTTTTACATGCTTCCGTATGATAATCCATTCACCAGCTTTCAAGTTGTGACCATGTACTTGAGATTGTTCAACTGTTGTGGCTTCCACCTGATGAGAAAAAGATCGAACCACATCAGCCATGCTTTTGCAATATTCTAGCACCATGTCACCTGTAATATTTACAAGTGCATTTGCAGGTATTGCTGGCAATCTCATTGCACTCCCCATCAGAATCTTGTGAGGAGACAAACCAGTCTTCTAGTCAGGAGTACTTCTCATTGAGATTAGAACTAAAGGTAAAGAAACTGGCCATTTCAAATTCGTTGACGCACACACCTTTGCCAATCGTTACTTTAAAGTTCCATTCACCTGCCCTATAAGTCCTGGAGATTCTGGGCAGTAACTTCAATGAAGCTTCTGCTGAATGTTTAAAGCTGAAAATAGTAATTTTATCACCTCATTGTTGAAGTGACTTTCTCTATCTGATATCGAAGAGACCGGGAAACCAAAACGTGGAATCAACTCTCTCAAAAGTAACTTAGCTACTGTAAGGCTATCATTTCTCCTTGTGGGGTAAGCCTCCATCCAGTGACTAAAAGAACACACAATCACTAGCAGATATTTAAAACCAGCACATGAAGGAATGTCAATAAAATCCATTTGCATTCTGATGAATGGATCTCCTGCCATGCCTATGTGTCCCATGTTGACAACTGTTCCTTTACCAACATTCATCTTCTGGCAAACAATGCATCTATGGTAAACCAGTTCAGCAACTTGCCTAAATTTCAGATTAAACCAAAACTGTTTGAAACTCCTGATCATTGCGTCCCTCCCTATGTGTGCTTGACCATGGTAATATCTGGCCATCTGTGTCAGTAAACTGTTTGGTAAAACCACCTTCAATTGTGTTGTCACCGAAATGTCATCTTCTCTTTGTATACAATTGTGTTTCACCCAATCTCTCTGCTCTTCCTCTGGAACATTATTTTGTATAGCTTTCAGCCCCTCCAAAGTCTCAACAATTTGCATTGTAAAATTAGTATAGACTTCATCATTTTCAGGCATCAGTTATCAATTTGTCTAAATCAGTTATCAATGTCTCTTTCTAAGAACGACTTTCAAAACTTTTCTTTCAATTTCAGTGTTTCCCAAACATTCTAGGTTGTTCTTCATTTACCAAAATGAAAGTTTTCAATGTCTCTGTCAAAACAATAACTCAAAAATTCTTCTTGCCATTCATTTGAGGTTACAAATGCCCATTCTGGACCAGAATGCTTGCTTGCAATTCTCTTTCTTTTTGATCTATTACTACATTCGCCTTCTTCTCCACTACTATTTTCATCTTCATTGAGCTCTTTTTCCTCCTGAATTGGTGGAACCACATTTATTTTTCCTCGTTTAGAATTTTTCTCTGGCCAATTATCTCCTTTTAAGTATTCTTCGTCAGGAATTTTCTCAAAATCAGATAGAACTTGAGCTTGAACCTTTTTCTTCTGACATTCCCACAACTGGTTCAGGAAGAGTCACATCCACTTGGGCTGGATCTGTCTTGATTCGTTTTCCAATTGGGTCAGTCTTTTGTTTAGTTTGGTACTTCAAACCAGCTGCTTCTGAGGACACCCTCCTCTGAGCAGATTTTCTCTCAACAGGTTGTCTCTGATCACTCTCTTCTGAGAACGCCCTCCTCTGATCAGACCTTCTCTCAACCAATGTTTCTCCTTCCTCTTGTGTTTATTTTTCTTCTGCTCCATTCACAGACTGCTCACTCTCCTCTAAACTTTGCTCTTTTTCACCTGTCATAGGAGTAGGTACCTCTCGAATCTTCTCAGGAATCTTCTCCAGCTCCTCTCTTTCTTGCTCTTTACCTGGAATGTTGTTAGTTGTTGGTAACCTCAACAGCTCCTCTTCTCGTTCTGTTGGGTTATTCACTTTCCTCATGTGACTGACATGTACCCAATTCGGCAGACCTGCACACTTCACAGCTGTTGTGGTTACAAGGACTATCTGATAGGGGCCCTTGCACCGTGGCTCCAAACACAACATTCTTACATGCTTCCGTATGATAATCCAGTCACCAGCTCTCAAGTTGTGACCCTGACCTTGAGATTGTTGAACTGTTGTGGCTTCCACCTGATGAGAAAAAGATCGAACCACATCAGCAAAACTTTTGCAATAATCTAGCACCATGTCATCTGTAATATTTACAAGTGCATTTGCAGGTATTGCTGGCAATCTCATTGCTCTCACCATCAGAATCTTGTGAGGAGACAAACTAGTCTTCTTGTCAGGAGTACTTCTCATTGAGAGTAGAACTAAAGGTAAAGCATCTGCCCATTTTAAATTTGTTTACGCACACACCTTTTCCAATCGGTACTTTAAAGTTCTATTCATCTGCTCCACAAGTCCTGAAGCTTCTGGGCAGTAACTACAATGTAGCTTCTGCTGAATGTTTAAAGCTGAAAATAGTAATGTTATCACCTCATTGTTGAAGTGACTTCCTCTATCTGATTCCAAAGAGATCGTGAAACCAAAACGTGGAATCAACTCTCTCAAAAGTAACTTAGCTGCTGTGAGGCTATCATTTCTCCTTGTGGGGTAAGCCTTGATTCAGTTACTAAAAATCAACACAATCACCAGCATATATTTCAAACCAGCACATGCAGGCATGTCAATAAAATCCATTTCCATTGTGCTGAGTGGATCTCCTGCCATGCCTATGTGTCCCATGTTGACAACTGTTCCTTTACCAACATTCATCTGCTGGCAAACAAAGCATCTATGGCAAACCAGTTCAGCAACTTGCCTAAATTTCAGATTATACCAAAACTGTTTGAAACTCCTGATCATTGGTTCTCTCCCTATGTGTGCTTGACCATGGTAGTATCTGGCTATCTGTGTCAGTAGACTGTTTGGTAAAACCACCTTCCCTTCTGTTGTCACCCAAATGTCATCTTCTCTTTTATACAATTGTGTTTCACACAATCTCTCTGCTCTTCCTCTGGAACATTATTTTGTATAGCTTTCAGCTCCTGCAAAGTCTCAACAATTTGCATTGTAAAATTAGTATAGACTTCATCATTTTCAAGCATCAGTTATCAATTTGTCTAAATCAGTTATCAATGTCTCTTTCTAAGCACGACTTTCAAAAAAATTCTTTCACTTTCAGCTTTTTCGGAAAATATACCTTGTTGCTCTTCACGTGCCAAAATGAAAGTTTTCAATGTCTCTCTCAAAACAATAACTCAAAAATTCTTCTTGCCATTCGTTTGTAGTTAGAAATGTCCATTCTTGACCTGAATATCTCTTGCTTACAACTCTCTTTCTTTTTGGTGTTTTACTACATTCAACTTCTTCTTCACTAATATTTTCTCCTTCATTCAGCTCATTTTCCTCCTGAATTGGTGGAAACATGTTTATTTTTTCTCCTTTTGAATTTTTCTATGGAAAATTATCTTCTTTTAACCTCTTCTTCGTCAGTAATTTTCTCAAAATCGGATTTGAACTTGAGCTTGAACCTTTCTCTTCTGACGTTCCCGCAGCTGGTTCAGGAAGATTCAAATCCACTTGGGCAGGATCTGTCTTGATTCTTTTTCCAATGGGGTCAGTCTTTTGTTCAGTTTGATATGTCAAACCACCTGCTTCCGAGGATATCCTTCTCTGAGCAGATTTTCCCTCAACCGGTTGTCTATGATCACTCTCTTCTGAGAACGCCCTCCTCTGATCAGAACTTCTCTCAACCAATGTTTCTCCTTCCTCTTGTGTTGATGTTTCTTCTACTCCATTCTCAGACTGCTCACTCTCCTCTAAACTTTGCTCTTTTGCGCCTGTCATTGGAGTAGGTACCTCTTGAACATTCTCAGGAATCTTCTCCAGCTCCTCTCTTTCTTGCTCTTTAACTGGAATGTTGTTAGTTGTTCGTAACCTCAACAGCTCCTCTTCTTCTGCTGTTGGGTTATTCACTTTCCTCGTGTGGCTGGCATGTACCCAATTCGGCAGACCTGCACACTTCACAGCTGTTGTGGTCACAAGATCTATCTGATAGGGTCCCTTTCACCGTGGCTCCAAAGACGACTTTCTTACATGCTTCCGTATGATAATCCATTCACCAACTTTCAAGTTGTGACCCTGAACTTGAGATTGTTGAACTGTTGTGGCTTCCACCTGATGAGAAAAAGATCGAACCACATCAGCCAAGCTTTTGCAATAATCTAGCACCATGTCACCTGTAATATTTACAAGTGCATTTGCAGGTATTGCTGCCAATCCCATTGCTCTCACCATCAGTATCTTGTGAGGAGACAAACCAGTCTTCTAGTCAGGACTACTTCTCATTGAGATTAGAACTAAAGGTAAAGAAACTGGCCATTTCAAATTTGTTGACGCACACACATTTGCCAATCGGTACTTTAAAGTTCCATTCACCTGCCCTATAAGTCCTAGAGATTCTGGGCAGTAACTACAATGTAGCTTCTGCTGAATGTTTGAAGCTGAAAATATTAATTTTATCACCTCATTGTTGAAGTGACTTTCTCTATCTGATCTCAAAGAGACCGGGAAACCAAAACGTGGAATCAACTCTCTCAAAAGTAACTTAGCTACTGTAAGGCTATCATTTCTCCTTGTGGGGTGAGCCTCGATCCAGTGACTAAAAGTACACACAATCACTAGAATATATTACAAACCAGCACATGCAGGCATGTCAATAAAATCCATTTGCATTCTGCTGAGTGGATCTCCTGCCATGCCTATGTGTTCCATGTTGACAACTGTTCCTTTACCATCATTCATCTGCTGGCAAACAATGCATCTATGACAAACCAGTTCAGGAACTTGCCTAGATTTCGGATTAAACCAAAACTGTTTGAAACTCCTGATCATTGCGTCCCTCCCTATGTGTGCTTGACCATGGTAATATCTGGCCATCTGTGTCAGTAAACTGTTTGGTAAAACCACCTTCAATTGTGTTGTCACCGAAATGTCATCTTCTCTTTGTATACAATTGTGTTTCACCCCATCTCTCTGCTCTTCCTCTGGAACATTATTTTGTATGGCTTTCAGCCCCTCCAAAGTCTCAACAATTTGCATTGTAAAATTAGTATAGACTTCATCATTTTCAGGCATCAGTTATCAATTTGTCTAAATCAGTTATCAATGTCTCTTTCTAAGCACGACTTTCAAAACATTTCTTTCACTTTCAGCTTTTTCAGAAAATATACTTTGTTGCTCTTCATGTGCCAAAATTAAAGTTTTCAATGTCTCTGTCAAAACAATAACTCAAAAATTCTTCTTGCCATTCGAGAAAAAGATCGATCCAGATCAACCAAGCTTTTGCAATAATCTAGCACCATGTCATCTGTAATATTTACAAGTGCATTTACAGGTATTGCTGGCAATCTCATTGCTCTCCCTATCAGAATCTTTTGAGGAGACAAACCAGTCTTCTAGTCAGGAGTACTTCTCATTGACATTAGAATTAAAGGTAAAGCATCTGGCCATTTCAAATTCGTTGACGAACACACCTTCGCCAATCGGGGCTAAAGTTCCATTCATCTGCTCTACAAGTCCTGAAGCTTCTGGGCGGGAACTAAAATGTAGCTTCTGCTGAATGTTTAAAGCTGAAAATAGTAATTTTATCACCTCATTGTTGAAGTGACTTCCTCTATCTGATTCCAAAGAGACCGGGAAACCAAAACTTGGATTCAACTCTCTCAAAAGTAACTTAGCTACTGTAAGTCTATTATTTCTCCTTGTGGGGTAAGCCTCGATACAGTGACTAAAAATACACACAATCACCAGCACATATTTCAAACCAGCACATGCAGGCATGTCAATAAAATCCATTTGTATTCTGCTGAATGGACCTCCCGCCATGCCTAGGAGTCCCATGTTGACAGCTGTTCCTTTACCAACATTCATCTGCTGGCAAACAATGCATCTATGGCAAGCTAGTTACAAAACATGCCTAAATTTCGGATTAAACCAAAAATGTTTGAAACTCCTGATCATTGCGTCTCTCCCTATGTGTGCTTGACCATGGTAATATCTGGCCATCTGTGTCAGTAAACTGTTTGGTAAAACCACCTTCCCTTCTGTTGTCACCCAAATGTCATCTTCTCTTTGTATACAATTGTGTTTCACCCAATCTCTCTGCTCTTCCTCTAGAACATTATTTTGTATAGCATTCAGCTCCTCCAAAGTCTCAACAATTTGCATTATAAAATTAGTATGGACTTCATCATTTTCAGGCATCAGTTCCCATTTCCCTTTGAACGAGATACTAGTTAACTCACAGGATTTTGCAACCTGATCTGCATAAGCATTCCCCAAAGTCACGTAAACCTGTCCTCTTTGATGTGCACTGCATTTAACCACAACAATTTTCTCAGGTTTCTGTACAGCTTGTAGGAATTGATGTATTCTTTCACCATTTCTTACAGGTGAACCTGATGACATTAAGAAACCTCTCTGTGACCAAATTTGTCCAAAACCATGCACAATGCCAAATCCATATTGGCTGTCAGTATAGCTTGTTACTTTCGTCTGGTCAGATATTTGACATGCTCTAGTAAGAGCCACCAATTCTGCGATCTGAGCAGAAAACACTCCTTCAAGCCACGAAGCTTCTAATATGCCAGTAATTCTGTATACTGCATAACCTGCTCTCAGTATACCCCTGTTATCTCTCAGACAGGAACCATCAACAAAGATAATTTGATCATTGTCTTCTAGGCAAGTGTCTCTCATTCCTGCCCTTGGGTTTGTGCACAGTTCTGTAACTTCCTAACAATCACGTTCAGTAAAATCTATTTTATCCGAATCATTTCTCTCATCTGGCAATAATGTTGCTGGGTTAAGCACTGTGCATCTATTGATAGTCACATTAGGTGCCCCAAGAATCATTGTTTCATAACGTGTCAATCTTGTATTTGTCAAGTATTGTGCCTTTGTTTGTGTCAACAAAATCTCTATTAAATGAGGTACCATTACCATCAGAGGATAACCCATTACAATATTCTCACTTTGGGTTATACTCTGCTCAACTGTGGCAACTGTTCGCAAGCATCCTGGTAAGGCTGCTGCAACAGCATCCAAAGTAGCTGAAAAATATGCTACTGGTCAATTGACACCACCATGTGTCTGTGTCAAGACAGACAAAGAATATCCATCTCGTTCATGACAAAACAACAGAAATATTTTTGTGTAATTAGGCATACCGAAGGCTGGAGCTTGACACACTCTCTTTCAATTCAGTAAATGCTCTCATACATTCCTCATCCATCATTATGGGGTCTGAAACATCCTTATTTGTTAGCTTTTGCAAAGGCTTTTAAATAGCTGAAACATTTGGAATCTACTGTCAACAATATCCTACCATTCCCAGAAACATCCTCATTTCTTTTTGCGTAGCTGGTATTTTCATTTTCACAATTGTTGCTACTCTTTCTTTCGAAATCCTCCTGGACCCTTTCTCAATTAAATGACCCAAATATTTCACCTCTCGCTGACAATATTGCAGTTTCTCAGAAGAGACTTATGGTCATTGTCCCCCAAAAAGTTCAACGATGCAATTGTATCCTCCTTACAGCCTTCTTTTGTCTTTGATGCAATCAGTAGATCATCTATTTATTGCACCAATGTTGATCCTCGTGAAGTGGCACAGAGAAAAATGCTTGACGCAAATCAGTCACTGTGAACCACTCAGCATCACATTATTGGTGAGTTACACAGGTTACTCATTAATTCTATCAAAACTCCTTGTTCCAAAAACTGCTCTATTAATGGTCTTATTCCTTCGATTGCCTCATTTGTCATTGGATACTGTGCAGTTTGTGGAAATACCACATTTTCTTTCACTGCCACTCTGACTCCTTCAACTCCCTTGATCAGACCAATGTCCTTCCCTGAAAGATCCCAAACCTTTGACTTGACCTTTTCCTGTAAATCAACTGGAAGATCCTTTACTTCAAAGACTGGAAAGAAATCAATTAAATCAATTGAATTATTGTCTTCATTTGTTTGTTCATCAAAATTGATCAGAGGAAAGTCTCTTGACACTTGTTCTTTTTCCGCAGTAATCATTGAATCTTCCTCATCACTGTTTGTCTCAATCTCAATTCCTTTAAGTGAACATGGAATCAAACACTTTATTTTAGACAGCAGATCTCTTCCCAGTAATGATACCGGACTGGAATCGCAAATAACAAAACTATGAAAATCTTTAAAATTACCAACTTTACCAAAAACTGGTTCTGTAAGAGTATAGGCCAAATGCTTGTTAGCGATACCTACAATCTGAAGTCTTTTCTCCCATATTGGTATATCTAGAAATTCTATAGTTCTTACTGTTGAGCATGTAGCTCCTGTGTCAACCAGAAAGTTAACTTCATGACTATGTACTTCACCGTTCACATAATGACCTTTCTGATCCACCTCTCATGATGCTGCCATCACATACTCCTCCTCATCTGAACTATCCAACAGCCATTCATCTTTTATTTCATACTCACTGTTTAAAGGCAATTATTCAACAGTTTTTTCACCTTTGTTTGTTTCTGTTTTGTGAACGCTTGCGAAAGCATTACCAGTTGTTGATCCATAGGACCCTGTATCATTTGGACCTGCCTCAGTATGTGCATTTCTTGTACGGGTACCATCTGCACCTGTGGCTGCATTTGTTCTATCTGTGGCATTTGTACTTGCTGTACCTGTGGTTGTACATTTTGTATCTGCTGCATTGGCTGCAAAGGTTGAAAACCCTGCATGGCATTTATATTATTCTGGAAATTCTGATGTTGACCTCCCATTCTAGGTTCTCTTATGCTCTAATAAGAATTTAAGCCATTTGTCTATGGCACAACACCACCTTGATTCAGGATCAGGCACTGTCTCTTCCAATGTCCAAATACCCCGCAATTATGACAAGGAAACACTTTCCTTCTTTGCTGCTCATCTTGTTTCACCACTGAATGCAAATCCACATTTCTATTGACCGCCGGAAGCATCATTCCACCTCGACCTCTGCCTCTACCTTGACTCTGGAACATGCTATTTCCTTGCAACTATGGCTGAAAATTTCCCTGCATTCCTGTCTGTGCAGCCTTAATCTGCATCACCATTGATTTCTCCTTCAACTTTTTCTGCTTCATCTCAATCTCATCACTACAGTATTTCACATACTGCAACACTTCCTCAGTTGGTTTGGCATGTCAGCAAAATAAATGATTTTTTATCATCTGATTAATTTCTTGTCTCAATCCTTCGACAAACCTAAACACAAAATGATTCATGTTGTCTTTCTCGATTGCCTACACACCACTGAATTGTTTAAACACCTTCAACAACCTTTCATAGAATGCATGAACCGATTCCTTCACTTCCTGTGCTGTTCTATCTATACGTTGCCAATCAACATTTTTCGCCTGAAACTCTTGTTTTCAGGAACTCAACAACTTTATTACTTCTGGCGATGGTACTCCTGTTTTCAAATCCCTTTGCGGCTCATCTGTCGGCCAATCCACACTCCTTTTGCATTCAATCCATAAATGTGCTGGAACAACAATATCAAAGAAAGTATTCAGGTCTTCCCACAGGCATTTAGCAAGATTCACAAACCTACCTGTCTGCTGATACCATTCTACTGGCTTTTCCCTCAACCTTGGGTAATCATTCGTAAAACTTATGATATCACTCCTATTCCAAGGTACATGTACAAAATTCCCTCCTGGTGTTTCCCTCATCGGCAACATTTTCACAGAGTCTCCTGCCTGTGCCATGTCTCCTTTCTTTGGTCTTTCTCTTTTCTTGAACAATCTGCCTTCCCATTTGTCTAATGCTCTCTAAACCTGCACTCTTTCAAGTAATTCTCTAAGATGTGTTTTCATACCTGCAGACCTCATGTGTATAAAGTCTTTTTCTTCAAGATTTAGCCTATAACTTCTCTTTAGGCTTTTCAATTTCGTGAGATCAATGTCATACTTGTCTGCTATTTCTTGTAATTGTTGATGTACTTTTCCTGCTCCCTTTGTAATTATCTTACAGAAATATCTCAACTGAGCTTCGGTACATGACTCAAGTCCATTCACACCCATTGTCCCTTCAAGAAGTTAATTTCCTTCCATTGACAACCTCACTCTGTCTATTGAGTCTTCCTCTCTGTTCCTTTTCTCTAAAGTCTTAGAATTGCTCAAGTCTCCTAACCACTTTGTTATCTCTTGTGCAGATAAACCTTTTAAAGAAATCTCATTAGGTTGTGCACCCAAATCTTGTTCTTGTACTGAGCTCGCACATTGCTGTGGAAACAATAGTCTCTCCCCCTCATTACTGTAGGCTCTGGTTCCAGAATTTCCAAAAGGAGACAAATCTATTAAAGAATTGTTCTAGTTCAGGATTTGTTCTTGACTTGGAGTTGATTTTTCCAAAACCCCATTTTGAAACTGGACTAAAGAACTCACTCCACTATTATTAGTCTGTGCATATAGTGGCATAAGCAGACCCATCGTAATAGGTACTGAAAATTCATCTGGATTAGCAAAAGATCCAGGTTTCTCTGTCTGCATTGTTTGCATGCTCTGCATTTGAGAAATCTGTATTTGAACAGACTCTTTTTGAATTATATTCAGCCCTTGTTGACCTGGAGTCAACACTAAATTAGTAGTTGTCCTTACAATCTGAGCCTCTGGATATGTTTCAGGAATGTTTATCTCCAACTGATGTCTGTTGTTCAATGAATCATTGAAACTACTCTGCAACTGACTACTCTGCATCTGAACTCGTTCATTGCTCAAGATATTCTGTGATACCTCTAATGTGGATGGTGCAGTAGGACTCATATTACTGATCCCACTCCCACTCATTCCACTCTCACTAGTTCTCTGATATCCTTGAGCTGAATGTGGTGGTGGATGAGTTTGCAAAATCTCAGAAACTATTTAATCTTCGTCTCACTCGTTATCATCATTGAACATAACTTGTTTCAAGTCTTTTAGTTTTGCCTCCTTGTTTACAGAGGAACTCTTTTTCTTTTTCTTTTCAGTTTTTGTCTCATCATCTTTTGTTCTCACAGGAAATAATCGAATTCCCTGTAAAGTAGCTACTCTCCACCTTTTCTGCTCCTCGTCCCATCTAGCTTCTGCTAGTGTCTTTTCTACTCTCCTCATTCTTTTCTCGAATTTCAATGCTTGTTGCTGTCTAGCTACCAGCTCCCAAATCGCTAATGCTTCATACTGTGCTGGCCTTCAAGGAGGTTTTAAACTATACATTTTCTGCCTCAAATTCTCCAAAATTCTCAAATTGAATGTACCATTTTCTGGGAAAGCCAAACAACCTTCTTTCTTTGTGATCTTAACCCAATGTTTCAACCTAAGGCACGCTCCTGCACCCTTCTCCTCAATTACAATGTCTGCCGGAGTAATTTACGGTAGACAAATTTCTCCCTCAAGTGCCAGAATATACTCATCACCACTAAGGGCACTTCTCAAAGCCTTGAACAACTTCATTTTCAACAAAATGTATTCAAAAACTAGGTCCACAAAAAAATTATTCACAAACAAAATCAAACAAAATAAACAACGAAATCTGTTCAAAAATAACCAATCAGAGAAAGTGACTACAATCCCCAATCCTCTTCGACAGTCACCTTTCATTCGCACTACACTAGTGTCAGACTGTTAGACGAATCTGTGCGTGACCCTTTTAACTAACCAACCTATCCCAGCGCGGCACAACTTACGTCACACTAATGTACACACTTCTTCTCAGCGCGACCGCTGAGACGCAGACAAAGTCTTTCGGCCTGACTTTTTCACAATTCACACATTAAATCAATACAATATTAGTTCGCAAGCAAAACCTTAAACCAAATAAGAACACAAATTTGCCCATTTACTACAGGTAGGGTACTACAATAGCTTCAGGAACCTTCCAAAGTTTACTTTCGGCTTTCACTTACTCTTTTTCACAGTTCCCCTCATTCGTGAGCAAAATTCGACCCGCAAATCTCACTTCTCATCTGATCATTGGATTGTTGTCCTAGTGCACTTAGTACTCACCAAATCTCAGTAAAATCCGATCACACAAATTATCTCACGAACCCGATTTACCAAATACGCAGGATTGGTCTACTAAATGGACAAATTACAACATATACCAAGTGTCTCACTACACTTGTCAATATACTCTGGAGTCTTAGACCTCTCTCATTAGCTCCGTCATCAACAACCAAGTGGACAATTTTTCCTGCACTAAGCGCCACACTCAAATGAAGAACGCCGCTTCCCTGCTCTCACACTTATTGGAGTATGCTAACTTCTTCTAAACTCATGCACATCCCAATCTTCTGCTAATTAGCTTAAGCTGTGCAAGCGCAAAATATTTCACCTCAATTCAATCAAAACACCGCTAGAAACATACCCTTCAACCTAGAGCATCTCCGAGGACTAAGGAAAGTCACTTAAGACAACTAGCAATTCATTTTCTCAGATCCGTATAACATTTCAGAAAAAAGAATTAGTAAAATGTTTTCAAAAGAATTCTTTCGCAAAATATAACATCGTCATCATGACATCATCAAACAATGATGTAACTGTAACTCTGTTACCAAAAACTGCTGCAGAGCCAAGAAATCCTAGGTATTACTTCAAACTAATTAGTGGATTTCGCGCTTTAGGCCATTGGATCGACGCAACATAGATTTGAGGGGATGTCAAAGATGAATGTCATAATAAACACCAACAACCAAGTAATCAAAAAACCAAAAATAAACCGCACCAGTTTATTAAGAATAAATTTATTTCCCTTTATTAACAACGCTAAAGTCACAAAAATAACTCTTAAACATAAATGATAAGCATAAAGAATCAATAGTGGCTGATTAGAACGATTATATTCTAAGTTTACTCAAAGCAAGTAAGCAAATTATCTCAAGGATCATAACACTAATTAATAACATCAATTTTTGCAACAGCGATATGATATACATTGGAGCAAAAGATCAAAGACTGTCAATATAAATTATGAGCATGTAAAGTCATATTCCCTCACTTACCACTAATTAGCATTAACATGTTGGGCTTCATGTAAAAAGAATTTAAAAAACCCAAATTTAGAAAACCATACTAGCTCGGGTTATAGTAAAAATTATTATCTGTATGCAGCAATTAATTTATAAGTTGCAGCTGCTACCTGTAAAACAAGAGACACATAAAACATTACAATTTCATACATTAACCATAGAACAACAACATGCAGTCTACTTCAGCAAGGGGACACCATCTGGAAAGTTTCATAGAGTCTGGTCTACATCGACAGCTAAACCCACATCACTAATATGACTCGAACCACCACTAAGAACTCCCTCAATCCGAAACTCTGACAGAAGTACTCAGAATAGGAACACTGGAAGATTGCAATAATAAGAATAGGTGACAGAACATTATATTATTTCTTTAAAAGCTTGCGATTGGTCAGTACATGGGGTGTTATATGATTCAGCCAATAAAACTACTGTTAGATAACTAAAAGTTCACTGACGACATTATTAACTAAGCACAATTATAACAATGTCTTCTTCTCTTCCATCTCATCTGTGGATCTATTGTTCCATCTCATCAAAACTTCACTTCTCAGGAAGAAATGTTTCACTATGTAACTTCCACTTCCAACCTTCTCCGAAGAAACCACACGTTAGTGACAATTTTAGACAATAGAACAGTCAAACTCGAACAATGACCTAATAAATCTGACCTTGTAAGGCATAACGCAAAGCTGTCTACACATCTATAAGCTATTAATCACACTCTTTTAAAGTAGGCATTGAGCAATGGAAAATAACTGTGATTTTAGCTGAAGTTTGAACAAAAAATAAATGATGGTGACCATTTACAAAAGTCACCAGTTTTTCACATGTTAGTTCATCAATGGTCAGTACATTATTGATTAATAAAAATCATTGTTAAAAATTTCCACTGCAATCACAAGTCATCTTGACATTTGTATTGCTGCCTGCTAACTGGATGCTCAAAGAACTCTGTAGGAGGTGCTTTTAAATCGTAAGTTATAGCTAAATACAGAGACACCCTTGAGGTCAGTGCCCCCTTCCAGGTCACTGGTCGCACCACTCTAAAGCTTGCCCTGACTAGTTCCCTGATGCAGTGTCAGTCACGCCAGCGATTTGTTTAAGGACAATCAGCTGTGACCAGAACCACTGATGAGTTTGTCAGGCATGAAATTCTCTTATCTCCTCGTTTAGCTCATAGACAGAAAGCTTCATTATAATTCTAAATCTACTGTACAGAGAAAATAAATAAGTACATATTGGAAAATCTCATGTGGGTTGCACTAAGGACTGCAGTCAGCAAAATGATGGGGCTCCCTGCAGAATGTGGTTGGAGAACCCTCAGCAGCCCATATCTCTCAAATATTTACAGCACTTGGCAAGGCTTTAAGTGGGATGAAAAAAAGTAGGAGTGTCTTTAAATGAAGCATGGCCTCAGAAGCGTAACTAGGAATCCTTTCCAAGAGCTGTGGCTTATGTGAAAAAGGGTGTGGCATAAAACATTTAAAGTAAAATCCTGTACTTCTCTGTTAGACCTGGCATCCTTGGCGTGGTTCTGTCCACCTGCCTATCTCTGAATATATGTCTAGAGTAGATGACAGTTGGGCTTTGTACATTCCCTCTAGACAGTCACACACAAAGAGAGCTTGGGTGTGACATTTGCATCCTGATGTTCCATCACCTGGGAGATGGGTCTTCCTGGGCTATATGGGAGGGAGAAAAGGACACCTGCACTTGAATAGAGCGGTGCCTCACCTCACATAAAGGCCTGCATACCCCCCCATAGATTGTCTGGAGCTAGGGAAGGAAGTGGAGGGACTTTGTGGTCTTCAAAGACCTTTTTAGAAGTCTCCCCCACTTCAAATACACCTTTTGTTATTAGTACTGGACCCCAAACCCCACAAAATCAGTTCACTTTGGGTCCTGAAGATACTCTACCAAGAAGAGGAGCTGTGCTGCCAGGAGGGACTTCCACTTTGTTAACTGCTCTGTTGGCCTACTGCTTGCTGAACGAATGCTGTGCTGCAACTTGCTCTGCTGTGCTGGCCTAGTGCCTGCTGCCTCTTGCACTGAGAAGGACTACTACTACTCTAAAACTTCAAAGGACATTCCAAATGACTCCAAGAGCTTGTTCGCTTGCCACTGTTGGAAATCTCAGACCCATCTAAGATTTCAACAGTGCACCCTTCTGTGGGACTCTGCCTATCATGAGTCTGGCAGCACTGCGTTTCAACCTAGAGCTGTGTGACTGACCGCTCCGTGTATGTGACACTTTCCACCCGCTCAGCTTGTGTCAAGAGCTTTCCAGCAATTTTTCAAATCATTGAGGGAGAGCGCTTTCTCATTGTCCGTCCAGCTCATGTTGAGCTCTTTCCAGAATTTCACAAGTCAGCCTGGGCAAGTGCTCTTCCCCTACCAACTCAGCGTGTGTTGAGCGCTTTCCAGCATGAAACAAGCCAGTACAAGTGAGTTCCCACTCAGTGTTGTGCCCGGCCCAGCTGCTGAATCTGAGGGCATCTTCACACGGCTGTCCAGACACCGACAAGGTGCTGTGAGTGGGGGAGTGGTGGAGTGGTGCAGTCTGCCTAGCCTACGTGTGCACATTTGACTCTGTGAGGCCCCGCACTGCAGCTCTGGGCTGCCCGCTGTGTGCTCTGGCCCTGCATCACCTTCCTGATCCCAGAAGGCAGTAACCCAGTTTTGAGTTAGGAAACCCGAGATCCCCTGTAAATCATTTCTATTGGGAGACTGCATTGGAACTATAACTGCAAGTGCTTTTTCCGCACTCCACTAAAGGGGCATTACCATACCTCCCATAAAGGGAGCACCTGCATCTTTTTGACCACTGTAATGTTCAATACCACACTTGAGACATGATAACTTGTGCAAATGTAATTGGATTTTTTGTCATTTTGGTCTTATTTTAAACAGATAAATAACCTCTATTTTTCTACACTGGTGTGGAGTTGTTTGGTGTTTTTTCACTGTTTCACATTGCCTAAGTTAAGCCTGACTGCTTAGTGCCACGCTGCCAGAGAGTGAGCACAGGTTAATTTAGGGTGTGTATCTGACTGGGATTATGGTCCCTACTTGGACATGGTGCATACCTCTTCTAACTAGAGACTAATGGGGTCATTATGACCCCAGCGGTAGGTGATAATGTAGCTGTAGTACCGCCAACAGGCTGGTGGTACATACCGCCACATTATGACATTAGTGGGTTGGCTGCAGCCAACCCGCCAATTTACTGTTCCTACCACCATGGCGATAGCAGCTGCCGGGTCGGAGATAACAATCTTCAGCATGGTGGCCGCTGTTGTACCGCCGGCGGTATTTTGAGCCTGCCTACTGCCATGGTTTTCGTGGCGCCATCCCATCCCTATCACCAGTAGAAGGCTCACCCCGCCCCCAAACACTCCTCAGATGCCCCCATCCATCCACGCTCCCTCCTTCTGATCCCTCACTCCCCCATACATGCACACACTTGCAGAAACACACCACGCATACACACACTCACTCACACTGGCATACACGCATTCATTCACGCATGCATCCATTCATTCTTGAACACATCCATACACACATTCACACTGACATACAGACACACATTCACATTTCCAGTTGTACACGCATTCTCACACATGCATACACCCACGCAAACAATACTACACACATTGTCGCATTCATGCACACACTCACACATACATGCACACAACCCCCCCCACACACACACACACCCTCACCTGTCAGAAGCCCAACTTACCTGCATCCAGGGGGTCTTCCAGCAGGGATCGCGATGGGGCACTGCTACCGCCAGCAGGGCCTGCCAGCAGAACACCGCCAGGCCATATCATTTGTCATGAAATGGCTGGCGGTGATCTACTGGCGTGGTGCTGCTGGTGGTAACAGCGCCACCTTACCACCATCCGCCAGTATGGCCACAGCTGGATGTCTGCCCTCCTTGAGGCAGAAATCCAGCTGTGGTCATAATTTGGCGAACGGATGGTAGCCAAGGTGATGGTCTTTTGGTGACTGTCACCGCGGCCGTAGGCGGCATTTACAGTCATTGTCATAATGAGGGCCTCAGTTTCTAACGTTGGTGATCAGCGGTGAGGAGAGGGCTGGTGTTTGTGCAATACCTTACGTAATTTGGTGTACACTACTATCCACATTTAGGCCAATTTGAATCAATTGTCTTGTGGCATAATGTTTTTCCTACACTCCTCAATTGGCATTTTTATTTTTCAATTCTCTCTGATAGGCATTTTTTCTTTATATTCTAAATCATGTCTCTGACTGGAGGTCCCATAACCACACCTGCAAAACTGGAGTTGGAGTTAGCCAAACACAGTGCAACAACTAAAGGATTTTTGCAAGGAGTTTCGGGTTTCTACTAAGTGCGCCACCAAGAAGGTAGATCTGCAAAAGGCACTGAGGGCCTTGTTGAAATCAAGGGATGTAACACATGAGACCCAGAGGAGGATGAGGTAGAGATAGAGGATGTGAACAAGCTGGACCAGGATTCAGTGGTTATTCTGGCACTGCCTGTGGGACAGGGGACAACCTGCCTGTAAGGAGAGGTGGTTCCCCCCAGGGCAGGAAGCAGTGTGTTCTGTAAAAGCCTGACCCAGAGGAGCTGGAGGACAGGAGAGAGGAAAAAAACTAAAATTAGAGCTGGCTAAGCTCAGATTCGAAAAGGGAAAGGCCTTGGAGGAAAGGAAACATGTCTTAGAGGAAAGTAAATTGGCCATGGAAGAAAAGGAAATGATTTTGGCTCAGGAAGTGAGCTTGAGAGAGCTATACATCAAGATCAGACAGGTAGAGTTCAGCAGTGATGGTGGCAGCAATTCTTCTGTGCCCTCTGATAGGAGGATCCACATAACCAAGGGTCTAGTGTCTGATTTTATGGTGGGAGGTGACTTAGACAGATGGTTTAAGCCCTATGAAATTGTTCTGCTAATGCACAAGGTCCTTGAGGCAGATTTGGGAGCTAGCTTGTGGAGAAATATCCCTAGTTCGTAATGGGACACTGTACTGGCCCTAGAAGGGAGTGACAGGATGAAGTATCCTCCAATGAAGGACGCCCTAATCAGAAAGTTTGGGTTTACCCAAGAGAAACATAGACACAAATTCAGGGATAGACAGAAGATTTTCCAACAGACCCGGGTGGGTTGTGCAGATTCTTTTTGCAAGGCACTGGATGGTTGGATGAAGGGCTGTGAGGTAAAAGATTACAAGGGGTTGTATAATTTGTTTGCTAAAAAGCACCTGTCCAGACTTTGCTTTCCAGATCTGCGGCAACACCTTGTGGGCAGTAAGCTCACTGACCCCAGAAAGCTTGCTAAGTGGGCGGACTTCTGTGTTAGTTCCCGGGTCCCCAAGATGGTACCTAGGGGGATTTTATCAAGGGGGGGCAGGGTCCTTACCAGAAGAAGGAGGATTGGGACAAAAAGAGTAAGGAGTTCTCTGAATGCCCCCAAACTAGTTCTGTGGGCCAGGGTTCCCATCTCCCTCTCTGAAAAAGAAGTAGTTCTTTGAGAACAGGTCTGCTGGAAAGGCTCTTGTGAAGTACTATGAGTGTCAGCAAGAAGTGCTCTACAAGATAGATGTTAAGTGTCCCAAGCAGTAACAGGTCCCGACTGGTGTGCCTACACCGGGGCTGGCCAATGTAGCACTTGGGGTGGAGATGTCCCTAGATAGTGCTGGGGAGAGTCTACGGTTAACCTTAGTATCCCTAAAGACACTAGTATTGTCAGGCATGTGGTACAGAGAACCCACATGCCTGACAACACTAGAAAGTACAGTCAGTGGGTGCCCATCAATGGGCAGAGGGTGGAGGCTCTGAGAGACACAGGAGCCAGCATGTCAACCGTCAGGTGTCATCTGTTGTCTTCTGGGCAGGTAGTCCACCAAGTCGTTGCTGCTGACAACAGTGAGAGGCACTACCCAGTGGCTATGGTTCATTTTGAGTGGGATGGGGGTCCAAGGTCTGCTGGAGGTAGCAGTGAGTCCATCCATGCCTGTGGATTGCCTACTGTGCAACGTTCTAGAGCACACCACCTAGAAAGAGATGGAGCTTAGGTCACACTTGGAGATGATGGGGTTACCTGAGTGGGTGTGCCTGACCACACGGTCCTTGGCAGCTCGAGAGGATGATCAGATGGACGTAAAGCCTGGAACAACGGCCTAGGGTCCTGCCAAACAGAGAAAGGGCAAGGGATGTGTGAAACCCACTCCTGAGATTCCCACAGTACGGGAGAAGGATGAACCTGAGGAGGAGTTACCAGTACCTACAGGGGAAGACATAGCTGAACTGGAGACCCTGTCTGAACTGTCCAACTGGCAGCAGGAAGGGGGTACCACCATGGAAGAATTCAGCAAAGCACAGCGAGAATGCTCTGCTCTTGTGTGTCTTCAGCCACAGGCTGAGGCCCAGGCAGTTGATGACACCTCTGACAAGCACCTGGTTTACTGGGAGAATGATCTACTATATAGTGAGCCCAGGGATCCTGAACCTGGTTCAACATGTGTGTTTGTGATCCCCCAGTGCTACAGGCTTGTTATCCACTTTCATCAGTCTCAAATGGGGCAGGCCTCAGCTGCATATTGTAGATCCAATCAGACCTGCCAGGCAAGTGGCAAGTTAGGGGGGGGAGTGCAAGGCCCCCCTGAAACACTTACCGGTCATTAGCACCCCTTTTGAGTGGGTTGGCATCGACATTGTGGGGCCTCAGGATTCCAAGACAACCATGAGCAACAGATTAATTCTGTTCTTGGTGGACCATGCCACCTGGTACCCTGAAGCCATTCCTCTGAGGACAGGGACTGCGCCTTTGGTGGCCAAGACACTGATGGAGATATTTACCAGCATGGAATTCCCCTGGGAGGTAGTATCTGGCTGGGGCACCAACTTCATGTCCAACTACAGGAAGGCTATGTGGAAGGAGTGTTGGGTGACCTGTACGTTCACCACTCATTACCACAACCAAACCAATTGGTTAGTTGAGCGTTTCATCTGTGCCCATACCCTAAAAGGCATGATCATGTGTCGGACACTTTCCAGCAATTTTTCAAGTCAGTATGGGTGAGCGGTTCCTTGTTGCTCACCCAGCTCTTTCCAGTATTTTACAAGTCAGCGCGGATGAGTGCTCATCACCTACCCACTCAGCATGTGCCAAGCATTTTCCAGCATTTGACAAGACAATGTGGGTGAGTGCTCCTTCGATTTCCTGCTCAGCGCTGTACCCGGCCTATCCACCGAAACTGAGGGCATCTTTACGCAGCCGTCCATACACCAATAAGGTACTGTGAATGGGGGAGCAATGCAAACTGCATATCCTCTGCGTGCGCATTCACCCTGCGAGGCCCCCCACTGCAGCTCTGGGATACCCATTGTGTGCTCTGACCCTGCATGAACTTCCTGATCCCAGGAGGCAGTTACCCAGTTTTGAGTCAGGAAAGACAAGATCCCCCTGTATGTCACTTCGGTCAGGCAACCACATTGGAACTATAACTGGAAGTGCTTTTCCAGCACTCTACTGAAGGGACGTTACTGTAACTCCCTTAAAGGGAGTGCCTGCATCTTTTTGAGCACTGTCATTTTCAATACTACACTTGAGACATGATAGCTTGTGCTAATGTCATTGGCTTTTTTGTCATTTTGGTCTAATTTTAAACACTGGTATGGAGTTGTTTTGTAGTGATTTCACTGTATTACTGTACTTTAAGTGTTGCACAAATACTTTACACTTTGCCTCTTATGTTAAGCCTGACTCCTCTATGCCAAGCTACCAGGAGATGAGCACAAGTTAATTTAGGTTATTTTTTATGGCTTACCTTGACTGGGATTGTGGTTCCTTTTTGTGCAAGGCGGGCAGGGTTCATACTTCTGCTAACTAGAGACCCAGTTTCTCACATTCCCTTAGGTACCACTCAACCAGAATTTGGTGCCTCTTTGTGGACTTTCTGCTATGGCATCCAGACACATCACACAATAACAGACATGCACCTAAAAACAGTCACCCTGTTGACTTTGCCATTGATTATTAGCTGGATAGATAAATGAGCAAGAGCAACAATTTTTTTGTGAATACGTAGAAGTGAAAAAGTTTCCATTCTGAAAATATGAGACTGTTATTTAAATATTACTAAGATGTCTGGAAGTGATAGTGGTCTGCAGAATGTTTCAGTCAATCCTGTTCTTCCCCTTCCATCACTTTCTTCTGCAATCTCTCACTCTGATAAACACTTATATACCTTTTATCCCAACATATTTCTGAAATTCTCTATGTAAATGTCTCACACGTCATCCTTTTGCTCTTCAGCACCTGTAAACACATCATTTTCTTTTTTCTTTCACCCTCACAATATTTGTACAGCTGTGTACTTCCTTCACACATTTTCACATTGAATCACACATACCATTTGCACCCACATATTCTGCAGAGAATTCTTGAATTGGATGAACATGTGTTCTGAATACCGTTATGAACAACTGATAGGACCTGTAAGAAACTTGCACTGCCTTCAACATCAACTCCATCAGATTCAACAATGGCTCGTTATAAATTCCCACCCACAACCTGAACTCCCATAGACTCCTAGAGGCACTCAGTCCATAGTAAGCACTATCCATCCTGGAAAAAGCAAACATTCTTAGGCAAGGCAAGATTGAGAAAAATGTAAAATATACACAGCAACTCCTTAGCTGAGATGAATGATCTTAAAGGTAATTTTATAGTCATTGTTCAAAGTCGATCAGTGTTTTTCCGCTAAAGCTAGCAACACAATTATAGGGGCCAATGGGGGCCTGTTTCAAAGTCAGATTTTAAATACTGCTGGGTCTTAGACCCAGCCCACTTAAATCCCTGGACCTTGTGCGAAAGAGGGCCCTCAAGGGTGGGGTCCATGTGCCGCAGTAGCCGCCGAGTCCTATGTTATGTCCTGGCTGGAAACTCAGACATATGTACTACCTAAGCAACATATTTTAGAGCATATTATAGATTTTTGACAGAAATGTAATTAGGCCAGGAATTAGTAAAATGGCTCTGACTCATTTTATGCGCTGAGGCTTGTCATGTGCTAGTATTTTCACACCATGCAAGAAGAATTCATGCACTAAAAATTAAAATAATTTAAGGATATAACTCTTGCTAAGTGACCTTTGAAGAAAAAATAATAGTTCCATCTAGATAATGCATGAATAAACGAATGCAGCTTTATATAAAATAATATTCCCATCACTTGAAAAATATGCCTAAATTATTTGAATTTTTGCTGCAAAATATGATCATATTAATTTTGTATTTTGGAACAACTTTGTAGTCTTCCTTAAGTTAAAGGGTGTAGCTGGTTGTTAATACTTCCTTTACAAAAGGAATTTAAATAACATGACACATTGTGTGGAATGTCCAGCTCTTTGCATTGGCTGTAGACATTTTATGACAGTACCAGAAAACTCTTTAGAACATACTCTTTCAACAAACCTCACCTCTCTGTCAGCCAACACTGTGCTACCCGTGCCTGGCCCCAGCCTCCATGGAATGGTCAGCGGATCAGAAAGACACAGTAGACAAAGGTTGTTGGGGAAGCATGGGTACAGCTCAGGCACTGATTGTAGCAGTGAACCCACTTCAGCAAGTCAAAATGAGCTAGAATTAACCAGGCAGTCAGTAACAGAGCCAATATCTCATGGGTCCTAGTGCAAAGAAATAAAGGGGCCCTCCTGGCTTCTGTTTTTAATAATACAATACATCAATAATCAAGGTTCAGTGGGCCCCTCAGACCTCTGGACCCTTGTGCACCTGTTACACCAAAGGAAGCTACATCTCTGTGGGCAGCAAACATTGCTTGTGCCACAAGCCATGGGACTAGTGCTTAATTTGTGTGGGTGGTGGTGATGGCAGACACCAACACTTATTCTGGAGACCCAGAATTCATTTTCATCATCAGAATTTGCCTCAGACCAAAAGAGAGAAAGAGATATCGAAGGTTGAAGAGAAAGATAGGGAGGAACAAAAGGGTGAAAGTTAACCTGCAAGAGTAAGAAAAAGACACAAGAAGTATAGAGTGGTGGAAAAAAAGAGGGAATTAGTTTATATGTGTCAATGTTCCTCTGTTTGTTCCCCCTTCACAATGTTACAGTGTCAAAGTCAGTGACTCTGCTTCACTATTTATCCTGTGTCAATGCCCGGGTGTCAGTGTCCCAGGGTCAATGTCCCCAGGTCAGTTATTTTGTTTCATTGTTCATATGCCAATGGTAGCATTGCACAGTGTCTCTGTGACACTGCCCTCATGTCCGAATGTCCAAGTATCAGTATCAATGGTTGTGTCCCTATGTCAAGGTCTTTGTGCCTGCCAGTGACCCATGTCAGTACTCCAGTGTTGTGTCCCTCCTGTCATTTCCCATAGGTTATTATCTCTGTGCAATTTCATTGTCCTGATTTTTCCAAGTATCAATATTTTAGTGTGGGTATCCTAGCCTCCCCTTTTCAATCTTCCAGTGTCACAGCCCCTTGCCATTGTCCTCCAGCATCAATGTGTGTACCCCTGTCAACATTCCAGAGTCACTGTTTCCAGCTCAATATCCCAATATAAAAATGAGGTGCTCCTGTGTTTGTGTCCACATTAGTGCTCATGTTTCAGTGTCTCTTTTGCCAACAACATAGTGTCAGTGCTTATTTGCTTGTGCTATTATGCTAGTGACAGTGCCTATTTGCCATTGCCCTTGCATTAGTTTCCCCTTATTTTTGTCTTAGTGTAAGTTTACTTTCATCGCTGTACCTCTATCATTCTACCCAAGTCAATGTTGGTGCTTCTGTGGCAGTGATTCAGTGAGTGTTGGTGCCCCCTAATCAGGGGCTCTGTGTATTTGCCTTCCACATCCCCATATCACTGTAACAGCCTTAGAATCCCACATGATGTAGATGGGCCAAATTTACTGAATTTTAATGCTTCACAGCAACCAACGTTGCTGTACTATGTTGTGCAAGGGGGAGGAAGCACAGAGCCACATTTACTCATTAAAATGGCCTATTGCTACTCTCTTCCTGTGCACTATCACACCAATAGGTTGCTTAATGCCACACATACAGCTTTGCACCATGGTATATGTTTTAGAGTGGAAGCATAACCTTTCAGTACAAAATCCTATGCCTAGACAATTTTGATAAAATTCCACACTTTGGATACACATTTCCTGTAATTTGCAGCAAACGTGCTCAAGTGTTAGGAGAAATAAAATCATTTGTTTGACTTTGCACCTGCTTCACGGAGGTTAGTTTTTTATGCAAAACCCAGTCTAGCTATCATAGTAGATAATTTTTGCATCCAATAATCTGTAACTCCCCATCTTGATGCAAAATAGTGTGAAAAAGCTTAAGAAAAGGGTACTTTCCCAGTGCAAGATTCATTGCGCACTAAAAAGCAAAATCCCTTTAACAGACTTTTCAGCTGGATAAAAGCTTAGAAAATCTCCCCTAATGGTTTCCTAGAGATGGAGAGACCCACTTCAAAAACATGGAGAGACAACAAGTGAAACATGCTTTTTCCTAATGCATAATTACAGTAACTCCGCGACTCCTTCAGTATTATTAAAGTGGTGCATTTGAAGTCAGTAACAAAGTGCATTCACTGTAATGTTAGAGAATCATATGTTGTGTCTTAACTTTATTAACAATATGTAATCATTAAGAGTGTTTCTTATAAACTATCCTCACATCATATTAATCATTTTAATGCAATTTCATTTGAAACAAGAACAGTTTATGTAATGAGTGTGCTATTGTTAAAGATTTACATTTAAAATATACTTTTTTATTATACTAACTTATATGTGTTAATTTATTTTGTTTATATCAAATGCAACATGAACTAAAATAAGAAAGTGTAATCAACATCTATATTAATTGTACAATTAAAATTAAAATTTTGGATTCTGACATTGTGTGCACCTGACAAGGGCATAACTGACTAAACAGCATCACTTGGTTGATTTATTAAAAGAGGTGCTCTACTACACCACGTGGGGGATCTTACTCGTTTTAGGCATACTTAGTTTAGGTGGTGTCAATGTTGTGTAATTTAGATATTTTTATTGGTTTTGGCACGATTTTCCTTGTCTTCCAATGTCCTGATGAGGCCAAAGTGCTATAGGCCAAACCGCATTGCCAATCTTTTGAAAGTAGTCTGGAAAAATTACAAAATTGTAGCTAGACTAAAGATAGAGAGGTGAAAGGAGGCCACTGGGCCCAAGAAACCTTGGCAGATGGTGGACTACCTGAGGTGGATTTGATGCCCAGAAGGATTGGTCGCAACCACCTGGTCTGGAACGCTTGGGAAAACACAAGAAATCCAGAAAGAAACACATTGTGTATTAGACATTTTAATTGTGTTTATATATGTTTGTGTTAAGTATTTATATATATGTAAAATATGATATTGTCTTAGTGGTAGTGAAGCAGTACTAATATCCTTTGTGATTTTTCTATAAAAGCAATTAATTGAATTAATAAATATAGCCCCAATGACAAATAAGCGTGTCAGTGGCCCCTGATTCATACTGCTGTAGTAGTGCCATCAAATCTGGTAGCAGAGGACGTTTTGTCATCAGGGAGATGGAAATAATGAATCAGGGTGTCTCATGATGAAATTCCCCAGACACAGCCCAAGCCTCTAAGGCCATGGTTTGTTTGGAGGGTTGATGGAGTTCCAGCAGTGTTCAATTCAATGTATTTATTCATGTTTTATAACTCCTAGGAAGTCCACATAGACAATATAATTAATAAAACACAGTACAAAAACAATTACATAAAATTGACATCATAATTCATATTATTTACAAAATAAACTGCATCCATATCGCAGCCCACTAATTTTACACTACAGTACATTTCCAATTTGCATGGACAATTTATAGACTGCATACATTTGTTTAAATAAGAACATTCTAAAATAGATCCTCCTATAAAGGACGGTCAATATAAATTTAAAAATGCCTTAAAAAATTGAAAAACCATAAAACAGAATATTTCATTCGGAGGATTAAGCAAAGCATCCAGAGCTTCACTTACTGAGTGAATATTACATTGAAAAATAATTTTGTCCTAAATAAAATGAAAGAGGTACAAACAAATATAACATGCTTAAAACCGTGAGCCTCCGCATAACACAAATCACACACGTTAGAAGTATCATCCTATTTAGAGAGTAAATCTTTTAGAGGCAGCAAATTCAATCTCAACAGTATGTAAAACTACCTCACTCCTTGCGGATGATTCCAAAATAAATAAGGCTGAGGTATTTTCGGAATAGCTGACTTAATCAAAACATCAAATCTCCTCTTTTGATAACATAAGACTAACAGAAGACTTTTACACATTGTGGCCTCTTTTAAACTCTTTAAATTGAAGAGGTGGTGAAGCCAAGATTAGATCAGAGTCAAGCTCCAATAATTGTAAGGCATGATTGTAATTAAAAAAAAAGGACAAAATGTTCCCCATAAAACAATAAGACTTCACCCGCTCAAGTTTGTGATGACCCATTGAACAAAAGAAGGTTATTTTCTTAGATAGTTTTTTCCCTAAAAAGCAAACTACGTGTGATTTCAAAACATTAATTTAAAAAAAATGCTTGTCAGTATAGCAGTTAAAAGCTGCCAGACTATTATTTAATCCTTTCGGAGTGAGATCAATCACCAGTATATCATCAGCATACAATAGGCAAGATATCTGACGCCCTTCAATTTTGGGTGCAAAGCCCTCGCTTTTCCCGAGGGTGGTTGGCAAGTCATGGATGTACAGTGAAAAGAGCAGTGGTGTCAGAAGACACCCCTGCTTCAATCCATTTATTGTAGGGAATATTGCAAACAAGCCCTGATCCCCGCTTAATAATATTTTACACCATGTGGAGAAATGCAAAGCAATAATGAGGCGTAGAAGATTTACAGGGATGCCTCAGTTAAATAACTTTCTCCACAGGATCTTGAGATCAACTCTATCGAAGGCAGTGGAGAAGTCTATAAATGCAGCGTAGACTACGCTGCCTCTAGTCTGTATATATTTTTCGTACAAAATCTGCATTACTGAGATATTATCTAGTGTTGTGCTCCTTCCTAAAACCAGCCTGTTCTACAGGAAGGACAGAGTTTTCCTCAACCCAGAACTTTAAATGTTCCAGTAAGCTTTTAACGAATACCTTACCAACTGCATCCAACAACACAATTTGTCGGTAGTTTGCTGGGGAAGTTCTGTCATCCTTCTTATATAGGGGAACTATAACACTCCCAACCCAATATACTGGAACTACGCCTTTTTGGTAACAATACTGGAATACGGGATGAAGAATCTTTGCCCAAAGCAAAGGTTCCTGTTTAATTATTGATATAGCGATCCCATCGGGCCCATTGCTCCCGTAGCCCGCAAGAACCCTATGAACCCTTAAATCTCTCTCACTGCAGGAGGACCATAGCTATCCAACTCAGCCCTAATGTCTCGCGAAATGTCCATTTCACACAGCTCAATATCCTGGTTTTCTGCATAAAGGGAAAGTGTATAGGCCCTCATTACAACCCTGGCAGTAAATGCCGCTTACCGTCGTGCCGACGGCCGGCAACATACTGTGACCGCGGCGGTAATCCGCCACAGGTATTATGACCCACACAGAGAATACCGCTACAATACAGACACCCACACAAGTCCACCAGACCAAAGGTCAGTAATAAACTGGCAATAGCAAAACCCACACCGTCACGCCAACATGAATACACCCACAGCATCACGCCCCACGAATCAACGCTGCAGTCTTTTAACCGCAGTAAACCATTGGCATTACACACCGCCGCACTCAAAATATACACACACTTACAAAACTACACCACATTGGACAATTCAAAATACACACACCTGACACACATACACACACCATACCCACACACTCACACCACTATAGAAACACACACCCACACTACCCCCAAACCCTTACAACAACAAAAAAGAGACCAAGCACAGAGAGACAAGCAAAGAGCACACACTCAATCAGAGGAACAGAGCACCATCACACATACACCATCCACGCACATCACAGTATACACCCCAACACATCACCCCACACATATCACTCACACTACATCCATGACACCCCAAAGACACCCCAGGTTTTCTGATGAGGAGCTAAGGGTCATGGTGGAGGAAATCATCCGGGTAGAGCCACAGATATTTGGATCACAGGTGCATCAGACCTCCATTGCAAGGAAGATGGAGCTATGGCGGAGAATCCTGGACAGGGTCAACGCCGTGGGACAGCATCCAAGAACCAGGGATGACATCAGGAAGAGGTGGAACGACCTACGGGGGAAGGTGCGTTCCATGGTTTCAAGACACCAGATTGATGTACAGAGGACTGGCGGTGGCCCCCACCTCCCCCCCACAACTAACAACATGTAAGGAGAAGGTCTTGGCAATCATGCATCCTGACCTACCCCTACCCCCATCCCCAACACACCAACACCTCACATATACCCCACTATCACAACCCACCCATCCCAATACCAAGCCCTGCATGCACCACCAATGCATGGTCACCCATCACAGCCCTGCATGGACACTCATCACCACAGCATGCCCAGTAGAGAGACTCACCCAGCCCACACAATCAGCAATCACACAAGGCCAAGGCGATAGGGAAAGCACAATAATACAGGGAGACTCACCCCCATTGCACAAGATGGCACACACAAATACAATAACAATGCATTTGCAACCCAACAGGACCCCTACCCAACGTCACTGGAGAGGAGGTGCCAGCCACATCCAGTCCCCCCCAGAAGAGGCCCACAGTGATGACAGCAGTTCTGCACGCCTGGATCACGATGACGAACCTGGCCCATCCGGGACCTCTGGACAGTTGGTTCCCCTGCCACAGTCCCAACCCACCACAGAGCCTCCCCCTCAGGAAACAGCAACACAGCACCCACCCAGCGGGCCCATGCCACTGTCCCCAGGACACATCAGCAGTGTGTCCACCATTACAGGTACCCCAGGCAACCCCACAAACACAGGATGATCAGGGACCTGGGATCAGTGGCAGTGGGCACACGGTTCAGGGGACAGAGGCACAGGACAACAGGGAAGCTGGGAGGACTGCCGTGTGACAGGGGGAGGACAGGCCTAGGAAACCGACCCTCCACAAGGCACTCTCCAACATCATGGGAGCATACCACCATTCCCAGGAGACCATGGGCACGGTACTGGCCAAGTTACAGGAGACCCAGCGGCTGCAGGAGGGACAATACCTGGGGATCAGGGAGGACCTCACAAAAATCTACACCATCCTGGTCACCATAGCAGGGGTGCTGGCTGACATGGGCAAGACCATGAGGGAGGCAGTGGCACAACAAAGGGCCCCTGACACTAGCCAAACCGAGGAACAGCATTGCACCTCTGCCGGCGCCAGTGGACAGGAGGCCCCGCCACAGGACCAACAGGCCACCAGCACTCCACCCCCTACAGAAGGAGAACCACCCCGCAAATGGTCCCTGTGATCCAGGCAGACGCCAGAGAACATTGCCAATACCCCTGCCAGGAAATAAGACTCTCCTGATTGTCACCCTTCTGTCCCACTATGTCACCCTGTCCACCTTGAACTGCCATTACTCCCCTTCCTTTGCCCCGGACAATGCATCTGTGATACCAAGAGACTGGACTCTACCATGGACCTTCCTCCACCATCACCCCAGCCCCTTGCCCGTACCCCCATACTATTTAGCACAAAAAATAAACACCATTTAAATATAAACCATACTGGAGTCAATGTAATAATTGGAAAGATGTATTCTTTCAACATTCTCAAAGCATTGCAACGTCTGTATTATACCAATGTATGACAGTTGGTAGGTAGCAGTACACATGGCAGGAGCCAGAATGGGGTACACAGATCTGAAATCCAAAGGAAACAGTCAGTGGCCATAGACAGAGGGTAAGAACCTACCATGCACAATGTTCAAAAGTATACTGAAATGTGAAGTTGAGTTACAGTCTCTTACCTGTGTGTCACTGGAAGTACTGCTGGATAATGTTTGTTCTGTTGTCCACATTTTCTTCGTCTGCCTCCTCTTCCTCACTGTCCACAAGCTCCTCCGCTGCCACAAGACCATCCACAGGCTCACCCCCAGCAGAAAAGGCACCTGGTGTCTCAAGGCCAGGTTGTGCAACATACAGCATGCCACAATGACCAGGCACACCTTCTTGGGTGAGTGGTACAGGGATCCACCAGTCAGATGGAGACACCGGAACCTGGCCTTCGGGAGGCCGAAGGTCCTCTCAATTATCCTCCTTGTACGCCCATGTGCCTCATTGTAATGTTACTCTGCCCTTGTCCTGGGATTCCTCACTGGGGTCAGTAGCCATGAGAGGTTGGGGTAAACAGAGTCACCTGCAAATATTGAGGGACAACTGTTAGACACACACTAACCATTAGGGACAACCCCATACCCAGACACCTACTCATACAGTGTGGGGACCTTGGACTCACCTATTAGCCACACCTGGTGCCTCTTGAGTTGGCCCATCACAGAAGGGATACTGCTATTCCTCAGGATAAAGGCGTCATGCAATGAGCCAGGATATTTGGCACTGACACACGAGATGTACTGGTCCACCAAACACACCATTTGCACATTCATAGAATGATAGCTTTTTCTATTCCTGTACACCTGTTCATTTCTGCGAGGGGGAACAAATGCCACATGTGTACCATCAATGGCACCAATGATGTTGGGGATATGTCCCAGGGCACAAAAGTCAGCTTTCACTGTGGCCAAATCCTCCACCCGGGGGAAGACGATGTAGCTGCGCATGTGTTTGAGCAGGGCAGACAACATTCTGGTCAACATGTTGGAGAACATTGGCTGAGACATCCCTGATGCCATGGCCACTGTTGTTTGAAAGGAGCCACTTGCCAGGAAATGGAGCACTGACAGGACCTGCACTAGAGGGCGTATTCCGGTGGGATGGCAGATAGCTGACATCAGGTCTGGCTCCATGTGATGATAATGTGTCTGTCTTCCATTGTCGACAGGTCCACCAGGGATCTGTACACCGGAGGAGGCCGCCATCTTATCATCTGCCTCAGCGGTTGTAGCCTATGGAGGAGAACAGTAAGTAGAAGGTCATATTTCACCATAGATAGCAAAACTGTGTTTGAATTAATGTCACAGGAGTGTTTGAAATCGAGAGTCAGTATATGTGCCAATATGTGCTGTGACGCAGTTGGATGCCATGCCATGTGCCCCCCTGAAATGGCGGCTGCATGACCTGTGAGGAGGGACAAGGGGAAATGAGGTAACTGCACTGGCGTTGTGCTGCGTCGCAGTAGGCGGTCGATGACCGCCGCGCAACTCCGCATTGGTTATCATTGGGCCCTATGGGTCCCAGGAGCCAATGGTGATGTATGCCAGCAGTAACGGTACGCACCGCCGCGGACGTCACCGCCATTTTCTACCTATTCACTCACTTGCTACCTGACCATCAACAGGAGAGGACCTACACTGCAAGTGCTGCTGTGACCTGAGTCTGGAAGCGACAATGGCTAGAGTGTCTGGGGAAAGGGCCCCTGCCTTCACTGCGGAGGAGTTGGAGGCACTGGTGGATGGGGTCCTCCCCCAGTACACGTTACTCTGCGGTCCTCCAGACAAACAGGTGAGTACACTGTGAGCATGATGTGTGGGCAATGCAATGGTGTGGATGTAAGCCACATGTTGGGGGCTGCTAAGGCGTCCTGGCCTGAATGCTGCATGAGAGGTGGTCACTGTATGTGTGTCAGGGCCTGGGTGGGAACTGTTGTATGACAGTATGGAGGGGTGAGTAACTACAATTTCTGCTGTCTATTCCCTCTAGGTCAGCGCCCACAAGAAGAAGGGTATTTGGCGTGCCATCGCCAAAAGAGGTGCGGACCCTGGGGGTCTATCACAGGTGGAGCACCCACTGCCGCAAGAGATGGGAGGACCTGCGCCCCTGGACCAAGAAGACAGCGGAGGCCCAGCTGGGGCTGGCCTCCCAATGTGGAAGGGGTGCCCGTCGCACCATGACCCCCCTGATGTTCTGCATTCTGGCGGTGGCCTATCCGGAGTTGGATGGGCCCTTAAGGGCATCACAGCAGCCACAAGAGGGTGAGTACAGTTTCAGAAAGCTGACTTTGCACGCTTTAGGAACTAGCTGGGTGGGGGATGTGGGCTGTGGGTACCCCTAGGCTAGGGCGATCATGGCAGAGTAGGTCCCTTGTTTGCAGGATCTGAAGCACCCCTACCCTTATGGTACAAGTGGTCAACTACTACTGGGCAGGGTCCTGTGGGTGTCATGTGTGCAGATGCTGGCGTTAGGCATTGTACCCCATGGGCTGGTGACTACCTTAGTGTGTGTTGTGTACGCCAATGATAGTGGTGTTGCTGGCATTGACCATGTGTATCCTCTATCTATCCCCCCCTTCTTGTTTTTCCACCCTGTCCTTATATGCGTTAGCATCATTTGGCAGAGGAGCAGAGGCACCGGCGACAGAGGGAGCTGCAATCCACATGGCCCATGAGGGCGAATCCACTGACGGTGAAGGCACCAGTGGGACAGAGGGTGAGGGGAGCTCCACAATGGGGACAGGAGGGGATACCAGTGACAGCGACTCCTCCTCCGATGGAAGCTCCCTGGCGGTGGCGGACACCTCTGTACCCACCCCAACAACAGGTACAGCCGCCACCCCCCCTACCTGCACCACCCTCCCAGCAGGCCCTCAGCGTGTTTCCCAACAGGCATCTCCTTCGCCCCAGGCACCTCAGGCCCTGCCCCAGTCAGCCCTGCTGCCCTCAGTGAGGAGGATATTGACCTCCTGAGATCCCTCACTGTTGGGCAGTCAACCATTCTGAATGCCATCCAGGGTGTTGAGAGGCATTTGCAACAAACAAATGCATACCTTGAGGGCGTCCGTTCTGGCGTGGGGGCCCAACAGAGGGCATTTCAGGCTCAGTCCTCAGTACTGATAGCAGCCATTGTCCCTGTGTCCAGCCTCCTCCCTCCAACTTCTACTATCCAGCCCCAATCCCCTCTACCTCACCCTATCCCAAGCGCACCTTCAGATGAGCATGCACACACATCAACACACAAAAGTGGCTCAGGAAAACATAAGCACCACACATCATCACACAGGCACTCACACAAGCACCATACCCATGCACACATACCACATCCACTTCCTCCACTGTGTCCCCCTCCTCCTCTTTGTCCACCTCCCTCCCAGTAGTGTCTCCACACACACCTGCATGCACTACATCATCAGCCACTGCCTCCATCATCAGCACGCCCATCACAACACACCCCTCATGAGCAATCACCACCCCGACAATCATGCACACGTCCCTTGTGTCCTCTCCCAGTGTGTCTGTGAGCCCTCCTCCCAAAGTACACAAATGCAGGCACACACCCACTCAACAGCCATCCACCTCACAACAGCCTCCAGCCCATGCACCTTCACCCAAACTCAGCAGACGTACACCTCCTACAACCACTACCTCTTCCTCCACTCCCACACCCCCTCCATCTTCCTGTCCCAGTGTGTCTAAAAAACTTTTCCTAGCTAACATTGACCTCTTCCCTACGCCTCCACCCCCGTCCTTCCCCTAGGGCCAGGATGTCTAGATCCCAAGCCAGTACCTCAGCCACCAACTCGGCGTCCGCTGTGGTCCTTGCAAGTCCGAGAGGAACGAAGGGGGCACCCGTCAGGGTTGGCAGTGTGCCACATACAGATGCTAAAGACCACCCGAATCTGCCACCTGCCAAGGTTAAGAAGGGGCCGTCATGCAGCACGGACAGGACGCAAAACCCACCCAGCAAGGCCTCATCCAAGACAAAAGGGGACAGTGCCAAGGTCCCAGCAGCATCTAGCAAGGTGGGGAAGGGACACAAAGGCAAGGGCAAGTCACTTCAGGGCTCGGAGCCTCCAGGTGAGGGAGTGGTGACCACCATTTGTCCTGACAGGCCAGCAACCTGTACCACGGTGAGCACCGTGCAATGACCGCCACCTGCACCGCCACCTGCCCTGCCATCTGCACCGCCCCCTGCACCGCCGCTGCCACAAGGACAGTCACCAGCATCATCCCCAGTGGGCAGCCGTCCTATGCTGCTGGAGACAGCCTGGTGTCTCCCTCCACTACTGCAAGCACCTGCACCACGGGCAGCACTGGCAGCATCTCCGCCGCAGACACCGCTGCAGGCACCGCCACCTGCACCGCCACCTGCACCGCCACATGCACCGCCATTTGCCGATCCGGTGCCACTACATCGGACATCAGCAGCATCCCCAGTGGGTAGCTGACCGAGGCTGCAGGAGACGTCCTGTACCCTGCACCCACCACTTGAGGCACCACCACCAGCACTGGCACTAACAGCAGTTTGCAGCCTAAGTCGCCGCAGGATGGAGTGTGGCTCTGCCTCCATGGAGTATTATGCTACCTGTTCCCTTCACATCTCGTGCCTCACACACCCAGGTGAGGGAATGTGAACTGCCACACCCCAGGTGCAGCATCACTGGGCACAAGGCCCCCTCCACAACCAGTGGAGAGATGAATCAACTCACCCAGTCCTTTGCAGGATGAAGTAGACTGGGCACAAAGCCCCCTCCAGAACCAGTGGAGAAAGGCATCCACTCACCCAATCCTTGGCAGGATGAAGCAGACTGGGCACCAAAACCCCTACAGAACCAGTGGAACATGTCACCCACTTGAGAGACTGTGGCTTTGCACTCCCCAGGACCAAACAGTGGGCAAACCACCCACTTGAGAGACTTGAGAGACTGTGGCTTTGCACTCCCGAGGACCAAACAGTGGGCAAGCCACCCACTTGAGAGACTTGGGAAACTGTGGCTTTGCACTCCCCAGGACCAAACAGTTGGCAAACCACCCACTTGAGAGACTGTGGCTTTGCACTTAACAGGACATCGCTGTGGGCATGTAGCCCCCTCCAGGAGCAGTGGCATAGTACCATCTTCCGGCTGAGGTGCCCCTCCTTCCCCTTCCCCCTGAGGTGCTTGTGTGTTTTCGTCCTGATGCCCCTGCAGTGTTCTCTCCGTTTAGAGGCAGGAGTCAAGTGTGGGCTTTGCCCATTATTTTTTTGCCCACTGGGCCATGGACATTTGCAAAGGACAGTGTACGGCCTTCCGTACATATTGTAAATATTTGTATATACTGTTTTTTCACATCGATTAATTTCTCTGCCAATTTTTGTAATATATGAAAGATTTGACTCCATTCCTTTTGTCCTTGCATTCTTCCAGATGGTTCCGGGGGATAACTGTACTGTTGTTGCATGTTTTTGTATGTATGGTGTTGTGGGTGACGGTGGGGATGTTGCGTGTGTGTGTCACTCTCTTTTTCCTTCCCCCCTCCCCTGTGTGCTACGTGCAGTACTCACCATTGTCGTCGCCAGCGCCTTCTTTCAAATTCCTGGTGTATTAGTAGACACACCAGCATGGGGAGGACCTGCAGTTCGGGCTCCATGGTGTCCTGGTTCTTCGTTGACTGTTGAAAGGTGAGTGGTTCCCCTTCAATGTACTGCTTCCGCCTTGTTTTTGATGTCGTTGGTACCGCCCCGGAAAAACTGGCGGATTGGTGCCTTGTAATACCGGTGGGCGGTACATTGTCTTCCGTCTGTTGGTTGGCGGTGACCGCCGCGGAGTTTGTTGCTACCGCCCTGGCAGTCGGAGTGTTAAAGTGGCTGTCTATGATGGCGGTTTCCGCCGTGGTCGTGATCCCATTTTTTGGTCCGCCAGCCTGTTTGCGGTCTTACTGCCGCTTTATCTCCGACCGCCAGGGTTGTAATGAGGGCCATAATCTTTCTGTTCTGCTTCAGCTATAGGAGGACAACAACATTCTGAGATCATTGCCCATAGTTTTCAGGCAATTGTAGCCACAGCATCTACTCTTAAGGCAACCCACCTCTGTTCGTCCACTTCCTTTCTAATACTTATCTTCAGACGCTCTCTTCCCCTCTTTAATCACACTGAAGACGCATCATATAACACACAACTTCAGCAACAAAACATGCACGTCACCACTGCACACAAACCCCATCAACCACACGCACACCATAGCACTCAACCTCAAACTCACACCCAACATCCCTGCACACCACATACCCTAACACCCACAACACAACCACCATGGCACCACAAAAACACCCACGATTCACGGCCGAGGAGTTGAGGGTCATAGTCGATGAAATCTTCAGAGTAGAGCCACAACTGTGTGGAGCACAGGTCCAGCAGACATCCATAGCCAGAAAAACTGAGTTATGGCAGATGATCGTCCACAGGGTGAATGCAGTTGGAAACCATCCACAAACAAGGGAGGACATCAGGAAAAGGTGGAATGACCTACGAGGAAGGTATGGTCCATGGCATCACAACACCAAATCGCCGTAATGAAGACTGGCGGTGGGCCCCCACCTCCTCCCCCTGAGTTCACATTGTTGCAGGAGAAGGTCTAAGACATCCTGCACCCAGAGGGCCTGACGGAATACCAGGAGGACTGGACTCTGGTTAGTCAACAACACTCCCTGGGCACTAGGTGCTCTTGCACAGCATGCACCCACACCACCCTGTCACCCCCTCACACCACCCTACGTGCACCAATCCACCCTGAACCAAAAAACCATCCCATGCATGGCACACCTCCCCACTAACACCATTCCCACATAGGCTCACCTAGTGCATGGATTTCTCACACTGCAGCACGTATTACAACTACCATACTGAAACACTCTCAACCATTGTAGAGCTGCTATTTCAATTCCACATTTGGCCACCTGCATGTATAACCATGTCACCCCCCTTCATCATCAAGAAATTTTGAATGCACATCAGTACATGACAGTGACAGCAGTCAATATCACCATCAACTATCTTGCAAAAAAATACAATGGCTACTCCCAACAGACCCAAAAACTAGCATTTGTCAAGAAACTGTCAATGCCATTACTGGTCAGCAATTGCAGGCAATGATAGCAAACACCTCAACTACTATACCATCATGTACCACACTTCCTCTCACTCCGCAGTTATCCCTAGTACTGCCACACAGAAGAGGATGCCAGAGACTGAAAGCCAGCCCCTGGAAGTAGGTTCAAGAGAGGAAGAATACCCTGGAAGTCTGGAAAGGGATGACTTACCTGGCCCATCAGGCATGACTAGTCAGTCCACCACCACCAGCCTCACCCTGCCCACAACTGCATCCCTTGCGTTGTGGCACCTACAACACAGCTGAGTCCACCTTTCCAAACCTGTGTCCCAAGGACAGATCAATCATCTGGGCAAACGCACAGGGGGCAAGGGCCAGTGGGAGGGCAACTGTTGGCCAAGGGATGAGGCAGCAACACAGCACTACTGGCCAGGAGGCCAACTCTGAGTCCTGGGAGCCTACCAGCAATCCCAGGACACTATGGGCCAAATACTCAACACCATGCAGGAGAACCAGAGGCTGCAGAGGGACTACCATCAGGAGGCCATGCAGCATTGACAGGCACACAATGCCACCATGGTCTCCTTTGAAGGGGTGCTCACTGAACTCACAAAAATCCAGTGTGCATCCTTCACCCAACAGCAGACCCCATCCAGTAGTCTTACAACACCTGTGCTCTCAACATATGTCCCAGCTACTGGAATGGAGGCCCAGAAAGAGGACCCACAGGCAACTAGCACCCCTGCCCCTACGGCTGACGAACCCCCTTCAAAAGAGGTTGTCAATACAGACATTCTGCAGTACCTGAGACCAAGACCAAATACACCCCCAGGAAGTGAACCCTCTCGTGAACATTCTCCCTTTTGTGCCAATGATACAGCCTGTTGACAGACCAGTGCCAAACCCCATTTACCCCATGCTGCCAGGGGTAGGACATCAAATATCTATAGGCTAAGTCTGTCAGTCATGCACATGCAAAGTCATGGTATCATTCCATATAGCTGACATCCCCAACAGAATACCACCTTGCGTTGCCAATAACAGGTAGATGCCAGACAACAGCTCAGAGTACAAAATTATAGGGCTCCTGAACAGGACAATTTAAAGATGTGTACATTCCATTGTCTTATCAAGTCAGACTTAGGACCATACAACTTGAGTACATCTATGAGGATAAGATGTAATGGCACCAGCATTAATCGCATGTAAATGGCAGCATTGCATTTACACTTCCCCTCGTGTTAAGTCAGCATCCCTTCAGGTTTGAAAACAAATATAGAAGGCAGTAGCCTCCTCATACACCTTGATGCATACAACATTGAAGGACAAAATCACAGCTCCAATACAGGGTTCAACTGTTCATCAAACTTTAAACCACACATACCTCAGAATCATTGAAAGTATTGGAGAATTATGTCAGTCCTGTTGTCAGCTGCGTCCTCCTTGTCTGCCTCCTCATCAGTATCAGAGTCACCAGCCTCAGCCACAGCCCCTGCAGCAATGTCCCCCTCCTCCACAAGTGGGATGTGCCTTCTGAGTGCCAGATTATGTAGCATGCAGCATGCAACAACGATCTTGCAGACTTTCCTTGGTCGATACTGTAGGGCACCACCGGACACATGGAGGAAACGAAATCTTGCTTTCAATAGGCCAAATGTCCTCTGTATCCCATGCCTCATCTGGCCGTGCGCCTCATTGTAGCTGTCCTCCCCATCTGTAGTTGGATATCTAACTTAAGCCAGGAGCCAGGGCAGGTTGGGGTACCTGGAGTCCCCTGTGTAGACAGAGGAACAGTCATTAGGGAACTGTGATAGTTTATGTAGAGAGGTAGTTCAGACGGCTGATGTGAACAGTAGTACACTTACCAATGACAAAGGCCCTTTCTCGCTGTAGATGTAACATCAATGCAGGGACGCTGCTGTTTCTCAGGACATAGGAATCATGTATTGAACCAGGGAATTTTGCAGTCATGTGTGATATATACTGGTCTGCAAGACACACCATTTGAACATTATTCGAATATGTACTCTTCTGGCTTCTGTACACCTGTTCATTGGCCCTCGGAGGTACCAAGACGAGGTGAGTACCATTGATGGCCCCTATTACATGGGATATATGGGCAATGTTATAAAAGGCAGCCTTAACAGTGTTCAGTTCTGGTCATTGTGGGAACCTTAGGTACCTCTCCTTATGCTTTAGTAGGGCATCCAGCAAATCCTGTAACACTCACTGAACATCGGCTGTGACATCCCTGCAGCCAGTCCCACAGTCACCTGAAACAAGCCACTGGCCAAAAAATACAGGACCAACAACACCTGTACTGTTGGAGGGATGCATGGGGATTCCTTATTGCTGGCAGGAGGTCTGTCTGTAACTGGGCAACCAGTTCCCTGATGTTCAGATGTTTCAGTCGATAGGTCATCATAATGTGCCTTTCTTCCATGGTTCCCAGGTCTACTAGGGGCCGGTAGACTTGTGCATTCCTCATCCCTCCAATTTGGCGGTATCTAAGCAGGGGGACAAACAATACTCAGTACATTTCTTACAGTGTTGTGACCGATAAATATCATAGGACAATCAGAAAGGATTGGTCCTGTAAGTTGGCAGGCATGTTGCAGATGGAAACATTTATCCACACACCATTCCAAGCCAGGCATTATGGCAGTACCCCATATTGCCATACTTGTGACAGAGTGACACATGCAGGAAATGAAGTCATGAACAAACAAAAGCTTCCTATATGTTTCACAGTAAAGAATGTTCTTACATGGACATGAACATACACCTGAAGTATTGTTAGCTGACACCCACTTCATATGTTAGTATTAATGAGTTGACACCTTACATTAAGCATACTGTGAAAATATTTAAGTAATGATGCAGTGGGATCAAATAAAATAAATTTAAATATGTAAAATGGCAGCTGCCTGTACTGCATGCAGAGGACAGATGGAAGTGACCTCATTCTGTCTGCGGCAGTGCACATGGCGGAAGGCGGTCCGAACACCCTTGCAACTCCTCATTGGTTAACATTGATGTCTTTGGGAAACCGGGCCAATGATGATCACCGCCGGCAGTGACGGGCATGACCGCGGTGGCCTTGACTGCCACTTTGCATGGCCCTGCACACTTGACTCCTCACAATCGAGCAAGCAAGACCTCCATTCCACTGTATCTGGGAGCCACAATGGCCCGTACTGCAGGGGATAAGGCCCCAGCCTTCACTCCAGATGAACTGGAAAAACTGGTGGAAGGGGTCCTACCCCTGTATGAACAGTTGTATGGGGCTCCAGATAAACAGGTCAGTACAACGTTTGATTACTTACATCCCGGATGGTGTTTGATAGCGAAAGTGTATGCACATTGAAATGGGATGTCTGGAAGGTGGAATAGTATGCTAATCATGTGTGTGGTGTACAGTGTACTGGGCATGTGCGTGTGCTGTGTATGCTGTATGTCAGAAAATGCTAATGATGTTCTGTAACATCTACATGATGTTCTCATTTTTTCTATGTCTCCCATGCAGGTCAGTGCCCTTCAGAAAAAAGGATTATGGAAAGCCATTGTCAAACAAGTGTGGACCCTTGAACTCCATAGCTGGCGGAGCACCCATTGCAGGAAGCGGTGGGAGGACCTGAGACGCTGGGCCCGAAAGACTGCAGAGGTCCAGTTAGGTATGACCTCCCAACGAGGAGGGGTGCCTGTCAGACCCTGACCCCCTAATGGCCGGCATACTGGTGGTGGCCTACCCCGATTTGGATGGGAGCGTGAGGGCAGCACAGCTGCCACAAGGGGGTAAGTGAAGACTGTTAGGTGAAATTTTTATGGTTTTCTACTGTGTTCCTTACTGGACTTAGGTATTGACAAAGTCTAATGGAATTAGAGGAGTATACAGCAATGGTTGTCACTCCAATTGTGTTGCAGTAATGTGTGTTAGCTTTGTAAAGCCATGCAAGGATTGATGTGGTGGTGCTGTACCAAATTGTCAACTGCAACTGAGACAAACTTCAATGTTGAGGCATTCTGCAAATTTCATTCTCTATTCCTGAGTCTACTTAACTCAGCCAAATTTATCTTGTTAGCTCTGTATTTGGGTTATGACAAGTGTGTGTACTGTACATTGAAAGAGGATTCATTGCAATATGAAAGGACATCTGTACAAGATGTATTCCACACATACCTGTCATATCGTCTGTGTATACAGTACCTCTGAAGTTTATTTTTTTTCCTTTGTGATATGATTGACATGTAGGTAAGTATGTTCATGGAGTACATTAGTACTCGTGAGTATGACAGATGACAGGCATGTAGGATGTTAATTATTGTCTTGTCGGTGAAGAGGTGAGGTAATAGGTTGCATAGTTAGTCATGGCTACCTGAACTATGTTAATAGTAATTGTATCATAGCCACTATTTGTGGATAAGTGGATATCTGATCAGTATGTGTCCAAGATGGGCAGGTAATGACCCTTTTCTCCCTTTCTTTCTCTCCCAACCTCCTTCTCTCTCCACCTCTGCCTATATGTGCATTAGCATCATCTGGTGAAGGAGAAGGGGCACTGGTGAGTGGGGAAGCTTCATCCCACAGGACCCAGCAGGCCACCAAAGCCAAGCGGACCAGTGGGATGGTAGACGAGGGGAGCACCACGGGGAGACTGGATCAGCTACACCATCTTCTTCGGACTCCTCCTCCGGTGGCGGACCCATCTGGGACTGGCCCAGCATCATCCTTGTCTGCCACCTCCCTTACCAGCACTGCCCTCTCTGTAGCATGCCCAGTCTTCCATGCCCGCTCACCCAGGAGGGTGGGTGTCTCCTTCGCCGCAGGCACCTCTGTCCCTGCCCCAGTCAGCCCTGCTGCTCTCAGTGAGGAAGCTATTGACTTCCTGAGGTCCATCTCTGTGGGCCAGTCAACCATAGTGAATGCCAGCCAGGGACTAGCATCCCAGATGGAGCAGAGAAATGCCCACCTGGAACGCATTCACTGTGCCTTCCCTGGCCTACAGAGATTGTTTCAGGTTCTGGCCTCCTCTTTGACAGTAGCCAGTGTCCCTTCATCTTTTGACCCTCCTCCAGCTAACTGTTCCCAATCCAAGACCCCTCTCCCTTCACCCATCCAGAGCACACCTACAGACCAGCATTCAGCCACTGCAACAAACAAGGTGCACAAAGACAGACACAGGCACCACAAGCGACACCACAAGTATGCACGCACACAACACACATCAGCACAAATGACAACAGGAAAATCCTACACTGTCTCCCCCACCACCTCCTCCCTTACAGTCACATCACCACTCACACCTGCTGTCACTGCATCATCACACTCTGATCCTGCCTCCGGTCCTGTCATACCCTCAGACACCACAAGAGCAGACACGCAGACACCCACCCCACTCACCACCTCCGTACTCACCATGAGCAGCATATCTACCTCACTTGCAGCTACCACCCCAACATACACTCCCACATCTTCCATTCCCTCTCCCTGCATCTCTTCCCCCTCCTCCCAAGAAACACAAGCACCCTCACTCACCCACCCAACATACACCCACCACACACAAACACACATTGCACACACCTGCATCTACGTCCAGCACACAATCATGTCATACAACCACTCCCTCTACCTCTACTCCTAAACCTTCTTCATTTGACTGCCCGTGTCCCTAAGAAAGTCTTCCTTGCCTCCCTTGACCTGTTACCTACTCCTGTCCCACCCTATCTTCCCCCTAAATGCCATGTCCTGCTGCCCCTACCCAGCTCTTCCACCTCCCAGTCCTCCCATGTCCTCATCTACTAGTGCCCATGCTCCTCCCTCTACAAAAACCCCACCCCCACCCAAATCTAAGATCCTTACTCCTACCCCAAAGTCTGAGCACCCTCCCCCACCATCCAGACCAAAGCCTAAAGCCCCTCCTCCTCCCAAACCCAAATCCAAGGATCCCGTTCCAAACCCGAGCCCCGACCTCCCCACACCTGAGGTGCCTGCCTACCCCATTGATGCCACTTGGGTCTATGGATTGTGCCCTAAGTGCCTAGGGCACATCTGGATGGTGGACTGACCAGTAGGCCCATTTTATATATAGTTATTTAATTTTTATTAAGTTTAATACATTTGCCCACAGAAATGTCAAGATGAAGTACTTGTCCTGTGCGCATATGAGGGTGCTGTCCCCTAATTATAGGCTGCGATTGCTGCACTTCAAGTTTTTACACCACTTATACTATACGCCTAGCGGGCTCTGCTCTATGGGTCTGCACGCGGATGCGCGTTATGAGTGCTGTCGCGCCCCTGACGCTGGATTTCTGCATCTTGCATGGGAATGCGCTGAGGTCCATGCTTTTTGGGTGGAGGTAATGCGCATGATCGCTGAGATGATTGGGTCGGAAATGCCTATGTCCCCCAAACTCACGCTGCTTGGATGTGTGAATGTGGTTGGCAGGCCCCATAGAAGGCTCGTGGGCCTGCTTCTACTGCTGGCCAAGCGCATGGTTGCCATGTGTTCGCGGATCTGAATGGTTACACGACGCCGCATATTGCCAGGAACAGCTGATGGTTTTCTGGGAGCTGACTCCTGAGGGCACTCGACCAAAGGACATCTGGGCTCCGCAGCGAGCTTACTTGGTGTCCCTGGGCAGGGGGAGGTGATTGATACGTGCTTGCTTGCGTTTTAGGTGAGTCTCTTTCCCGCAGCCCTTCTCTCACGTTGCGTATTGTGTGTAGATATTTGCGGTTGGACGCTTATGTGCACATACTCTGCCTGCCTTCCGCTTCTTTTCTTCTCTTTGTTTTCTTTCTCTTCTTAGCCTAGGCTTCACGGTATTCGGCATAGGGGCCCGCTCCTGGACTATTTGCTTGGAGTGAATTCATTGCGGAGGCTGGTGGACTCTGTCAACTTTATCAGTTCTTATCATGACACCCTGTGTGGTGGGAAATCTGAGTCTGGCTGTATAGAATGTACTCTGCGCCAGGAGTGGTTGTACTGCGTTATCTCCTGCAGTTATACTGGGTGGGCCAATCTTGTTGCTTTACTGTTCTGTAATATGCAATAATTAACAACAAAAAAAAGATGAAGTACTTGTTCTGGTTTCCATGGTGGTGTGTTATCTGTGTGCTACAGTGTGTGTTGTTTGTGTATTATTGCATACACTGGGTAGATGACTTGTGCCATGTGCATGTTGTGATGCATTTGTATGCTGGCTTGTGGCATTGTATGGCAGTGGTGTGTGAGTCCATGTGTATGGTGCTGTATCTGTGAATTCCTTTGTATGTTGGTTGTACGTGGCATCTCACCTGTGTCATTGTTTGGATGTCTGTTCTTGCGACATACAGCTTTTTGTTTGTGTGGTTGTAAGGTGTTTCTCGACATGCCTGTCTATCACTGTGTTTGTGTGTTTGTGATGTTGTTGTCGTTGTGTGGTTGGGGGTGTTGTGTACGGATATGTATAACTGTGTTGGTGTTGTGCGTGTGCGTTGTGCTGTGTGTATGGCACGTGTCTGTTTGGCGTAGTGTGTGTATTTTGCATTTGCGTTTGTGTATTTTGTGTGTGTGTAGATGTGTGTGCTGGTACGGTACGTTTGTTTGCATGTGTATGTGGGCTTCGTTGTCCATGCTGGGTGAGTGGGTTGTGTGTGGGTGTGTAATGCTGCCTTTCCCTCCAGTGTGGCGGGGTACTTACGGTTGTCGTCTTCGTCATCGTCACAGCTCCTGAAGGTGTATGGTGAGGTACAAGGCTGGGACTGGCAGTTCATTTGCCATGGCGGCCCCAGGTGCATCTGTGTACCTGGAGGTGAGTGTCTCCAGTTATACTGTCAGTTTCCGCCAGGTTTTTCATGGCAGTCGCACTGCCCCAGAAATCCTGGTGGTTTGCTGAGTCATAATGTGGTGGGCGGCAAATTGGTCCCCAACGGAATGGAGATGGCTACCACCGGTGGCAGCGGTCCGACCGCACTGGCGGTACTGGTGGTGTGTTGGCTGTGAGGCGATTGGATCACTGCTGTGGTCGTAATATGGCGGTCTGCACCGTCGGCCTGGCGGCTGTGCGACCACCACTGCTGGTGTGGTGATCTGGTGACTGCTAAACACGTAATGAGAGCCCAGGTTTCTTGGATGCAAATTAAATCAGTATATAACAAACAAAGATATTAAAGTTTTCCAAATTGATTCTCAATTCCAGCAGCATTTCAAGAGACCATGTGAAAATTAGGGTTAATGGCCCATTTGCAGGACATGACCCATTGCCGGGTACTATTTAAAGCTCCAGCTAACCAGCCCCATTTCTCTAAATCATTATCTGCGCCTTGGGGGGGGGAATTCACCTATACATTTTGCCACTCTTTCTCCATTGGAAATGGAGACATTTATATTTTCTGTATTGGTAATCCTAAGATCTTGCAAGGAGCACAGCCTGCCTCCATACTTTTGAGGAGCTGAACAGACAAGATATTAAATAAGACAAAGCTCTTCTTTCTGTACAGGGACCACATCTATGCCTCTACCCTGCAGCTGTTCACAATTAGCTAAAATCGATTTTGCAGTAATTTTTTTATAGAACCAAACTCTTGTCTTCATTACATCTGAAGCGTGCCTTATGCTGCGCGTTCCAATGCAGCGGATGTGCGAGTATTAATAGGGTTGCACTCTGCATTGCTTATGCTTAGATTGCGGTGACTTGAGGTGATTGTGAAATGTGGCACTTGGTGCTAAGAAGTTGAGTTGGCTATTGCGTCCGTCGTGTCCTAAGATTCCGGGATATTGAGAACAGTGCAGAAGACAATTGTTGTTCTTGTCTGCTGTGTAAGCGGTGCTGTTCATGAGACATCGCCGACAGTACCATCAGTAAGGGACTTTCTTTGTGTGACTGTGAGAGATTGGAAAAGTGAATCGCAGATGCACAGGGAGGAACTGTATCAATCAGAGTGAGATCCGTTAGTTGAGGTCTCATTTGAGAAGTGAATGTGAGATTGGTCGGAAAGTGAAGTTCCGAACCGTTTTTGAGGTGATTTATTACCCCGATCCGTTAATGGAGCAAAGTTGTTTTTGAAAATCACTTGCATCATTTTGCATTTAGGTTTGCATGAAAGAGTGATTGGAAGAGAATTTGTATAGGAGGGTGAGCTGCTGCAAGGAGTGAGATTAACGTCACATTGTGTGGCACTGCTATACGCTGATTGGTGTAAAGCCGCACTGGTATTGGATTATGTCACAGAGGCCCTCATTCCAACATTGACGGGCGGCGGAGGCCGCCCGTCAATGTTGCGCGTCAGGAATACCGCTCCGCGGTCCAGAGACCGCAGAGGGTATTCCAAGTTTTCCCCTGGGCTGGCGGGCGGCCGCCGAAAGGCCGCCCGCCAGCCCAGGGGAAAACGACCTTCCCACCATGAAGCCGGCTCGTAATCGAGCCGGCGGAGTGGGAAGGTGCGACGGGTGCTACTGCACCCGTCGCGTATTTCACTGTCTGCTATGCAGACAGTGAAATACATTTTGGGGCCCCCAGGGGCCCCGCGACTCCCCCTCCCGCCATCCGGTTCCCGGCGGGAGAACCGCCAGGAACTGGATGGCGGGAGGGGGAGTCGGAATCCCCAAGCCGGCGCAGCAAGCTGCGCCGGCTTGGAGGATTCCTTGGGGGCAGCGGGAAACCGGCGGGAGACCGCCGGTTTCCCTTCTCTGACCGCGGCTAAGCCGCCGCGGTCAGAATGCCCCGCGGGGCACCGCCGGCCTGTCGGCGGTGCCACCGCGTCCCGCGGCCTCGTAATGACCACCAGAGTGTCATGCTAGTATTGGTTGTGGACACCAAACAGAGAATTGTGGGTGAAGAATTACTTCCTGATTGTGAACAAAAAGTAAATCGTGAACTGTTAAATTGAGTTGAAAAATGAAATCCTTTAAAGCATTGAAAAGTTGTATGAAGGGAGATACATTAATACCGGTTAGAGAGGGAGTGGAGCCTCCACTTGAAGGTATGCAAGGCCATTAAGTGATATCTAATGTGGGTCTTCATGGTTATCTGTGGCTTGAACAGTGGCATAAAATCACTGAGAACGAGGGTGCACTAGCATTTCCGTTTTATGGACACATCATTTCATAATTATTAAGAATTTTAGATTAATTTTATATGAGCTGAAAACGAATCCTAGTCCTGCACAAATTAAAGCACTAAATACTTGGGAACGCACAGCACATCAGAGACAAAGAGAAATATGAGGGAAGAGTTAGGAAAGTAATGGAAACTTGTCAAATGCTAGATGGACAACCAAGAAAAATCTTGGAGAACAGACATAATTGAGGGAACTAGGTCATATCCTGCCTTGACTAGTGAGGAAGAGGGAAAGGCTAAACTGAGGGAAAAGAAAAAGAAAGAAGTGACTAAGAAGACTGAGGATTGGGATGATGATGGTGAGGATGACTTGGGCAATGATTTCATAAGTGAGCTACTGCTGAATCGTCCACCACCTTACAATGTTGTCCAAACAGGAGGGACATCTGAGATTGTGGGAAATGAGACCTTTGACTTACCCACTGCACCGGTAGAACACAATTCTAACCAGACAGGACAGAACGTAGGATTGATGATTCCTCAAAGCTCAAATGCTTTGACTACCCCAATGAATACAGAAGTTCAGGATTGAGTTGGAGGATGTTCCAAACCCCAGAGAGAGAGTAGACACTAAATTAAAACTGGAATTGAATGGAACTGATAACGCGTCCTTTTATGTTAATTTATTACACATTAGGACTCATTTTAGGCCAATTAATCTTGTGACCGAGTGGAGAGACACCGTAGGACGAGATAACTGATCAATATGTCAAACAATATATCAATAATGTCATCAATATTTACCACCACAATGCACTTTACTTTGGTTAAAGACATTAATCAATTTGTCGACGCAACCATGACCTTTCAGCCATGAATAACCACACCTTTAATAGAATTTTAATCCCTATTGATTACAATCTACGAGCAAAAGAGTTAATCTCAATACCAAGAAGCATAATAGCATAGTCACGATATGGCAACTGTGATAAGATTTCATTAATGCAAGAATCACAAACATCAGAACATAGCATGGCGTAAACATAGATCAGAATATAACAGGTGTCATATATGCGTCAGTTTAGCATAGCGTAATGTCAGTCGTTTGTCTATTTGCGTCAGTTTAAGTGAATTCCTGTCCTAACCACTAATTAGCATTAGCATGTTGGGCTTCATGCAAAACAATTTAGAACACCAATTTGGAAAACATCTAGCTATGGTCTCTATCAAAATGAGCAGTTGGTACCTAGAAAGGAAAAGCAAACAGACAAATTACAAATTGCATTGTCATAATTACCCTCCAAGGATTAGGTCAGCACACAGGATCAGTCTTCATCTTCAGGACATCAGTCAAAACGCCATCAGTCTAATTTTAACTAAAGGCATAGGGGGCACTTCCCTCATAAGGAGGAGAAGTGTAAAATGGGCAGTCTATGGGTGAGGATGGTCTCAAAGTCACCAAACAGAGTGACAGAGTTTCTGGATAAAATCAATAGTGTTCCCTACCTAGTTCTAACGACCCTCCTGTGACATGGGTTTTTATCCCTTTTTCGTAGTACATTCCCCCAAAATTCTATTGGACATTTACTATACCCCACTATCTTTAACCTATCAAATTAAACATTAGGTAATCCCAATTGTAACCCCACATTTATTCATAACATTTTGACTGGTCTTCATAATTGACGTCTTCGGAGGTGGTACGTCCGGTGTTACTTCATACCTTGGCACGTCTTCTCGGGTCAGCAGTTCCATTGTTCATTGGTCTAAACGTCCTTGTACATTACATTAATCTACATTTGTTTCAATTTGTTATACAAAACTTAAACCAAGGCACCAAATATGCGCTTGGGAACGGAATCACAAAGATACATTCATCTTCCAAAATGAAGAAAAAGAACATTTGCAGGGTCATGGCCCTTTGTGAATCAGCACACTGGAAAATAGAAAAATGCATTTAATATGAGAGCTAAACAGGTAAAAAAACCACAGTTGACGCTAACTTAAGGCCTATAAGATTTTTCAATATAAATGCAATATCGTAAATGTTAATATAAACTTGATTAATCATAACATGAACAATTTTACTCATCATTATTAGTTTGCGTTTACATTGGTGACCACACACTGTACTCATAATTCAAGTGCACGTTTAAACAAAATCGCTAATATTGTCGTTTTCTATGTAGCATCGTTATACATTAAGATGTGAATGTTTCATGTTAATATAGATCATATAAACTACGCTCTCTCAGTCCCTCCTCTGATGACACTCGCCATCACACAAACCTTTCCCTTTGACCTTTCACTTTAATTTTTCACTTTACGCATAATGCGCATTTCAACACCTTGTCCCTTATGTGAACTTTCCCAGATTTCATTGAACATTTTCTCTCTTTCACTTTCTTCATTTCTTCTGGTTCTTTTAGTACAATTTCTCTTAATTTTATCATTGATTTTGCATACCCCCCATAATCCTAATAGACAGGCCAAAACAATTAATAGACCCATTAATATTTTAGCAAGTATCCCATTCCAAATGTTGGTAAACCAGCTCCCTACTCTGGCAATTCCTTTTCCAAATTTCTCCCAAACTCCAGGTTCCTTCAAATCTTTCAAATCTGCACTATCTCTAGTTAGCTTAGTAAGCATACCTCTAATCTTTTTACTATTGTCCGGAATGAACGAGCAACAATGGCGCTCATTGAGCATCTTGCAGACCCCTCCACTCATTGCTAAAAGAATGTCTAAAGAAAGCCGATTTTGAAGAGTCATAGCCCTTTCTGCAGCAAGTTCAGTATCCATCAGGAGTAAAGCCCCTGTGAAATTTGTCAGCATGTTATCCACAATAGTAGACAACTTTTGAATCTTCATAGAATTCAAGATAACCCCTACTGAAGGGATTATAGCTCCAAATATATCACCAATGACAGCAGCCACTGATTCTCGTTTTTGCCTAACATGTTGTAATTCAGACGTTTTAGGTATTTGTTTTAAGTCATCAATCTGGTAAATCTTTGGGAAAACTATTCCCAAATAACATGTCCCATACCATCCCTTAGGGAGACGGTAATAAGCATTAAGTCCACAAATGTAATAGAGCCCAGGGATCGCTGGATCTTGTCCATTCAACATAAATGTCCACTTACTCTGAAACAAAAATACATGTCTGCATTCACTCATTCCCACAAACAAATTGTCTTGCTCAGATTTTGGCCTATATATACAAAGCCTGCCTACATTTAATGCATCTATAGCTAATTTGCCTTGTGTTTTAATTGCGGTGTAAGCATAATCATTTGCAAAATTGCGTTTCTCTAATCCTTTTTCTAATCTCTCTTTCAATGCTTTGGTCTATCATCAGTGTGATCTAAAAAGCTTTTCTCTACAGGTGATAATAAGCAAGTCAAATTATTGCGATGGGCATAAGCAGTTCCAAATGTAAGCGGCGGCTCAAAGAATCCTCTAACTATCTTTATATCATGTTCCTTAGCTAACTTATTCACGAATTCAATCACAGGCACAAAAGAAAACACAACATCCAGATTTGAATAAAAGTATTGCACATGTTCTTGATTATAGAATCTTGTTAGTAGTACACTACAGCTAATCCCGTAGGTTAAAGGAAGGCTATGGTAGGTAACCCCTTCTTGTACAGATGAAAGAATTTTGGTGCACACATAACAGTCTTTCGCATCCATGGTTTCCACATACTCATTTAGCAAGCAATAGAAGACATTAGTAGAAAGTTCCCCCTTTGAATTAGTTCCCTCATGCAAGTGTCTTGCATCCTGCTCAAATCTTTCCCACGGTGTTAGTATTTTAGCTTCAGGTTTTGAAGTAGCGTTAATAGTCTTTTTCTCCAACCAGGGCATTCCCACAATCACTCCCACAATTATTATCGCACACACAATACCTATTATAAGACTTAACCAACCACACACCTTACTCCCCTTGTTACTACCTCTATTATAAGCCATGTCTGTATAGAATCAGATAGCAGAATAATGATCAACTTGAGGATGATTTAGAACTTTTCTCTTGCTCGTTGCGTGTATTTACAGCGTCTTCACTCACTCCAGGACCCCTTTGTCAAATCAGGTTAGCAGCTTGTCATAATCAGGTTTCTCAAAGTCGAATCCGGTTTTAATGTCACGTTCGGTAATTTATAAGTCTCTTTTCTCAGTTTTCAATTTTCAATTTTAACCAGGTCTCTCCTTTTGATTAGTTCAGGTACCGTAGTATTGGCCTGGTACTTCTCGGTCAAAACAGAATGCTAGGAATTCTTGTTGCCATTCAGATGTTGTAGCATACGCCCATTCAGGACCTGTATATCTTCTGTTTGCAACTCTTTTTCTTTTCAACCTTCGTTCACCTTGCTGTTCTCCTTCACTTAGGTCTTCCACTCGGGATGTATTGGTCTCCTCTATTATTGTTTCATCTGGTATGTTTCTTACTCTTAAGAGTGGTTTCTCTGGCCAGTTATCACCCTTATGCGTCTTCTTTCGATGTGTCTTTTCAGGACGCTGGACAGCACCCTCCTCTTGTGATATGGTGTTTTCACTTGATGGACCTGCAGCTGGCTCGTGGGATGCTGGCACACTCTGATCTCTTTCTGTTATTTCTCCTTCTTCTTCTTCTTCTGGGTCTGTACCGGGTTCAAGTTCTGACCCGTATCTGGCTACTTCTGGGAGAACCTCTCCTTGACTTGGGGCCAGATGTAGGTAAGAAAAAAATAGCGACTCGCAAATTGCGAGCATTTGCGACTCGCAATTTGCGTGTCGCTAAATGCAATGCAGGTAGAAAGTGCGCGGACAAATTGCAACTCGCACCCGGAGTCGCACCGCAGATAGCGAGTCCGCTGTTTGCGAGGTCGCTTTTTGCGACCGCACAAAAAACAGACTCGCAATTTGCGAGTGGATGTCGCAAATTGCGACTGTGCTGAAAATTAAAAGCAGGTGCTGCAGAACACTCTAGAAACCACTCCAGAACACTCAGGAAAACACTTCCTGGCACATGATGATTACATCACAGCCAGGAAGTTTACAAATACACCTGGGAGGAGGGAGGACCACACCCTTTTTAACTGCAGCACAGCTAACAGAGCACCAGCAACCATGGCTGACACTCCCAGGAAGAGAAAGCTCAAGTTTGCTGAGAAGGAGCTGGAGGTGCTAACAGATGAGTGCTGTCAGCACCATATTGAGCTGTTTGGCAAGGCAGCCCTCACTGTGCCAGACTCTGAAAAAAAACAAATTTGGCAGGATATCCAGGACAAGGTAAACTCCCTGGGGGTCAGCCACCGGAGTGTGGAAGAACTAAAGAAGAGGTGGTACGACCTCCGCTCCCGGACCAAGGAGAGGGTGGCAGAACGGCTCCGGGAGATGAGAGGCACAGGAGGGGGACCATTTACCATACCACCACCCACACCCCTGGAGGAAAGGGTTGAGGAGATCCTTGAGCCGGAGGCTGTCACTGGAATGGGAGAACTGGACACCTCTGAGCCCGGACCATCAACCGGTGAGTACCATGTGATATGCTTGTACCCCCATCAATGCCATACCCCCACCCACCATGTACACAGGGGCATGCACAACCAAGATAGCTCCATTTCAGAGTAGCAAACACCAGAATGATGCATTATGGGCAATGTAGTCAAGTAGGCAGTTCATAGGCTATTGTTTATTAGGAAGTTTTTAACTGATAGTAGACACTGACAGTGTTTTCCCCATGTCCCACAGGTCTCCCACAAGACACCCCCACCAGCCCAAGCAGCCAGGTGCCAATGGTCAGCCAGCACAGAGAGGAGACAACAGGACCAGCCACCACTCCCACCTGCACCACCAACACCATCCCCTCTCTGGCAACAGTGGTGTTGGAGCCTGCACCAGGTACAAGCCAGAGTGCCACATCAGACATTACAGGGCCTCCACCGCTGCGCAGGCGACGCAGGATGATGACAGCAGAGCAGCAGGCAGAGTCAGGGCTTCCCTCCACAACACCAACAGAGGCCCAACTGCTACGGGGTCAGCGCCTGCAAAACCAACAGTTAAGGAGGATTAGTGGGGTTTTGCAGCGCTTTGAGAGGAACCATGTCAACAGCATGCAGCAGGTGCATTCACAACTGGAGGTCATTGGGAACAACACAGGTGACCTTGCCCTGTCTATGCGCGAACTGGTGGCTGGACTGCTAACGCAGAGTGACGGTGCGCGGCGCAGGGACCGCCAACTGCTGCAACGGCTGGACAGGATGGCCTCCTCTATCGTCAGGCTGGCAGTTAACACAACTGGGCTGTCTAGGAGAACAGTCAGCCTCCAGGTTGACATGGGCCACTTTGCGGGTGATGTGGCACGGGGACTGGGCCGGATCACCCATGCAATAGACCTCATGGAGGCACGGCAGGTGTCCAGGGGTACAGGTGACACCCCACAAGACAGTGAGGAGGGCTCCACTGTCAGCAGTGTCTCTGCCGGTGACACCAGGGTGCTACGGAGTGGGAGTACAAGGCAGAGCACTGCTGACCCACCTAGTACCAGCCAGGCTGGCCGAGCCCGCCGTAGGGTGTGAGCTAAACACTGTCCCTGATGTTGGGGCACATGATGGCAATGTTTCCCATGCCAGGTGGACTATTGAAGTCCCTGAACAGTTTTTTCTTGTATATAGTTAGGTTATTTGCTCTTATTAAATCATTTGTTCGTTCCACTTAACACATGGACTGGTTGTTCTATTGGTGAGTATGGTAGAAGTTGGCACGTACCTTCCAAAGTATTGGTTTGCAATGTGTTCCCGTCTCAGTCTGCCTTGATTTGCGATGCTCCTATCCCCATGATGGCTATGTGGTAGCTCTTGCTCTTCATCCTCCGAATCTGGGTCTGCAGGGGTGAGAGGTAGCCCACGTCGGGTGGCAATGTTGTGTAGTATAGCGCTTGCGACAACTATTTTGAATGCCGTTATGGGGGTATACTGGAGGGCACCTCCACTTCGGTGGAGGCATCTGAACCTTGCTTTCAGCAGTCCGAAGGTTCTTTCGATAATGTTCCTGGTCCTCTTATGTGCACTGTTGTATCGCCTCTCACATTCATTGCTGGGTGTTAAGTACGGAGTCAGTATCCATGGCCGTAGTGCATATGCACTGTCACCTGTTGGGCACAAAACGTACACTGTTAGCAAGGCATGGGTGGTTTGCACATTGATCTGTGTGCATGTCTCACAAGGTGTATTCAGCTCTACCTAGGAGGTATCCGTCTCCAAACTCCCCACGTTCCAGGCGTTGGTGTATCCCACTGTGCCTAAAAATGTAGGAGTCATGAGTACTGCCTGGAAATTTAGCAACCATGTCAGTGATGACATAATGGGCGTCACATACCACCTGAATATTGAGTGAGTGGGTACACTTCCTATTGCGGAACAGATATTCCAGGTTTGCAGGAGGGCATATTTGAATATGTGTCCCGTCTACACACCCTATGACATGGGGAAAGTTGGCAATCCGGTAAAAGTCCAACTTGGTGCTGTTAATTTCTGCCTCATTCCTGGGTAGGTATGTGTATCGGGACATGTGTGTGAGTAAGGCATCTAGGAATGCCCTGAGGAACCTTGATAGTGCACTTTGGGATACCCCACCTGCCACAGCAATGACCCCCTGATAGCTACCCGAGGCCAAGAGGTGCAGTGAGCATAGCACTTGCACATGCGTTGGGATGGAGCAGCCGCGCACAGTCTGGCGTTCTAGCTGTGGTTTGAGTAAATCTATTAAATCTAGTATAGCTGCGCTTCTAAGTCTGTATTTGTCATAAATTTCCTCCTCAGTTTGCTGGAAGAATGTCTGCCTTGTTTGGTAAATCCTCTCCTGTCTCTGGCTCCTCCTCCTCCTCTGCTGGGCTGCGTGGGCTCTCCTCCTCACTGCTATCAGGTATATCTCCGCCATCTTGAGTAACCCAGATGCCTTCTGGGTCTCCTTTTATACTTTGGTAATGGTTACCACCTGCTCTGAGTTAGTGGTAAATTGGAAGTGCAAAATGGGCTTTTTGCGACTAGTCGCAATTTGCGAGTTGCTATTGCATATGGTTTGTGACTCGCAAATTGCGACTTCCTATTTGCGGGTCGCAAAATGGGGCCCAAATTTTGCAAGTCGGTACCGGCTCGCATTGCATTTTGCGAGTCGGAAATGGGATTTTTGCATCCCATTTCCGATTTTGCGGGGTCGCAAATAGCGATTCGGGCCATTTGCGACTTGCAAAAGTTTGCTACATCTGGCCCTTGGTTCTCCTGCTGCCTCTACTGAGATAGGCACTCTGTCACCTCTCTCGAACTCATTCACTGTTTGAGGGACGAGGCTGTTCTCAGTGGGCCCTCCTGCAGTCTCAGCTCCTTCTTGGCTGTTTTCTGGCCCTGAGACTTCTCTTCCTGGAACTGTTGTGCCGGAAACTTCAAGTTCCTCATCAGCAGGACACGTTACCTTCTTCGTGTGACTGGCATGTATCCAATTTGGAACACCTGCACACTTCACGGCAGGGATAGTTGTCAAGATTACTTGATACAGCCCTTTCCAGTGTGACTCCAAACACGACTTTCTCACGTGCTTCTTGACAACCACCCAGTCACCGGCTTGTAGGGTGTGGCCTGGATCTCCAATCGGTGGCAATGTGTTAGCTTCTACCTGGTGAGAGAAAGAGCGAATCACATCAGCCAAACCTTTGCAGTAGTCCAACACCATATCATCTGTGATATTCACTAGAGCATTCGCAGGTACTGCTGGCAACCTCATAGCTCTACCCATGAGGATCTCATGGGGGGACAGTCCTGTTTTCTTGTCAGGGGTGTTTCTTATTGACATCAGCACTAAGGGCAACGCATCTGGCCATTTCATATTGGTAGCTGTGCACATTTTTGCCATTCTTGATTTCAGAGTACCGTTCATTTGCTCTACTAGTCCTGATGCTTCAGGGCGGTAGCTACAATGCAGCTTTTGTTCGATGTCTAGTGCGGCACACAAGAGTTTAATCACCTCATTGTCGAAGTGTCTGCCCCTATCTGATTCTATAGAGACCGGAAACCCGAACCTTGGTATTAGTTCCCTAAGTAGCAGCTTTGCAACTGTGAGACTTTCATTTCTACGTGTGGGGTAGGCTTCAATCCAGTGACTGAAAACACATACAATCACCAACACATACTTCAATCCTCCACAAGCAGGCATTTCAATGAAGTCCATTTGCATTTCGCTGAACGGACCACCAGCTCTCCCAATGTGGCTCAAAGTTACTACAGTTCCCTTTCCAGCATTCATCTGTTGATAGATGATGCACCTGTGACAGATAACCTCGGCAGCATGTCTGAATTTTGGGTTGAACCAGTCGATTTCAAATGACCTGATCATTGCATCTCTCCCAAGGTGAGCCTGTCCGTGGTATAGCCTGGCAAACTGGGACAGAAGGCTGTTTGGCAAGACTAATTTCCTTTCTTCTGAAACCCACAGATCATTGGCCCTCTGTACACATTGCATTCTTTGCCAGGATCGTTTTTTCTCTTTGCTAGCACGACCTTGTAATGTTTTTAACTCATCTAGGGTATCGACCACCCTTATGCAAGGTTCAAACATGTGTCATTTTCAGTTTGCGGTAACAATTCCCACTGTTCCTTGAACGATATACAGTTCAATGCACAAAACCTTGCGACTTGATCTGCATAACCGTTTCCCATGGACACAAAGTCTTGTGACTTAACATGAGCATTGCATTTCACCACGGCAATTTCAAGAGGTAACTGAATTGCATGTAACAAATCCTTTATTTGTTCACCATTTTTCATAGGAGAACCAGAAGAGGTCATGAAACCTCTCTGTGACCATAGTTGGCCAAAATTATGTACAATTCCAAATCCATATCTGCTGTCAGCATAGATAGTGACTCTCAAATTCACAGCTGCGTGGCATGCCTTAGTAAGGGCAATTAATTCTGCCACTTGTGCGGAAAACACTCTCTCGAACCAAGAAGCTTCAATGATACCAGCTATAGTACACACACCATAACCAGCTCTCAGTGCTCCAACGGAATCTCTTAAACAGGACCCATCGACAAACATGATACAGTAATTTTCCTTCAGCTGTGTGTCTTGAATATCTGGTCGTGGTTTGGTACACAATTCTGTTACCTCAAGACAGTCATGTTCAAATTCTTCCTCATTGTTAATTTCAGTATTTTCAACAGGAAGTAAAGTTGCCGGGTTCAATACAGTACATCGTTTTAGTGAAACATTCGGTGACCCCAGTATGATTGTCTCATATTTGGTAAGACGAGCATTTGTCATGTGCTGAGTTTTGGTTCGAGTCAACTGAATGCGGAACCATTACTGTTAGGGGGTATCCAATGACTATGCTTTCACACTGCGTAAGGCTCTGACCAACTGCTGCAACTGCGCGCAAACAACCCAGTAAGGCTGCTGCGACGGGGTCCAAGGTAGCTGAAAAATATGCTACAGGGCGATTTGCACCTCCGTGGACCTGTGTCAAGACAGACAAAGAACAAGCATCACGTTCATGACAAAACAGTAGAAAAGGCTTCGTATAATCAGGCATACCCAACGCTGGTGCCCTGCACATGCACTCTCTTAGTTCCATAAATGACTCAAACTCTTCTTTGGACAAAGCTACGGTATATGGCTCATCTTTGACATCTTTGCCTGTTAGTTTTATCAAAGGTTTTGAGATGATCGAGAAGTTGGGTATCCACTGGCGACAGTAGCCCACCATTCCCAGAAACATCCTGACATCCCTTTTTGTCGTTGGAGGGTTCATTTGCAATATGGCTGTTATTTTTTCTTTTGATATTCTCCTGGACCCTCTTTCGATTAGATGCCCTAGGTATTTCACCTCTTTCTGACAGTATTGTAGCTTTTTAGGTGACACCTTATGCCCATTCTTTCCCAAATGATTCAGTAAGGCAATGGTATCGTATTTACAGTTGTCCCTTGTTTTGGATGCAATTAGCAAATCATCGATGTACTGTACTAAAGTCGAATTGAAAGGCAGTACCAAGGACTCCAAATCCTTTTTCAATATCTGATTGAAGATGGGTGGTGATTCAGAAAACCCTTGAGGAATTCTGCACCAACTGTACACCTTCTCCAAGAATTTGAAGCTGAACAAAAATTGGCTGTCCTCATGAAGAGGTATCGAGAAGAAAGCTTGTAACAGGTCTATAACGGTGAACCACTCAGCATCACATGTAACCTGAAACATGATTACTGCTGGATTGGGCACTATGGGGCAACATTTTACCACAATCTTGTTTATTTTTCTCAAATCCTGCACAATTCGGACTTTCCCACAAGGCTTTTTCAAACCCATTATGGGAGAGTTACATGGACTGCTCAAAACCTCTTTCAGGACTCCTTCTCTCAGAAAATCTGAAATTATCTGTGACACTTCGATAAGAACATCTTGTGCCATATGATATTGTGGCACCTGAGGAAACACTGCATTCGGCTTTACCTGTACCTTAACTGGTTCCATGCCTTTTATTAGCCCTACTTCTTTTCCTGTCAGATCCCACACTTTCTCTGTTACTGTCCCCTGTAACTCGACAGGTAGATCAATCATGGTAAGCATCAGGAACAAGGTCCCTGTCTCTTCTTCTGAGAACTGACCTTCGTCTCCTTCATCGTCACTATTTGTCTGCACTTCGATACCGTCATTGGAACAGGTAATCGAACATTTTGTCTTGCACAGTAAGTCCCTTCCCAGTAGGGATACTGGACTTGAATCGCAGACTACAAACCTATGTAGCCCCTGGAAGTTGCCGATCTCAACCTGTACTGGATCTGTAATCGGGGTTGTCAGATAGTGGTTTGCTACTCCGACTACCCTTATGGTACGCCCTGAAAGTGGTAATTTTGGAACCTCTGCACTTCTGACTGTAGAGCGTGTAGCTCCGGTATCAACCAGAAACGAGACTTTGTAGCCCATCACCTTTCCTTCCACATATGCAACCCTCTGATCCACCTCTAAGGATGCTGCAAGCCTGCACTCTTCGCTATCTGAACTGTCATCTGACCACTCTCCATTCATGCCATCTTCACCTCGTAATGGGAATTGCTGTACTGAATTATTTTGACTCATTACCTGACCTGTGACCTGTTGAGGAAGCATCACCTGTTGCTGTCCCATCGGAGCCATTGGTAATTGCATTTGCTGTCTAGGTACCATGGGAACCTGCTGTTGTACTGGTTGCATTTGCGCTGGCTGAAAACGGGTTCTGATGTCTCAGTTTTGGGCCTCTTACATTTTGCAATGTACCGACATTAGTGCTTTGCTGAACACCACCATCCTGCACCGCATTCGGGCACTCCCGTTTCCAGTGCCCCACGCCCCCGCACGCGTGACATGGTGACATCTTTTTTGCCCCTTGTATGTCATTTTGAACAACAACAGTATTCAAGTCTGAACCGCAATTCACAAACCCTCGACCTCGACCTCTCAGCTGTGCTTGAAACACACCAATCATTTGCTGTTGTTGCTGTATCATCTGTTGAACTCCATTTCCCTGTATTCCTGCCTGTGCAGCCCTTATCTGCATCACCATCACTTTCTCTTTCAGCTTTTTCTGCTTCAGCTCAATTTCATCACTACTGTATTTCGCATACTGCAACACTTCAGCAATCGGCTTCGCTTGCCAACAAATCAAATGATTCTTAATCATCTGGCTAACTTCTGGTCTCAGCCCTTCAACGAATCTATACACAAGATGGTTCATGTCCTTCGGTTCAATAGTCTCAGTACCACTGTAATGTTTGAATGCCTTTAACAATCTCTCATAGTGTATCAATTCCTTAACCTCTTGAGAGGTCCGGTCAATCTTCTGCCAATCAGTCACCTTTGGCGATACCTTTTGTTTAAAAAACTCAATCACCTTATGATAGTACTTCATCACCTCTTCAGAGGGTGCTCCGGTCACCTTATCCCTTGCCGGCTCCTTCATCGGCCAATCTACCCCTCTCTTGCACTCGAGCCACAAATCAGGCGGGACAATGATCTCAAACAAGGTATTCAAGTCCTCCCAAAGACACTTTGCAAGTTTCACAAACCTGTCTGTCTGTTGATACCACTCGATCGGTTTCTCCCTCAATCTGGAATAATCATTAGTAAAGGATAGGATGTCTCCCCTGGACCATGGTACATGAACTAAGACACCACCAGCTGTTTCTCTCATGGGTAGTATTTTTACCGATTCCACTTCGGGTGAAGTTTTGGCTTGATTTGACCCTGGACTGTCACCTTTTTCCTTATCTCTTTTCTTTGCCCATCTGCCTTCCCATTTTTCCAGTGCACCCCAAATTTGCGCACTTTGTAACAATTCTTTTAAATGTGCCTTCATTCCCGCAGACCTCATGTGCTCAAAATCTTTGGAGTCAAAATCTAATCTGTAACTTCTTTTCAAATGTTTAGTGTTTCCGATATCAATATTGTATTTGTCTGCTAGGTTCGCTAATCTCTGATGCACCTTGCCTATTCCTTGGTAATCTTGGGGCACAGGAATCTCAATTCTGCTTCTGTGTATGACTCCAATCTATTTACTCCCATCGTACCTTCCACTAATTCAGCAGCTTCTGCCCCCAATCTTACAAGATTTAGGTACTCATCTTGCCTTTCCTTTTCTGGATCGACTGTAGTCACTGTAGTCTTTTGTGAAGTATAAGTCTTTTCTAGCCATTCATTTAGCTGTTGCACTGTAAAACCCTACAGTGAAATGTTTCCTGCATGTATCACTGGCGACTGTGAGGCGTTCGTGCTCATCGTTTGTGGAGTCAAAACCCCTAGCCCTGCTTGACACATTGCTTCTATGGGTGCTCCCACTGGGCTAAGGTCTATTAAAGACCTTGGGTTTTCAACAGCTTTTTCTCCCTGGGCCATTATCTGGGGAGTTCCTATAGACCCTCCTCTTATCATATCTTAGGTCATTACTCCCTGATAACATATGCCAGTTTTGCCTTGAGCATACAATGGCACTGGTGGACCAACAGTAATTGGTAACGATATGGCGGCAGGTGTCAGACCTGGTCCCAAACTCCGTGGAGCAGTAACTCCATAGGTCTGTTACAAAGTACCCGGGACAGGCACTAATGGCGGACCAGCTACTGGGTTATACCCTGGTATCAGTTGTGGTTGCGGCTGGGACAGCCATTTCTGAGTTGACTCACTTTGCACTAACTTTGATTTTTCGTATATCGGGTCTGGTGGCACTATCAAATTTGAAGTAGTCTCAAGTACTGGAACGTCTGGGTAGATTCTCTGTATCTGCGGTGGAGGTTGCAACTGTATCGGCATGTCTGGTGCAGTGGGTACACTGACACCATTCTGTATCAAAACCGTATCACTAGTCTGTACCGTATCAGCAACTCCCTTCTCCTACGTCTGGTTCCCAGGATCCATGATAGTGCTTGGAGCACTATCGTTCACCGCATAGGATGGCGGGCAATCATGTAACAATCTGTACATGAATTCCTCATCATCTGAATCATCTTCCTCTTCCCAAGGTCTTTTATTCTCTTTAGATTTGTTTGAATCTTTCTCTGTTTTACAAGAGGCTTTCTTTCCCTGTGTTTTTTCTCCCTGTGCTATCGCTGGGAACAATTTCAATCCGTCAACAATTCCCCTTCTCCACATTTTATTCTCATCATCCCATCTAGCCTCTGCATAAGATTTTTCCGCCCTTTTTAGTCTTCTCTGGAACTTTTCTTGCCTCTGTTTAAGAGCCATTAGATCCCAAACTGCTAAAGCCTCATACTGAGCTGGCCTCGGATGTGGTTTCTGTACTCTTAACATCCACCTCAAATTCTCTAGCACCCTCGTATTGAACGTCCCATGTTCTGAGAACGCTAAACGTCCCTCTTTCTCTGTTAATTTGCGCCACTGTTTCATCCATAAATATGGCTCGACACCTTTCTCTTCCATCACTATATAAGCTGGAGTACCCTCGGGTGGTGTAGGCTCCCCATCAGTTGCTAAATATATGCGTCTCCTTTCAGAGCTCTCTTGAATGCTTTGACAAAATTCATTTTGCGATTTTCTCTTATTTGTATTTAATCAGAAAGTGACTTAGTTCCCAGGACACTCTTCACCCACCTTTCTCAACCTATTGCCTCTCAAGGACAGCAGCCAATCCGTGCGCAACCCCTCTCAACAACTGACCTATCTTAGCGCGGCACCACTGACGTCACACTCACACACTGCAGCTGACAAAGTCTTGCAGCTCGTCTGCCCCTCACTGCATCCACACAAACTAATGCAAATTATTGCGCACACCTTAAATGACAATCATAACTCTGTTGTTTTACTACAGGAAGGGTAACACATTCGCTTCAGAACTTTACAGAGATTTCACTTAAAGCCTCAGCCGCTACTTTCTCCTTATCAGCTCCCGCATACGCAAGCAGAATTCAACCCGCAAATTCTATTCTTGACTTGTCAATGGCTTGTCCTAGTGCACTTTAGAATTAGCCAAATCTCCATCGAAGGTCTCACACATACATTTCGACTCAGACTTGACTTGTCAACCACTCCCGATGTACCTATTAAACCGCACAGATTACAACATAAACTCAAGTGTCTCCTACACTTGTCAATATATTCCGGAGTCTTAGACCACGTCGGGTCCGTACATAAACAACCAACCACGTGGATAATTTTGAGCATAAAGCGCCACATTCACATGAAGTACGCCGACTTCCCTACTCTCATACTGCGGAGTACGCCCACTCCTACTAAGATAACATTTACCTAACCTAAATACACGCAGATTTCACAATCACCTACAAAAAGGCGTAAGCTGAGCAAGCGTAAAAAACCCTAAACCACACACATTATGGCGCCGAGAACATCCCCAACTCACTTAGGCAGGCTCCGAGATCCCGGGAAAGTTATGGTGAATTTAGAAACCCATCATACCTACAATTTGCATTATCACAGAAAAACAAATTAAACAATGATTATCCGTCCTAGGGCCCCCAAGGGCCAAAACCGTCGCTCTGCTACCAGAACTGATAACGCGTCCTTTTATGTTAATTTATTACACATTAGGACTCGTTTTAAGCCAATGAATCTTGTGACCCAGTGGAGAGACACCATAGGATGAGATAACTGATCAATATGTCAAACAATATATCAATAATGTCATCAATATTTACCACCACAATGCAATTTACTTTGGTTAAAGACATTAATCAATTTGTCGACGCAACCATGACCTTTCAGCCATGAATAACCACACCTTTAATAGAATTTTATGAATTTTATTCCCTATTGATTACAATCTACGAGCAAAAGAGTTAATCTCAATACCAAGAAGCATAATAGCATAGTCACGATATGGCAACTGTGATAAGATTTCATTAATGCAAGAATCACAAACATCAGAACATAGCATGGCGTAAACATAGATCAGAATATAACAGGTGTCATATATGCGTCAGTTCAGCATAGCGTAATGTCAGTCGTTTTTCTATTTGCGTCAGTTTAAGTGAATTCCTGTCCTAACCACTAATTAGCATTAGCATGTTGGGCTTCATGCAAAACAATTTAGAACACCAATTTGGAAAACATCTAGCTATGGTCTCTATCAAAATGAGCAGTTGGTACCTGGAAAGGAAAAGCAAACAGACAAATTACAAATTGCATTGTCATAATTACCCTCCAAGGATTAGGTCAGCACACAGGATCAGTCTTCATCTTCAGGACATCAGTCAAAACGCCATCAGTCTAAGTTTAACTAAAGGCATAGGGGGCACTTCCCTCACAAGGAGGAGAAGTGTAAAATGGGCAGTCTATGGGTGAGGATGGTTTTAATAAGCCTCAAAGTCACCAAACAGAGTGACAGAGTTTCTGGATAAAATCAATAGTGTTCCCAACCTAGTTATAACGACCCTCCTGTGACATGGGTTTTTATCCCTTTTTCGTAGTACATTCCCCCAAAATTCTATTGGACATTTACTATACCCCATCATCTTTAACCTATCAAATTAAACATTAGGTAATCCCAATTGTCACCCCACATTTATTCATAACATTTTGACTGGTCTTCATAATTGACGTCTTCGGAGGTGGCACGTCCGGTGTTACTTCATACCTTGGCACGTCTTCTCAGGTCAGCAGTTCCATTGTTCATTGGTCTAAACGTCCTTGTACATTACATTAATCTACATTTGTTTCAATTTGTTATACAAAACGTAAACCAAGGCAACAAATATGCGCTTGGGAACGGAATCACAAAGATACATTCATCTTCCAAATTGAAGAAAAAGAACATTTGCAGGGTCATGGCCCTTTGCGAATCAGCACACTGGAAAACAGAAAAATGCATTTAATATGAGAGCTAAACAGCTAAAAAAAACACAGCTCACGCTAACTTAAGGCCTATAAGAAACATGTATTTTGCAAATTGCACAAGAGATGGTATGGTACGTGTTATATGGGGATAGTCTCTCCAAAGATTTCTAATTTGGGACTAATTGAGGACATATCTCAGCCTGCATAGCAGAACAAAGAGAGGTGCTACTGCTGGTGAAATTGTGGTGCTCTGATACCATCTGTAGGAGTGATACTGAAATCACACAATATTAGAAAGCGGCCCACTGTAGTTGATAAGTTCTCTACTTATACAGCAGGAGGATTTTTTGTTATAGATATAGAAATGGTTGCTATTAGATATATGTTTTTTATGAAACAGACTTGCATTAGACGTTCTTCTCGTAAAAGAGGGCAGAGTCTGTTGGATGCTGAAGGTCCAATAATGTTGCACTTATATCCTGGACAATAGTAAAGAGCTGAAGAAATACATTAGGAAAATGACAAATTTGAAAGGAAAGCTGAAGGACATAAAAGCAACACGTGCATGGGAAGTAATAGGGAATGGACTTTCAGCTATTGGGAGATGGTTTGGAATTCTAGGGGGTGGAATAATTGGTAGTATCTTGAGACCTTTGTTGATAATTGCCGTGTGTGCCTTAGTCGTATTTGGGTCTTTCAAACTAGTCAGGAAAGTAAAGAGGAAAAGAGGAGAAAAGGAGAAAGGAAGGAATAGAACTTGAAAATAGACAAAACATCTATTACAGTGACATTAAGAAGTTATAGGAGTCCAGAAGGTCTTTCCTGGATTGACCTATGAGATTTTGATATGTTTCCCTGATAAGACAAAGAATACAGATTGATGTGATGGCTTCATTTGATATCAGAGGGAGAACTGGAATAGCGTAAATTTGCTGTCACCCCTGATATCACAATGTTGATCTATATGTGACCATGATGAACCATGTTACACGTTAACTAAGTCAAGTCAAAAAGTTATTTATTCGGCAAGTTGCCATAACTTACACGTTAACTAATGTTAGACCTATGTGAAGTGGCGCACTCGAAGTAAGTAACAAAATGCATTCACTGTAATGTTAGAGAATCATAAGTTGCGTGTTTTAACTTTATTAATGAAATGTAATCATTGAGAGTGTTTCTTTTAAACTTTCCTCACATCATATTAAGGCAATTTAATTAGAAACTCTAACGGTTTATTTAATGGGTGCACTAATGTTAAAAATTAACGTTTAAAAAGTAATTTTTTATTATATTCACTCACATGTCAACAATGTATTTTGTTTTATATCAAATGTAGCATGAACTAAAATGAGAAAGTGTGATCAACATTTGTATTACTTGTAGAATTAAAATTTTGTGCAGTATAACATGGAGTTAAATGTGCCTTTATGGAATGTTAGCTAAGTAGGCCTCAAATGTCCTTAACGTGAGAAACTGTTTTCCATTTTTGCTCACATCTGATTGCATGTAAGTTTCCATAAAATGATAGGTTAGAGATAGATGTGCTTTTGTTTTATTAATAGAGATTCAGAGAACTCAACCTTGTAGAAGGTACATGGAGAGATTGAGAAAGAGAAGATTGATCCTGTTCATAGATGTTGAGAAAGACGTACAGGAGTCCAAGGACAGCCACCTTGTGCAATAACTTATACAGTAACACAGTGAAAACACCACAAAAAGATTCCTCTCCAGGTTGGAGAAATAGATTAGGATTTTATGAATAAAACAAGACCATAAATGACACAAATCCAATACGTAGACCCTGAGATATGCAATTGTAAGGATTTAGGTGCAAATAGGGCATAGAATCACAAAGCTCCAACTGTGGTTATCTGGTCATGCTGGACAGGGACAAAGTCACAAGTTCAGGCTGAGCATGATCGAGCGTGGGCCGGCTATAGGGACCTACTTGGTCCCGCTGAACACAGTACCTGTGCGTGGCATTGCTTTGTGAGGCTTAGCAGCATCCGAAGTCGGTTCCGAGAAGCTGTGTGGTGAGGCTATGCGTGGCTTGGTCTCACTTTGGGTTGATTCCAGGGAGCTGTGCGATGAGGGTTTGGCATCTTATTGTGTCGATCCCGGGGAGCTGTGCGGTGAGGCCTTGCAGAGCTTGTTGCCGCTGTTTGTTGGTTCCGATGGGCTGGCAGCTGCATTGTGAGGCTCTGTGTGTCGGGCTTCATGCCGTCCGGCATTGAGTCCAATGAGGCTGGAAACTGTGTGGCGAGGCTTTATAAGACTTTGCAGTGCTTCGCAGCAGTTCTGATTAACACAGCAAAAGGTAGAGCACCTTAGGCCAACTTCCAAGGCAGGGCAGACTCACAGCTTGTAGAGTCCAGATGCAGATGGTTCAAGTCTTTGATGTCCTTGAGAGTTCGGAACAGGAGACAAGCTAACAAGCCCTTGGAGATCACTTGTGGTGGGAAAATAGAATCCTTCCAGCAGAGTCAGGGAGCAGTGGGAAGCAGTGCAACAAGCAGAAAAGCAGTCCTTGCAGAAAAGCAGTCCAGTTGAGGCCTCTGAGCAGCACCATAATCATTCTGAAAGAGTCCAGTTGTAAGTCCAAAAGTGGCTGATTTGAAGAGGTAACAGACCCAGTACTCATATCCAAACGTGCCTTTGAAGTGGAGGAAACTTCAAAGAGTGTTTTTTTTGTTTCACAATTCTTTATTGAGGATTATCAACAGGGAAATAAAACCATGCATGGCATTTGACAATACAAAGGAACACAATGAGCTTTCTCCATCAGTACAGTACACATAGAATTTCAGCAATCGTAATCTCCTGAACCACAGTGGCGTAATACTGTGCCATACGTATACAAAATCTGAGTAATAGAAGCCTTAGAGCATATATCTGCAGTTACGGTCCCTGTGCATTACCATCTAAAGAAAGAAAGGGCAGTGATCAACATAATGTCAATACCAGTTGTAAGCAGGGGTATAAGGTGGGGCTCAGTGTCAGGGCTATAGTAGTCTCAAGGGTACGGGTCTGTTATTCCATTACAGTGGGGCGACCCTGATAGATATAGGGCCTCTGGTGAGTGACGATTGCAGCGAGCTGCGACAGTATGCAGAAGGGGGCAGGTGCGTCAAAAGGGCAGTAGTTACCAGTGAGAACTCTCATCCTGTTTTGGTGGGAAAATAAAATGTCCTGCAACAGATGCAAAGTGGATAAAGGTGAGGCTTATGATCTGTTTTGAAGAGGGAGATAAAAAGTAGGAGAGGAGGAGGTTCTGAAAAGAAAGAGATGTAGAGAGGAGAGAGAAGAAGGGGGGTTGCATATTGAGAAGTAGGGAGGAAAGGAAGGGAAGTGAGCTGAAGAATCAGAAAGCATGGGGTAATGGAGAAGAGAAAGAATAGAGTGGGGAAGAGTGAAGAAAAGGGAGGAGAAAGAGTAGGAGAGATAAGGAGGGGAAGAGGGGGAGAGAAAGAGAGGGAATAGGAAAGTGAGAGAAAGAGAGAGAGAGCGAGAGCGACCACGGGAGGGGTGCAATAGGGGGAAGGGATGAGGGAGTGGACGGGAGGTTCAGTGATCCGCGAGCCAGAGGGAGGTGGCCCAAGTTTGTAGGAACACCTCCGTCTGGTCCTGCATGGCATAAATAATGCGTTCACGGGTAGCAGTTTGGAACATTGATGACAGCCATTCATCATGGGAGGGGGTGTTGCTGCTTGCCAATGTCGTAGAATACAAAGCTTAGCCGTGGTCAGCGCCATATATAGGAGGCGGAATTGTGTGCGGGACATACCCCTAGTGTCACTAGTATCGTACACAAGAAGCAAGGATGCTGGTAGAGAAGGCGATAATGGCAATACTTCCCTCAGTGTGACCCCAACTGCCTCTCAGTACAGTTGTATATTTGGACAATCACATAGTATGTGTAATAGGGCAGCGCCAGCATTGCTCATGGGGCAATAGGCCGGCTGATCTAAGCTTCTGGGATGTCCAGTACCAGTCGTGCAGGGTTTTAAAGAGACTGAATTTCATTTGTGCTTTTCAGATGCCTCATTTCCCTGTCTCTAACAGAGCAGTCCACTCTTCCATATCATATTCTACCTGTAATTGTGTTTTCTATTTAGCCTTGAGGGAAATTAGAAGGGGGGGAGAGAATAAGTGTTGGTTCAGCAGCTTGTGCAGGCCCGATGTGACTCCACGAAAAGAGCATCAGGTTTGTAGTTCCTCAAGCACCAGCGAGTGCTGCAGAGTCCATGGGCGAGTCCTCATGCTGCTACAAAGACAATGTGAGAGCTGTTGATATTGCCAAAATTAGTGACTAGGGAGCCCAAATTCAACCTGCAGCACCGGAATCATCTTTAGTAGCCTGTTATCAAGGAGTTGGCCAATAGTTAGAATGCCCTTAGTCTGCCAGCCCTCCCAGTCAACCACCTCCCTGCCTATCAATAAGCTGGCATTGCCCCAGAGTGGCGCATGAGTGTGAATCCGAGGGTCCACTCCCAGAAGACGGTGAGCCCAGCGCCATGAACGTAGCATGGCCTGCATCTCTGGGTGGGTGGGGTGGGATGTGGAAGCTTTGAAGCACATCTAGGCTTCTTGATATACACAAGAGTGTGTGTTCCGTCTGTACCTACAGGGGTGGATCCGGTGTGCCCGGGACCAGGGAGGTCAACTGAGACAGATGTAGCTCCAGCGCATATTGTTCCACAGAAGGCAATTTCAGGCCTCGGCATTCCCTTCGAGCGATGAGTATGGCTTTAGAAAGCTGTTGCCACACAGAGCCCAATACGAATTTACGTATGCAGGCATATATTTTCCTGAGCATTGGTAAAGGTACCAGCAGTGGTAACATCCCAAGGATGTATGAGTATCGTCATAAAGTTACCATTCGGAAGGCCTGTACCCTCCCCCAGAGGGAGAGTCCCAGTTGGGACCATTTCGCAAAATCTTGTTGGGTGCAAGTGAACAGGGGTTCTGGGTTATCTTGTAGCATCTGGTTCAAGCCCCTATTGATAAGAATTCCTAGATATTTGAGGCACAATTGTTTCCATGAAATGGGGAAGGCCTTTATAGCTGCACTCATGGTCAGTGGGGTTGCAGGTAGGGCTTCACTTTTGTCCCAGTTGATTTTATACCCTGATAGTGCTTCAAATTTCATCAGGATAGCTCGTAGTGCTGGGGGGGGAGTGAGTGAGGTCCGTGAGCGTAAGTAATATGTCGTAGACATATAGGTAGATCACGGAGTGGCCACTTTGGATGGTGACGCCGGCTATGGATGGGGATCTACGTATGAACGCTGGTAAGGGTTCGACAGCTATAAGGAATAGCAGAGGCGATAATGGACATCCCCATCATGCCCCTCGATTAACGGGGAATGCATCTGAGAGGAAACCCCTGCAATTGACCTGTGATGTGGGTGAGTTATACAACCAGCAGAATTTTTTGACAAAGCAATCCCCTAGGCCAAAACGTTTTAAAGTTTCGAAGAGATACCACCATTTTATTCTATCGAAGCCTTTCTCTGCATCAAGGGAGATAGCTAGGGTCTGTTGTCTGGAGTCTAAAGTAGTACAAAGCATATGTGCTAGAGTGCGGAGATGATTCCTAGATGATCGTCCAGGTACAAATCCTACTTGAGTGTGGTGAATAAGGGACAGAATAACTTCTTTGAGGCGGGCCGCCAGGACACCAGCTAGTATCTTGACATCTCCATTGAGGAGGGACATGGGATGGTAGCTGCCGCATACTAATAAATCTTTCCCGGGTTTTGGGAGGACCTCTCTGGATAACCTATGAGTGAGAGGATTCAAAGAGCCTGTCCCTTCCATGCCCTGGAAGGCTTCATACAGGGAGCCCACTGTTTCAGGTTCCATCAATTTGTCAAATTCTGCCAGAAAACCATCCTCCTCAGGGGCCTTACGGTAGGGTAAGTTGGAAATGGCCCGCATAATCTCCTCTTCTAGAAGCTCCCTTCCCTCTGCCATAAGACTGGGTATATGGGCCTCCTAAAAGAAGGCAGCTAGGCGGTTGTGATCCACTGCAGTTTCGGTGGTGTAAAGGTTCTGGTAGAAGCGCCCAAATGCACCGGCCATGTCCTGTGGGTGTGTGAGGAGCATACCATCAGTATCTCGTATGGCAGGAATGGCTAGTGCTGCCTCTTGCTGACGTAGTTGTGCTGCTAACTATTGCCCTGCCTTTTTCCTCTGCTCATATTGTATGTTCTTCATCCTTTGTAGAGCGTATTCTGCCTGGGAGGTATAGAGGGTATTAAGCTCCACTTTCGCCTTTTCAAGGCGACAGTGTGTGGCCGGGGAGGGGGTCACAGTGTATTTGCTAGCGCATGTTACAATTATTTCCTCCAGGTCTCGCCGATGGGAGCAACTCCAGGCGTTAGCGAGGGTAGCATCTTTCATAAGTTGGCCCCTGATGGTTGCCTTCGCTGCAGCCCAGAAAACCTGAGGGGAAGAAACCAAACTTTTTTTGTCAGTTATATAGGTAGAGACGTGGGCACGAAGTTGATCCTTGCCCTGTGGCATACGATATCGCGACACGTTCAGACGACATGGCTTGCGACCTGGAGAAACAAGAGCACCGGGGCATGATCGGATAGTGCTGCTTCCAGGATCCGGACATCTGTAGCCATGGGAACCAGTTTATGAGAGATGAGAAACTAGTCCAGCCGGGACTGTGTTCTGTGGACCAGCAATATAAATGTGTATTCCCGATCGAGCAGGTGGGAAAGATGCCAGTGGTCCACCAGCCCATGATCTGTCAGTACATCTCCCCAGAGGGCTCTGTCCGCATTGTTACTGATCTCTAATCCAACCGTCTGATCCAGAACCGGGTTGTGATTCAAAGAATGGTTTTGAAGTGCACAAGTTCCCCTTTCAGTCCCGTCCTGTCTGCCAGGAGATCTGTGGGGGGTTATCAGTCCTTTATCTGGGGTCAGGCCATTAGCCTTGTGTAGGATGCTGGCTCTCTGTATCCTGTACAAAAATGCTGTGCACTGTGCAGAGAGTCCAAACAAACCGACCTTGGTTTACAGAGGTAAAAGTGAGACCACCTAATGCTCTAATCTTTGTTGTAGCTTGGTCGAGCAGGTAGGCCAATCTGGGAGAAGTGTTAAGCATTTGTTGGACTCACAGTATCAATAAATGTGGACAAACATGCAAAAGAATAACTCAAGACCAATTCACAAAAATGCTTTCGATTTTTGCAAACTTTTTAAGATCAAGGTCAAAATCGGGTAAGTGCATTTTAAACTAGTGCACCCTGCTTTAGGGCTGGAAGGCGTACCAGAGGGGTGGCTTACCTATATTGCATACAGTGTGTAGTGGACAGGTCCCACAGGCTCTGTGCCATATCATGTTTGCATTTTAGGATTGCACCAGGACACTCAGCCTGCAATGGCGGTGCTGAGTGCACTTGGATGCAGGGTCCCTGAGGGTGGCACAACCTGTGCTGCTGCCATGTCTGAGTACCTCAGTACCTTTTACTAGGGATGTATAGTGGCATCTAAATGTGTTCCCAGTTGTGTCAATGCATCACAACAGTTTTGGGAAAGAGATTTGGCCCAGGGAACCTGTTTAGCAGGGGCCCAGGACACTACAACTTTGAAACCACATCAAATACCAGCCAGAAAGCGGGGGCTAACCATGTCAAAACAGGCACCTTCCTACACCTTTGAAGTATAAGTGAGAGCCCCTCCACCCTTCCTGCCCAGGAAGACCCATCAGGATGCAGAATAATACAGATGCAGCTGAGTGTCCTGTGCTTCTGGCTATCTGGATGGAATGCACAAGGGGAGCTGTCACCCAGCACGGACCAGATATGGATTGGAGACAAGCTGTAAAGCACAGAGAGCAGTAAGAACAGAGAAATGCCTTCCTTTCTAAAGGTGGCATTTCTAAATTAATGTTAAATCCAACTTTACCAGTAAGCAGGATTACTCACTACCATTGCTAACATACCAGACATAACAACATCACTCCTTTCTGATCAGAAATTACCAGTTAAAAGTATATACAAGAATTTCCAATGCTGGCCTAGGAGAGGAGCAGTCCTCACAGTAGTGAAAAAACAAAATAGACTGTTATGTCACTACTAGGACATGTAAAACTTACAAGTACATGTCCTGTCTTTTAGATACAATGCACTCTGCCCTATGAGATACATAGGTCCTACCTTAGAGGTGACATATATGTAGTAAAAGGGGGGTTTAAGGCTTGCAAGTGGTTTTAAATGCCAAGTCGAACTGGCAGTGAAACTGCACATGCAGGCTCTGCAATAGCAGGCCTGAGACATGTTTAAGGGTCTACTTATGTGGGTGGCACACTCAGTGCTGCAGACCAACTAGAAGCATTTAATTTGCAGGCCCTGGGCACATGTAGTGCACTTTACTAGTGACTTACAAGTAAATTAAATGTGCCTATTGGGTATAAGGCAATGTTCCAATGTTTTAGGGAGAGAGCACATGTACTTTAGCACTGGTCAGCAGTGGTAAAGGTTCCAGAGACCTAAAGCCAACAAAAACGAGGTCAGACAAAAGAGGAGGAGGAATGCAAAAGGTTTGTTGTGACTACTCAGAGAGGGTCATTTCCCAACACCGAACTTCTGAAATGCTGACACCTTCCCTTTATACCTATTTGTAATATATATATATATATATATATTGTATTGTATTTTGTTTCTAGTTCTGTACTTTACCATATTGTTTTCGCAGTGTCCTTTTGTTGGTATGTTCCTGTTTCCCCCACTTCCCTTCTATTGGTATCTTCAGAATGTGGAAGATGTAAGTGGGCATTCCAGGAGACAGCAGTTGTGGGGCAGGAGCTGTATTTCCATGTTCGTGGATGGAGTTTCTATTTCTTGGATGTTATCAAAATTAAACGCGTTGTGGTCATCCTTAATTGGCTTGGGAACCTCTTTTCCTGTCGAAGACTTTCAGGGTTACTACACTTTGGTGACGAGGATGGGATACGAACCCACGCGTGCAAAGCACAATGGATACAATCTCTTTTTGTATTGTTCAGGAAAAGAGTACCTCACACAAAAATCAGTCCAGCCTGGGTTAAGGAATATGTCAAATATGATATGGATTATGAGAATCCTGAAAATATTGCTTTTTCCAGGGAGAAGGTACTGCAAGATAAAAGGAAAAAAGCGTATGATATTTGTAAATCTGTTGAGGAAATGATAGTTGCAGTTGGAGACTCTGTTAAGATAAAACTACCAGAGAGGATCCACAGTGGACATTCTCACTATAGTAAAACCTTTAAAGTTACTAAAGTATTTAAGGGCACTGTCAAAGTAGATGATGGGTGTATTTGGAATTTGAATAGAATTTTTAAAGTGTGATTTTTTAAAAATGTTTTCTTCTTCTCTTTGTTGACTATTTATTTTTTTATAAATATTTTTTGTAATGTTGTTTAAGGGGGGTAGTGTAATATATATATATATATATATATATATATATATATATTGTATTGTATTTTGTTTCTAGTTCTGTACTTTACCATATTGTTTTCGCAGTGTCCTTTTGTTGGTATGTTCCTGTTCCCCCCACTTCCCTTCTATTGGTGCCTTCAGAATGTGGAAGCTGTAAGTGGGCATTCCAGGAGACAGCAGTTGTGGGGCAGGAGCTGTGTTCTCATGTTCGTGGATGGAGTTTCTATTTTTTGGATGTTATCAAAATTAAACGCGTTGTGGTCATCCTCAATTGGCTTTGGAACCTCTTTTCCTGTCGAAGACTTTCAGGGTTACTACACTACTTCTACCTTCATTTGTTAGCTTCCTTTTGCCCCAGATGTCAGTTTTTCAAATCCTTTTGTCCTATATTTGCTTTTGACCTTTTGCCCTTATGTCTTTTAGTCAGATTCATTCGGACATTTGCTTAGGGGTAAGAGAGAATTACTACCTGTCCCTAGCTACTTTAGTTAGATGGTTTTAACTTGTACTAATGTGTAAGAGATTGGATTATCGCTTGTTTACTGAACATCAGACAATCTTTCTAATGTTTTGAATAGCAGTGACAGAGTTTCTTGTTATTTGTCTGCTGATTGGTTTATATGTCTTCCTGAAGTGTGGGTAGCCAATTATTATTTATCTTTACAGCATGATTTTGAGATTGGTTTAAATTAACTTGAGTGTCAATTTGTGATAAAACCCTTTATTTCCAATTTGGGTTTTCATTGTGTGGCCAAATTGGTTACACAGTAAATAAAAGTTTATTGCTTTTTGCCCGATTCCCTCTTTGGCTAACCCTTTGCACCCACCCCAAGACTCATCCACCTTAAATTAGAGCATATAGAAAATGTTCTATCAATGCCCAATGCAATGCAAGCCTTTAACTTTGACTTACACACAGAACATATTCCTTGCTGAAGGAAGTTGTAATATGAGCTAAGTATTTATTCTGAAAACTGAAATCTTGACTTTGACCTGTGAGACCTGCATGCTGCAAGTTGCATTTGGTGGGGGGAAGTTGGCAAGCAGTATTATTGGGAGTGCCTAGCCTCCCTATGTCACCTCATGGCTACAGCCCTTACTAGAATGCACACACTAGGCTTGAAGTAATTGCATAAACCTCTAGGGGCCTCATTAGTTCAGTTTCTGCACTGTCTTGAGTGAAGTATTCCTTTGTTTCTCCACAGAGTCTGACCTTGAGACCTCATTCCAAGGTAACCAGGGCTAGGGGGTGCTTTTCATGGACATGGTACTGGCAGATTAGGGTTTATAACACCCAGCTCTCGTTAGGGTAGAGATTAGGTGTTCTTTGTTAGGAATTGCATATTTTATGCTTATTGCAAGATGGTAGGGAGTTTCCTATTCACAACTCTCATCTTCACGATTTTGCATCTGTTACTGCTCATTATCCCAATCATTGCAATTCATGCATTTTACCATAGATTTCAGTCTTTTTAATAAATATATTGAAATCTCTCCTGCATCTCCTTTATTGCCTACGTGTGTATTAGACTTATTGCTAACAGGAGAAAAGGGTAACTTCCGTTCCACCATGACTCCCCTGAGAAGTCACATCTGGAGTCCAAGCATAAGGCTGCAAGAAATCATCTTTACTGTCTGAGTCTTGGTGAGGTACTGCTTGCGACTCAGGAAGGTTGGGCTGACACTTGCGACAGAGAAGTGCTGTCATCCCTTAACCAGCAGTCTAGCTAAGGAGTGAGAGTCCACCTACGGCATGGAGCCACCAATGATAGTGTGTTGGTGCTAATTTATGGATATCCTGAGTATCTCTGTCTCATACATAGTAGGTACCATAAGTACCATTACAAGGAGACATCGGGGTCTTAGGGTCAATCCTCATCAGCTGAATAGCGAGCACCTAACTAAGCTGTAGGCTGTTCAAGCTTGAACCTTTAAAACTGCTTTTCTTCTTTTGGTGTTCCTTCTGTGTACCCAATTTTCAACATGGCTAATGCCATAGACATTCCAGAAAATGTCAGACACACATTAACGCAACATCTAGTAGCCCATGGCTTAACAGATGAGGGTGGGGATGTCACATTTATAGTGGAAGCTCCTGAAGCTTACCAAACAGAAACATTTTATTCCTTGGTCACTTTTCCTGCAGGACACTACAACATTTGTCAGGTGTTAGCCACGGCGCCTACATTGCCGATCGGGATACATAGTCCTTTTGGACTACATATCCCATGACGCCTAGAGGGGAAGAGGTCGCTTAAAAAGCAAGCACATACAGGAAGTAATGTGCGTTATTCGTTTCCTAGAAACCAGTCGGATGGACAGCGAGGGCTCTTGCTGTCGGCGTTTCCGAGGTTGAGTTGTTTGCTTAGGAGGTTTAATTCCTCCTCCGGTTTTCCGTGGAGCCGGGGACCTTCCCAATTATCAGGGGGATTGTCGAGTTTATTTTCCCAGGGGAACCTGCCACGAAGGAGAGGTGGTAAGCGGTGAGACGATTTGGTGCCGGAATCCCTCGCCTTTCTTTTTTCAGTTCGACAAGGACACTGGTAACTTCTGAAGCACGGCGGTCTTTTGTTTGAGTTACCAATAAAGCACGATTATCCTTGGGGACAGAGAACATTATATGTTTGGCTACGACAAGGGGTTAATGTTTATTTTTGCGGGAATTGAACTGCCGGGACGATTTTTCTTTTCAATACGTAATGAAATAACACCGGGTTATTCCTACAAATTGCGTGACTATGACATGGGGCTTAGTGGATTAACTGAGTCATAGAAAGGACTACGAGATATGTTCTTATCATCGTTAATTTTATTCCCTTTCTCTTCGTTTTTGTCTCCTCATTATTTCGTGACTATCTTGTATAAATGTGGGTGTTGAGCAACCCATTAGCGATCATCGGTATTTAATTGTTGGCTTGGGGCGTCCATCTATGATTCAGATGGAGCACAGATAGGTGTTGGACTAGTTCTGCCCTCATGAGTTAGGGGCAGGTACGGTCGTTGGTACTTTAGCGAGACATTGCGAGAGTAGACAGGCAATGTGATATTAACACTGTGTATTCCTCTCTTTACAGATATCCCGTCCCTGCTGTTCCTTCCCCTTCCTTCCCTCACCCGATTACTCCAATGCACCGTGGTTTATATAGGTGACTTGGTGGAGTCAGGAGGCGGACCCTTATTTGCATCGCGCCGAGTCTGAGGAGCATCTACAACGTGACAACATTTACATTTCACACATATCAAATAGCGAACGTACCGCAGCGGTGCCAGGCTTACCGGTATCTAGAAACACTTCTTTATTTTATCAAGAACATCAAAACTGGTTCAATGGTGCCATATCACATGAAATACAACCTGTGAGATTAGGTACCTTAAGTAATGACGGACCAACGTAGCCTATGTTTACCCCATAAAAAAACACATACTGGCATACAGGCAATGCAAGTAGCTGATGTACGCACACTTTATAATGAACTGGTAGCACTTTATAGATGGCTGTTACAATTTGCTATGCAGACCTTGAATACCGTCCCAGCACGGGCTGCACCAGCTGGTCACCAATTGGCTGTTACTGGGATTAACCCACAAACAGAACATTCTATCATGGGCAAGGCACCCATGGAACTTGAGAAAATTCCATTCTGTATAGCACAAAAAACTAAACAGCTAGAAGCAATGTTTCCCCATAAGGTAACCCCAAGATAAACATAGAATTCTCACAATTTGCTTTCCACTCAGAATGGTTCCCTCAGTGGACGACTGCGCCACGTGGGGAACAGTCTTCGCTGCAATTTACACTATCATACATTGTACCCAGACACTTGCCAATTTACCGGAAGTGTTAAAGCAAATTCAAAATGAACAAGGGGCTGCTCCAACCCTGGATTTGGGGATGAAACTTATGCACAACTTTGACGCAGTCTCCTCAATAATACTTATTCACAATAAAGGAGAAGCGGTAGCGTTGACTAAGCACCAGCGGTTCCGGGAGATTCCTCAGTTGGAACAGGAGTGTCAATAACCAAAAATTCTTTCTGAAACCCATTCTAGTATAGGACAGGATAGTTTGGGAGTCAAGGCGAAGAAGCCAGAAATTCAAAGTACAATCCCTAACGACGGTACTAAACAAGCACATGAGGGTTCTAAAAAAAGCTCAGATAAACAAAAACAACAAAAGTCAGAAGAAGTCAGAGAGCAGATTCTCTGCATCCGAAAATCTCAGAATGGAGATATAATCTTAGATGTAGAGAAACTTTAAAGCATCCTAATAGATATGCTGATTCACGTCCCTCTTGTTCCTTCAAGGACACGCGGGGTAAATGGAGTGAGAGAGCGGGCCGGTCAGAGCAATGCACTGACTACGTGAAGCAGAGAAAAGGCTCACACCATTCCTCAGGCAAGAAAGAGGACAAATCTGCCGCACAGAAGCCCCAATTCAAAAAGAAAAAGGTGAATGCAATAACAGTTAAACATGCGAGCAATGTTGAAGATGCAGTTAAGGGAATAAGGCGTGGGCAGGGACTCTGCTAGACAGTGTAGCAGAGGTCATAATTTGGCGCCAGTGTCTGAAAGACCATCTGGATGTGACAGCAACAAACGACTTTCTTGTATTTGAGACTGCGGACGGGTGCGTCCTCCCAACTGACAGGGTTTATAACTTAAATAGCCAAATTGAGGGAGACACAGAGCACACTATTAGTGTAATTCTTTGGGAAAAACCTAATAGTGATGTCCTATTGGCAGAAAACGATTGCCCACACAAGTATGTCCGCAAGCTCCCATATTTGGGGAAGTTGTAAGTTTGCCTTTTTTCTCAGATCTTGTTCCAGATGCAGTAAAGGAATCCTATATTGTTGACTGGGCTTTGGCGAGGGTCCCACGCTGTATCGCAACCACACAGGTACCTATTAGGTCTACACCCCAGCTTCATCCGCAATATCCAGTCAAATATAAGGCTAAAGCCCCAGTGAGGAAAATCCTCACTCATCTAGAGTACCAGAGAGTAATAGAGCCCAGTGTCTCTGCAATGAATAATCCATTATTCCCCAATGCAAAAGCAAGCCATTCATATAGAATTGTCTTAGATTATACACTTGAACAACTGCACACACACGTATGCGATACAAAATGCACACAGCAGTGCACTTATTAACAACATAGTGCATAAGAAATACAAAAAAACCTTGGATATTTCCAACTTTTTTTTCTGCCAAAACTTAGGCCCTCATTCTGACCTTGGCGGGCGGCGGAGGCCGCCCGCCAAAGTCCCGCCGTCAGGTTACCGTTCCGCGGTCGAAAGACCGCGGCGGTAATTCTGACTTTCCCGCTGGGCTGGCGGGCGGTCGCCTTCAGACCGCCCGCCAGCCCAGCGGGAAAGAGGCTTCCACGATGAAGCCGGCTCGGAATCGAGCCGGCGGAGTGGAAGCTGTGCGACGGGTGCAGTTGCACCCGTCGCGTATTTCACTGTCTGCGCAGCAGACAGTGAAATACATGTAGGGGCCCTCTTACGGGGGCCCCTGCAATGCCCATGCCAGTGGCATGGGCACTGCAGGGGCCCCCAGGGGCCCCGCGACCCCCCCTACCGCCATCCGGATCCCGGCGGTCGGACCGCCGGGATCTGGATGGCGGTAGGGGGGGTCGGAATCCCCGCGGCGGTGCAGCAAGCTGCGCCGCCGTGGAGGATTCAATGGGGCGGCGGTACACTGGCGGGAGCCCGCCAGTGGTGCCGGTCCGACCGCGGCTTTACCGCCGCGGTCGGAATCCCCATTGGAGCACCGCCGGCCTGTCGGCGGTGCTCCCGCGGTCCTCCGCCCTGGCGGTCTTTGACCGCCAGGGTCAGAATGAGGGCCTTAGTGTATGAAAGTCAGACCTGAGTGCATTCTCATTTGCCTCAAAAAAACGCTTTTTCAGTTTGCCGCAGGGCAATAGGAACAGCCCAGGGTTGTTTTCTACCCGTGTAACATCAATGTTGCATGATATTGATCCTGAGGAGTTGTCCTGTATGGATGACATCTATCTCACAGATGACGACCTCAACATTCATCTTGCCAGGATCGATCGGATCATCTTAGGATTCGCCACCCTAGGCTACAGATTCAATGTTAAGAAAACTAAAATAGCCTTTCTCAGTGTATTGTTCCTGGGATACAAGCTATCAGAGGAAGGCAGGAGCCTGGCCCCACACTTATTAGAAAAATGCTCTTAGCTTCAACCACTAAATACCATTAAGAAACTGCAGTCATTACTTGGTTTCTTTAACTTTGGCAGAACTTACATTTCAGATTATGCTCAACACATAAAACCACTCTATGATTTAATTTGCCCAGACTTTTCATGCACACGTGCATCCTAAGAGCATTTCAGCAAGACATGCTAGAAGCAAATCACTTACATACGTGACAACAAAACAAATTTGGTCATCAGAATAATTGCTGGTGTTATCGGGTTCACCTATGTCACTTTCAATGAGGGTGACCCATACCATACAAATCATATTTGTATTCAAATGCAGTACATCGTTTTGCACCCACAGAAATAAATCTGACTGCTGTACAGATGGCTGTCACACAGAAAAGACCACTTGCCCAAGGGAAATGCATTATTGTCGTTACCCCGGTGCCAGCTAGTGTTCCTATCGTTAAAAAGCATTACATCCATGTTTGATTCGATGGACAACCTCTCTGATTGCCACTGATGTTGACTACATCTTTGATCCAAAACTTCAAACAGAAGAGTTTCTTCAGTACGAACAGGTGTACCCCGCACCTATTAACATTTTGCCACTTGATAGATGCTAAACTGTTATTTACACTGATAGTTCAGCACAACCAGCTGTAGGTCCAAAATATAAATACTCAGCCGCTTGTCTATTCCACCTTCAAAATACCTACATGCAGATCCTGGGGGACTGCACAGCACAGTTGACTGAGCTTAAAGCTCTTATCTTGGCACTGGAACATACAGGTCTTGAAGAGCACACATTGATTGTGTGTGATTCATACTACTGTGTTCAGTCCTACAATGATTATTTTAGTCATTGGCTGTTGAATGGGTTCAGAGACTCAGAAGAGAACACCATAAAACACAGAACTCTGTGGGGGAGGGTAGCTGATCTAAAGGATAAACTACCAGATGCTCATGTAGGACATACATTGGGCCATCAACATGTAGGATTACAAGTTGTAGGAAATACTTTGGCTGATGAAGCTGCCAAATCTGCAGTAGCTATGGCTTCTGTTGCTGCAGTAGCTCATTCTCATACGAGATTGGATAGTGAGATTCAGGCTACCGTGAAAGCTTCAGCTGAGGGCAAGCCTCTTCCAAAAGCATACCCTGCAAAATATTCCTACCAAATCCGTGCACAAAATGTTGCCTTTTGGACAATTCATGGGGTGGAAAATCAAGTGGTCCCCAGCCAAGACCAGAGATTAGATCTCATTAAAGCAGCAGGGTGTTACATGTGCTCATGCTGGTGTGGCGGCCACAATATAACTTTTACAGAAACGTTTCTGGTGGCTGGGTCTATAGAAACAGACCAAGCAATATGTTCTTTGCTGCGACATTTGCAAGCAAATAAAGGGGTCTAACATCAAACGCCCACCGCAGACACCACTCTTAGGCCCATATTTATACTTTTTGACACAAACCAGCGCCAGCGCTGGTTTGTGTCAAACAATTTACCGCCGGCTAACGCCATTCCAACGTGCCAGGCGGGCACCATATTTATGGATTGACGTTAGCCGGCGCTGCGGCCTGGTTAGAGTCTAAAAAAATTACTCTAACTGGGCAACGCAGGCGTAGGGAAGAATGGGGGTTGTGCATCAAAATATTTTGCAAGTCAGGTTAGAGTAAAAAATCATGTCTCTAACCGGACTTGCACCATTTTCTGATGCACAACCCCCATTGAAATGACTCCTGTCTTAGGAAAGACAGGAGTCATGCCCCCCAGCCCAATGGCCATGCCCAGGGGACTTCTGTCCCCTGGGCATGGTCACTGGGCACAGTGGCATGAAGGGGGGCCCAAGTTAGGCCCCCCATGCCACTTAAAAAAAAAAATACTTACCTCTACTTACCTGTACTTACCTGGGATGTGTCCCCCCCATCCATGGGTGTCCTCCAGGGGTGGGCGAGGGTGGCAGGGGGTGTCCCTGGGGCGAGGGAAGGGCACCTGTGGACTGCTTCCATGGTCAGAGACCATGGAAATGAGCCCACAGGTCCCTTAACGCCTGCCCTCACCCAGGTGTTAAAAAACAGCGCAAATCAGGCTGGGCGCCATTTTTTAAGGCCCGCCCCCTCCTTTGCATCAGAATGACACAGGAGTATAAATAAGATGTATATGCCTTAAAGTAATTTTTTGGGACGGGAACGCCTACCGTGCATGTCATTAACGCAAGCCGGTTTCACGCATCCAGAAAATGATGCACACTGCTGAATTTTGACGTTCGCTGGGTCGGTAGCAAAGTATAAATATGGTGTTAGGTTTGCGCCAAATTTGCATCAAAAATTTTCACGCAAATTCAGGCAGAGTATACAGTAAATATACCCCTTAGTGTCCAACAGGCCACTACAATGTGTGTACCTGGATCACTGTGGTCCCCTACAACCTGATGGTGCATACAAATACATCTTAGTCACTGTTGATTCTTGTGCTAGATTCCTGTAGGTATGGCCACAGTTGTCGGCTGACGCTCGAACTGTTATTAAAGATCTGCTGGTCCTTATCGGTACATATGCAGTTGCAGCATTCCACTCAGACCAGGGCCCTACTTTTGCCTCTATGGCATTCAGGGACACCAAAGCGATAATGGGTGTTGAACTTCATTACTGTTCCTCATATCATCCTGAGGGTGATAGTGTTGTGGAGAGGAGGAAATGTGACATAAAGCAAGAGTATTAGGTTCAGGCTGCAGTTGGCTTCATCACCAATATGGGGTTCAGAAAGCACTGAATAATCTGCCAAGACGGTCCTTGGGGGGACACCCTCCTTATAAAGTCCTCTTTGAGATATCTATGTATGTCTCAGATCTATATGGCCCTAGTATGGTGGCAGCAGACACACCATTTGACATAAATGAATGTCTCATTATCCTACAGAAGCGTCAACAATCTTGTGATGATAATTCATCCACCAGTGCTGCCACTTTAGGAATAAGGGATTTACCAGCAACATCTACAGGCTCGGTTCCTTAATTCGGAGATGTGGATTGTGTGAAGATTGATGTGAAGAAGGAATTCGGCCCATGTTATAGAGCACCAGTTCCAGTACTCGGAATTCAAGGCACCAGAACTGTCATTCTGCCATCACTGCCAGGTTTCAAGGGGAACAGATTTGTCTCCATTGACAACTTCAAAATCACCATGTGGCCTGCACAGTAGACCCGAGGTCCGTTCGGTAGTTCCCAGGCCCCTCTCACTACCCAAAAATCACACAAAGAAGTATGGGGTTCTCTAATAGTAAACGTCAGGGGTACAATTTGTGTCCTTGGTTACTTGTGATCCATTATTGGAAAGGTGAGGTCAGCGAGAGGCCAGTGAGTTGCTGTGAAGTACTGAGGGGAAGCGGGGGAATTTCCTTTACGGACTAGGTGGTCTCACACACTATATAGTGTCTTGCTTCATCATTTGACCACCTAGCCCCACCCAGGTAGAACAGTGCCACCTGGGCGGACTCAACCTCTCTGTTAAAAGAACAGGAGGGAGTGCGTAAATAAATTCTTGGTCTGGAAAGATCGGGATCCAGCTAATCTAGTCAAAATAAAAACACCTAAACAATCTGTTTGGTGTGGTTAAAACATAGAGTGGCACACCTTCGTGAGAACAAGGACTCACAGGGTCACCTATCTAAAAAACAGTAGCCAACATTTTTCTGCCCTTAGGAGTGAGCCAAGGAAGGTCTTGGGGCATTCATCAGGGCCTCGGATCCCTAAAACTCACATTAAGTATTAAAGAAGAAGCTCTGCTCAATTAGTTGAAAATTGTAAGGTGTGAAGTAAACGGACTACCTTACACAAGGAATTACCTTGAGGCGGCCCCATCCCTAGAGGCTAATGGCCTCTGGTATCCAGAAGGGGGAGTGTCCCCTTATTGTCAAACATGCATCAAAAGGGGCGCTCGCTGTGCGCCTATGCCGTCCTCTCCTTGGACCGCTTGATAGCCAACAGGATATACCTCTTCAATGAAGAAACCAGGGGTGGCTCCTTTGCTATGGTGAAATATAGTATCAGCCTTGAAATGGCAAAAAGTCAAAGTTCATTAGTCTCGGCAAGTTCAGCAACAGAACTAATGTTAAAACCAACTAAAATCACATTTACTTTAGAACTTCTGTATTTGGGCAAGAATTAAGTTGTGAAGTAGCAAGCTGAATGAGATTATTGACACATCGATAATTCTATTTGAAGTACCAGATTTTAGTAGATTTATTGTTGACTTAGTTCATCTATATGTCGTATTCCTAAAAAATAGAGCACACTTATTTGCAGCCGAGATTATGTACGGTCTCACATAAACAAAGGCTATGCTCTAAGCTCTCTAATTTTTTAATCACACCTCTGCAAAGTCTACGTTACCTTCGAGAGGAAGATGCAGTTCAATAAGGGCTGATACTGCTTACAGATGGCCATAGAACGAAGTGAAGGTATGGGTGTCAGCATTAGCAGATGAGGCACAACAAATCAAATGGTGAATGTGGACAGTTTTGACAGCTTAGTTAAGCTTAATTCTAAGTTTATTCGACTTCATAGTGTGGAGGTGCTCAGCTAGAACATCCTTCTTGAGTACTGAACTCCTAAATTGTCAGGATTACCTTTTATCTTTTCCACAACATTTGTCCCACAGAATATACAGGGTTCAATTTTTGCACTAAAGACAGATGACAATTTTTTCAGGAAATTTGTAATGACACCTACTCATTGACGGGTATTATTCAGATCAATTTTCCAAATTATGCCGGAATCAGTTACCGTCTCAAAGTACGGATATGTCTTTAGACAATCTTTTTTATTTTTATGGATATACCAGTTACATTTAGATGCAATGTTAAAAAATACAATTGTTTAGTTTTTCAATTAATTTAGAAGGCTTAATTTATGATATTCTTCTGACATGTTCAGTGCCCTCTGCTGTACTAAAATGCGTTCAAGACAAAAGATTAAGATTATCTGTCTATGTAAAACAAGGAAGAAATCTTGGACAGTTCCAGTTTTGTTGGAAAACAATCTATTATAGTTTATCAGAATGATTATGAACAAATAGAAGTGGAGGCAACATAAAGCCCTGTTTTAGATGGCCGAACGTAGAGATCTTTGATGATCATTTTACCCATGTTGAACAATGACATTTCTGTTGCAAGCTACTCTCCTTGTGTAGGGGAGCTCATGAGTATTTTTTAACAGACTTAGGTGTTGCTTTATGAGCAGGAATTAATTCGACCCACACACTAATGCCTGCCTTCTTTTAAACCTACCATTGGAGAGATTTTCACCAATAAGTAGTCTTACTTGTACATCATCCCTTCTGTACTACATTCCCTCATCTAATATTCCCAAGAGCTCATCTGACAGCACCCATCATGTTGCTACCTGTTAGAAACATCTCATGATCTCCCCTGCACAAGGGCAGTGGCTCTCACTAGGATCTCTTAGACTGGTGCAAGGAGGTACCCAGTGATGAAACATGCCACTCAAAGGTTGGTGAGGGCTTTTCAACTTGTAAAAATAGTTCTTAAGCTGTCTTCCAGAGCTATGAATGTCTCCATGCTGACTTTCAAGTTTTGAGCAAGGTGAATATTTTGTAGTTGCTTAATATGGAGGACATATGCCCTTGCATTTTCTCCTTCCTCTTCCCTCTATTGTGATTTGAGGAATTATGAAGTTAAGTGTTTAAATGTAGTAAGACAGGATCCAGACCCCAAACATTAACGGTGGAGTAATGTTGATGTCTGCCTACTCTGTTAAATGACAAACTATAATCCAGTAATACGTGTAGATAGTTGAAGACTGTCCCTCTTTCGCTTCAATTGTGACCAATGTGAGTGCAACAATGTCATCAATGGTAGGGCATCCATTCCTAAACATTTTTTTGTTTTTTTTTTAAATAAATCAGTTGTTTATTCTTAGCCCATGTTTCTGATTTATCTAGCAAAATACCTGCAACAATTGTACCATCGGCACGTAGAAGAGCTATCAAGGGATACTATTTAGCTGATCCAAAAGGACCTTTTTGTACATGAGTTGAAAACTTTAACCTTGACAAGATGGTGAAATAATGCTAAGCTAACCAGTAATGGAGAACAATAAAGCTAATCTGACAAGATCGTAGGATCTCTTGTAATGAAACTAATTAGAGGATCATTTAGGTCCTGTCCCACGAATAAGTGACATGACTGAATTGGGGGCATTACAAGGACCAGAATTGCAATACCCCTACAGGAGGAGCTTAGTGCTACATAGCACAGTCATTTGCCCTGCATCAAAGGATGGTCTGCAAGGGCATGCCTGCTGTTTTCTGTTTGGGGGCACTAAGAGGACCAGAATTCCAGTGTTCCAACAGGAGGAGCTTAGCCCTCTGTAGCACAGTCATATGCCCCATAGCAGGGGACAGGTCTGGGCGTGGCCCGGGCAAAAACCCAACCCGTCTACACCCGTCAGAGTATGTATGGGGTTGGACTGGGTCAAGCCTCTTTTATTGCCATTTTCATGTTGGGTAAGTGTAAAATGGCTAACAACTTAAAACCTGCCCCCAAGAGCACTGTCATTTTGGGATTCATAGAGTGTGCTTTGCATGTAATATCAAAGGAAGTTGACCTTGCAGAGCAGCAATTGTTTTTTGACTGCTCTGCTTTTTCTACTTATGCTGCCTCCTTATTTTTCTCTGCAGCCTCTAACAGTAATTTTCAGTTACTCACCGGTACTCTTTATTACCCTGTTTAGGGGTCCTCCTTGTCCCAGCCCTAACACCTGAAGTTTGATCCCTCACACAACAGAAGTAGCACTAAAATTCTTCTCCTTTTGTTACCTTTAAAAAAAAATAATTCTCCTTCTTGTGTCTCCCTCTGTATGTTAACAAGCCATGCTAAACAAGGTGCAACAGGGAGGGAGGGAAGTGGACTTGGGTGACAAGGACCCCTAATCAGGGATATGAAGATAACTGGTAAGATTACATGGGGTTGTCTTTGTTTCAGTCCTTAAAAATGAGGAAGTAACCAAGCCCAAAGTAACAAGGTTGCACCATAAAGTAGTCTGCAAACAATGTTTATTTTGTGAAAACAAAACAGAGTGACTTAGTAGCAGTAGACTAAACAGCAGAACCAAAATGTCCATCACGGTCTTCACACACTCACAGATGGTAGTGAGTAAGGATCGTATGCGGGACGACCAGGTAGCATGTGGGACGATCAGGTAGCCGTCCAGCAAATTTCCAAGAGGGAAACCCCCCCCAGCCTCCACCCAAGAAGTGGACACCACCATGTTTGACATCCCCTGGACATCTTCTGGGAGAGACACCCCAAAGCAGCATAGGCAAGGGAAATAGCCTGCCTCACATACGTACTGAAAGTCTGGGTGGAAACCTTCTGTCCCTTAGAAACAGAAACATACGCCACAAACAAAGACTAAGACAACCTAAATGGTTTAGTATGAGCTAAATAAATAGGAAGAGCCCACCTGACATCAAGGATAGAAGGAAGGGTAGAGAAGGAGTCAGGAAAAACAGGCAAAACAACTTCCTGTGCAAAATGAAAAGAGGAAGAAACCTTAGGGACAAACTTAGGGTCTAACTTGAGAGTCACCCGATCCTAGAAATTGTCAAGTAGGTTAAAACAGCAAGCAGAGGCCCCCAATTCCCCTCAAATGCTTGGCCTTGGAGGTTATAGCTAACAGGAAAACCACCTTAGCTAACAACCAGACCAACTCTGCCTCTTTCAAAGGCTCAAACAGGGCACCCTGCAACCCCCGCAAAACAATGGACAAGTCCCTAGAAGAAAATATCGGGTGGAGAAGGGGTCACTGTAACCTGAAGCTTCTAAGTAACCTCAACGCCAGGGGGGACAAGGTAGAGAAGTCATCAGTACAGGAATGACAAGCTTGCCTAGCAGCCTACTGTGCAGAAAGAGTTCTAGGCGTTAATCCTTTTAAAAGCCCATCTGTAAAAAAATCCAGGCTCTTAAAGGGATCATTACAAGCAGCATCCTCAGACCAGGCTTTGCACCAAGTAGAGAAAGACCCCTAATGCTTCTTATAAGATTTCAGGGTAGACTGCTTCTGAGAAGACCGAGGGGCTGATTTAGATGCTGGCTGTAATAGTCCAGCTGTGGACTTTTCGACTGGAAACCCATCCACCATTGTGAAGGTACGCCCGCAGTAGTTGGATGTTGGCGGTCCCATAGACAAACCTGCATTGGAACCGCCATCTCTGCTAAGAAATACCCACCCTTCCCACCATGCAGATTTGAATGAACCTTACCACCAAAAAACAGTGGCGGTCCTACCTCCACCTCTGAGTTGGTGGATTAAAGAGAAAAGTGGTGAAAACTCACCTTTTTTCCCATTCCTGCACATGCCTGGACAACATCTACCATCACTGCTGCCACTGACCCACATAGAAAACACAACCCCTCCATTGCTGGACTCGAAGGTAGGGATGCTGCATTGGCAGGGTACATTGGGTGGGCTCTGCCCTGGAGCTTGGTGCCACTGCAGACATATACATGTCACAGTCATTTTTTTAAAGTTAATGTGACATGCATATGTCAGGGACACAAGTGGGTCAGACACGGATGGGGACACATTGGTACACAAAACATATCACACACATACACAACTGTCATTATGATGCCAGTATTCATTGACAAATTAATGCTGGCACCACAATGATGGTACATTCACACCTATCAGCTGTGTCCATGTGTACACATTGCCAGGGGACCTGTACCTGTCATGTGATGCTGCGAGCTGTGTGTGTGAGTCAGTACGTGTATGTGTGTATGCAACGCGATTGGCTGGGTGAGCAGGAGGGAGCTGGAGTGGGTGCTGTGGTTGTATCCCTATGTGTGCCAACTGCATGTGGCTGTGATGTTGCTCTGTATGCTGTGTTGTGTTTTGTGTTGCTGCATGCAACATTTAGGTGAGTGGTATTGTGTGGTTGTCATTCTCATGATGTGTGTTGTGCTTGTATGTGAGTGTGCTTGTGTGGATGAGAGTGTAATTGTATTGGTTGTTGTGGATGTATCGTGTGTGGATGTAGTGTCGATGGTGAATGTACGTCATGTGGTGGATGTCCAGCAATATTTGTTTGCAGCATGTACTTGTTGTGTTGTTTTGGAATGGCAATGGATAATTGTGTGTATGTGGTTTGTTGTTTGGTGTGTAGGACAGGGGGATACATATGGCACAGTTATATCCACAGCCACAACCTTTGTCTGCTGTCCATTGGATCCGACAATGTCCTCCATTCGTCAGTGAACTGCCGTCAGTCCACCACTTGCAGAGCAGTAACACCTAAATATGATGGGATGAACACCCATCGACTTGACGGACTTCTCAGGTCCGCCACTGACGCAGCTTGGATTGCGACCGCCACAATCTAAAACAGGACCTGAATTGCCAAAGAAACTTGGGTCATACAACCCAACTGAATCAAACCTACTCGTTCAATAGCCAAGCCGTCAAACACAACCGAGAGGCTATCTGCCGAGACAGCAGAGGAAATTGAAGGGGAGAGTTGCTACGAGGAAGAACAAAAACCTGACCCCTGCCCAGGGACTGAAGGAGGGGAATCCAGGGATGGCAGGGCCAGTAAGGGGCAATGAGGATCACATGAACCTGCTCCATCCTGACATTCTGCAGCACCCTGGGTAAGAGAGGAATTGGAGGAAAAGCATACAGAAACTCTTTTGGCCATGGGATTGACAGAGGATCCATTGCCTAGGCCCGCAGAGATTAAAGTTCTGTGCAAAAGTGAGGGCACTCAGCATTGCCCAGAGACGCATACACATCCAGCCAAGGATCCCCAAACCGTCTGCACACTTTGAGGAACAACAGAGGAAGAGTCAGGTGAGCAAGTTCCTGCTGAGACTGTCTGCCCAGAAATTCATACACCCCTCTCTCCCTCCCTGGATTTACACTGCCCTCAGATCCAGAACATTCACCTCTGCCCGTGCACAGATCTGAGATGCAACCTGAGTGAAAGACCTGCATCTCGTGCCCCCTTGCCTGTTCAGGTAAGCTCTGGCAACTTGGTTGTTTGTCCAGACCACACATTCTGACCTTTCAGATTTTCCTGAAAAACAACCAAGGCATTTATCACTGCAATGAGTTCCCTCCAATTCAATGACTGCTGACTCTCCAAGGAGACCAAAGAGCCTCTCTCTCCAGGTGATCCAACACAGCCTCCCAATCCTACTTGCTGGCATCTGGAGTTAAAAGAACTGGGGGAGATAGCTGAAATAAAACCCTTTTCAACAGACTGTCCTTGATCAACAAAGAGGACAGATCCTGAGAAACCTGAACTGAGAGAGGAATCATGATCCCCTAGTCCCCTGAGGTGGGATCTCAGTACCAGAGAATGTGATTCACAATTGGCTATAAATGAAACCTTTCCCAAGGGACCACTGCAGTGGAAGCTGCCAACAGTCCTTTCACTCTCAACCAATATCTTGTAGAACTGTGCGAGCTAGTTAACAAATATGTCAGCGCCATCTGAAGAGAAAGGACCCCGTCGTCCAGAAAAATGGCAGCCCCCAGATGAGTATCCAGACAAGCTCCAATAAATATCTTCATCTGGGAAGGAGTAAGGTGAGATTTATGAAGATTTACTAGAAGGCCAAAGTCACCCAAGGTCTTGAGTACCAACTCCACATCTTGTTGAGCCTTTAAAAGAGATGGAGTAGTCAGTAACCAATCATCCAAATACAGATAAAGTACGACACCTTTCAAAAGCAAGAAAGCAACAAAAGGGCTAATATTTTTGTGAAGACCCTGGGAGAGGTAGCCAGGCCGAATGGAAGGACTTGAAACAGAAAATGCTGTCCGAATATCGCAAGCCTCAGGAATGACTGACTCTCCACATGCACTAGAACATGAAAGTAGGCATCTTGGAGAGCCACCGTGGCCAGAAAGTCTCCCTTCATGAGAAGAGGAATGATTGACTGCAGAGTCACCCTCTGAAAATCTTCCACCAGCAGATATCTGTTCAGAGACCACAGGCTTAGGATGGGTCGATAGGACTCATTTGGCTTTGGAAATAAAAACAGGGTTGAGTAGAGCCCCAGACCCTGTTGACTCTCCGGCTTGATTCCCACCTTAAGATGCTGCAATTGCCTGGGATCCTTGGGAGAAGGCGTAGCCCTGAAGCATTGAAGGGGAACATGTTCTTTGAATCGTATCTGATAACCATGTTCCACTACTGAAAGGACCCAGGAAACTGTCACTGCTCATTTCCACTGTGGAAGAAAGTCTCTGAGGTAACCTCCTACTGCCAGAGGAGAATACAGGAGGAAGAGGGTCAGGGTTTATTATAGAAGGTGCCCTCCCCCCCAACTAGGGGTCCTTCCCCGAAAGGGCTGCCACTCATTGACCTGAGAAACCTCTTTCCTGAAACAAACTGTTTCCTATCCGTCAATTGTTTAAAAGGCCATAGGATCTTCTTCGCCTCATCCGCCTTTTCAACTATGTCATTGAGCTCCAGACCAAACATTTTTTGGCCCAAAAAAGGTAGCTTACGAACTGAGGAGCACTAACTAGCCTCCAATTTCCAAGACTTTAACCATAAGGACCTCCTGCCAGAAATGCAAGCACCAGCTGCAGAAGTTGAGGCCCAAAGACTGCTAAAAACAGCATCTGACAAAAATGGCGACAATAGTTCCATATGAGTCAACAGTTCAGAAGGATCCTCCTGTGCCTGAAGACATTCAAACAAAGAATTAAAATCTTTTAGGAGTGCATGTGTGGCATGAGCAGCATAGGTGTTTATTCCTATACCAAAGTTAGAATCAGCATAAGCTTGTTTCAAAGCAGACTCCACCTTCTTGTCTACCGGGTCTGAGAGGAGAGCATTCTCCGAGGCCAAAGAGGAAGAGGACGACATGAATACCAAGATAGTATTAATTTTTGGGATCTGAGGGAACTGGTCTTCAAAAACCCTCCAATAAATACCTCTTGTGAAGAAAATTAGGTATTGAGGATTTGTCAGTATCCTTCCATTGTTTTTGTAGCAAATTTTGAAAGACCTCATGAAAAGAAACAGTCCAGATTAGCAGTGTTATAATGTGTCACAAATTCATCTTCATAAAAAATCAGGGTGATAAACCCCAGCTTTTCCCTGATATAAGACAAGACCTCCTTAAGCAACTCGGACTGTATATATCAGCCCTTACAGTCTTCAGGCTCCTCTGCATACCCTCCCACTGCGTTCACTGGCAGACCATCATGTATTCAGTAACTAAGTTACGGTATCTCTGTTCTACCACAACAGCCCCCAAGGGTTGCCTGAAACCAGCCAGTTGGAACATTGCGGAATTAATTGCAATCTTAACCAAGCTGACTGGTCTTCCTTTGTGAACAGCTTTGATGTTACTTTATTCAAGAGACCTGGACTACTACTGGTCTGTATTTTGACGACTATATATGCTACTCTAAGCTTGCAGTTCCTTCAGGTTCAGGCAGGGCGAAGGGTGGGCTCTACACGGTTCAAGTTACCTCTTTGTGATCCAATCAAATAAACTTTTTTGTAGGCCATGGGGTATTCACATGTTTTCTGTTATACTGGATAATTTCGGGTTCTGCCTGTTTAATTTCTATAATGACGATTTTACTTGTTAGCTTAATCATAACTTCACGCTTTTTTCAATACAGTGAATACTATCAGCGTAAAACTCACAAGATACACATAATTTGATCCTTTCTGGCGACTTTAATGGGAAATTGTCTGGGGATGCAATTCCCTTTAGCAATTGTAATAGTCAGACTGACAAGGATATTGTGCCCTCATATTCAGATGCTCTAGGTGTTGGAGTGTGACCTTTAAAATGAATCTTAATATGAAAAGCTTGCAATATAATGTGTAGTGAAACTGCATAGAAATGTGTTAACATAGAAAATAATGTATGCGTTTGAAATTTGCCCACGGGGAGTGGCCATCAATGTATACGATGATTAATGAAACTGATTAATGATTAATTAATAGTGTACTAATGTATGACTTTGTATTAGCATTAAGTGTTATGTATTCGTTTTTTGGTAAATTAATCACTAGGCCTTAGTTAGCGAGGGTCAGGGCCTAGCTGTCTGGTCTCATATTAACTGTGTTTTTTCTAACGTGCAATGTGCTGTTTTCCTGAAGGACACTAAGCTGTACTTTTCCAGAAGCTAGAAATGTGTGTGTAGCCATAGTAAACTCTTTCTCATGGGACCTGACTTGCTCAACTAGACATTCTTGCCAAATGCAACAGTGTAGTTTGCAACAGGTGCAAGGCTGCCTGGACTAGGAGAAGACAATGGAACTACTGACTGGAGCGTAAAGTGTAACTTTTCTTACCTGACATTCTACCCGTTCAAGACGTCAATCACGGGAGCCAATCGACTTCATGAGAACTGTGTTTTGTGGAAAATTCTAGTAAGGTGTGTGGAGAATTATTGGACAGAGATAAAAATGCACCAAATATTGCCCAATGGGAAATTAGAGACTTGTTAGACTGTTTGATATAATCGATTGACCGGAGGAGAAAGGGGGCATTTCTTAGGCATTCTTCTTCGACATTTAACTTCACCATTCCTTGCCATTCAACCGAGAAACTATTAGCAATACTTTGAGACCTTGCTGCCCTAATACTTTAAACCATCCTCTGTTCGTTCTTGCCTGATACTTACTTCTCCTCTTTATGAGGGAAGAGTCCTATTCTTAGCTATGCCATACTGAGACTTTGCCCTATCCTATCCTTGCTGATGGTGAATCGACTGATCTCCTGAGGACGAAGTCTGACGCTGTTTGCTTATTCATTCGAATGGGTAACTATCTAATGAAATTGTAATTGTCTGTTTGCCTTTTCTTTCTAGGTACCAACTGCTCTTTTGATAGAGGCCATAGTTAGATGTTTTTCCAAAGTTGTGTTTGCCAGATTGTTTTGCATGAAGCCCAACATGCTGATGCTAATTCGAAGTTAGTTAAGGAATTCACTAATATCGGATGCAAATAGACAAATGACTAAATTCTTGCTTTGTTGAATAATGTACTAATGATACTCTGCTAAATTTGATTCATATTAACATTGTGCTTCATTTTAAATGTTCATGATCCATGCTTTGATAAAGTTTTGCTCTGATTGCCAAGTTTTGACGTGCTTGATGATGTTTAAGCTAATAAATATTATATTAGATAGTAACTAATAGGGAATAAATATCCTAACACATAACTAGGTTTGTGTGGTTATTCATGGCTGAAAGGTCATGGTGCGTTCGTCGTATTGAGCTATATTAAATGTTAATGATTAGCTTAAACGATTTGTTAATGTGAATATTGAAGGAGTTATTGACATATTGATTGTGATGCTAAAAGGATATCTCGTTCTGGGAAGTCTCCAAACTTGGTCAAAAGGTTCATTGGTGTTATCAGTTTTGGTAGCAGAGGTAGATGGTTTGGCCCTTTGGGGCCCCAGGATGAGGGACCGCTGTTTGAGCATTGTTTTAAAATGATGCAAATTGGAGAGATGATGTGCCTCTAAGTCCCGAATGACTTTTCTGGAATCTCTGAGCTTGCTGAAGTGAGTTGGGTATGTTCTCGGCGTCCTATTGATAATGTGAATGAATAGGTTTTGCGCTTGCACAGCTTATGCATGCCGCAGGTGAATTGTGAGGTTTGTGAGAATTTTAGGCCAGTCAATGTTTTAGTAGGAGTGTGCGTACTCCGCAGTATGAGAGTAGGGAAGTCGGTGAACTTCATGTGAGTGTGGCGCTTTGTGCTCAAAATTGTCCACGTGGTTGTTGGTGATGTACGGACCCTGCGTGGTCTAAGACTCCGGAGTATACTGATAAGTGTATGAGACACTTGGTATGTGTTGTAATTTGCGCGGTTTAATAGGTTAATCGCACGTGGTTGACGAGTCGAGTTTGAGTCAAAGTGAGTGAATGAAAACTTCAATGGAGATTTGGTGAGTTCTAAAGTGCACTAGGACAACCCATTGACAAGTCGAGAGTAGAATTTGCGGGTCAAATTTTGCTTGTGAGTGTGGGATCTGAGAAGGAGAGAGTAGCGGCTGAGGCTAAGCAAAATCTCTGTAAAGTTCTGAAGCGATTGTGTTACTCTTTCCTGTAGTAAACTGGCAAATTTGAGTTTTGATAGTGCTCGCAATATATTGCATTAGTTTTTGTGTGAATCGAGAGTGAGGGAGACAAGCCGCAGGTCTTTGTCAGCCACAGTGTGTGTGAGTCTGACGTCATTGGAGCCACGCTGGGATAGGTCGGTTAGTGAGAAGGGTCGCACACGGATTGGCAGCCGTCCGTGAGAGGCAATTGGTTGAGAAAGTGAGCTAAGAGAGTTCTAGGAATTAAAGTCACTTCCTGATTCGATTGTTAACAAAATAAAAGATGCAAAAAGTTTTTCAAGGCTTTAAAAAGCGCTTTGAGGGGATATGTGTACATTACCGCGAGTGTAGGGGAACCTACACCGCCAGAGGACACACCGGCTTATGCCGTAATGGAGGAGAGGGGAGTCTTGCCATGACTTTGGCTAAAGCAATTGTGCAAAGTGACAGAGAAGGAAGGGTGCTTGGCGTTTCCGGAGCATGGAACATTCAATATAAGGATTTTGGAAAACTTGCGGAGGGTGTTAAATGAGCTGAAGCCACCTCCGAGGCCAGCACAGTTTGAGGCACTAGCAATTTGGGAACTGATGGCAATACGACAACAGCAACAGAAATTTTAGAGGAGAATGAGGAAAGCAGAAAATACACTAGCGGAGACTAGATGGGATAGCGCACAGAGGGTTTGGAGGAGAGAAACAATAGACGGAGTTAGGATGTTTCCAGCAATAACTCACTTGTAAGATTGATAAGGGTTCTAGCAAAGAAAAGGAGACTAAGAAGTCCTGGGCAGAAGCAGATGACTCAGATGGTCATGAGTTCCTTAATCAGTTGCTAAATTATTGACCACTGCCATACGCCCTAGATGACAATAGACTAAGTACTAGTACATGTCCTATAGATTTGACTCAAAATAAGGGAACAACAAATACGGTACAGGTTAATACTGTTGCGACACCAGTTCCGGTGCAGAATAGTATTAGTATGTCCACTGCTCCAGAGATACAACCTCAGTTACAGCCACAACAGGGTCAGAGACTTTACCCTGATGTCTCAATACTAGAGACTACTACGAATTTGATGGTGCCGTCAGATCTGGCATATACGAGGCCAAAGCTGATACAGACAGAGCCAACTCCACTTTTACTGCCTCAGGTGCAGCAACAGATGATTCCGAATTACACTTCGGTCACAGGACCGCAGTCAGCCATGGCACCAATAATGAACCAAAATATGGGAGTTAATGCTCCACAGGTTTTGGGAAGCAGGCAGCCGCCAGCTGTCATATCCTTGCCTATTACGGTTGGTCCACCAGTACCATTGTATGCATAGGCGAAGCCTAGTGTATGTGATCAAGGAATAATGACCCAAGAGATGACAAAACGAGGGTTTGTAGGGAGCTCTCAAGGGATGCTTCAGTGGAACCGACATTCGAAAGGTCTAGGTCTTTATTAGACTTCAGTCCAATTGGGGCTCCTCCAGATACCCTGAGACAATCAGGTTTGGGACTTCTGACTCCACAGATCTCAAGTGAGAATGCAGGCCGGAAATATCTCCTTGCAAGGTTTAACTGCGCAACAACTGAATGAATGGTTAGACAAGTTAAATTCACCACAGACCACTCCTGCAACAACAGAGCGGTCAGAAGAGAAGAGTACCTGAATTTTGTGAGGTTGGGCATGGAGGCAAATGAACTAGTTGAAGGGAGCATGGGAGTGAACAGGCTAGAGTCATACACTGAAGCAGAATTGAGGTATTTGTGCCCAAAAGTAACCAAAGAAGTGAGCAGGGTGCACCAGAGGTTGGCGAACCTGGCAGATAAATATGGAATAGATTTAGAAAATACCAAACAGCTGAAGAGAAGTTATAGGTTAGATTTTGAGCCTAAAGATTTTGAACCAATGAGGTCTACTGGGATGAAGACACACCTCAAAGAGATACTGCAGAGTGCACAGGTTTGGGGAGCATTAGAGAAGTGGGAAGGCAGATGGGCAAAGAAAAGAGACAAAAGGAAGAGTGACGGCATAGAGCCATAGAGCAACAGGCGAAAGCCGTGCCGGATACCGGTACAATAAAGATGTTACCAATGAGAGAAACGTTCGGAGGGGTTCTTGTCCATGTATCGTGGACCAGAGGTGATATTTTGTCATTCACAAATGATTTCCCCAGGCTGAGAGAGAAGCCAATAGAGTGGTATCAGCAGACGGACAGGTTTGTGAAGCTTGCAAAATGTCTTTGGGAAGACATGAATACTCTCTTTGAGATCAAAGTTCCAGCCGATTTGTGGTTTGAGTGCAATAGGAGTGTGGATTGGCCAGCTGCGGAACCGGCAAGGCATAGAGTCACGGGAGCACCGTCTCCTGAGGTGATGAAGTACTACTATAAGGTGATTGAGTTCTTGAAACGGAGGGTATAGCCGCAAAATATTGATTGGCAAAAGACTGATCGAACGGCGCAGGAGGCCGAGGAGTCGATACATGCCTACTAGGAGAGGTTGTTGAAGGCGTTCAAGCACTACAGTGGTACAGAGGTTATAGAGGTGAAGGACATGAATCACCTTGTGTTCAGATTTGTTGAAGGATTGAGACCCGAGGTTAGTCAGATGATTAAGAATCATTTGATCTGTTGGTAAGCTAAGCCGATTGACGAGGTATTGCAGTATACGAAGTACTGTAGTGACGAAATTGAGTTGAAGCAGAGAAAGTTAAAGGAGAAAGTGATGGAGATGCAAATTAAGGCAGCACAGCCAGGGATGCAGGGAGGTTGCGTACAGCAGATGGTGCAACAGCCGCAAGGAAACGGGATGTTTCAGGCGCCAGTGAGAGGCAGAGGTCGAGGAGGTTTTGTGAACCGTGGTCCAGATCTGAATACCGTAATGGTTCAGAACGATGTGCAGGGGATGAAGAAGGTGTTACCTTGTCATGCTTGCGGGGGCGTTGGACACTGAAGCGGGAGTGTCCGATGATGGTGCAGGAGGGTGTTGTTCAACAAAGTAGTAATGTCAGTGCGTTTCAAAATGTGAAGGGACCAAGGCTAAGAAGTCCTAATCCGAACTTTCAGAACCTGAATCGGATGCAGGGTCTCCAACCCATGCAACAAATGCAGATGCCACGTGTACAACCGATGCAGATGTAGCAGATGCAACAGCGGGTTCCTATGGTACCTAGACAGCAAATGCAGTTGCCCTTAGCACCAATGGAACAGCAACAGGTGATGCTTCCTCAACAGGTCACAGGTCAAAGAATGAGTCAAAATAACACAGTACAACAGTTCCCATTACGTGGTGAGAATAGAATAAATGATGATTGGTCGGATGAAAGTTCAGATGGTGAGGAGTGTAGGCTTGCAGCATCACTAGAAGTAGATCAGAAAGGGCCCTATGTTCAGGGGAAGGTAATGGGTCACAAGGTCACGCGCTCTACAGTCAGAAGTGCTGAGGTTCCGAAGCTGCCTCTTTCGGGACGTACAGTCAGGGTGGTAGGGGTGGCAAATCAACTCCTGATTAACCCGATCACAGATCCGGTTCAAGTTGAGCTTGGCACTTTCCAGGGGTTGCACAGGTTTGTGGTTTGTGATTCGAGTCCTGTGTCCCTACTGGGAAGAGACATGCTGTGCAAGACAAGGTGTTCAATCACCTGTTCCAATGAGGGGATTGAGGTTCAGACAAATAGTGACGATGAAGGAGATGAGGGGCAGGTTTCAGAGCCTGAAATGGAGATCACAGATGAGGAGCATCCTCTGATAAACTTTTTCCCAATGTTCACATTGACTGATCTGCCAGGAGACTTGCAGGGGAAGTCAAAGAGAAGGTGTAGGACTTGACAGGGAAGGAAGTAGGACTGATAAAAGGAGTGGAACCAGTCAAAGTCAGTGTGAAGCCAAATGCTGTGTTCCCCCAGGTACCGCAATACCACATGGCGCAAGATGTCCTTATAAAGGTGGTGCAGTTAATTGCAGATTTTGTGAAACAGGGAGTTTTGAAAGAAGTGATGAGCAGTCTGTGTAACTCGCCAATAATGGGGCTGAGAAAGCCCTTTGGGAAAGTTCAAATTGTCCAAGACTTGAGAAAGATTGATGACATAGTGGTGAAATGTTGCCCAGTAGTGCCAAATCCAGCTGTGATTATGTTCCAGGTTCCATGTGATACAGAGTGGTTCACAGTATTAGATTTGTCCCAAGCGTTCTTTTCTGTGCATCTTCATGAGGACTGCCAATTTCTTTTTAGTTTCAAATTCCTGGATAAGGTTTACAATTGGTGTCGAATTCCTCAAGGGTTTTCGGAATCACCTTCCATATTTAATCAGATACTGAAGAAGGATTTGGAGTCATTGGAGTTGCCTTTCCAATCGACTCTGGTGCAGTACATTGATGGCTTGTTGATTGCATCCAAAACGAGGGATGAGTGCAAGTATGATTCGATTGCTTTACTGAACCACTTGGGAAAGAATGGGATAAGGTGTCCCCAAAGAAGTTGCAATAATGCCAGAAAGAGGTGAAGTATTTGGGTCATCAAATTGATAAAAGGGTCGAGGAAGTTATCCAGGGAAAGAGTGACTACCCTGTTACAGATGAATCCCCCAATGAAACGGAGAGATGTTAGGATGTTTCTGGGAATGGTGGGCTACTGTCGTCAGTGGATCCCAAATTTCTCAGTTATCTCCAAGCCATTGTTGAGACTGATGGCTAAGGATGGGCCAGATGTCATAATGCTGTCAGAAAAGGAAATGAAGGCGTTTACTGAGCTGAGGGAGTGTATGTGCAGGGCTCCAGCTCTAGGTATGTCTGATTATACGAAGCCTTTTGTTTTGTTTTGTCATGAGCGTGATGCATGTTCTTTGTCTGTCCTGACACAGGTCCATGGAGGTGTAAACCGACCAGTAGCATATTTTTCAGCTACTTTGGACCCAGTTGCAGCAGCCTTACGAGGTTGTCTGCGTGCAGTAGCAGCAGCTGGTCAAAGCCTCGCACAATGTGAAGGCATAGTGATGGGACATCCTTTAACAGTCATGGTCCCTCACTCAGTTGAGATCTTGTTAACCCGTACCAAACCGCAGCACATGACAAATGCAAGACTGACAAAAATATGAAACGATCATATTGAGGTCACCAAATGTAACATTGAAAAGATGTACAGTGCTGAACCCAACAACTTTGCTTCCAAATGAAAACACAGAAGTTGAAGATGCTGCAGATGTAGAACATGATTGTCTTGAGGTAACAGAAATGTGCACCAAACCGAGACCCGATATTAAAGATACCCAATTGGAAGAAACTGACAAAATTATCTTTGTTGAAGGCTCATGTTTAAGAGACTTGGTAGGAGTGCTGAGAGCTGGATACGCTGTGTGTACGATCTCTGGTATCCTGGAAGCATCTTGGCTTGAGAGAGCATATTCTGCTCAAGTGGCTGAATTGGTTGCTCTTATCAGAGCTTGCCATGCTGCTGCCCAGTTGAGAGTGACTATCTATACTGATAGCAGATACAGATTTGGAATTGTCCATGATTTTGGCCAACTATGGTCACAGAGGGGTTTCCTGACCTCTTCTGGGTCTCCAGTGAAAAATAGTGAAAGAATTAAGGAGTTGTTGCACGCGATTCAGTTACCTCATGAAATTGCCGTTGTGAAATGCAGTGCTCATCTGAAATCACAAGACTTTGTTTCAATGGGAAATAGATATGCGGATCAAGTCGCAAGGTTTTGCGCATTGAACTGTATATATTTAAAGATCAGTGGGAATTGCTACCTGAAACAGAAAATGAGACATGCACAGGTTACGATTTAAGGGTGGTTGACACGTTGTAGGAATTGAGATTGTTGCAAGGACGTGGCAGCAAAGATGAGAAACGTTCTTGGGTTAGGATGCAATGCGTACAAAGACCAAATGATTTGTGGGTTTCAGATGAAGGGGAAATTGTTTTGCCGAACAGTCTCCTGTCACAGTTCGCAAGGTATTACCATGGTCAAGCACATATTGGGAGAGATGCCATGATCAGGCTGTTCAAAATTGACTGGTTTAACCTGAAATTCAGGCAAGCTGCAGAAGTGATCTGTCACAGGTGTATCATCTGTCAGCAGATGAATGCGGGGAAAGGGACTGTGGTAAATTTGAGCCATATTGGGAGAGCAGAAGGTCCATTTAGCAGAATGCAGTTGGATTTTATCGAGATGCCTGTGTGTGGGGGTTTGAGGTACGTGTTGGTGATTGTGTTCATATTTAGTCACTGGATTTAAGCATACCCTACACATAGGAATGACAGTCTCACAGTAGCGAAGCTGCTGCTTAGGGAATTGACACCACATTTCCGGTTTCCGATCTCCTTAGAATCAGATAGGGGAAGTCACTTCAACTACAAGGTGGTTAAGGTATTGTGTGCAGCATTAAACATTGAACAGAAGTTGCATTGTAGTTACCGCCCTGAAGCATCAGGACTAGTGGAGCAGATGAATGGTACCCTGAAGTCGAGAATGGCAAAAATGTGTGCAGCCACGAATTTGAAATGGCCCGATGCGTTGCCTTTGGTGTTAATGTCAATGAGAAATACACCCAACAAGAAAACAGGACTGTCTCCTCATGAAATTCTCATGGGCCGAGCTATGACACTGCCCGCAGTGCCTGCGAATGCTCTTGTGAATATCATGGAAGGGGCCAAATCAAGTAATACTAACGACTACTACTGCTGTGAAATTTGCCGGAATTCCGAACTGGATCCATGCCAGACATATGAAAAAGATGACATGCCCAACTGATGAGGAAGTTGAGTTGTTGAAAGTACCAACAACAGAGAAGGAAGTCTCAGGGCCAGAGAGCAATCGAAGGGGAACTGAGACTGAAGGGCAGCCTGTTGCGGACAGCTTGGTCACTCCTGTAAGAGACGAAGGAGACAAGACCCAAAGGGGTGACGGTGAGCCTATCTCAACGGAGGCACCAGGAGAGCCGAGTCAGAAGGAGGTTCTCCCAGAAGCAGATGAATATGGACATGAACTAGAGCCCCTGACAGACACAGAAGGCGAAGGAGTTGGGGCGGAAGAGAGTCAGAGTGTCCAGACTCCTCCCGAGCGAATTGCGGGTCCATCAAGAGAAACACCATAGAGTCAGAGGAGGGCGAAAGACTGCCACAGGAAAGATCAAAGTCCAAAGAGATACGGAAAGGAGATAAGTGGCCAGAATCTCAAGTGACAGAGGGAAAAGTAGTTGTCGAAGATGTAATAGGGGAAGAGGTCGATACAACAAGGAGAGAAGATCTGAGTGAAGGAGAGTTGCAGGGTGATGGCAAGTTGAAAAGAAAAAGAGTAGCAAACAGAAGGTACGCAGGTCCTGAATGGGCATATGCAACTTCAGCTGAATGGTAGCAAGAGTTCTTAACATTCTGTTTTGATCAAGAAGTCCCAGGTCAGTACTTTGGTACCTGAGTCTGGCCAGAGAGACTGTGTTGGCATGAAAATTGAATTAAAGAAAATTAAGAAAAGAGACTAATAATTTACTGGATGAGACACTGTTATCCTGAATTGACTTTTGAAAACTGATTCTGACAAGCTGCTAACCTGAATTGACAAGGATCCTGGGAGTGAATGTGAAAGCTGTAAATAATTGCTGAAGAAAGACTTTCGCTTGCTTTAACTTTGCTGAAGAAAAAAAAAGAGAAAAAAGAAAAAGGGCTCTAACCATCCTCTGTTTGTTGTTTGAACTAATAATACTTCTTTATAGATCATGGCTAACACTAGAGAGGATAATAGGGGAAGTAGACGTTGTAAATGTTTGGGTGTTGGTTTGGGTGTCGTGTGTGTGATATTCATCATAGTTGTGATTGTGGGAATGCCATTAGTGGATGAGAGTGGAACTAACAATGCTACAATTCCTGAGACCGCCAGGTTGGGAGAGGTTTGAGCAAGATACGAAGTATTTGCATGAGGGAACTAATGCAAAAGGGGAATTATCAACAAATGTTTTCTATCGCTTGCTGAGTGAGGATGTTGACACTATGGATGCGAAAGATTGTTATGTGTGTACACAGATTCCTGTTTTGGTACAAGAGGGGGTCACCTATAATAGTTTGCCCTAAACATATGAGATAAGTTGTAGTCTGTTACTAACAAGATTCTATAACCATGAAGAAATCCAATATTTTTACTCCAATCACGATTTTGTATTTTCCTATGTGCCTATCATGGAGGATTTGAGTAGTGTAGCATCAAATTAGTTAAGGGGTTCTTTGAGGCAATATTAACCATTAGTACATCTTATGCACACCGCAATAACTTGACATGTTCACTTACATCTGTAGAGAAAAGCTTTTTAGATCACACGGAGGATAGAAGGAGGGCATTGAAGGGTAAATTGGAGAAAGGACTGCAGCAGCGAGCTTTTGTTAGTAGTGAGGGTTATAGTACAATTAGGGAACAAGAGAAGTTAGCTTTAGATGCACTACACATAGGGTAGCTTTGCATAAGGCGACCAAAGTCATATTATGACAATGTGTTTGTGGGAACGAGTGAATGTAAGCATGTGTTTTTGCTTCAGATAAATGGACATTCATGTTAAATGGACTGGATCCAGCGATCCCTGGGATCTATTATATATGTGGACTTAATGCTTATTACCATCTTCCAAAGGGATGGTATGGGGCATGTTTTTGGGGGATAGTTTTCCCAAAGATATATCAACTGGATGATCTGAAAGGGTTTCCGAAATTGTCTGAATTACATCGAACTAGACAGAAGAGAGAAACTGCTGCTGGTGTAGTAGGAGACATATTTGGGGTGATAATTCCTTCAGTGGGAGTTATCTCAAACTCCATAAAGATTCGAAAGTAGTCTACTATTGTGGATAACATGCTGACAAATTTTACAGGGGCTATACTCCTGATGGATACTGAACTTGCTGTGGAGAGGGCTATGACTCTTCAAAACAGGCTTGCTTTAGACATTCTTTTAGCACAAAATGGGGGAGTTTGTAAGATGCTTAATGACCGTCATTGTTTTGCTTATACACCTGACAATAGTAACAAGATTAGAAGTACACTTACTAACTTAACTAGAGATAGTACAGATTTGAAGGAACGGAAGGAACCCGGAGTTTAGGAAAAAGTTGGAAAAGGACTTGCTAAAGTGGGAAATTGGTTTAGTAGTATTTGGCAGGGGATATTGGCAAAAATAATACAGGGAATATTGATTGTTATAGCTTGCTTTATTTGGATTATGGCTGTCATGCAAAAATTAGTAAAAGAATTACATTGAAAATGGCAAAAAATAATAAGAGGAGGGAAGAAAAACAAAGGGAAAAATTGTTCAGGGCAAAATCTCAAGGGGAACGATTGAGAGAGGAACTTGAAATGAGGGAATTCTAGGGTGCAAATTGAAAGGGAAAAGGTTTGTGTGATGACAGGAGTCATCAGAGGAGGGATTGTTGGAGTGTGACCTTTAAAATTAATATTATTATGAAAAGCTTGCAATATAATGTGTAGTGAAACTGCATAGAAATGTGTTAACATAGAAAATAATGTACCCGTTTGAAATGTGCCCACGGGAGTGGCCACCAATTTATACGATGATTAATTAAACTGATTAATGATGAATTAATAGTGTACTAATGTATGACTTTATATTAGCATTAAGAGTTATGTATTCGGTTTTTGCTAAATTAATCACGAGGCCTTAGTTAGCAAGGGTATGGGCCTAGTTGCCTGGTCTCATATTAACTGTGTTTTTTCTAACGTGCAATGTGCTGTTTTCCTGAAGGACACTACGCTGTACTTTTCCAGAAGCTAGAGATGTGTGTGTAGCCGTAGTAAATTCTTTCTCATGGGACCCGACTTGCTCAAGGAGACATTCTTGCCAAATGCAACAGTGTAGTTCGCAACAGGTGCAAGGCCGTCTGGACTAGGAGAAGACAATGGAACTGGAGCGTAAAGTGTAACTTTTCTTACCTGACATTCTACCCGTTCAAGACGTCAATCACGGGAGCCAATTGACTGCATGAGAAGTATGTTTTGTGGAAAATTCTAGTAAGGTGTGTGGAGAATTATTGGACAGAGATAAAGGACCAAATATTGCCCAATGGGAAATTAGAGACTTGTTAGACTGTTTGATATAATCGTTTGACCGGAGGAGAAAGGGGGCATTTCTTAGGCATTCTTCTTCGACATTTATCTTCACCATTCGTTGCCATTCAACCGAGAAACTATTAGCTATACTTTGAAACCTTGCCACCCTAATACTTTAAACCATCCTCTGTTCGTTCTTGCCTGATACTTACTTCTCCTCTTTATGAGGGAAGAGCCCAATTCTTAGCTATGCCATACTGAGACTTTGCCCTATCCTATCCTTGCTCATGGTGAATCGACTGATGTCCTGAGGACGAAGACTGACGCTGTTTGCTGATTCATTCGGATGGGTAACTATCTAATGAAATTGTAATTGTCTGTTTGCCTTTTCTTTCTAGGTACCAACTGCTCTTTTGATAGAGGCCATAGTTAGATGATTTTCCAAAGTTGTGTTTGCCAAATTGTTTTGCCTGAAGCCCAACATGCTGATGCTAATTCGAAGTTAGTTAAGGAATTCACTAATATTGGATGCAAATAGACAAATTACTAAATTCTTGCTTTGTTGAATAATGTACTAATGATACTCTGCTAAAGTTGATTCATATTAACGTCGTGCTTCATTCTAAATGTTCATGATCTATGCTTTGATAAAGTTTTGCTCTGATTGCCACGCTATAGTGGTTTTGACGTGCTTGATGATGTTGAAGCTAATAAATATGATGTTAGATTGCAACTAATAGGGAATAAATATCCTAACACATAACTAGGTTTGTGTGGTTATTCATGGCTGAAAGGTCATGGTGCGTTCGCTGTATTGAGCTACATTAAATGTTATTGATTTGCTTAAATGATTTGTTATTGTGAATATTGAAGGAGTTATTGACATATTGATTGTGATGCTAGAAGGATATCTCGTTCTGGGAAGTCTCCAAATGTGGTCAAAAGGTTAATTGGCCTAGATGTGTCTCCTTGTAAGTTTACTTATCAAGGTTCTGACGCGTTATCAAAGGCGCTCAGCTTTTTAAACTTATTGTTGAACAGGAACTCATAAATGCCCTAGAAACCGATGTATTTGAAGCACACTCTAGTCCAGCTTTTTGGCCATGGTTTTCACTCCACAATTGATTCTCTTTTCATTTCTGTTAGTATATGCTATCATCCATTGTGGGGGACATAAATAACAAAAATTATCGCAACCACAATCACCTAAGTTTATCAAATGTGCGGCCAATTACTACCGACCATTACAATCTTAATATGTTTTTTACATTTAGCCACTGTTAAGAATGGCCTGCATCTGGCTTAGAAACTCACAGATCCTACCGCTGCTATAAATATATGGCGAGCAGCAACAAGGAGCACTTTTATACTTGTCATAAATGAGGTATCCGATGAAGTGGTTGTAAAGAGTTTTTTAAGTTGAATTGTGCAGGATGGTTTGATTTTTCCTGTTACCATGCCAAAAACCAATTTTGTGCTGCCCTTACTAAAAAGTCTTGGAATAGGGAAGGGAGTGTGCAGAACCCTTCATAAAGCTGTTACTAAATGCAGGAAAGTGGAACACAAAAAAATCATTAGGGCAATTTGTTGGCAGCCTGTAGCTTCAAAGACCCTTGATGGATTTGGAAGACAGCTAACCCGGTTAAGAACAATGGTCGCTCCTTATCCGATCCAGGAGTCATATATTGCAGCAGAGATCTCATTTTCAGACTGTTTATGGCAACATCACTAAGGGGTGCACACCAGCAGTGCTATGTGACTTCAGCCCTTTAATGGTCTTAATCCATTTAACATTTCACTATCAGGAGGTTTCCTTTGCTCTCTCGCTTAGCCCTTCAGGTAAAGCTCCTTGTCTGGACAGACTACCGATAGACATGTATAAGCCAACAAAGACTCCTGGGCCCCTTTATTCACCAGTATATCAAACTCTGCTTGTAAAACTGGAAACACCCAGAACAATGACTCCTAAACCACAAAGTCGTGGAAAATGAAAGCGAAACAATGGTTTCGTTTTCCATGACTTCCTGGTTTTAGGGCCTTAACCACGCATGTGTGAACCACATACATGCGTGGTTAAGGTACAGAAGAAGGGAGTCGACGCGGTGAAGGAGGAGGTAAGTTGGGGCTTGTTTTTTTGGGGGTGGGGTGGGGGGCTTGGGTGATTAGGGTTTAGGGGGAATGGGGGTCATGGTTTAGGTTTTAGGGGTGGGTTGGGGGGTTGGAGTGCTTTAGGTTTTAGGAGCGGGGTAGGGACTCTGGGTATTTTTAGTTTTTGGGGGTGGGGTGGGGGCTCGGGGTGATTAGGGTTTAGGGGTGGGGGAGGGGGTAAGGGTTTAGGTTTTAGGGGTGGGTTAGGGGGTTGGGGTGCTTTAGGTTTTAGGGAAGGGGGTTGGGGTTGTGGTAATTTTGGGGGTGGGGGTTGGGGTGGTTGTGGGGTGGGGGGTCTCGATAATTTTTAGGGGTGGGGGGCTAGGGAGGATGCATTCCGGAACCATGCATGCTGATCACTAATGCCTTTACCAGGAATGCCTTTACAAAGAAAAATCGTTGTAAAGGCATTCGTGGTAAAGGCATTAGTGATATCAACGAGGTCGTTGTTCCGAACTCATTATTGAGCCATGGGTGATTGAAGCACTCGTGGTTTCAACATATAACCTTGTAAAACTGGAATATCGAATTCCTGGTCTCTGTCAGCTATTGGCTCTATTTTCTAGAAGAGTAATAAATCTGATCCCTGTTGCTACAGGCCAATTTCTTTGGTAGAGTCTATGGTGAAGGTGCTGAGCAGAATGCTGCATGGCAAAATTTAGTTTGGGCTGAGAGCAATAGTGTATTATTTTCCTTGGCACCCACACTGCAGCCAAAGGCTATCCACTGTACCTGGCCTCCATGGACCTATGATGCGCATTTAATCGCGTTGATTGTTGGAAGAGTTGGAAACATTTGGCTGATTTCGGGCTTGACCTGCCCAATTTGGTTTTCTTGCCCGTTTTGCATTCCAATAGTACTGCCAGCATCAGCCAAGAAGCAATGGAGAACTTACAAGATCAGTTAATTTAGAGATGGGGAGTGCGACAGAACCATGTCTTGCCTGTCTTTTATTTATTTTCTATATTAAGAATCTTAGCTCAGTTTAGGTTGGCTGTGGGTAGGACGGACCTTTAATAGGCTCAAGGGCACTGCCTGCTCTCTTATTTGTGGATGATGCTGTTATATTATCTCAAACTCTGACTAACCTCAAAATTATTTTGCTAGTATTATGGGCAAGTGTGGCCTCCTCACAAATTCATCCAAGTCTTATGTTATTTCCTGTGGACAAAAAACTTCTAGGCTGTGCTCCATTTCAGTTAATAATAACGTTTTTTGAAGAATTTCACAATTTCCTTATTTGAGAGTTATTTTTGTCAACTGGCCCACATTGTCCCCATGTGTTACGAGTCACACTAAATTCTGTCAATCTATTCGTACCTTACTGAATTTCACCTAATATTGGTAGCAAGCCAATATCCCTGCTCCGAAAAAAATCTATAGGGCTCAGTGGGTGCCTAGTGACACCTTTGAAATTGGGGTTTGGGGTTATACTAAAATAACTGTTTTACAATTGGAGGAGAACAGATATTGTCACTGTCTGCCCTCATTATCCTTGAGCTGCCCTCAATATTTCTGCCAAGAGGCTCTAAGTTTATCATATATGGAGGACACGATTTCCTGGATCGTGGACGTATTGGCAGAGAGTTTTCTGAATTGGGAAAAACAATTAATAATAAAGCAATATGCCATTCTGCAAAACTGCCAGAGCGCAGAATCGTGTCTTCCTTTCGCAATGATTGGGAAAGATCACTTAAGTTTACACTAAGTTAGCTCTAGCCTCCAACTTTGGTGATTCCCACTAGGTCAATACTGTGCTGAAAGTATTGGTTTGTGTCTGTGATGAGGCGTCTGTACAATCTTTATTGCATTTTTTGTTTTTTTGTCACCTTTCTAAACAAGCATTAATTCCGGATCTCAGAAAAAATAATCCTTTCAGATGCAGACCTGCGCTTTGTTTTTTTTACAAATGTTGTCAGTAATTCTATGATATTTTAAAAGAAATATTTCTGTCTTCTTATTGTATTCATGACTTTTATGATTACATTATGCTATAGTCGAATAAAGATGTTACTTCTACTACTACTACTAATAACAGTGCACTCCTCCCATAACATTTTTATGTTTACTGTGCTGGTATATTATTACTAAACCACCTGTTGAACGAAACATAGGGTCAGATGTATGAAGAATATTTCATTAAATGGCCTATCTAGCCATTTGCGACCAGAAAAATCCTTTTTCCAATATACAACAGCAAAAATACGATTTGCTTTTGTGATTCTATATTTGGAAGGGGTGTGTTTAGGGCGTACCTTCCAAATGCTGAATTAGTATGGTATGTATTACTGTTTTGTGACCTAATTCTGGTTGCAAAACAGTAATAGTTTACTACCAATTTCAAACTGGTGGTAACTCATTCCCTATGGGGAAGGGGTCTGAGAATGTAAATAGTGTTTACACTGCCTACTTTTAAAAAAGGAAACTGCAAAGTTTCATTTTTTCTTTTTAAACACATCCCATTTTCCTTTAAAGAAAATGGTCTGTATTTAAAAAACAAAGATTGCTTTATTAAAAAGCAATCACAGACATGGTGGTCTGCTGAGCCCAGTGAGCTACTATCCCTGTGATCGCTGCGATTCCTAATGGGTCCTCAATTGTGACCTACCTCATTAATGTTCAGGAGGTAGATCTTTTTGTGACCCACTAGGAATCGCTATTGAAAGTCAAAGGAGTTGCATACATTAGGCATACCGATTTCCTAATTGTGATTTGGAGTGAATCCCAATTAGGAAATCAGTATTGCTAATATTGGTACAGGAGAGGATGTGGCATAACGGCCAGGGCTGCTGACTTTGAAGCTGGGGAACCAGGTTTAAGTCTCGTCATTGGCTCAAGATCCTGTGATTCTGGGCAAACCACTTAATTTCCCCATGCCTACCAAAAAATTAATGTGTCCTTGTTTACTGTAACTGGTGCTTTTGCAAAGCGCTCCAGTACCTCCGGGTTGAGTCCATGCTATATAAAGCTTAAAAAAAAATTCTAGCCCATAACCCCTTACTTTGAAAACTGTTATAGACACTTAGGCCCTCATTACGAGCCTGGCGGTCTGTGACCGCCAGGCTCGCGGTTGGCGGGAGCACCGCTGACAGCCCGGCGGTGCCCCGCAGGGCATTCTGACCGCGGCCAAGTGCAGGAAAACCGGCGGTCTCCCGCCGGTTTTCCGCTGCCCGTTGGAATCCTCCAAGGCGGCGCAGCTTGCTGCGCCGCCGAGGGGATTCCGACCCCCCCCTACCGCCATCCAGTTCCCGGCGGTCCGCCCGCCGGGAACCGGATGGCGGTAGGGGGGGGTCGCGGGGCCCCTGGGGGCCCCTGCAGTGCCCATGCCACTGGCATGGGCACTGCAGGGGCCCCCGTAAGAGGGCCCCTAAATGTACTTCACTGTCTGCTTCGCAGACAGTGAAATACGCGACGGGTGCAACTGCACCCGTCGCACAGCTTCCACTCCGCCGGCTCGATTCCGAGCCGGCTTCATCGTGGAAGCCTCTTTCCCGCTGGGCTGGCGGGCGGCCTGAAGGCGGCCGCCCGCCAGCCCAGCGGGAAAGTCAGAATCACCGCCGCGGTCTTTCGACCGCGGAACGGTATTCTGGCGGCCCCCGACAGGCCGGCGGGGACCGCCGCCGGCCAATGTCGGAATGAGGGCCTTAGAGGGTGATAAATTCATTCAGGTATAAAGTAGAAATCGGTACCAGAAGTCAACGCCACATCCCTATCTAGTGACAGGAAATGCCCCTAAACACAGTGTGGATACATCAAAATGATCTATTACAAAACTGCCTGTTTTTGCAGGGACCGGGAGACACCTGTGTTTTTGGTCCCAGGTGCAGCGGTCATACAGTCATCTAGGTGATGTATCATTTTACTTGGGAGACTGACGGGTGGTAGGAAATTTGTGCCGGTGTGGTGATCCTACAAAGAAAAGTGAGGAAAATTAGCTTTTTTAACCCCTTCGCTGCCAGGCCTTTTCCCCCTCCTGTGTCAGGCCTTTTTTTGCCTATTTGGGGCAGTTCGCGCTTAGGCCCTCATAACGTTTTGTCCACATAAGCTAACCAAGCCAAATTTGCGTCCTTTTTTTCCAACATCCTAGGGATTCTAGAGGTACACAGACTTTGTGGGTTCCCCTGAAGGAGGCCAAGAAATTAGCCAAAATACAGTGAAAATTTCGTTTTTTTCAAAGAAATTGGAATAAGTGGCTGCAGAAGAAGGCTTGTGGTTTTTCCCCCGAAAATGGCATCAACAAAGGGTTTGCGGTGCTAAACTCAGCAGCTTCCCAGCTTTCAGACACAGGCAGACTTGAATCAGAAAACCCAATTTTTCAACACAATTTTGGCATTTTACTGGGACATACCCCATTTTTGCAATTTTTTGTGCTTTCAGCCTCCTTCCAGTCAGTGACAGAAACGGGCATGAAACCAATGCTGGATCCCAGAAACCTAAACATTTCCGAAAAGTAGACAAAATTCTGAATTCAGCAAGGGGTCATTTCTGTAGATCCTACAAGGGTTTCCTACAGAAAATAACAACTGAAAAAGAAGAATATTGGAATTGAGGTGAAAAAAACATCAATTTTTCTCTATGTTTTACTCTGTAACTTTTCCCTGCAATGTCAGATTATCGAAAGCAATATACTGTTACGTCTGCTGGACTTCTCTGGTTGCGGGGATATATAGGGCTTGTAGGTTCATCAAGAACCCTAGGTACCCAGAGCCAATAAATGAGCTGCACCCTACAGTGCGTTTTCATTCTATACCGGGTAAACAGCAATTCATTTGATGAAATATAAAGAGTAAAAAATAGCTATCAAGAAAACCTTTGTATTTCCAAAAAGGGCACAAGATAAGGTGTTGAGGAGTAGTGGTTATTTGCACATCTCTGAATTCCGGGGTGACCATACTAGCATGTGAATTACAGGGCATTTCTCAAATAGATGTCTTTTTTACACACTCTCCTATATTTGGAAGGAAAAAATGTAGAGAAAGACAAGGGGCAATAACACTTGTTTTGATAATCTATGTTCCCCCAAGTTTCCCGATAAAAACGATACCTCACTTGTGTGGGTAGGCCTAGCGCCCACAACAGGAAACGCCCCAAAACGAAACGTGGACACATCCCATTTTTTTGAAAGAAAACAGAGGTGTTTTTTGCAAAGTACCTACCTGTAGATTTTGGCCTCTAGCTCAGCCGGCACCTAGGGAAACCTACCAAACCTGTGCATTTTTGAAATCTAGAGACCTAGGGGAATCCAGGATGGGGTGACTTGTGGGGCTCTGACCAGGTTCTGTTACCCAGAATCCTTTGCAAACCTCAAAATTTGGCTTAAAAAACACATGTTCCTCACATTTCTGTGGCAGAAAGTTCTGTAATCTGAGAGGAGCCACAAATTTCCTTCCACCCAGCGTTCCCCCAAGCCTCCCGATAAAAATGATACCTCACTTGTGTGGGTAGGCCTAGCGCCCGCGACAGCAAATGCCCCAAAGCGCAACGTGGACACATCCAATTTTTTGAAAGAAAACAGAGGTGTCTTTTGCAAAGTGCCTACCTGTAGATTTTGGCCTCTAGCTCAGCCAGCACCTAGGGAAACCTACCAAACCTGTGCATTTTTAAAAACTAGAGACCTAGGGGAATCCAGGATGGGGTGACTTGTGGGGCTCTGACCTGGTTCTGTTACCCAGAATCCTTTGCAAACCTAAAAATTTGGCAAAAAAAAGCACATGTTCCTCACATTTCTGTGACAGAAAGTTCTGCAATCTGAGAGGAGCTAAAAATTTCCTTCTACCCAGCGTTCCCCCAAGTCTCCCGATAAAAATGATACCTCACTTGTGTGGGTAGGCCTCGCGCCCGCGACAGGAAATGCCCCAAAGCGCAACGTGGACACATCCAATTTTTTGAAAGAAAACAGAGGTGTTTTTTGCAAAGTGCCTACCTGTAGATTTTGGCCTCTAGCTCAGCCGGCACCTAGGGAAACCTACCAAACCTGTGCATTTTTAAAAACTAGAGACCTAGGGGAATCCAGGATGGGGTGACTTGTGGGGCTCTGACCAGGTTCTGTTACTCAGAATCCTTTGCAAACCTCAAAATTTGGTTAAAAAAACACATGTTCCTCACATTTCTGTGGTAGAAAGTTCTGGAATCTGAGAGGAGCCACAAATTTCCTTCCACGCAGCGTTCCCCCAAGTCTCCCGATAAAAATGATACCTCACTTGTGTGGGTAGGCCTAGCGCCCGCGACGGGAAATGCCCCAAAGCACAACGTGGACACATCCAATTTTTTTAAAGAAAACAGAGGTGTTTTTTGCAAAGTGCTTACCTGTAGATATTGGCCTCTAGCTCAGCCGGCACCTAGGGAAACCTACCAAACCTGTGCATTTTTGAAAACTAGAGACCTAGGGGAATCTAAGATGGGGTGACTTGTGGGGCTCTGACCAGGTTCTGTTAACCAGAATCCTTTGCAAACCTCCAAATTTGGCTAAAAAAACACATGTTCCTCACATTTCTGTGGCAGAAAGTTCTGGAATCTGCCTAGTTTTAAAGAATGTATGGGTTTGATAGGTTTCCCTAGATGACCGATGCACCCGGGAACAAAAATGCAGGTGCCCCCCGCAAATACAGGTAGTTCTGTAATAGATCATTTTGATGTGTCCACGTCATTCTGTGATGTTCCAAACATTAAAATTGTGAAAAGAAACACCCTTAAGTTATGCTAAAAAGACCTCTCACCCACCAACCTAGTTGGTGGCATGCTTCATCATTGGGGTCCCACCCGGAACACCTAGCATGTCATGGGTGTGCTTCGACACCTAATTACAGCGGAGTGGGTTTTTAAATTTTTAATTTGACCACTCATACTGATTGGATTTGGCATGAGGGTTTTGCACAAGGGTGAGTGATGGTTCAATAGATACATTTTTATTAACAAGAGATTTCACAAAAATTAAATGCACTGTTAATAACTGAAAGGCCCAAAAACGGAACCAATGATTCACAGCTTGTGAGCTGTAAAGCCATGTGAAGGCACCAACCGGTTTACAGTCCATTCACACACCTTTCACACATGACATGCACAAGACCATTCACGCCCCAGGCTGCTGCACGATTGGCACATTGGGGGTGATTCTGACCGCGGCGGTCGGCGCCCGCCAAGCGGTTCCCGCCGAAAGACCGCGGCGGTCATTCTGGCTTTCCCGCGGGGCCGGCGGGCGACCGCCAGAAGACCGCCGGCCGGCCCAGCGGGAAAGCCCCGTCAACAAGGAAGCCGGCTCAGAATTGAGCCGGCGGAGTTGAAGGGGTGCGACGGGTGCAGTGGCACCCGTCGCGATTTTCACTGTCTGCAAAGCAGACAGTGAAAATCTTTGTGGGGCCCTCTTACGGGGGCCCCTCGACACCCCATACCGCCATCCTGTTCCTGGCGGGCGAACCGCCAGGAACAGGATGGCGGTATGGAGTGTCAGAATCCCCATGGCGGCGCAGCAAGCTGCGCCGCCATGGCGGATTCCCATGGGCAGCGGAAAGTCGGCGGTACACCGTCAGCTTTCCGCTTCTGGACGCGGCTGTACCGCCGCGGTCAGAATGCCCGGCGGAGCACCGCCAGCCTGTTGGCGGTGCTACCGCCAACCTCCGCCCTGGCGGTAATTACCTCCAGGGTCAGAATGACCCCCATTATGTCCTCCTCTACAACAGGCACTTTCAATTTAGCCACATCCTCCACCACTGCTACTCTAGGATCTCTTGCCTGTTCCACCACAACAAGGCTCTCTATCACTGACTCCTGAAATTGAACAAATGTCATCTCAGGGGAACAATCCTTGAACACAATAAAAGCATTAAAAGTTGCTAAATGGAAGAGATGCACAGCCAAATTTGTATACCAAACGTAAGCCTTACGAACAGCAGTGTAAGATTTTAACCTCTGATCAACTCTATCTACACCAACCAGGTACATATTAGAACCTAAAATGCACACAGGTTTGCGCACTTCGGGAACCTGACCCCAAACAGTCACAGGGGAAGTACGCCCATCATGGATGGTAGTCAGCATGAACACATCCCTACTGTCTGCAAATTTCAGAGCTAGCAGCTCGTTGTCATGCAAGGCACTGCACTGTCTCCTTTCAGGTTTTTTTTTTACAGAAAAGCTCCCTTGGATAGCCTTTCTGGTAACAGGGGATTGTACCACAAGCAACATTGTCCACTCTGGACAATTCCCTGAAAAATTGCACTCCAGTGTAGAAGTTATCTAGGTGCAAATGGTGACCTTTGTTAAACAGTCATCAACCAAGTTCCCACACAATTTTCTCACTAACTCCAAAATTGGGCAGACAACTAGGGGGGTCAGTACTGGAATCCCTACCAGTGTAGACCCGGAAATTATAAACATATCCGGTACTACTTTCGGACAACATGTACATGTTAATTCCACACCGTGCCCTCTTGTTAGGAATCTAGGAATCTACTGCCTAAAAACCAAACAGCCCTTGAACAGGGCCACAGACTTGTCCACAGCTATTTCTTTCCCTGGAACATAGACCTCTGAAAACCGATCTACAAAATGATTTTCTCTATGTTTTACTCTGTAACTTTTCCCTGCAATGTCAGATTATCGAAAGCAATATACCGTTACGTCTGCTGGACTTCTCTGGTTGCGGGGATATATAGGGCTTGTAGGTTCATCAAGAACCCTAGGTACCCAGAGCCAATAAATGAGCTGCACCCTACAGTGCGTTTTCATTCTATACTGGGTAAACAGCAATTCATTTGATGAAATATAAAGAGTAAAAAATAGCTATCAAGAAAACCTTTGTATTTCCAAAAAGGGCACAAGATAAGGTGTTTAGGAGTAGTGGTTATTTGCACATCTCTGAATTCCGGGGTGACCATACTAGCATGTGAATTACAGGGCATTTCTCAAATAGATGTCTTTTTTACACACTCTCCTATATTTGGAAGGAAAAAATGTAGAGAAAGACAAGGGGCAATAACACTTGTTTTGATAATCTATGTTCCCCCAAGTTTCCCGATAAAAACGATACCTCACTTGTGTGGGTAGGCCTAGCGCCCACAACAGGAAACGCCCCAAAACGAAACGTGGACACATCCCATTTTTTTGAAAGAAAACAGAGGTGTTTTTTGCAACGTGCCTACCTGTAGATTTTGGCCTCTAGCTCAGCCGGCACCTAGGGAAACCTACCAAACCTGTGCATTTTTTAAATCTAGAGACCTAGGGGAATCCAAGATGGGGTGACTTGTGGGGCTCTGACCAGGTTCTGTTACCCAGAATCCTTTGCAAACCTCAAAATTTGGCTATAAAAACACATGTTCCTCACATTTCTGTGGCAGAAAGTTCTGTAATCTGAGAGGAGCCACAAATTTCCTTCCACCCAGAGTTCCCCCAAGTCTCCCGATAAAAATGATACCTCACTTGTGTGGGTAGGCCTAGCGCCCGCGACAGCAAATGCCCCAAAGCGCAACGTGGACACATCCAATTTTTTGAAAGAAAACAGAGGTGTCTTTTGCAAAGTGCCTACCTGTAGATTTTGGCCTCTAGCTCAGCCAGCACCTAGGGAAACCTACCAAACCTGTGCATTTTTAAAAACTAGAGACCTAGGGGAATCCAGGATGGGGTGACTTGTGGGGCTCTGACCTGGTACTGTTACCCAGAATCCTTTGCAAACCTAAAGATTTGGCCAAAAAAAGCACATGTTCCTCTCATTTCTGTGACAGAAAGTTCTGTAATCTGAGAGGAGCTACAAATTTCCTTCTACCCAGCGTTCCCCCAAGTCTCCCGATAAAAATGATACCTCACTTGTGTGGGTAGGCCTAGCGCCCGCGACAGGAAATGCCCCAAAGCGCAACGTGGACACATCCAATTTTTTGAAAGAAAACAGAGGTGTTTTTTGCAAAGTGCCTACCTGTAGATTTTGGCCTCTAGCTCAGCCGGCACCTAGGGAAACCTACCAAACCTGTGCATTTTTAAAAACTAGAGACCTAGGGGAATCCAGGATGGGGTGACTTGTGGGGCTCTGACCAGGTTCTGTTACTCAGAATCCTTTGCAAACCTCAAAATTTGGTTAAAAAAACACATGTTCCTCACATTTCTGTGGTAGAAAGTTCTGGAATCTGAGAGGAGCCACAAATTTCCTTCCACGCAGCGTTCCCCCAAGTCTCCCGATAAAAATGATACCTCACTTGTGTGGGTAGGCCTAGCGCCCGCAACGGGAAATGCCCCAAAGCGCAACGTGGACACATCCCATTTTTTTAAAGAAAACAGAGGTGTTTTTTGCAAAGTGCCTACCTGTAGATATTGGCCTCTAGCTCAGCCGGCACCTAGGGAAACCTACCAAACCTGTGCATTTTTGAAAACTAGAGACCTAGGGAAATCTAAGATGGGGTGACTTGTGGGCCTCTGACCACGTTCTGTTAACCAGAATCCTTTGCAAACCTCCAAATTTGGCTAAAAAAACACATGTTCCTCACATTTCTGTGGCAGAAAGTTCTGGAATCTGAGAGGAGCCACAAATTTCCTTCCACCCAGCGTTCCCCCAAGTCTCTCGATAAAAATGATACCTCACTTGTGTGGGTAGGCCTAGCGCCCGCGCAGGAAATGCCCCAAAGCGCAACGTGGACACATCCAATTTTTTGAAAGAAGACAGAGGTGTTTTTTGCAAAGTGCCTACCTGTAGATTTTGGCCTCTAGCTCAGCCAGCACCTAGGGAAACCTAGCAAACCTGTGCATTTCTGAAAACTAGAGACCTAGGGGAATCCAAGATGGGGTGACTTGTGGGGTTCGGACCAGGTTCTGTTACCCAAAATCCTTTGCAAACCTCAAAATTTAGCTAAAAAAACACATGTTCCTCACATTTCTGTGGCAGAAAGTTCTGTAATCTGAGAGGAGCCACAAATTTCCTTCCACCCAGCGTTTCCCGAAGTCTCCCGATAAAAATGATACCTCACTTGTGTGGGTAGGCCTAGCGCCCGCGACAGGAACTGCCCCAAAGCGCAACGTGGACACATCCAATTTTTTTAAAGAAAACAGAGGTGGTTTTTTGCAAAGTGCCTACCTGTAGATTTTGGCCTCTAGCTCAGCCGGCACCTAGGGAAACCTACCAAACCTGTGCATTTCTGAAAACTAGAGACCTAGGGGAATCCAAGATGGGGTGACTTGTGGGGCTCGGACCAGGTTCTGTCACCCAGAATCCTTTGCAAACCTCAAAATTTGGCTAAAAAAACACATGTTCCTCACATTTCTGTGGCAGAAAGTTCTGGAATCTGAGAGGAGCCACAAATTTCCTTCCACCCAGCGTTCCCCCAAGTCTCCCGATAAAAATGATACCTCACTTGTGTGGGTAGGACTAGCGCCCACGAAAGGAAATGGCCCAAAACACAACGTGGACACATCACATTTTTTCATAGAAAACAGTGCCTACCTGTGGATTTGGGCCTGTAGCTCAGCCGGCACCTGGGGAAACCTAGCAAACCAGCACATTTTTGAAAACTTGAAACCCAGGGGAATCCAAAATGGGGTGACTTGCGGGTCTCTGAACAGGTTATGTTACCCAGAATCCTTTGCAAACATCAAAATTTGGCCCAAAAAGCACTTTTTCCTCTCATTTCAGTGACAGAAAGTTCTGGAATCTGAGAGGAGCCACAAATTTCCTTCCACCCAGCGTTCCCCTAAGTCTCTCGATAAAAATTGTACCTCACTTCTGTGGGTAGGCCTAGCGCCCACGAAAGGAAATGGCCCAAAACACAACGTGGACACAACATATTTTTTCACAGAAAACAGAGGTGTTTTTTAGCAAAGTGCCTACCTGTGGATTTTTGCCTCTAGCTCAGCCGACCCCAGGGGGGGCAGAAATGGGCTAAAATGAATTTGCCCCCCTAACCCCCCCCCCGGAGCGACCCTTGCCTATGGGGTCGCTCCCCCTGCATGACATTGGCGCCAAAAAACAAATCCCCGGTACCTAGTGGTTTCTGCCCCCTTGGGGGCAGATTGACCTAAAATCGACCAATCTGCCCCCAGGGGGGGCAGAAATGGCCTAAAATAATTCCCCCCCCAGGGAGCGACCCTTGCCTAAGGGGTCGCTCCCCTTGCGTGAAATTCACGCAAAGAAAAAACTCCCTGGTGTCTAGTGGTTTCTGGCCCCCCTTGGGGGCAGATTGGCCTCATCAAAATAGGCCAATCTGCCCCCAAGGGGGGCAGAAATGGCCTAATTATAATTTGCCCCCTAGGGGAGCGACCCTTGCCTAAGGGGTCGCTCCCCACGTAAAAAAAAAAAAAAAACATAACAAAAATTTTTTTTTATCCCTGGTGCCTAGAGGTTTCTGCCCCCAGGGGGGGCAGAAAAGGCCTTCCTGAAAAATGCCCCCCCCCGGGAGCGACCCTTGCCCAAGGGGTCGCTCCCCTATGTCAATTTCTAAAAGAAAAAAAAATCCCTGTTGTCTAGTGGGGTTTCAAAAGCCGTATTGCAAGCAATCCGGCTTTTGAAACCCTGGGAGAGACTTCAAAGGGAAGGAAATACATTTCCTTCCCTTTGAAGCCCCTCCGGGCCTCCCCAGTGATTGAAAGAGAAATGCTTTGCATTTCTCCAGCGCGATGGGGGAGGCCCCTGTGACAAATCAGCGCGCGCTTGCACGCTGACGTCACAGGGGGGGTGGGGGTGGAAGGGGAAGGTCTTCCCCTTCCATCCCCGCTTTGGGGGGGAGGGGGTGCACAGGGGGGGCACGCTAGCGCTCCCCCAAGTTCCCGTATGCCTTGGACAAGGTGACCTCGTCCAAGGCACACGGGAACTGTAGCCTTGGACGAGGTCACCTCGTCCAAGGCACAGAACAGGTTAAGCAAATTTTGAGCTTTGCAGAGGAGTCTGGGTAAGAAAATGTTAGGGGATCCACTCAAGCCACACCTCCCTGGACGCCACCAGGTGCCTAGTTTTAAAGAATGTATGGGTTTGATAGGTTTCCCTAGATGACCGATGCACCCGGGAACAAAAATGCAGGTGCCCCCCGCAAAAACAGGTAGTTCTGTAATAGATCATTTTGATGTGTCCACGTCATTCTGTGATGTTCCAAACATTAAAATTGTGAAAAGAAACACCCTTAAGTTATGCTAAAAAGACCTCTCACCCACCAACCTAGTTGGTGGCATGCTTCATCATTGGGGTCCCACCCGGAACACCTAGCATGTCATGGGTGTGCTTCGACACCTAATTACAGCGGAGTGGGTTTTTAAATTTTTAATTTGACCACTCATACTGATTGGATTTGGCATGAGGGTTTTGCACAAGGGTGAGTGATGGTTCAATAGATAAATTTTTATTAACAAGAGATTTCACAAAAATTAAATGCACTGTTAATAACTGAAAGGCCCAAAAACGGAACCAATGATTCACAGCTTGTGAGCTGTAAAGCCATGTCAAGGCACCAACCGGTTTACAGTCCATTCACACACCTTTCATACATGACATGCACAAGACCATTCACGCCCCAGGCTGCTGCACGATTGGCACATTGGGGGTGATTCTGACCGCGGCGGTCGGCGGTCACCGCCCGCCAAGCGGTTCCCGCCGAAAGACCGCGGCGGTCATTCTGGCTTTCCCGCGGGGCCGGCGGGCGACCGCCAGAAGACCGCCGGCCGGCCCAGCGGGAAAGCCCCGTCAACAAGGAAGCCGGCTCAGAATTGAGCCGGCGGAGTTGAAGGGGTGCGACGGGTGCAGTGGCACCCGTCGCGATTTTCACTGTCTGCAAAGCAGACAGTGAAAATCTTTGTGGGGCCCTCTTACGGGGGCCCCTCGACACCCCATACCGCCATCCTGTTCCTGGCGGGCGAACCGCCAGGAACAGGATGGCGGTATGGGGTGTCAGAATCCCTGGCGGATTCCCATGGGCAGCGGAAAGTCAGCGGTACACCGCCGGCTTTCTGCTTCTGGACGCGGCTGTACCACCGCGGTCAGAATGCCCGGCGGAGCACCGCCAGCCTGTTGGCGGTGCTACCGCCAACCTCCGCCCTGGCGGTAATTACCGCCAGGGTCAGAATGACCCCCATTATGTCCTCCTCTACAACAGGCACTTTCAATTTAGCCACATCCTCCACCACTGCTACTCTAGGATCTCTTGCCTGTTCCACCACAACAAGGCTCTCTATCACTGATTCCTGAAATTTAACAAATGTCATCTCAGGGGAACAATCCTTGAACACAATAAAAGCATTAAAAGTTGCTAAATGGAAGAGATGCACAGCCAAATTTGTATACCAAACGTAAGCCTTACGAACAGCAGTGTAAGATTTTAACCTCTGATCAACTCTATCGACACCAACCAGGTACATATTAGAACCTAAAATGCACACAGGTTTGCGCACTTCGGGAACCTGACCCCAAACAGTCACAGGGGAAGTACGCCCATCATGGATGGTAGTCAGCATGAACACATCCCTACTGTCTGCAAATTTCAGAGCTAGCAGCTCGTTGTCATGCAAGGCACTGCACTGTCTCCTTTCAGGTTTTTTTTACAGAAAAACTCCCTTGGATAGCCTTTCTGGTAACAGGGGATTGTACCACAAGCAACATTGTCCACTCTGGACAATTCCCTGAAAAATTGCACTCCAGTGTAGAAGTTATCTAGGTGCAAATGGTGACCTTTGTTAAACAGTCATCAACCAAGTTCCCACACAATTTTCTCACTAACTCCAAAAGTGGGCAGACAACTAGGGGGGTCAGTACTGGAATCCCTACCAGTGTAGACCCGGAAATTATAAACATATCCGGTACTACTTTCGGACAACATGTACATGTTAATTCCACACCGTGCCCTCTTGTTAGGAATCTAGGAATCTACTGCCTAAAAACCAAACAGCCCTTGAACAGGGCCACAAACTTGTCCACAGCTATTTCTTTCCCTGGAACATAGACCTCTTAAAACCGATCTACAAAATGATCAAGGACAGGCCTCATTTTAAATAGACAGTCAGAATCAGGGTGATCTCGTGGCAAGGCTAAAGCATTATGCACAAAATGCAGCATCCGAAGAGGAAGCATATACCAATTATGACTCATGGTTGCAGGAAATATATATCTTTTGCCATCAAGGGACTAGTACACCAATGAAAGACAGGGACGGCTTCTTATCAACCCCATTAAAAAAATAGCTTTAGAGGGTGGCCTAAGTCTAGCACTCTCAAGTACTGATCAGCATACAAATTAGTCTGCTCAACAATCTCTTCCAAAAATACATCATCCATAAACAACTTAAAGAAATTGATAGGCAAAAAGTTTTCTGTATTCACGCTACACCCAGGGAGACCAGTAAAGACAGACAACTCCGGCGGCTCCATGTTTAGGGCAACCCAGAGGTCAGGTATTCCAATGGGAAGCCTTTCAGCACCAGGCTTCTGCACAATTGGCACATCAGTGTCCTCCGAAACAACAGGCACTTCATCTGCTTCATCATCAGATGATTCCTCTCTGACAGAAAATTCACTAGCAGCGCTGCAGCCCAGTACGAGACCAGCTTGTCCCTGGCGCCAAAGGGGTTAAGGAAAACGGAATGCATCATATAAAACAATGCTTCATGTAAAAAGCAGTCATGGTCTCAGCAGGCCACCATCCTTGTGAGTGCCAGCCATTCCCAATGGGTCACAAATTGCAACCTGCCTCATAAATATTATTAAGGCAGGTCCCCTGTGACCCATTTGGGAATCATAAATTGTCTCAGACACTGTAGTTTGCGAGTCACAAATAAAATGCAAATTGCAAGTCGCAAACACTCAGGGTTGTACATCTGGCACTTAGAACCTTAATGTCCACAGTTGGAGGCAGGCATACTTTCAGTAGCAATTATTTTTTTATTCATACCCTTCTTCCCCAGGCATTAGCTCCACTGTTAATGGACCTGGAAGGCCTGTGTCCACTAATTTACAGTTTACTCTATACTACTTACTATCAGCACCATTAGTCTACCACTCAGGCACCCTCTGCGTAACAAAACCAGTGACGGATGATGTGTGTACAATAAACAGTTAAAAAACACAAAAAAGGTCCATCATTGAGCTGTAATAGGGACCATTAGGCCAGGATGAATAACAAATCATATTCATCCTGTGAGGAAGTCGGGAGGTTTTTCAGTGAGTGAGAACACTGAATTCTCGTGGCAAATGCAGACGTGGAGCTGGGGTTGCCTCTGATGCCGGCTTACATTTGTTGGACCCTGCTGCATTGGTGCAATGCAATATCATTTCAACACCTATTCTGAATGCTTCAGCATGTTTTTGAAATGGCTCTGCATGGAGGCGAGAGACTTACAGGGACAGTTCATTGTTTTGATTACCCTGTATGTGTAAGTAGGAGAAAAATGGAAGAATGCACAACATTAATAATTGGTAATAAATATATTTCAGTGTAAGGGATGAATGAAGCACCTGTTATTTTCATGGATTAATACTAATAAGTTAAATCAGGAGTCATGTTTGACAAAAGTAATACATTGTAGAGCAGTAGTGGTATGTTCTGGGAATGCTAATGGTTGCTGGACATGCTTTGACTGGCTGGATTGAATTTAGCTGCCGTAATTGTAACTAAGGGTCATTGGGGGTGTTTTCACCTTTAATGAGCTGACAATGGATTGTATGTTGACAGACAGTCTTGGTATAATTCAGAGAAAGCTGCATTTTTTCCTCAACAAAAATATGTGTCTTTATACATCTAGTGAGAATCCAAAAGTTTAGATGTGTTGTTTGCCTGTGTAACAGATAGATTTAGGGGATTTAGAAAAAGGGCTAGGAGCTGGCTCCCTTGTGGTACAGAGAAACAAGGTTGCTGGTGGCGGTTGCTGAGCCAGTCGTCAAGATTGATTTTACAGTTTGGACGTGGCAGTGTCACCTTGCTATATGGTGGCACAAACAATTATCTAGTGGAAGGCTGTATAAGAGTTGTCCTCACATCGAGGCCTTGTGCCTGATCTAGTTAAGGGGAGGAATAAGGTTACTAACCGTAGACAACCTTTACATTCAAGGATGGTGGTGGTAGTGATATAAAGAATTATAGATGAGTAAATGTCCCTTAAGGTGCATTGAGTGTCATCAAGTAAACAAGAGCGAAGAACAAGTTGTCTGTGGTGTCACTCAGAACCAGAGGTGAAAACACCTGCTATTCTCATTTTAGCCATCTGTAGTTTGAAGCTGTATATGTCCCACAATCTTCTGCCCCTGCTTTCAATATATGAACTGTGTAGAGAAATAATGGTGGAAGCCTATATGACATGGCCTTCCTTCTAGTTGTTGAAAACAAACTGGCCTTCTGCCACCCACCCTCGCCACACTTGAAATATTCCCTCCATTCCCCAAATGGAAAACTAAATATGTAACCCTCTGCCTCCCGCCTCAAACTTTGACAATTACCTATCCAAATCCAAATATTAAATAAAAGTACCCTGTTTTTTTTTTTTACATCAACCACCCTCAACATACCCCCCCAATTGAAAAATAAATACCTGGCATTCCTGCCAACCACCCCTACGTCCCCTGTGAACTTTGCCCACCCCTGCCCAAATCCAAATTCTAAATAAAATTACCTACAAATTTAACAGCAGATAGAGCAGTGCTACAAGCCACGCTTTCCCCTCTGAGATCGAAAGCAGGGATCTAGAACAGAGCTCAGTGCTCTGTGAGAGCTGCTTGTCAGCCCAGGTTGAGTTTTCCGATCAGCGCTGACAGGGCAGAAGACGCTTGGCTCACACACAGCATTTCCTGTATCCTGCCCCCTTTCTCAGTTCTGTGAATACCTGGGAAAAGCAAAAGAAGGCGGGTGAGATGGCCAACCACCATTTCACTGCTGTGCTAAGGTCTCTGGAGACCTGAGCCGGGGGGCAGAACTAAGGGGAAGTGAGCGCTTCCCCTGGTGGCGTCAAACCAGTGAGTAATTTTGGTTACCTACTGGTGTGACGTCACAGAAGTGTTTAACCAGATTTCCATCCATGACAGAGTCTACCTAGGAAAGGGGTATAAAACAAATGTGTCATACATCAATAAATTCCACGCATGTTAGGGTTGATCACGACTCACTCCTGGCTACTGTTGCCAACATTGCCCTCAGTCCCATGTCCCCTTTAATTTTCTGGGTACAACTTCAGGGCAAATGATGAATTACTAGAGGAATTTAATCCGAAATTACTGAGTGCTCTGGTAATAATTCATTCCTAACCGGAAGCCCAGGCTCCTTCTTGCCGTGACCCCTTTATAAATAGCGCCACATGCTGTCGGTAGGAGCCATACCTGCATTATTGATTCACAATTTGCCTGATTTTAGTTCGATAATTCATTTAATTTCACTTTCGGGGTGGTGGGCAGTATAAGACTCTCCTTTAAACTGCCTAACTAGGAATTAAAAGGGTCGGATACAGCCAATATTAAACCCAATAACTGTGTCAGGAATTTGTTGTTAAGGAAGAGGTTGTGTGGTCATGATGTTTTTGTCAAGGTCCTGTGGCATAATTAACATGTTACATAAGAATGATCATTTCATATGTATTCTGTTTTATCTACCAACTCTTGGCTGTACCAACAAGCAAAACGAAAATAATGGTCGGTATGTTTTTTATAAGGTGGCATCCCTAGCGTTTGAGAAACCTGGAAAGCGTTAGCATTTTAAAAATAACTTCATATTTCTAGCTGTGGCTTTATTCATACTCTCAGCTGCAGCATTGAACTCAGTATGAACCTAGGTCTCGCAATATGAACATTTTGCAACCTCTGTCGGTAAGTGTTTCATATTAAAATATGCATGATGACCCTGTCACAGATTGTCAGTCTTAGATGCTCGGGGACGGAGACTACGAAAGCATTTCTATCGTCATTCTGAGAGGATTACAGTGGTAAAGCTGCATAATCTATTAGGAAAGTGTATTCTTTCCGTGGTGATCGATATTATATCAAATGGCTTATTATATTCATTTAAAAGTAATTTAGTGCGGCTTTACTTTTCTCTCCTTTTGAACAGATTGGGTGACTGCTTTGTGTTTATAATCAGCCGCTTGAGAATGAGAAGGTTTTGAATAAATATTACATAAAGACAACAACACACACGAAGTTAAGGAAGCTGAAATGCTTCATCAATTTCAGTAACCCGCATCTTGGCTTTATTACTCTGTCTTTCATTTAAATCAGAGTTCACTGATCATTCTTGAAAAATATTTGTGAATTTCCTGCAGTATTAAAATATGTAGAATACAAATACACATCTTTATTCACACTTTTTATTGAGATTTCATGAGATATCACAAGTACATGCAAGAAGAGAAAAACAGTCACCATTATAAATAAAAATCCAAGACAGCATTTTCCTTACTCATATACTTTCGCTTTTACCAGTCCATTTTCCACCAAAATTTGATGTACCGGTTTATCCACAGATCTTCAACACAGTGCTGACCTGGTCATTTCTCCCCTAAGGCTGCAAGCTAAGTGAATGACAAAAATATTGAATCAAAAATGGTGTATGGCATTAATATTGTGTCGAAAAAATTGTGACTACAAAAATATTGAGGGATAAAATATAGAAGGTAATAAAATAGTTTTTAATGTATATACAGGGCCAGCTTCAGGGCAGTGCGATCGGTGCGACTGCACTGGACGCTAACCTAGAGGCAGGACACTGACCTCGTTGGGGGGGTGTGAGCAGGCTAAGTTTAACCATCACTTATGATTTAAAAGCACCTGCTGCAGAGGTCCTTGTGCTAGCTTTCAGGGAGCAATGCTAATGTCAAGATAACCCTTGTGATTAATGTTCCTGCTACAGGGAAACTCCAAAGTTTTGTCTAGTGGCAGTTTTGACTCACCATAAAGTAGCGCAGAGGGTTAATATGCATGCTGCAAAGAACAGATCTGTATTTTATCTGAGTAGCTGAGTGGATTATTAAAGTTAGCCTTTACCAGCGCTTTAAAACAAATGAAATGCATCTGAGAGAGGAGCACTTTTGCTGGGAAGGCAGGTAGGGAATTCAAGAAGGAGGTGGGGGGGCGGTTAATAATAAAGATTGTCGCCCTGGGCGCCACCAGCGCTAAAGATGGCCCAGCATATATACCACTGTTTTTAGGTGGAGAATGAGTGTAGGGCCTCTTGTATATTTTTAGCATACTTCTGTAGGCTTAAAGCCATTTCATTTGATCATTTCAGTATCTTTAAAAAATCTTTGGGTGCTAGTGGTCAGTCATGCCACTTTTTCCCTCCTTTTTCTCTTTGGGAGCAGGCACTAACTACTGTATAATAACACTTTGGGGGTCATTCCGACCCTGGCGGTCCATGACCGCCAGGGCCGGGAACCACGGAAGCACCGCCAACAGGCTGGCGGTGCTTCCAGGGCCATTCTGACCACGGCGGTAAAGCCGCGGTCAGAAAAGGGGAACCAGCGGTTTCCCGCCGGTTTTCCCCTGGCCCAGGGAATCCTCCATGGAGGCGCTGCTTGCAGCGCCGCCATGGGGATTCCGACCCCCTTCCCGCCACCCTGTTTCTGGCGGTTCTTACCGCCAGGAACAGGATGGCAGGAACGGGTGTCGTGGGGCCCCCTAACAGGGCCCCATGAAGATTTACACTGTCTGCTTTGCAGACAGTGAAAATCGCGACGGGTGCAACTGCACCCGTCGCACCCCTGCAACTCCGCCGGCTCCATTCGGAGCCGGCTTCCTCGTTGCAGGGCCTTTCCCGCTGGGCCGGCGGGCGCCCTTTTGGCGGTCGCCCGCCGGCCCAGCGGGAAAGCCAGAATGGCCTCCGCGGTCTTTTGACCGCAGAGCGGCCAAATGGCGGTTTCCGCTTGGCGGGAGGCGCACGCCGCCCGTCAATGTCGGAATGAGGGCCTTTGTCTTGTTTATCTGTTCGCTGGGGGACACTTTTTTTTTTTGGTTTCCTGCTCATGTTTGGCGAAGTTTCCCTTTTTTCATTTGAGGGGCATTGATGCTTTCAGCTAATGTCCTCTGAGTATTTGCTTTTTTTCAGCCAGAATATTACTCTTGTCTCCCCTCCCTCATAACCTAAATGCACAGCATAAAACTTTTACCAAAATGGGCGCCGCACTTCATTTTTCAGCACGGCGCCTGACAGTCAGAGGGGATGTGTTGAATTCAAGATTGATGGTGCAGTACCTTATGTGGCCAAAAGAGGTCCCAAAGGACACCTCGGGACAGCTTGTGGTACTGCACCCTTTCCCTGCTTCATGCATATTAGATTTTTGCCCACCATGCTACTGTACACTGGGCGACTTGTTAGACAAAAATAATTGCCCTTGCTTCGCACTTTCTATTGTTACTGATGCGTGTTTATTGCACCATGTTGCCTGATGTTGGTTTTGCCACCAAATTACTCACCAACACCTTCCCCCTCTACATCTACCCCAACAGCATTACTCACACTCTTACCCCCTTCTGCTAGTTATTCTCAGTTCTCCCCCACCTAGACGACTAAGGGAAGGACCCTCCACTGGAAGCAGAAGTAAAATCAAAAGATGAACGGAGGCTTTTTTGTAAACCCACAGTAGATGACTACTCTAAACTAACATGTAGGTTTATGGATTCCTTAAGTAAAGTGGAGTACTGCTTGTCTAGAAGTGGAGGGAGGAAATGCACGGTAGTTGGTGGGGAAGTGCGGTGCTTCAAGCTGATTGTGTCACTGTTTGGTTAAGCCACTGGTTGTAAAGCAAGGTCTTACAGGACACAAAGTATAAAATGAGTCATGTACATGCACATGAAGGTAACTCCCAAGCAAAGAGCGCTGTGGCTCACCATTCATAAATCTTATTTTGTGCATTTGAGTCTGCTTGCCTAGCATAGACAGATCTGTGGCAAGGCCCGATCTAACTGGTGTTCAGCGATGAGGAATTCACCACTGGGGTGAGCTGCTCTTGAAAGTACCCTCTGGAGGGGTGCGGCTGCTATCACTGGGGCTAAATTCCATCCCTCTACTGAGAGAGAGAGCGGGGTGTACAATAAACTATTCATTCCAGATTGGCTTCTCTTCCAGTCAGTGACAGGGCAGATTGACCCAGCAAACGAGCAGTGTTCGCCTTCTAGATGAGAGCTACGCATCAACTCAGGCAGAAACTGTCAATCAGAAGTGTTGCACCAAAAGGCCATGTTTTTGGTGACTCCCAAGGGTCCTCTTTACTTCTTTATGGCATACATTGTCCTAGATTCTGATAGTCAAAACCCCCCAGACACAGTCAGATCACTTGGCAGGATAAAATTCAAACAAGCCGTGTTGCAAATCGAGCACTCGTTGCTTGTGTGTGTGTGTGAAGGGTGGTCCTTATCAAGCTGTATGCTATTTGTAGGGGAGGGAGTGCTGCATTTGGATGCTTGTTGTTTCATCAAAATGAAACTGGAATTTTTGCACTTCAAATAGTCAGTTTTGACCTGACTGATTCCTATTAAACCATTTGAGCCACACAGAACATGAGATGCTAAAATTCCATTAAGAAGATGTCTGTTTTTTTCATTGTGTCTCTGCCAGTTTTGGCTTGCGAGAGGAATAGGATTCTGAAATGCAAGTTATTATTTTGGACTAAACCTCACGTTGAACTTGAACAAAATTTGAGTTTTGTAGTTTGAAGGGAGCAAGCACCTAAGAACCTTCAGAGTTCATTTTGCATTCCGATGCGCTATTAAGCACTCCAAGGGTTTTTGCAACACCAGGAAGCTACTTTACTGTTCTATCTCCAGACCTAGAATATTTGGGGGACGTGTAACTTTCAACTAGCCGGTCCAGGAGCACTAATTATTAATTTAACTCCAGTCTTGGATTTTGAGGGTGAGAGAGAAAATAAATCCCCAGATATTTAAATGTGAAAAAAAACTTGGGGTGGGGTTCAAATGTTCTAGGGTAGCCAACAAGTGCTGTGCTGAGGACATTGGTGCGGGCCAACACAAGGAACTTGTTGAAAAATAGCAGTTTAAAAATATACAAACTGGAGCATAGTTGTACTAAATATCGTTTTTAATTATTTTAATATATATTAGTCATTATGATACTTTTATAAAATCCATCTTCTCCAAAGTCCATCACTTTACCTACTGTTGCATAAATTGGAGTGGAAATAGTAAGCCTACCCTCTTCAGAGTCCAACACTTTACCTGATTTTATGTGTAGTTGGAGTGGCCTGGGCGTAGGTCCGGGGGGTGGTGTTTGGGGTGTTAAACCCTCCCAATAAATGGACTCTGTAGTAAAAAGTTGGGAGCAGGTGCTTTCAGTTGGGGATGGTGAGATGGATGTTGGATTTCACCCAAGATTTTTATATGCACACACAAACAAAAACTTTGCTGTACATACTGTTGCATACTAATATAGTTGTACTAAATATCGTTTTTAATTATTTTAATATATATTAGTCATTATAATACTTTTATAAAATCCATCTTCTCCAAAGTCCATCACTTTCCCTAATGTTGCATAAATTGGAGTGGGAATAGTAAGCCTACCCATTCAGAGTCCAACACTTTACCTGATTTTATGTGTGTTGGAGTGGCCTGGGCGTAGGTCCGGGGGGTGGTGTTTGGGGTGTTACACCCTCCCAATAAATGGACTCAGTAGTAAAAAGTTGGGAGCAGGTGCTTTCAGTTGGGGATGGTGAGATGGCTGTTGGATTTCACCCAAGATTTTAAATGCACACACAAACAAAAATACACTCTCTCTCTCCCTCTCTCTGTTTGACTTTCTTACAACATGTTGCCTTTTAAGTAACCCTAATCCGCACTGCAGTCCCTTTCCACTGACCTGTAAGCCCCCTCATGCCCTGCTTATATAATTTATTTTACCATGATATGTCAGCCTAATTGCCAGGAAGTTTGAAGCTCGCACCCCACAATCTTCCTGACCAAGGTACGCTGCTGTAGAGTGGGCATAATAAATATAATCCCTCCAAAGTCCAACACGTTTGTTTATGCTGGAGTATGAATAGTAATTTTAACCCCTCTAAAGTCAAACACAGTTTCTACTTTTCTTTAAGTTGGAGTTGAATAAGTTAATGTGACTCCTATGAATTCCAATATTTTTGCTAATGTTCTTTATTTTTTATTGTTGTTAATTATCTAAAATATAGTATTTTTTTCTCTAATCCTTATATAAATATTTTGAATGTAAAATTTCATTTTTTATATTAATTTGATTTCTTATTTAAGTGTGATATATGTTTTTCTTTATGTATATCTGTTAATTTTTATTTTTAACTTAATAATGCGTGATGCATTTTGGCTTCCAGAGCCTTTGTCAAAACTTTCCAGTTTTGACAAAGGGCAATGGAAGCCGAAACACATCAAGATCTACTGGTGAAATAAAATGGAATTCTTTTCTTTCCTGGAGTCTCAGTATCTGTCTTTTCTTATGTTAGATTGAAAGCTTTATGTGTGACAGCACCCCATAGCTTGGCACTAATGCAGATAATGCAGAAAGGTGGATGTGGTAACTGATGCAGAAAAAAGTTGTGTGTGTATGTTTGTGTTTGGGTGTGTGTGTATATATATATATATATAAAACCTACTGCCAGTCACCAGTAGGTAGTTGTAGTCAGGCCCTTGTTTCCACAGGAAAAGTGTTTTTGGTTTTGACAATAAATTTGGCACCGTTTGACGAATCTCCAGAAAATATTCAGAATTAGTACAACAGTCAGTTCAGCTGCTGTCTTAAAAGTTTTGGGGTGGCTGAGAAAAAAGGGGGCACCAAATTGCTTTTTCTCCATGCAATTTCCAGTAGGAGTTTTAAACACGACTAGAGCCCGAACCAGTGAGCAGAATTACACCAAATTTGTCAGGAAGGTAGCTCTTGGTCCAGAAAGCAACTTATTTGTTATTTGATGTAAATCTGTTGAGTAGTTTTTTGAGATATTAAAAGAAAATCAAATTTGTATATCTAGAGGCTCGAACCCTTTGTGAATCATCCTGATCTCGTGCAGATATCTGATTGGCTACCAACACTTAAACAAAGAAGAGTTGGCATCCATTTTGGGACTTGGACTCAGCCAAGTCCCAAACAAAAAGATTAAAAAAAAGAAAAAGGGGCAGGATAGGCATACCCCGACACCTTAGTCTTGGTGCTGGGGTCCACCAGGACTCTGCCAGGGTAAAAAAGCATTTCTTTTTACATTTTCACCAGAATTTGTGGCTGATTCGTGAATTCTATGAAAATTACAACAACAAAAAAAAATTACAGTCTCCCATATTTGTTAAAATTTAGCCCCTGCGTGGGCCAGATCCCAGGGGCATGTATAATATAAAAAAGAAGGAAGGGGCTCTTTCAAGCCTCAGGGACCACCACCTCCCTGGGGCTTTCTAATAAAATTGGAGGGGGGTTTTGCAGGCCCTGAGAACCACCACCTCAGCGGGACATGATTTTTCATAATGGAGGGGGGCATGCAGAGGACCCCCTTCTGTGGCTCATGGAAGCCCTGGGGACCGCCAACCCGCTAGGGCTAAATAAAAATAATGCAGGGGGGCCATGCAGACCCCTGGATACCAGGGACCACCACCTCCCCAGGCCTGCAATATAATTACAACTCGGGTGACCTGCAGCACCCCTCCTGGGCCATATATGGCCCGGGGGACCACCACCTCCACAGGGCCGGCCCTTGCAATTAGAGGAGGGGGCTGCACAGCCCCCTCTTAGAGACAGTATTGGCCCTGGAAACCTCCACCCCTCCAGGCCCAGTTCCTGCTACCTACTGAGGTGCTCACCTTCGGGAAATAGCAGTTCGTTTTTGCTTGTCGTGAGCTGTGACATATGTTAGGTATTATTGTAAAAGGTGTTGGAGCTAGGCTGAAAGACACCCCACCTAAAGGATTTTGCAGAAGTCTAACAGTATAACGTATAGTGTGATTTTATTTTCCATCTCTCTCCATCTCTCTCCCCTTGCAAATAATGTGTGCTGCATAGACAGGGGGGTGAATGCATAGTAAATGCTGGCAATGCCAATAGGTCTGTGTATGGCTGCTGAGCTGTATGGTTTACCAATGCTTGCTTTGGTTGAATGAAGTTCCTTAATGTATGACAAATACTAATTTTACATGGCCACTAATGTTCTTCAGGGATTGGATGCAGTGAACGTCTGTTTAACGTCCTTCTTGGTTGCCCGAGGAAAATGGAACTCATTCTCATATCCACAGTGCTGCCCTGTAAATGAGAACACTCATGAAATATGTCTGGTGTCTTTTTAACAGCATCTTAGTTGGAAGGCATTGGATCAGACCCTCCCGGCAGGGTCACCCTCAAACTTTTAGCCATCACCTGGCTTTAGGACTATGTGCACTTTACTTCTACTAACCTGTGCTAAAGTGCTTGTTCTCTCTACCTAAAACAGGGTAAAATTAGTTTACACCCAATTGTCACATTCAATTTACTCAAAAGTCTCTATAAAAGTTGTACTACATGTACCCATGGCCTGTACTTTAAATACTACTAGTGTGTCTGCAGCACTTATTGTGCCACCTTCTGATGTCACCCCTTGAAAACATGTCTCAGGTATGCCGTTGCAGCCTGTAAGCAGTTTTAAACTGCCAATTCGACTTAACAAAAAACGTTTTCCCATGCCTAAAACTTCCTTTTTAATACATATAAGTCACCCCCAGCATAAGCCTTAAACAGCCTATATGGCAAGGTGCATTGTATTTAAAAGGTCTGGCATTTACTTCTAAGTTTTACATGTCCTAGAAGTGAAAAACTCACAAATTCTTTTTCACTACTGTACAAACTACCTCTTTCAAAGGATAACATTGGCTAACCTTATTACATTTAATAAGTAATAACTTTTGTTTGGAAGCAAGTAGAAATGCCTTGTTTGGTGGCTAAGAAATTGCAATAAAAAATCCTCTTTAATGGTAAAGTTGAATTGTAAGTCAAAATTCAGAAAATGCCACTTTTTGGCATTTACTTGTCCTACTGATTTGGTACCTGCAACATGTTTCCTGGATCACATTAATAGGTGTACCTATCTGTATTCCTCCTAGACAACCCCACAGTAGAGGGTATGGGTGTTGTCAGGATTCCCATCCAAGGCAGGATAGAGGGGGCTGGAGCTGTGCACAGCTCTGTGTTGCATTTCAACGAGGCTGCCTCAGCATACATACCAGCCTCTTGTGGCCCTAGGCATTCTGGGACCAGGGCAGGACTGAAAGAAATTCCAGACATCTCTGTGAGGGGAAAACTCTAGAAGCCTCTCCCACTTCAAGACTAGCACTAGGCATAAACATTGTACCCTGAGGCCCAACTCTTCAGTACACTCCTGGACTTGTGGATTTTACAGAAGAAGGAATGCCCTGCTTCCAAAGTACTACCCTGCTGCCTGAGGCCTCTCCTGCTGTCTGGAGAGGAAGACTGGACCTGCTCCCTTCATCCCAAGCTACTTGAGTGACTCCAACTGACCTGTTCTGAGCTACAAGGACACAACAAGCTCTAGAGGCCTTCCTACAACTGCCCAGTTGACCTTCCGCACTGGTCCTGCCTCAACCTGCAACTGAACCTGCCTGTGCCCTGCTGGCCTCTGATGGAGTTAGTTTCTGATCTATAAGTGGTGCCTTCGCAGGTACTGGGCAATTGGCTGGCTTCAGAGAGTGTTCCTTCTTGTCTAACTGAAGGTTCCACCAAATCAAGCGCAAAGCATCACAAAACCTGCAAAGCTTTGCTTTACAGCTACCAGCTTTATCAGAATCAACAGCAAGCGACTTAAAGCTCTTCAAAGTCTCACTGCAGAGATGCCAGGTTCATTGGAACCAGCAGAGAATTATGCAGAGCCTCGCCGATCAGCTCATCAGAACTGACCCAGATCAATGCAAAGCTTGGGCGGAATTGACGCTGGACGACATGAAGCCTTGCAAATCAAGGTCATGCAGATGGCACACTAGGACATTAGGTACAATCCTCAGTGGGCCAGACTTGGTCCTGTGCCTGGCCTGTGCTCTATCGCGGTTGACCTGAACTTGTGACTTTGTCCCGTTCCAGCATGACCAGATACCCTCAGTTTGTGCTTTGTGCCTTTTAGTGCTACTTATACCTAAATCTTTAAAGGGCATAGCCCCACTTCTACGGATATAATTTTTACATTTTGATCTCAAATTATTTATTAAAATGTAAACTATATTCCTAAATTGGCTTGGTGTTTTTTTGTGTGTTGTGTATTTACTTTTTTTACTGCAGTAGTGCTGTATCAATACTTAACACATTGCCTCTAAGTTAAGCCTGACTGCTTTTGTGTCAAGCTACCAGAGTGTTAAGCATGGGATAATTGAGTGACTTTTGTGGTTCACCCTGACAAGGATTAATAAGGGTTGTAACCCTCTCAACCAGTGATTCAGTTTCTCACAGGAAAAAAAACATTAAGGAAAGAAACCTCCTTAGCAACTTGATCACTCTTGATTGAATATGGAGATTTATGTCGCAGTAGATAAGCCAGGCACCAAACACGCCCTTACATTAGAAAGAGAGATGATCTAGGCCAAATAATCTAAATGGATTCCAAAGCAAAGAAGTCTACGTCAAGGTCAAAAATAGAGACCATATGGTTGAATGTATGGGTGATTGACATGAAGAAAAATAGAGAATTAATGCATTGCACACATCTTACTCATTATTGCATCCTTTATGTATGATTCAAACAGGAACTAACATAATAGGAAAGATCCATGATTCCACTTAGTAGACAAATCTCCAAAAGAGTTCTCTCGACAAAATATCATCTTGGGAAGGGTAGTTCATAGGCTTGACTGTATCTCTTCCCTCACGTCCCTGGCATTGGCTAACATGCAAAGAAGAAGACCATGTTCGACATCCTTTGCCTACTTCCAGATTTTGCAGCTCCACCGCCATCCAAGTATACTAATGCCTCCAACTGTTCCCACAACACCCCACCAGTTGACCAGGATCACCGAACAATCAGTATGGCCCAGACTATGTGGACACTCATCTAAGCACTTGGAGGAGCACCATGCTGAGTTCACAGTACACACACATTCATCCTATAACAGTAGATAGTGTTTGATAAATTCTTGTTAGACTGGACTGAAGGAGATGCATGGTCTGAGAGTCCCAGGCCCCACCAGTTCTCTGAGAAATGGCTATCACAGTAATAACATGACCTTTGGAGAAGTGAGAGGAAAAGGGGAAGGGAAAGAGACACAGAAGCTTGTGGTCAAAGTAAGCCATTCCAGTTACAATGTCTTCTGGCACAGGATCTTTTGTAGCAAATGTAGCACTGAAAGGGAAGAGGGAGCACAATGTCTGAACTGGAGGCAAGGAATATCAGAACATCCAGGGTACAGCAATCGCCAAGATAGAAAATGCTCTGATGAGCCCTTGCACCTACCAGGAACTGCTGGAGATTCCGAGGGATAGGGTCCCCGGGCCTCCCAGAGCTCTGGAGAGGGGGTCCATGCATGTCTCTTCCTGAGCATTATTTATAAAGGTTGCTTATACCCACAACAGGAGTATTTAGGAAAACTGGCAATGGAATCCCATACGCTCCATCACTTGTGTTGGGGCCAAAGGTCAAATCTCTTCCCCTTGCATATCTCAGGCCCAGATGATGTTTGTGGTGATCCTGGGCTCATTTTGTACCCAGTGGCAAGCCCTTGCCTTTATTGCACCCTTAGCAGCAGGTCTCCTGGTCTCTAAAGTGCCAACGTGTTTCAGGGAGATGGTTCCACTGAGTTCCTGCATCAGCTTTACTTCTTTTAATTTGCCATTAGGGCTCCTTTCCCCTTTTGGGACACAGAAGTCCAGATCTTTCCCCATCTGGTTCTTAGGGACTGTACAGGAACCAGCTTCACTGGTCCTGGAGAGACATGCTAGTCCTGGGTCAACTGCAGAGTCCTTAGTCAGTTAAGGCATCAGGGGACTTGTCCTTCCACTTATCCATTGTGTTGACACAATCCAATTCCAGTGCCCAACTCTCTGTCTCTCCCCTGTGCAAGAGTTTTCATGTGGAAGTGGAAAGTTGTAGATGCAAGGTACCCTTGGCCAACCCTAGTGTGTCACCTCATCCCTCCACCCCTGTCCCAAACCGCCTGCAGAGCATGCTGGGAAAATCCAAGATGGCACAGTCAAATGGTCTCTGTGCACATCTCATCTGGGGGTTTCAGCTACACCCCTAGCTTACATCACTGCCAGGGACTTTTCCATCAAAACTTTAAAAGTGAGCCGTCTCCTGTGTTCGGTCCAGTTGCCTGTGCTTCCTCCTTTGCTCAATAGACCTGGGCTGTCCCAACCCTGGTGCAGTATGGAAGCTAACTAGCACGTGAAGATTGTCTTACCCACCCCTTCCTCCTCAGGAGCTGAATTAAGCACTGTTAATTACTCATTTTTTGTGAGGCTTTTGTTCCCTCTGCCAGGGAGCAGAGTAATTAACTTGGCCCAGCAGGGTGACAAAGGCCTGGAAGCTAAGCAAAAGATATATGACAATTTTGGACATCTCATAAGTTGTGCATGTACGCTCTTGGGAACTACAAATTCCAACTTGATGCAATTGTTTCACCCCAGTTTGGTTTCTTACTAGACTTTGAAGGCTTAAGGAAAGTGAAAATGCATTTGAAGGCACATTTCTTACGTAGGTGTATAATACAGTGACACTGCTGATAAACCTTACTGGCAGTACCTATGTGGGCTTACTAATTTTATAAGGCCTAAACCTGGTCATCATCTAACCTTGCAGGATTCCCTCATGTGCCAGGAAGCCTGCGTGCAATTACTGGACTGCGATGACCATACTCTTACATCTACAGCTTGCAACCATGTGTACATACGTGTGCACATGTTCACATGTAACAAGCCTAGTTGCATTGCAGCTGCCTTATCTTAAAAGGCAGACACTAGGAGTAAATATGCACAATCTATTTATCATGTGATTACCGTGGGTGAAACTCAAGTAGTGAGACTCACTCACAGTTAAAAGTAAAACAATCTGCATGCTCAAAAAGCAAATAATCTGGGTGGATTAAATGGGCAGAACCTATTTCCATACACTGACATTGCCAGAGTGGGTCAATTTGCAAGGCAAGATCTTGATAGATATTTTGTTGCCTCTGGGAGTCCTCCTTGTCACTGCCAATAGCCCCAACCACACATGTAGTGTGCCTTTGGTATCAGGAGAAATTTGGTAACAGAGTAGTGGAACATATATTATTATTTGAATATCACTCCATTTTTGGTCCAAAAATAAGCCATTGTGCAGGAACACATTTTGCAAAGTGCCATCTGAACCGCGATACTATGGGTGACCCCAAATTCAGAGTTGTACAAATAAGCACTATTCCTAAACTTATTAAGTTGGAAACATTTCAAAAATGCATATGTTTCCTTCATACCCATTTTCAGTCATTGGATTTTATGATATGTTTTAATGCACAATTGTTACGCACTGAAAATCATTATAAACTGTAGCTCAAATATTTTCTCTGGGTATTACATGTTTATGGACAACTAATAAACGCTATATATCCCTGCAACCAGAGAGATCTGGCAGATGTTATTGTTTATTAATTTGTAAATGGGCCATTGGGGCACAAAATACTGATGATAATGTCACCTATTTCTGTTATTTGCCACTTGTGTTCATTATTTTTAGATTTTAACAATTAGTTTCTTTGGGAAACCCATGAGTAATCTACAAAAATGTCCTCTTGTTGGATTCCAAATTGTATCTACTTTTCAGAAATGTCTACCTTTCCAGGTTCATTCATGGGTTTTACAAAGCACAAGTAAGTAGAAACCACAAAAATTAAGAAAAATCAACTACAATTTAGAAAAATTGTAGTACTGCAGTAAATATTTTTTCAACTCTTCCTTTTGCCGAAATCTAGGAAGAGGGTGTTCTTAGCACAGCAAGCTGTTTGTCAATTACATATTAAAAAACACATACACCATTTTGCACAGCACTGTTTCCAATTTTTATAGAAATACCTAAAATGGTGCTATATTTTGGCTGCTTTCTTGGTTCGCTCCAGAGGTATCAATAAACCCTAACAGCCTTCAGAATCCACAACATGTGGGAAAAAGAACACAAATTTGGTCTGTTTATTGAGGCTTAAGCACTAAGGGTCAGATGTATGAAGCTCTTTTACCAGTTGCATGCAGACTATCAGTAAAAGGCTTTTGCCATGTACGTCCCTATTTTGCGAGTCAGTAGCCTATTACTGATTTGCAAAATAAGGTTTGTGAGTTGCTATTAAGAAGGCGCATGCCAAGAGCGTCCCTTCCTAATAGCTAGTCGCAGGGGGATGTAAGAATGTTTTGCAACCGGGATTGCGGCTGGCAAACATTCGCAGTTACCACCAGCCTCAAGTTGGGGGCAAGCCTTTCTCAAAGAGTAATAGGTCCCCAATGGAAAGGGGCCCCAAGGGACTGCTTCCCATTTGTGAATGGGGTGTAAACTCTTCAGTTTTCTATTTGTATTTCATCCTGTTTTCCTTTAAGGAAAATGGGCTGCATTACAAAAATAAAAATATTGCCTTATTTAAAAGCAATCACAGACATGGTAGTCTGCTGACACCAGCAGGCCACCAATCCTGTGATGGTAGCCTTTCACAATCTGTCGCCAATTCAGATCTTCCTCATGAATATTGATGAGGCAGGACCATTTGCGACCCACTGGGAATCGCCAATAGTGCCAAACACCCTGTCATACATCGCAGTTTGTGATTTCCTAATAGCAAATCGCTAACATTTGCTATTAGGAAATTACAAACATTAAACCACATACATCTATCCATAAATGCCTCAAACATCTAAAAAATCTTAGCAGTGCTGGGCCACTGCTGGGTTGGAGGCCTCAGCAGTTAAGGTGTTAAGACTCTGTGTGAGGATACTTTCGAAGCAGTTAAGACACTTGAGGTGATTATTTGCAGCAGAATTTATGATCTGTTATGTGGTGTTTAGCATAATGCAGAACAGTTTTTCTTCCTGCTTACTCCTTTGTTCACGCCTTGCCACATAATTGCCTTGTCAAACTGGGGTAGCTGTATTAGCCGCCAAATATGTAAATGACCTGTTAAGAAGGAAGAATGGCATTAGGATGGAGGTCCCAACTCAGGCCCAGATAGTTGGGCTTTGTTGCGCAGGCCAGTGCAGCAAGTGACCTTGCGGAGCTGCCCTGCGTCAAAGACAATGCAGTGCAGAAATGCGCTGTATTTATCCCATACGGTACGTTCCTGTCCTTTCCCCCTGTGCTGGTGACCTAGGGCCAGCCAACACAGGCACACTATAACCATGGTGCAAGGGTACCTGCGTCACATGTAGGATTGTTTTTGTGCAGGATGGGGCACCTTTCTGCACAAAAACTATTCTGAGAGGCTTTTTCCTCTTTCCGTGTGCTGCAAAATGCAGCACACAAAGAAAGAGGAAGAAACAAGGAGAAATAAACATATTTCTCCTCATTACGCCTCACCTGGGGAGGCATGCTCAGGTTTACAAGTACTTGTAATTCTCGGAATTCATCAAAATCCATGGACATTGCATGGGAACACCGTGGCAGAGCAGTGATTTGCACTGCTTTACATTACTCAAGATTTATAAAGCCATGCAGGGTCAGGCAAGGTGGCCTTGCACAGCTTTATAAACTTCACTTAAGGTTTGCATCAGTCTTGCACCACGTTGAGTGGAGCAACAGTGACGCAAACTGGCTCATTAATATGGCCCTCAAGGCTTAAAATAGGTTCTGCCTTCTCCTCCCTGGAGTCTAACGAATCTATGTATTTTCTAAGTACCAGCAGGAGGGGAGGAGTGGTGCTCCCATCACCTAAAACCACCTAAGGCTCCTGGTAATCCCAGGCATAATGCTCTCTTGGGTGCCCCAGGTACTCCCTGACAAAAACGATATCCTTGGGATTCCCTGGAGGGATGGTAAACCACGCGAACAAATGCAAACACCACCTTTTCTCTGTGCTCAAATGCTGTGTACACATATGTCCCATGGCTCTGCCACTAAGTCAGCATAAAAATAAGGGAGGAGAAAACAAGTATTTATAACGGTCCTTCATGTGGAATAACATGAAGATTTACTATAATTCATAATTGCTTGTTCTAGAAGCAAACACTTTAAGAAACACAATGTCCGTGCATGTCTTGAATGAGTTTTTCACATCCTGTTTTGATTCGTTTGTGAGACCAATGTGATGCTTGGTTGACGGAGATCTTCTTTACTTAAGACCGGCATGTAGAAGCGGGTGCTTTTCTTGCAGTATTGGAATATTTATTTGGTTGCAACATGAGCATTCTTGTTCTGCTTGTTTTTTTAAAGGTTCAGATGGAAATGGTGTATTCAAATTTAAATGCAAATGAGTTTGGTAATAGTTAAAGGCGTTGTGAGTGTAGGAGTAATATAGTGCATGTCCATATCAAAGTTAAACATGCATGTTTTCAATAGTACTGCCCTTTTTTGCATAGCTGTTCTTTAGATAGTAAATAACACAATTACCAATGGTTAAATGTAGATTAAATAAAATGAAACTCTGTTCCAGCAATAAAATATAGGGGATATTAACATTGGTCACATCTACCAGTGCCTGAGGTTACTTAGCAGCAAAAATTCGAAGCATGTGGTAGCAGGTCACCTGCCGCTATGAATTGTTATCTACACAGTGAACAATTAGCTTACAAAGTACTCTTCTAGCCTTATGAACAGTCAATGAGCCAAGTAGTTTTGTCTGTGAATGATGAAGCCCTTTAAATGAATATGTTTTCTAAATTAGCCAGTATCCCTGGACCTGATTCACAAAGGTAAACATACACTTTGCTTACAAAGGTTTGCCATTCACAAGGAGATTTACGAGTAGTATCTTTAGGAGTGCGGAGTCTCAGCACATAAAAGGACAGGAATTTCTGTGTCGAGACCCTGCACTGGTAAAGGTACTACTCTCAAACCCTTCCTGAATAGCAACCAATCGTAAACATACCCAAAAGTGTGTGTTTAACTTCATGTAATGTAATGTACGGTAGCATTTTATTGCGCTTCCTTCTTTTTGTTGATTCCCAAAAGTGCTTGCCAGGTGTTTGGTAGGCAGATTATCACATCACTAGTTTGTACATGGAGGGCTGGTTGAAGTGACATTGGGCGTGTTAAGTTTTGGTCTTGAGTTTGGGGCAAAGAGCCTGCTTCACATTTGGTGCGACAACATGTATAAAGATCTTACGCTTGTGTTGTGAGCAAAGGAATGTAAGCAGTATATTCAAAACAGTCTCACACTGGGTCCTTCCTCCAGTGTCTGCATGGAGCAAATTGATGATAGCTTCTTATTCCACCTGCCCAGCTCCACTTCTCTTGGTTGTTGGTCATCAGCATCCTGCTCTACACAGCTCTCTCCTGTAGGGATACATTCAGTGCCCCCTATTCAGTTAACAAGGCAGGTTCCTTCCTTCAGGATCTAAGAAATGGTTCTTGCAGAAGAATGCTGGTCTTCAGGCATGACCTTGACTTTGCAGGGGAGCTGGCTGTCAAGGACATCTGCTGGAACTTAATAAGACTGTCTGCTCAGTACTGTTCGTCAGATCCTGGACACTGGTCAGTGAAAAATCCCTGGAATGGCAGATGCTGATGTATATTTTGGTGCCAATAATGCATCACATACACAATCCATGCCCACTCCACCTTACTCATACAAGGCAAATATGCCTGTGCCACCTATACCCCAGATCGATGAACCAAAGGACCAAGTTGAAAGGAAGAGACAGACTTTTTTTTTAAATAGTGTAATTGGGAAACTCTCCAGCTGAAAGCAACAAGTAAAAATTATATTTATTCTTCTAAGAACTGAACAGCAGCAGGCTCATAATCAACGCACCTACACCAATGTTTCTACAAGTATGAGAAAATTCAAGGAGTATTTATTATCCTTTGTGTGCACTCAAACCAACATCTGCTGCCAAGGTGTAATCCTTTTAAAAAAAAGGAAAAACATAGTTAAGAATAATGGTAGTGCACCACCCCCAATAAATTATTTTCTTAAAAGTCCAATCCTTTAACGTGAGGTTATAAAAATCTTCTCTTTATCTCTCTCTATCTTAATTATAAACATCATCACCTAGTCACGGATTGAGTAAACATGGCTCTGCAGCCTTCACGCTGCATTTGTGTAAGCAAGCACTACATATACACATATAAATACATACATGTATGAACAGGCATAGACTGTAGTCTTAAATAATGCTTCCTCTAAACTGAATTCAAAAACTCGAACTCCTTAGAAGTCAGTATTTTATTTTTTGTTCTTTAAAGTAATGGTAACGGACTGAAAAAATCAACAGGTATGTAGTGCTTTCAAACAGAGGGTAAAGTTCTATATGCACAAATAACACAGATGATTACTCCAGAAGGTCCTCACCATCTTACCACACTGTGTAACATGTGTGGAACTGGGCCTCATAGAACTCACAGAATGTGACACTCCATGACCAGACAATCAGAATTTCAACAGAAACAACCATTTTCTCATAAACGGGTTTTGCTCCACGATATAAAAAAGCGCGTCTCACGGATAACCGGCTAAAAACTGAATTTCATATACTTTTAGTTTGTTCATTTGCTGTAAAAATGAGTTAGGAAGATGCTGTAGAAAATGTTTTTCGACTTTTGTTTGAGCATATCTGGCACTGGGCCTCAATTTAAGGTATTCCCAATAAATGTTCATTCTGCAGATTGTTTCTCAGTTGCAGTTCTATATAGCGCAAACACTACCTGAAGGTAATGGAGCACTGTGCATGAGTACTAATTTCATTACACAATGTCACATTCCTTTTAATATACACAAAGAGATTAAGGGCCTGATTATGACCTTGGCAGTTCGGATACTTCTTCACAAGCGTGAGGGATATCCCGCTCTTCCTTTTACAAGTTCCACAGGATATAATGGAACTTGTAATACGGGATGTCCCTCACGTTTGTGACGGAGTATCCCATATGCTAAGGTCCTAATCAGGCCCTATGTGATTTGCCCAGAATCATAGGCTGTTGAGCCGATGCTGGGACTCGAACCTGGTTCCCTGTTCCAAAGTCTGCAGCTCTGGCCATAACAACACATCCCTTGACAAGAAAAAAGCACACTAATTTAACAGTCTGTAATTGTGGCACAAGCACATTATTATAAATGTAAAATCGCTGCCTTTAGTTGCCTGTTAATGGTCACTTTAGAGAGGGCTGCTTTTGTGAGGAAATATGGACTGTAAAACAGAAACTCCATTGAAATTCACATTTGACCTACAGGTTTAGTTGGTATTACATGACTGTGCTATGATTGAAGGGTTGCTCTACAGAATGCATATCTTCAGATGAAGGATTTGCGATGACGAGTTTGACTGCGCAGACTTAAGAAGGCACACATTTGAACTACTACCTGCACTTTCAGATACTTTAATGGTGCACTCCATGAACTCTTGTGGGCGATGGACTGGAATAAATAAATATTTGTGGCAGTTTCAAGAACATTGCAAGTCCGGCTAACTGCTAAATCTTTTTTTAATATAGCCTTAGAACCCGCCGTAGCGGGCTCTACCGGCTATTAAAGGCCCGCTCCCGCGTTAAAGGCCCGAGCCGAAGGGCAGAATGTTCTATTAAATAAAACAAATTCCTCACGAAGCCCGAGGGGATTAAAATCTCCTCGGGCTCCGTGAGGCTTTGTTCACAGCTCTTGCTGTGAACAAAGAGAACATTGGAATGTTGGCGCTGCGGGCTTTTGCCGGCCAGTAAAAGCCCAGAGCACTCCATTGTTTTCAATGGAGCTGGCAACGTTCCAATGTTCTAATATTCATTAGCAACTTGTTCTAATATTCTACTTTAAGTCTTTATTATAACACAACTCTTCTATATTTTTTGCATGATTATTCTTACTGTTTAAGACTATTGACTACAATAGTTTGCTACGGCCTGTATACGTTAACAGTTAAGTGGGGAGCAGACACGCCTACTCACTCAACCACCAGGTGTGCTGCATGTGCTCTTTCTGGGCCTGGAGTCGGACACGTCTTTCACGAATGCGACTGCTTTCCCCTCTCCTGTCATGCACAGTGCGGTCACAGGTGCTGTGCAAGAGGGGGGAAATCAGCGCAATCACTTAACATGAACAAATACTGTGCCGCATTAAAAGAAAGCTCCCGCGAAGCCTAAAACACTTGTAGTCGTGGGGACGGGCTAGCCTGCCCAGATCCAATCCAGGCTTTGCTCGCATGCTTTTTAATAATTAAAGCTGCATGTGTGCAAAGCGAGCATTGGTTAGAGCAGGTAAACCCAGCGCTCCAAAGGAGGCCAGCAGCACTGTGGTGTGCCACCATGCCCCTTAAATAGAGCATGGGTGTGAAGCCTGAAGAGCGCATGTCGGGTTAGCCAAGGTCAGAGACCTGTCCAAACCTTTCATGTGCACTAGACTTCATCTGATGCTGCCTGTCCGCATTGCCAATCACCTGGATTGGCTAGCCCTCTCTGCAGGCTGCACCATATTAGATATCGAGCGAGCAGCCTGGGGCACAAATATTTTTTTAATTATGCTTGGCACAGCACCTTACAGTGGGAGGGGACTACGCTCCAGCACCCTAGGGAGGTAACCATCCCTGCAAGTCAGGTTAGGTAAAGTACCAAAATATGCAGGGGGACATTTCCATTACAATGCTGAGTCTTTCTTGCTCCTGTGAATTTTTGATGATTGTTAGTTGTCCTTATTCTTTGTGGGAGTGAGTATATTCCAAAGCCTTCATGTCTGCACTGAAACACAAAGCTTCCATCTATGTGAATTTTTTGATAAGAAGATTATCAGTCACAGGGTCGTCCTTGATCTGATGTTTCTCCTTTGGTTGTGTAATTTGAGTTTAATTCTAAGAAGCTTGGCTTCAATACATGGACCATCTATTGTGCTATAAAAAGTGCTCTGAATGATATTCTTGTCACTAATAACCAGTGAAGAGCTTATATAGTGGTTGAAATATGGTCCTGTCTGTTTAGGTCAGGATCTGTCTGGCTGCCGAGTTCTGACAATCAGTTTTTGAAATAGTTCAATGTATAGCCCGTTTTCATTGTCTTGGTGGAATAGCACTAGCTTCACTGATGCCTGTATCCTATGTGAGAAGCCTAGGTAGGTGAAGATAGGTCGAAGTATTCTCTTTTTAAATTTGAGAAAATCTGGAACCCACACACCTTCAAGTGGCATTGTCAAATTGCTTCATCGATCTAACATCTAGTATTATCATATTCATGTTGCTTGTGCGTTCAATCCCAATATTTATAGAATCTACAAATCATATCTTACATAGTACCTCATGTATTTGTACATAATGCATTTGCTTTTTTCTCTTTAGGTTTGTATTCTCCACTCAAAACTGACATGTAGAAGTGGGTGCATCAGTTAACGTGAGGTATCAAGGGCACAGAGTTGTTTATGTGGCTAGCAAGAGTATAGCTTCTTTCACCTCTTCAATGGTGATAGGCACATTTAGGGTCTGTTACTGCTAAGGGATAATGTGCAGTAGGGGCATAGTGTATAAGTAGTGAGATGCTGACTGCATTGTTGTGGGATGAGGTGAGGCATAGAATCCTCGGTAGTGGTCTGTGAAGGCAGTATACATGCTTTATTGTGTGAGTAGAAGTGAGTCTAGCCCTGTTCTGATGGAGTTGATGGGCCAATGGGTCTGGTCCTGTTGTACCAGCCAGCCAGCAATAGGTCACTGGATTTGTCCGCCATTGAGTGTGTGCTCTAGAAGATCTCTGTGGCGGGTGTGTGCCTGTGGTAAGGGAAGATGCGCAGTGTCTATCTCTAGTTGCCCACTTTCAAGGGGAGTATGGGATTCCTCAACATCCCTAAGCTCTAAGACCAGTTCATGCTGTGAACCTACCATGGTGCCCATACTCTGTGCCCTGATAGGGGCTTTGAATGCCACCCAAACCGATGTTTTAGAGGACGCTGTACCCTGGTTCAGTTCAAAGAACTCCACAATTACCATGCAGAGCAAGGAGAAAAACACTGGGTTTTCAAGCATTTCAGGTTGCACACAACAGGTTGGGAGAGGGGCAGATGGTCAGCTCCAGCTAAGAGTCACCCAGGCAAAAGGTAGTCTGCTTGTTTAATTAGGGCACTTAGTCAGGTGGAGCATAGTATTCTATCTAAACATATATATATAGTTTGTGTCAGGGGAAGCAGAAGTAATAGGCCCTATGAGAGGAGTTGCGGTGTCACTAAATGTCTGTGAGAGTCCAATGTGTTAGCCAGTGCACTAGGGTCTTAGCACAGAAAATCTTTGGGGCTTGTGGGAGAGGAGGGAAGGATCTGTTGAGAGTTGTGTCTAATAAACGGTTCAAGCCCCTTCCCACAATCCAAGGTGAGTCAGCCCATTCTGCCACCTGAGACGATAAAGAGGCCAAGTGGGAGGCCTGGTTCATGTGTAGGACATAAATGCAGCTAAGGACGACGGAGGATTCATCAAGACACCCATGCATAAGGACATTTCTATCTTTTTTGTCTATGCTGCAGGCTTTGCAAAGGGATACCTGCCCTAATCCAGATTAGTGCTCTCTTTCTATAGGGTGAGCACCCAGTGGAATACACCTGGTCACACCATCACTTTTGGAGCCATGCCACCTCCTGGGCCATAGAGTGAGTTTCTTGCAGTAAAGTAATGTGTTTGTATCTATGTTTTAAGTAGGAATGAACTGAGTAGCACTTGTGTGTTGTGTGCATGCCCCTTACTTTCCATGTTGCTATGTTGTAATCTGTAATGGATCTATTCCCGCTAGCAACCATTTGTAGTGTTTGTGAGAAAGGGGGCAATGTAAATAAGTGATGGCCTAACAAGCCCTCCCAGTCTCACGATAGCCCCGTCTCAATGAGCAGAGACTTTGTGCATCCAATCCTCCCTAATAAACCAGTAACACGAAAATTATGCAGGGCAGAGAGCAAACGGTATTCTCTTCAAACTTGTGAAACAGAGTAAAAACTCTTCAGCTGGGGGTGAGATATGCGTGGAGTCAAGGAGAGGATATTGGTGGGTGCAGCTCGAGAGTCCTTTGTTCATAATTGGGTGCCCAGTTATGAGGCTTTGGGAGCACTGATGATCATGGGTGGGAACATGTGCTGCAATCATAGGGGACAGGATTGGCATACCAGTTGCCTCTAATCACAGGCAAGAGCAGAGAATGAGGAGGGGGTGGTAAGCGGTTCAACAAGTCTGAAGGGTCAGTGGCTATTCGCAGCAGCAGGGGTGGGAAAAGGATAGAAGAGGGCCCTGAGAAGGTAGGGAAGTAACGATGTACAATAGCAGTGCATATAGAAAGTCATAGCAAGCCGTCTGCAGTTTGGGTCGCAATGTCAGGAAGAACCTCTAAGACCATTGTGGAGAGCTGGAAAGAGGTGGGTTCTGCATTGCATGCTGCCAAGATGAAGCCCAATTGGTTTACTGCATCTGTGGTGCGCTGGAGCTCAAGTGCATTCCCTGCAGAGGATGGCTTCTATACCCTTAAGGTCACCTGGGTGGGGAATGGCAGTCCCTGCTCACACCTTATCAATGCTGTCTGGGGTCCAATGTTCAGTGATTACTAGATTGCAGCAACAGTGCATGAGCTGGTAAGATTTGTGTGGTCCCACTTGCAGAAGTGTGCCCCTGAGCTCAGGGGGACTCCAGCGACCTCTGCTGCATGAGCAGCCCACTCCAACCCGAAATGGGCATTCCAGATAGGGCCGGTAAAAGGGAGACAGCAGGAGTTCATTAAAGATGCAGCGGGCCAGCCATCCAGATGTCATAGTGCAGGTTGAGCTGTATGGTTGTAGGGCTCCTCCAAAAGACAGCACAACACAAGTCTGAGGAGCAGAAGAAAATAAACAGTTTTTCTCCCACTATGGCTGCCCCTTTCTCATCGGTATTGTTGCTGGTGTCAGCGATACCATTCTCGGTCCACCATCTTGTTGTCAGTTGGGGAGGTGGTGTTGGGTGAAGTTCTTGTACCACTCCCCCCGATCACCATCTACAGCAGTAAAGTAGCACAGCAATGTGTGTGACACCCACTCCACAGTCCTCACAGCAGGCAGCTGCAGGCTTCATATCCCCCACTCACGGCCCTCCAGGCAGGGAGGCCAGTCCTAGGAGCACCTTCTACTGGGCATGGCAGGCAGAATGGCTGCTGGTTAGTCGCCCCACCTCATTTCCTCTTGAATGCTGAGGCAGGGGGAGCTTGTCAATGATTCTGGCTAATCAATGGGTGCCCAGCAGTGTCTGCATATGAGCTCAGCAGCTCAGACCCTCTCAGAGGAGGCTGCCACCTCCGTTTTCTCCAGCCATGGGCCCCACACTCCCACACTCCGGGCTCAGGCAGGTCCGCTGTAATGCCTCAAGTGTAAGCTGTGTTGGGGAGATTAATCTGTACCCAGTCATCTTGGCTAAACTAGCCATACATCCCTTGTGATTTCAAACTCTGCTGACAAAAAAGCAGAGAGTGCTTTAAAATATACTATGCGGGCTGAGACTTTCTATGAGAACTGAGATTTACATAGTATATGCCTCATAGTCTTTGGTTAAAGACTTTCAATCCCTATCTTCCAATATTCAGGAGGTGAAGAGCTTTTCTCATTTACTAGCCAAATGGAAGGACAAGTGCATTTTTTATCAGATGTAATCTTTGATGATGGCTGTTTTGTTAGCCCTTCATCTTTTTGCAGACAAGCTCAGGGGGCCAGCAGTTGTAGTCCACACAGACAATATGCTGACAAAGGCCTCTTTGATCAGCAGCTCAGGACATGGTCACTGGCACTGAATCTTTTAACCTATACGTTTTTCCCATGGGCAGAGAGGAACCTTCTCTCTCTCTCAGGAAAGTTCACATTCAGAGGGTACACAATGTTCAGGCAGACCTTTTGAGTCAAGTGTTCCCTTCATCACAAGAATTTGCTCTCAGTCATCATGTATTCCCGGAGATTTGGCATATTTGAGGTCCTGGAGTTAGAATGCTTACAGATGGGCACTATTGTCCAAGTCATCAGTGTTTTTCAGGTGTCCAGTGGCTTTAAACTATAGAAACAGATGCTCTAATGAGCCTCTAGCCAAGGACTCTGTTGTATACCTCCCCCATTTCCAGAGTTTTAGCAAAGATTCAGAATGAGGGACAGAAGTGATTTTAGTTCTCCCCAGCTGGCCAAGAAAATGATTATTCCCTATGATTCTTTTGTTGGTAGTAACAAAGGAGTGAATTCTGTCACTGGGTCCTGTCCCTGTGCATCAGCCTCGTTTGCCGTTAGTCACCTACCATTGGTTGTCAGTTTGGAGGTTAAGACGCTAAAGCTTTTGAATCTTGATCTTTTCTTTCCTGTCTCCATCTCAATACAGGCTCCTGGAAGACAACGAAGAAATAACAAGCATTTGTCTTCTTTTGATAGATGGTGTCACAGTAAAAATCCCTCACCAGTCAACTGCTCCCTTGAGAGTATTTTACAGTTTTTACAAGAAGGCTTTGATAAATATTTGTCTGTCGCTAGCCTGAGATTGTAGTGGTTTGCTACTAGAATCTTTGGGGGTTATTACAACTTTGGAGGAGGTGGTAATCCGTCCCAAAAGTGACGGTAAAGTGACGGATATACCACCGGCCGTATTACGAGTCCATTATATCCTATGGAACTCGTAATACGGCTGGTGGTAAATCCGTCACATTTGGGATGGATTACCACCTCCTCCAAAGTTGTAATAACCCCCTTTGTGTCTTCTTGGGGTGATTTGTCTGAGATCTAGTCCCTTACATCAAGATTATTTAAAGGCTTTGAATTGTTAGGACCCAGTGTTAGAGGTTTACATTTTCCCTGAGACCTTCCCTTAGAATTGGGAGTTTTACAGGATTATCTCTTTGAGCCTCTATTTGAAGCATGAGAGATGTTTTCAACACTCTTTCTTGTATCTGTTACTGTAGCAATGAAAGTAAGAGAGTTGCATTCCTTTCTCTGTAATCATCTACATATAGGGATCGTTGAGTACAGAATTGCTTTGAGATTAGATCCAGATGTGATGCCAAAGATTAATTCAGTCTTTCATAGAGAGCAGGAAGTTGTTCTTTCAATTTTGTGTCCAATTCATTTTATGGAGACAGACTCTACCCTGCATCTATTAGTAATTAAAATGATCTTTAAGCTGACATTCAATCAATTTATGAGGGAACTCTGAAACTTTCCAAAGAGTCATGCCCTATGGCTTTAGTCAATCATCAGTACTCAGATGAAGTTGGCTGGGACATTGTTTTGGTTTTGCTCTATTTACAGCTCGGCATTAAATAACTAAATCAGGCAACCCACAGATACTGGCATTCACACGTTTTACCTGTAGGTGACACGCACAGGGTAAAACCTACTTATTTTCTATGCAAAATTTCCTCCTAGTGAAAGCACAGAAAGAACTGGAATTATTGCAAACCCGTTGTTAGAAATGGGGTCTCTAGTTGGAAGTGATTTGTACCCTGTCCATCTAGGGACCCTCACTCTAGTCAGGGTAAGGGAGTCATACAGCTAAAATAATCCCTGCTTACCCCCTTGGTAGTTTGGAACAAGCAGTAATGCTTATCTCAGAGGCAATGTGTAAAGTATTTGTACACAAACACAGTAACACAATGAAAACACCATAACCCTTCGCTGCCAGGTCTTTTCCCCCTCCTGTGCCGAGCCTTTTTTTGGCTATTTAGGGCAGTTCGCGCTTAGGCCCTCATAACTTTTTGTTCACATAAGCTACCCACGCCAAATTTGCGTCCTTTTTTCCCAACATCCTAGGGATTCTAGAGGTACCAAGACTTTGTGGGTTCCCCAGAAGGAGGCCAAGAAATTAGCCAAAATACAGTGAAAAATTCATTTTTTTCAAAAAAATTGGAAAAAGGGGCTGCAGAAGAAGGCTTGTGGTTTTTTCCCCTGAACATGGCATCAACAAAGGGTTTGCGGTGCTAAAATCACCAGCTTCCCAGCTTCCAGGAACAGGCAGACTTGAATCAGAAAACCTAATTTTTCAACACAATTTTGCCATTTTACTGGGACATACCCCATTTTAACGATTTTTTGGGCTTTCAGCCTCCTTCCAGTCAGTGACAGAAATGGGCATGAAACCAATGCTGGATCCCAGAAACCGAAACATTTCTGAAAAGTAGACAAAATTCTGAATTCAGCAAGGGGTAATTTGTGTAGATCCTACAAGGGTTTACTCAGAAAATAACAACTGAAAAAAAGAAATTGAAATTGAGGTGAAAAAATCTGCAATTTTTCTCTACGTTTTACTCTGTAACTTTTTCCTGCAAAGCCAGATTCTTTAAAGCAATATACCGTTACGTCTGCTGGACTCTTTTGGTTGCGGGGATATATAGGGCTTGGAGGTTCATCAAGAACTCTAGGTACCCAGAGCCAATAAATGACCTGCACCCTGCCTTGGGTTTTCATTCTATACCGGGTATATAGCAATTCATTTGCTGAAATATAAAGAGTAAAAAATAGCTATCAAGAAAACCTTTGTATTTCCAAAATGGGCACAAGATAAGGAGTTGAGGAGCAGTGGTTATTTGCACATCTCTGAATTCCGGGGTGCCCATACTAGCATGTGAATTACAGGGCATTTCTCAAATAGACGTCTTTTTTACACACTCTCTTATATTTGGAAGTAAAAAATGTAAATAAAGACAAGGGGCAATAACACTTGTTTTGCTATTCTATGTTCCCCCAATTCTCCCAATAAAAATGATACCTCACTTGTTTAGGTAGGCCTAGCTCCCGCGACAGGAAATGCCCCAAAACACAACGTGGACACATCCCATTTTTTGACAGAAAAAAAGAGGTGTTTTTTGCAAAGTGCCTACCTGTAGATTTTGGCCTCTAGCTCAGCCGGCACCTAGTACAGCCCTACCACACCTGCGCATTTTTGAAAACTAGAGACCTAGGGGAATCAAAGATGGGGTGACTTGTGGGGCTCTGACCAGGTTCTGTTACCCAGAATCCTTTGCAAACCTCAAAATTTGGCTAAAAAAACAAATTTTCCTCACATTTCGGTGACAGAAAGTTCTAGAATCTGAGAGGAGCCACAAATTCCCTTCCACCCAGCGTTCCCCCAAGTCTCCTGATAAAAATGGTACCTCACTTGTGTGGGTAGGCCTAGCACCCACGAAAAGAAATGGCCCAAAACACAACGTGGACACGTCCCATTTTTTTACAGAAAACAGGCGTTTTTTGCAAAGTGCCTACCTGTAGATTTTGGCCTCTAGCTCAGCCGGCACCTAGGGAAACCTACCACACCTGTGCATGTTTGAAAACTAGAGACCTAGGGGAATCCAAGATGGGGTGACTTGTGGGGCTCTGACCAGGTTCTGTTACCCAGAATCCTTTGCAAACCTCAAAATTTGGCTAAAAAACACATTTTCCTCACATTTCGGTGACAGATAGTTCTGGAATCTGAGAGGAGCCACAAATTTCCTTCCACCCAGCATTCCCCCAAGTCTCCCGATAACAATGATACCTCACTTGTGAAGGTAGGCCTAGCACCCACGAAAAGAAATGGCCCAAAACACAACGTGGACACATCCCATTTTTTTTACAGAAAACAGGTGTTTTTTGCAAAGTGCCTACCTGTAGATTTTGGCCTCTAGCTCAGCCGGCACCTAGGGAAACCTACCAAACCTGTGCATTTTTTAAAACTAGAGACCTAGGGGAATCCAAGATGGGGTGACTTGTGGGGCTCTGACCAGGTTCTGTTACCCAGAATCCTTTGCAAACCTCAAAATTTGGCTACGGGGTCGCTCCCCTTGCGTGATGGGGCAAAAAAAAGATCCCCAGTGCCTACTGGTTGCTGCCCCCCTTGGGGAAAGATTCACCTAAAATCAGCCGATTTGCCCCCAAGGGGGGCAGAAAGGGTCTAAATACAATTTGCCCCTCCAAGGGAGCGACCCTTGCCTAAGGGGTCGCTCCCCATCTCTAAAAAAACAAACAAACAAAAAGAAAAAACACAAAGAAATTAGCCCTGGCACCTAGAGGTTTCTGCCACCCCGGGGGCAGATCGCCTAATAACAATAGGCCGATCTGCCCCCAGGGGGGGCAGAAATGGCCTAAAATAAATTTGACCCCCCACCCCCCGGGGAGCGACCCTTGCTTATAAGGTCGCTCCCCTTGCGTGACGGCGCAAAAAAAAAGATTCCTGGTGCCTAGTGGTTTTTGCCCCCCTTGGGGGCAGATTGACCTAAAATCAGCCGATCTGCCCCCAAAGTGGGCAGAAATGGCCTAAATACAAGTTGCCCCTCCAGGGGAGCGACCCTTACCTAAGGGGACGCTCCCCATCTGTAAAACAACAACAACAACAAAAATCCCCGGTGCCTATCGGCCTAATTAAAATAGGCTGATCTGCCCCCTGGGGGGCAGAAATGGCCTAAAATAAATTTGCCCCCCAGGGGAACGACCCTTGCCTAAGGGGTCTCTCCCCTTACGTGAAATTCACAAACAAACAAAAAAAAACTCCCTGGTGTCTAGTGGTTTCTGTCCCCCTTGGGGGCAGATTGGCCTTATAAAAATAGGCCAATCTGCCCCCAAGAGGGGCAGAAATGGCCTAAATATAATTTTCCCCCTATGGGAGCGACCCTTGCCTAAGGGGTCGCTCCCCACCTCTAAAACAAAAAAAAAACTAAATACAAAAAATTATCCCTGGTGCCTAGAGGTTTCTGCCCCCCCGGGGCAGATCGGCCTAATAATAGGGGCAGAAAAGGCCTTAAAAAAATGCCCCCCCTGGGAGCGACCCTTGCCCAAGGGGCCGCTCCCTTATGTCAATTTCATTTTTAAAAAAATATCCCTGGTGTCTAGTGGGCGTTTTGACAGCCGGATTGCTTCCATCCGGCTGAAATAACTTTCCTTCCCTTTGAAGCCTCTCTCGGCCTCCCCCACGTGATTGGAAGAGAAATGCAAAGCATTTCTCTTCTGATGCTTCCAGCGCGATGGGAGGAGGCTCTGTGACAATCAGCACGCGCCCGCGTGCTGACGTCACAGGGGGGGGTTGGGGTCAGAAGGGGAAGGGCTTCCCCTTCCATCCCTGACTTGGGGGGGTGGGGGGGAGCCCCACAGAGGGAGCACTAGCGCTCCCTCTGGGCTGTGTGCCCAGGACGTAATGGTTACGTCCTGGGCACAGCAGCACTGTGCCGCAGGACGTAACCATTACGTCCGCGGCACAGAAGGGGATAAAAGTACTCAACACCGATTTGGAAAAAAAGTCAATATTTATCTGAATTAAACAAGGACAAAAATCCAACATACACAAGTAAAGATATCACTTTTTAAAAGTGGAAATGAGTCTTAATCCATAGGAACCAATGATTGTATCTTTTTAGCACAAAGTACCTGGGAATGCGTCAAAAACAAAGATGATGTGTGCCGCAGAAGAGGTGAGGTGTCGAAAAGCAAAGCAATGTGTTGGTTACTTACTGCATAGGGGAGGTGATGTATTGATTCTTCCTTTGCAGGAGAGGTGATGCGTTGATTCCGTACTGGCAGAAGAGGTGATGCGTTGATTATTTTCTTGCAGGAAAGGCGATGCATTGATTTCCGGACACGCAGCCTCAGTTTCTTACTGCGGCACCGGGTCAATGAGAAACTGACACCCGAGGACGATGCGTGGAAAATCCAGACACGATGTGTTGGTGAAGCCACGGTGAAACAGCCGCTGTGTCGATTCTGTAGCCACGCGAAAAGCGCTGCTTTGATTTTTCTGCTGCGGTGCATCAGTACATGAACTTCCTTCTTCAGGTCAGTCACCAGCTTACACTTCCAAAGGTCAAGGGACTGGAGTTGGCACCACTTGACAAGTCAGGATTCTCAGCAGAAGAGCTCAGGCACTGGCAGATGAAGTCTTTCATGTCTCTGAGACTTCAACAGGGGATAAGTTCACTTCAAGCCCTTGAGGAGCCTTGGAAAGGAGGATGTAGTAAGCAAAGCTCAGTCCTTTCACTCCCAGGACAGAAGCAGCACACAGCAAGCCAGCACAACAAAGCAACAGGCAGATGGCAGTCCCTCATATGGCATCCAGCTCTTCTTCCTGGCAGAATGTCCTCAGCCCTGAAGTGTTCTAACTTTGTGGGGTCAGAAGTCCAGTACCTATACCTATTTCTGCCTTTGAAGTATGCAAACTTCAAAGAAAAGTCTTTGCAGTGCATAAGACCCTGCCTTTCCTGTCCTGGCCACAGACACACTCCAGGGGACTGGAGACTGCTTTGTGTAAGGACAGGCACAACCCTATTCTAATGCAAGTGTCAGCTCCTACTGCCACTCTAGCTCAGTAAGAGCCATCAGGATATTCAGGGCACACCTAAGGTCCTTTTGTGTGACTGTCTAGAGTGAATTCACAAACAGCCCAACTGTCATCCTGACCCAGATGTGTATTCCACAGACATGCAGAGGTACAGAATGGTTAAGAAAGAAAATGCCCACTTTCTAAAAGTGTCATTTTCAAACTCAACAATTTAAAAACCAACTTCACCAAAAGATGTATTTTAAAATTGTGAGTTCAGAGACCCCAAACTCCACTTCTCTATCTGCTCCCAATTGGAAATTACACTTAAAAGATATTTCAAGGTAATCCCCATGTTACCCTATGGGAGAGATAGGTCTTAGAATAGTGAAAAACAAAATAAATTAGCAGTATCTCACTATCAGGACATGTAAAACACATCAGTACTTGTCCTACTTTTTAAATACACTGCACCCTGCCCATGGGTCTGCCTTGGACCTACTTTAGGGGTGACTTACATGTAGTAAAAGGGAAGGTTTGGGCCTGGCAAGTGGGTGTTGCCAGGTCGAACTGGTAGTTTAAAAGTGAATACACAGGCACTGCAATGGCAGGCCTGAGCCATGTTTACAGGGCTACTCATAGAGCTGCAGGAGGGAACCCCTGATCTCAAAGGCTGCATGAGGTGGTAAAAAGTTAAGGAAAGAATCCTTAAACATAAGGGATGCATTTATTGTGGCACAATCACTGCTGCAGACCCACTAGTAGCATTTGTTTTTCAGACCCTGGGCACACTAGGTGCACTATACCAGGTTATTACTGGTAAATCAAATATGGCGATCATGGATAAACCAATTACCAATACCATTCATACAGAGTGCACTTGCACTTTAGCACTGGTTCTTCAGTTGTAAAGTGCCCACAGTCTTAAAGCCAGCAAAAACAAAATTCAGCACATATTCAAAAATAGGAAGTCATTGGCAAAAAAGGCCATTTCCATCACTTAGGCAATATGACCTGGTAATTTAAATTCCTACAAATTAATACCCTTTCTCAGTCTTACAATTCGTGATGGCTGACAACTGGAGTGGATATAACAGCCTGAAATGGTAAAGCTGCATCTGCTAAAACCTAACGCTTTTTCGTACATATTTTCCTGTTGCTGAAAGCAGGAGGAAAATGTGCACAGAAAGGTGCTGGAATTGGAAATCTCATGTGGTGTGGACCTGGTCATTTTGGATCCCACATAGCAGTCCTCTTTCTGGGTCTGACAGCTCATGATTGTGTTGAGAAAACCTACAGAAACATTACCCTAAACCCTCCTCCCCTTCCCAGTCTGTACTATATGAGGCAGGTTTGCTTCCTCCACAGAATTGCTGTATTCAAGTTTGTTCCTTCCTTTCTATGATAGAAGGGCCTGAACTGCACTACATAAAGGGTCCCTCCTCCACAACACAATGCTTTTTGTTGCTAGTGTCGCAATGGGATTACGCGATGACCTTGGATCTTCAAGACACTTGCGTTCATGCCCTGATCCTTTGGCTCAGTCAGCCACTTCTCAGGTTTTAATTGGCAGGGAAACAGTTCCACTTCCAGCCTCTTTCCTCCATGCTGACGTCTTCACCAATAATTTTCACCAAGGTACCAGCACCAGGTGAGCGTAATTTACATTTGGAAGGAATTCAGATAATGCTGTACCCAAATAACAGGCTCTCCTTCTCTCTCCAAGGCTCTGTCAGATGTCAAGAGAGTGGTCGAGTATCTGAAAGACCTGGGATTTCTCCTGAATGAAGGAAGTCACAGTTGGTACAATTGCAAGAAAGGATGTTCATATGAACTTGTTTCAATACTCTAATGGCAAGAGTGTACCTTTCAGACTCAGGAGCCAAGGTATTATAGGCTTTGCTCGGGCACCTTCTGTTTTTACAGGAAGTATCAGTAAGAATGTTTCTGAAAGTTCAAGACTTGGTGTTGCCGCCACCAACAGTCATCCTCTGGGCTCATTTACGCCTAACAGCCTTAGTCAACTATCTTCTGGCTCACTAGTTAGTAGTTACTCAATCATACAAGATTGTGATTCCAGTATCACAGACTTTGATCCAGAGTCTGAGCAGGCAGCTGGACATCAGGAACTTACGGAAAGGGTTTCTCTCTTTCTCTTGGTACCATTAGTGATTTCAACAGATACAAGTCAGTGCGGTTGGGGTGCAGTTCTAGGGGAAAGAACAGTGAAGTGTGAATGGTCCCACTCAGAAACATACTATCTTGAACCTCAGGGAATTACCAGCTGTGTTGAAAGCCCTCTTAGTGTTTGCTCAACAGAAATCCATACTGATCAGAATGCACAACCAAGTAGCCAAAAACTACTTAAATCATTAAAGGGGGACAAGAGTAAAATCATTACTAATTCTGGCACAAAGAATATGTCTTTGGACAAAAAATCATCTTCTCTCCTTTTCTCTCCCTTTCAGCAATTTACATCCCTGGCAGACACAATTTCCAGGTGGATTTGCTAAGGCGTTATCTGCCCTCAACACGGAACTTCCAGATGTGGTAGGAAGCATTCAGGAAACATTTGGTAAACAATGGTTAGACCTGTTTGCTTCACCATCCAATGATCTTCTGGAAAAGTGCTACACAGAGTCCAAGAAGTCTCAAGATTTGGGTGCTGAAAGCTCTGCCCTTCTCTGGGCTGGCAGTGTGGGGAGGAGCTACTATATGCCCTTCGTCCCTTTGCCCTTCTCCACAGGGTGCTTTGGAAGATTTGAGAGGTGGTGTTGATTTTAGCAGCCCTCTTTTGGCCTTCTCAAGAGGGTGCTTTGGAAGATTTGGGATGTGATGATGATTGTAGCAGCCCTCTTTTGGCCAAGGAAGACATGGGTCTCAATTCTAAAACGTCTTTTGGTTCAGGAGGTAACTTTCTTTGTCTTCAGACCCAATCTCCTTCCCTCTCTCAGGCAACCTTCGAGTTCTACATCTATTGGCCTGGATACTGAGAGGAGGGGCTAGCACCTCTTAGGTTGTTCGAGGGAAAACTTTTTTAGATCAAGGTCTCTAGAAAACCTTCTACCCTCGCAGCCTACACAAAACATTGCAATAGCTTCGAAAAGTAGTGAGAGGAAAATGATTTCAGTGCGTCTTCTTGTGCCAGTTTTAAAATTTTACAGTTTTAAAAAGAGGATTTTTAAATAGGTCTGTCCCCTTCATCGTTATTGTCACAGTGGGTAGCAATCAGGCACCTTGGGGAGACGATTTGGGATCTTTTAAAAGTAGCACTCTTACTAAAAATGCTACTAAAAAGCTTTAGGCTTCACAGGCCTGTGCAAACCCCAGTAGTTCCTTCCTATAATACACCTACAATACTTAAAGGTCTCAAAAGCCCTCCATTTGAACCTTTACAGTGGGCATCTTTACAATGGTTAACAGTTAAAATGGTTTTCTTGGTGGCGATAACTTAGGCCAGGAGACTAGGAGAACAAAAGGATCTTTTAGTTCCTTACCCTTATGTCAAGTTTTTCCCAGACAAGTTGGTCTTAAAGCTAGACACGAGATTCCAGCCAGAAATGTAATCCCAATTTCATACAAACTAAGAAATTATTCTGCTAGTATATCAATCTGGGGGTGAAGGTACGACAAGACACCACTAAAGCGTATGAAAACATGCATCTCCAAGTACGGGGACCTGTTCAAGGGAGATCAATGAGTGGGGTGGCAGCTACATAGCCAGAAAGCAAATAGGCTCCTTATAGTTTGGAGTTAAATGACTAGGTTTGGGTCTGCCCTGCAGCTCTAAAGTCATCTATGTCATGAATAGCATTCTTTTCTGTTTACACAATGTTGCTCATTAACGACCTGTTTAAAGGCACTCACGTGGCTGTATTGTGGTTACTATTAAAAAGAGTGTTTTGTGAAAGGAGGTACTCTTTAGGGAATGTTGGGAACGTCCTTCCGTCAAAGAAAGGGACGAAAGACGTTGACTACAGCGGTTCTGTGGAGGAAGCTATCCTTCCTCCCAGGGTACAGACTGGGACGGGAGGGCCATGGTTTCGCGTGCTGAAGATACCTGGTAAGAATATGATTATTAACTACGGGATAGGCGCCACCTCCTGTGTGTACCTGCCAACTCTGAATGGGCTACGAACAAACACCATAATGGGAAGAAAGGAATTTAAAGCTCCTAGACTTAGATAATCCAAAAATATAAAACATATTAGTACAGGAACATGCTCTGTATGCAAAATCCGTGCTTTATACGTTCTCTGAATACATGGCTGTGTTCGCTTTCAAGCACCCTTACCGAAATGCAAATTCTAGACAGGTCCTTTAATAGAGTCTACACAAATCAAAAGATATGGTCGATAATTTGCAGGTACAACATTGTCGAGTACCTTTATTCTGTTCTGCTCTGTACACATTCATATTTCGAGAAGTACGTTATATGCTTTCATGTCCTTTCGCAGCTGGTTCAGAGGCTGCTAATGCTGTTTGTTAGTCAAGGCATTGGCTTGAAAAGTTTGTAACTGCGCAGAAATTACAGAGATAAGTACTGACAGCAACAAGGAAAGCATTCGTTTGATAGCCCGCCTCCAGAAGACAAAAACACTCACTGCAATTCAGATCTACCTTGACAATTCCGCTTACTCACAAACACCTATCATGACAGGCCAACTGTGACTATGCAAATACTCGGGGACCAGAGCAGCCCCTGAATTAGCATATCCGCGTTCCATCCAGGATGGATATGTATTTATGCTGACCTTCAAGAATAAATCATGCAACAAGCAATTATAGTTGACAAGTGCCAGTACTGCTCCTGTTTATGACATTGAATAAACTGCAACAGCATTCTAAATGGTGTGATATTTCACAAAGGAACGTTGTAAATACACCGGATCCGGCACAATGTGTGCCTATTCTACATTTAAGTGTTGGATGGGAGATCCACCTGGCGGCAACCTAAGACTTTTGGTGGATCATAGGCTGCTGGAACTCTGAATTAGTTTATGCCAAATGCATGTTTATTTTGCATCCTAAAAGGGGGGACTGCTATTCAAATGACTTAGCAGATGAGGGGACGTAAGGTTGTGTCTGCATGAAGGTCTTGCAGACAGCAGAGTCCCTGTCACCTGGATCCAGTGCTGCAATCGCCGTTTTTAACACCTCATCAGCCTCCTTCCTTCCTCCCATCTCCCTCTCACCACCTACACGGTATTAACCCCTTCAAAAAACAACTTGACACTGGCGTGTGGAGCTGAGAGATCGTTGTGTTCAAAGGCCAGTCACAGACAACCAGGGACTGACCTCTCAACACAAAAATAGCTCATTCTGTTCACAAGCAGCAACAAAGGCTCCACATTTTTTTACGCCCAGGGCACCATCCTGGCACAGGCCTTCTGAATACAGGGGCACATCGCGTCTTGGGATGTCAGCTTCCTTTGTTGGTCCGTGGTAGCTGGTGAAAGTTTAGTAAAGTATTGAGGAGAAACAATAAACGGGACATCTCTACCAAGGGAGGAGTTGAAGGGATTACCCCTCCCAAAAATCTGGAAAATCGAACTGACAGTGGGACAGTGCTGTATTTTACCAAATAGATGTAATTGACCGGGACGAGGAATGCAGTGAGAATATATCAAGAGGTTACATAGTCTAATGCATACTTTGCAAACCACAATAGGCATACACCTGCAGTGAATCCTGCCTCAGACTCTTAGGCCCATATTTATAGGGAAATGACAGAGCGCGACGCTGTGCCAAAATTGGCAGCGCCGCGCTGCGTCATTTTCACAACGCAGGGATGCACCATATTTACGTGAATACGGTGCACCCCTGTGTTTTCCCCTGCACTGGCACTAAATTTTGCCGCCAACGCGTTCTGCGTTCAGGTGTGTGATTGTTTATGTGTGGGAAGGCTTTGCTTCCTGCACATAAACAATCACTAATGGCGCTTTGGCACTTCTGTGTGTGCTGCAGAATGCAGCACACACAGAAGTGCCAAAGCGTAATTTTCAAATGATTGTTTATGTGCAGGAAGGGACATCTTCCCGCACATAAACTATAATTTCTTGCATTTTGCTCTTTCTATCCGTGCTGCAGAATGCAGCCCGCAGAGAAAAAGCAAAAAACAAGGAGGAATAAATGTATTCCTCCTTGTTGCGCCTTGCTAACACCACCCCTGGGGGTTGTGTTAGATTTTGGCACTGCGTCAGGCTTACGAAATCTTGTGATTCTGAGGCAGCATCAAACTGCACTGAGTGTTGCTGTGGCACCCCCACAGCAACACCCATTGCACGCCCCTCTGACACAGATCACTGCGTTGGAGAGGCCCATATTTACAAGGAGGTGTAACGCCACAAAAGGTTGCGTTACACCTTCTTGTAAATATGGAGCAGAGGTTAGCGCCACTGGAGCGTCACTTAAAGTGATGCTCCAGGGGCTCTAGGGGCTCATAAATATGCCCCTTTGTTTGACTGTGAGACCTTAGCCAGATTTAGTTTACATTTGCCAACTAGAATATTCATTAAGACAGCACATATTTTTAGACATGAGCAGAGGCAAGCAGGAAGCTATCACAACCCCCATTGTGAAAGGTTTATCGCTGTCCTACTGCATTGATAATGTTGTCTTGACAGTTCTAATTCATTAATTTATTTTGAGATATGTGAAATAAACACTATAGGATAAGAGATGGAGACTGGAATTTTGATTATTTTCCACTCACATTGAAATCCAATTCAAAGCATTATTGTGCTTTAGTTACTCAAGAGTTTATGTAGATTTGAATTTACAAAGAAGAATTCCTACTTTTGTAATGGTGATGGGATACCACTGTACTGAAAGGAGGGATATCGTGTTTAGAAATGTGATGGGTTACTGCTGCAAAACATTAGACGATTATGCGGATTTTCACCATTCGTCAACATTGGGTTACTTTTGCAGTTGACAGAGCTTAAAAAGTCCCTCTTGTCACAAAAGTCATCAGGATGTGATAGTTTAAGGTTTTGAAAGTAAATGAGTGGAAAAATTAACATAGAAAGCTGCAGTGATGCACAATATTAATGTGCAATTGCTTGTATTTCAGAGTTCAACTTTTGAATTAAATCACGTTAGAAGGATAAAAGTGATGTTGAAATGTAATTTAGACTTTAGACTAACAGTGCATAAAGAAACAATATTGAAATTTTAGTGAGTAGTAAAAGATTAATGAGGTTAAAAATATGTGCAAAGTGAGAGAAATGCACTTTTCTGTTGTATCTAATGAAATGCAATAACAAAGCTTTCCCGTTTGAAATTAAATGTATTGCTCATATTGATAAAATATTGTTAACGCTGAATTTATACGTTTGAATATAACGTGTTTTACTAAAACATATTACTTAAATGTAATATTGTGATTTTGTGTTAGCATAATTGAGATCTGCAGAGCTTGCATTTGCAGTCATGTAAAAGTGTTGAATTATTATTTTTCCATAACGTGAAGTCTTCTTTCAGATTTCGTTTCCATGAGAAGCAAAGAGCTTTTGAAATGGAACCCATTGTTTAAGCGTGGAAAGATCTATTAATTTGTCCCTGGAAACAGTCATTGCAGGGACATGGACTGAATTTGTATACATTTGTTTCAAAGCTATTTGGATTCACACGGAAGAGAGATGTTCCCATGACAGACTTGGGAAAGAACTGGACTGGATGGAGTCATACGGTTTTTTCACATTCAATGAAGTCTATTCATTGTGACATGGACTGATACCTTGGACGAATCAGAATGGTTTGTGAATTTTAAAATACTGATGGACATTTGAACTTTGGGCAGTCCTGAGCAGATCCTTGCACTCCCCAGTGCTGTCCTGATGCTTGCTGATCCTGATGTTTTGCTGATGAGGATTCCCTGAATGCTGTACCCTTGAAGAGGTATATTCCTTTCTGCCACTTGCCCTTACATTTGAAATGCCCTTTTTAGGCTTAGAGATTGTTAGACTTTTCATCCTTGGAGTGGTCTCCCTTAACTTTTTGCCTCTGTTTCCCAGGTTGTTGATGTGTGCTGGACTCTGATTTTGCTGTTTTTGTTACTCTGGGCACTTTACCACTGCTAACTAGTGCTAAGGTGCAAGTGCTCCTTTAAAAAATATGTATGTAATTGGTTCATCCATGATTGGCATATTTGATTTAGTAGTAAGTCCCAAGTAGAGTGCACTAAACGTTCCCAGGGCCTGTAAACCAAATGCTACTAGTGGGCCTGCAGCACTGGTTGTGCCACCCACCTAAGTGGCTCTGTAATCATCAGGTCTGTGTGTGCAGTTTTAAGCTGTACATTTGACTTGGCAAGTGTACCCACTTGCCAGGCCTAAACATTCCCTTTTCTAACATGTAAGACACCCCTAAGGTAGGCCCTAGTTAGCCCCAAGGGCAGGGTGCAGCGTATGGTTATGGTAGGACATATAGTAATGTGTTTTATGTGTCCTGACAGTGAAATATTGCTACATTCATTTTTTACTGTTGCAAGGCCTGTCCCTCTCATAGGTTAACATGGGGGCTACCTTTAAATCTGATTAAAGGTATCCCAAGGAATCAGATTCCATTTGGGAGTGGATGAACATGTGGAGTTTGGGGTCTCTGAGCTCACAATTTAAAAATACATCTTTTAGTAAAGTTGATTTTAAGATTGTGGGGGTGATTCTAACCCCGGCGGTCTTAGACCGCCGGGGCCAGGGTCGGCGGGAGCACCGCCGACAGACCGGCGGTGCCCCGCAGGGCATTCTGACCGCGGCGCTTTGGCCGCGGTCAGTGCAGGAAAACCGGCGGTCTCCCGCCGGTTTTCCGCTGCCCCTTGGAATCCTCCAAGGCGGCGCAGCTTGCTGCGCCGCCGAGGGGATTCCGACCCCCCTACCGCCATCCAGTTCCCGGCGGTCCGCCCGCGGGAACCGGATGGCGGTAGGGGGGGTCGCGGGGCCCCTGGGGGCCCCTGCAGTGCCCATGCCACTGGCATGGGCACTGCAGGGGCCCCCGTAAGAGGGCCCCTAAATGTATTTCACTGTCTGCTGCGCAGACAGTGAAATACGCGACGGGTGCAACTGCACCCGTCGCACAGCTTCCACTCCGCCGGCTCGATTCCGAGCCGGCTTCATCGTGGAAGCCTCTTTCCCGCTGGGCTGGCGGGCGGCCTGAAGGCGGCCGCCCGCCAGCCCAGCGGGAATGTCAGAATTACCGCCGCGGTCTTTCGACCGCGGAACGGTAACCTGACGGCGGGACTTTGGCGGGCGGCCTCCGCCGCCTGCCAAGGTCAGGATGAGGGCCTGTGTGATTTGAAAATGCCACTTTTAGAAAGTGAGCCTTTTCTTGCTTATACCATTTCTGTGACTCTGCCTGTTTGTGGATTTCGTTTCTGGGTCAGTTTGATATTTGGGCTGGCTGCACCTCACACTAGACAGTGACACAAAGGGAGCTGGGGTGTAGTCTGCATTTCCTGATGAGCCATCTGTGCTAGGAGGGAGGGGAGGAGTGGTCACTCACACCTGAAAGGGCTGTGTCTGTCCTCACACAATGCAGTTTCCAACCCCCTGGTGAGTGTCCTGGGCCTGGCCTGGGTAAGGCAGGATTTCACATTCAAGAGAGACTGTGCTTTGAAGTAGGCCTACTTCAAAGAAGAAATTGGGTAAAAGAAGGGCACCCAAAACCACAGACTTTAGAACACTTCTGGAAACCAAGAGGAACCTCTGTCTGGAGAAGAGCTGAAGAGCTGAGGAAGAAGAGCTGCCCTGCCTGTGCTTTGTGGAGCTATCCTGCAGTTGTTGCCTCTGCCTGTGCTAGAGGATAAAGACTGGACTTTGTGTTGCCTTCCTCCTTGTGAAGAACTCTCCAAGGGCTTGATTTAGAGCTTGCCTCCTGTTGTTTGAAGTCTCAGGGACAGCAAAGACTTCTCTCTGCCAGCACCTGGAGTTTCTGGAGAGACTCCTACTCTGACAAGTGGTGCCCATCCAGTTCCTTGGACCCTGGAAGGAGAAGCTGGCAACCTAAGAGTGAGAAATCCACGCACCGACCGCCGTGCTGGGAAAAGATCGACGTGACTAGGATCTGCAGCTGAAAAATCGCCACGCCGCTGGCTTCGTGGCTGAAAAGCGACACTCGCCCACAACGCGACATGAAGATCAACGCCCAGGGTTGGAGAAACGTCGCACATCATCGCTGATGGAGGCTGGTGAGATCGCAACCCCAGCTGTGTGGTTTTCGGATCATCGTGTGGCTGGATTTCTGACGCAAACACCGCTGGGCGTGTAAAAACGACGCAAGGCCTGCCCGGACCCGAGAGTTCTGACCGGATCGACGCATCGCTCTCCTGCAGAGAGAAGAAACGACGCAAGCTGACCCGACGAAAGGAGAAGCAACGCAAGGTCTCGCTCATGAGTGAAATCGACGCATCGCAAGCTCTTTTTTGACACACACTCGTCCGAGCGGGGTTTTTTTTGACGCGCCCAAGGTACATTTTGACGCTTACAGTGTTAGTGTGTGTTTAAAACTACATTAAGACTCTTTTTGCATTTTTAGTGATAACTTGACTTGCGTATTGTGGATTTTTGTATTTTTAGTCTTGGTTTGTTTAGATAAATATTTCCTATTTTTCTAAACCTGTGTTGTGTCATTTTGTAGTGATTTCATTAAGTTACTGTGTGTGTTGGTAGAAATACTTTACACTTAGCACTCTGAACTTAAGGCTACTGCTCATGCCAAGCTACTGATGGGGTAAGCAGGGGTTCGCGGAGGGTGATTATCTTTTACCCTGACTAGAGTGAGGGTCCCTGCTTGGACAGGGGGTAACCTGACTGCCAACCAAAGACCCCATTTCCAACATTGGTGATCAGCGGTTGGGATTGGACTTGTATTTGTACTTGACATACAATAATTAAGTGTACACTACTGTTTTGAGTGTAGACCACTACGTGAACACATACTACTTGTCGTGTGAGTTTAGATTTTTCTCTTTTGCTTGGATTTTTCTCTGCATCCATTTTTGTGGTAATCTTTGATTGACTCCTGAACTTAATTTTGGAACTTGTTTTCTGCATTTTGGAACTTTGCACTTTTTTCATCATGTCCCAATCTGGAGATGCATCAGTTGGAGCTGTGTTTGCCCTAGAGAGATTGGATAACTATATCAAGGCTCAGTTAAAGCAGTTCTGCAAAAGGCGCTGAGGGCCTGGGTGACAGCCAAGAGCACTAAAGGGCACACAGAAGAGGAGGAGGATGAGGAGGAGGAATAGCATTCCACACACAATGGTATCATGGGCCTGGTATACCCAGGGAGAGGGTCTCCAGGGCAGGTAGCAGTGTCTCATCTAAGGGTCTGACCCATGAAGAATTGCAGGACAGACAGGCAGAGAGGGAGCACCAGAGGGAGTTGGAGAAAATGAGGATGGCCATTGAAGAGAAAAGGTTGTTGTTGGCTCATGAGCTCAGCTTGAGGGAGCTGGATCAGAGGAGCCAGTCTAGTAGGATGGTAGCAGCCACATCACAGTGCAGCCTGAAAGGAGGGTCCACATTCCTAAAGATCTTGTTAAGAATTGTTAAAGGGAGGACGACATATACTTATAGTTTAAGGGGTATGAGTTTGGTCTCCATATGAATATGGTCCCTGAAGCTCATGGGGGGCGAGTCTGTGGAAGCACTTTGAGCTAGAAGGGAGGGATACACTGACAGCCTTAGGGATGCTCAGAATCTCACCTACACTATCATGAAGGATGGGGCCTGTGGAAGCACTTTGACCTAGAAGGGAGGGATACACTGACAGCCTTAGGGGATGCTCAGAATCTCACCTACACTATCATGAAGGATGACTCACAAGGTTACGTCTCACCCCTGAGCAGTATAAGGATATGTTTAGGTCCTACAAGTAGAAGGAATCCCAAACATGGTTGGACTGTGTTCTTATTGCAGGTCACTGGATTGTTGGGTGAAGGGCAGTAAGGTAGCTACGTATGAGGGGCTTTACAATCTGATTGCTTGGGAGCACTTGTACAGCTTATGTTTTCCAGAGCTGCGCCAGCACCTGATTGACAGCAAGCTGACTAAGGATATGTTTAGGATGCTGATATAAGGATATGTTTAGGTCCTACAAGAAGAAGGAATCCCAAACATGGTTGGACTGGGTTCTTATTGCAGGTCACTGGATTGTTGGGTGAAGGGCAGTAAGGTAGCTACGTATGAGGGGCTTTACAATCTGATTGCTTGAGAGCACTTGTACAGCTTATGTTTTCCAGAGCTGCTCCAGCACCTGATTGGCAGGAAGCTGACTGATCCTAGGAAGCTTGTGCAGGAAGCGTACCACTGGGAGAGCAGAAGGGTCCAGAAGAGGTATCGGGGAGACCACGCCAAGGGTGGCCAGTGTCGCTCTCAGAAGAAAGGTGGGGGGAAGGGTAAACAGGGGGAGTTCTCTAAAGGGCCCTAAACTGATTCCCAGGGTAAGGATTCCCAACCCCCCCAGTGAGAAGAAGCCATGGTTCTCCAAAGGGAAGCCAGTGGCAGGTGGTCCCCCACGTAAGTGCTATGCATGTGACCAGGTGAGTCATATGAGGGGGGACCCCAAATGCCCCAAAAGTACACTGGCACCCACTGGTGCGCCGACCCAGGGTTTGGCCAGTGTAGCCCTTGGGGAGGAGTTGGTTCCAGGTTGGTGGGAGCCAGCTGAGATTACCCTTGTCTCACTAGGGGACAGTGAGATGGTCCAGAGAACCCTTGTGCCTGAAAACACTAAGAAGTACAGGCAGTGGGTGACCATCAATGGGCAGAGGGTGGAGGCTCTGAGATACACAGGAGCCAGTGTGACTACAGTGAGGAGTCAGCTGGTTTCTGAAGAACAGATGGTTCCCCGGGTACTTCACCAAGTAGTTGCAGTGGACAACTCAGAGCGCCTGTGCAGGGTGGCGCAGGTTCCCTTTGAATGGGGTGGGTCTCAGGTTCCTTGAAGGTAGCTGTGAGTCCAACCATGACTGTTGATTGTTTGCTAGGCAATGACCTGGAGGATTCCCCTTGGAAGGAGGTAGAACACAGGTCTCACTTGGAGATGTTGGGTCTGCCAGGGTGGGTATGTGTATTCACCCGGTCAATGGCACCCCAACAGGGTAGTTAAGAGCCCCTGGAGTCTGAAACAGCGGCCCAGGAGACCGCCAATAAGAGGTAGGGCGGGGGGGCAGAAACCGGCACCAGCATTTCCCACTGTCCGGGAGGAGGCAGAGCCTGAGGGTGACACCCCGGAGCCTACAGGGGAACAGGTGGCTGAACTGGGGGAGGTCCCTGAGCTTTCGCAGTGGCAGAAGGAAGGGGGACCCACCAGGGAAGCATTCTGTGAAGCACAGAAAACGTGCCCTACTCTAGAGCGACTGTGGCTGAAGGCTGCAGCCCAGACTGCTGGCGAGGAGCCCAGTACTCACCTGATCTATTGGGAGGGTGGCCTCCTGTATAGTGAGCCTAAGGTTCCTGAGCCTAGGTCAGCTTATATGCTGGTGGTACCGCAGTGCTTCAGAGCCCTCCTACTGGTGTTGGCTCATCATGTGCCTTTGGCAGGACATCTGGGGCAGGACAAGACCTATAAGAGGCTCCTACTTCTATTGGCCCTAGATGCACAAGCATTCTGCTGCACACTGAAGGTCTTACCCAACTTCCCAGGCAAGTGGCAAGAGTGGAGGGAAATGTAAGGCTCCCCTCCAACCTTTACCTGTGGTTAGTACTCCCTTTGAGAGGGTAGGTATTGACATTGTGGGGCCTCTGGACCCCAAGACAGCCTTGGGCAACAGGTTCATCCTGGTCTTGGTGGCCCATGCCACCCGGTACCCAGAAGCCATTTCTTTGAGGCCAGTCACTTCCCCTCTGGTGGGTCGTGCACTGATGTTTTTTTTTACACACATGGGGTTCCCCAAGAAAGTGGTATCTTATAGGGGTACCAACTTCATATCCACGTATATGAAGTCTCTGTGGAAAGTGTGTGGCGTGACCTACAAGTTCACCACACCTTACCACCCCTAAAGTAATGGTCTGATTGAGAGATTCAACTGCACCTTGAAAAGCATGATTCAGGGCCTGTCAGAGCCCTTGAGGAGGAAGTGGGATGTCCTCTTGCCATGCCTTCTGTTCGCTTTGAGGAGGTGCCTCAAAAGGGACTTGGGTATAGTCCCTTTGAGCTCATCTATGGCCACCCTGTGCGGGAACCCTTGAGTCTGGTGAAAGAGGCTTTGGAGAAAGCTGCCAGTAAACCCCTCAGGATGTATTTAGCTACATGCTGACTTTGAGAAACCAGACTGCCTGCTTCAGGAGTCTCACACAGGAGAACCTAGAAGCAAGCAAGGAGGATATGAAACGGGGGTACGAACAGAATGCCACTCTGGATGAGTTTCAACCTGGTCGGAAAGTGTGGCTGATGGCGCCAGAGGACCCTAGGGCACTCCAGGATAAGTGGTCTGGGCCATTTGAGGCGGTGGAGCGCAAGAGTGAAGTTATCTACCTGGTGGACTTGCAGTCTCTAAGGAACCCTTTAGGGGTCTTGCATGTCAACTGCCTCAAACCTCACTTTGAGCAGAATGAACTGTCCATGCTCCTTGCAACAGATGATGGGGTGGAATAGGAGAGTGAGCCTCTTCCTGACCTCCTGTCTGCAGGAGAAAAAGATGGGTCTGTGGAGGGAGTGATCCTCTCCCCCTCCCTGACTGAGGAGCAGCAGAGTAACTGTCGCCACGTGTTGGGACAGTTTACCTCACTGTTTTCCCTGATCTCAGGAGTCACACACTTGTGCACACATGATGTGGACACTGGGGACAGTACATCCATTAAACAAAAAGATTACTGGGTGAGTGACGGGGTCAGAGCTTGCATTAAGGATGAAGTATCCAAAATGCTAAACCTAGGGGTTATTGAGCACTCCAGCAGTCCTTGGGCCAGCCCAGTGGTATTGGTCCCAAAGGCTGCTGCACCTGGTGCCACTCCAGAACTCAGGTTCTGTGTGGACTACCGGGGACTCAATGCGGTCAGCAAGACTGATGCACAACCCCTCCCCCGAGCTGATGAGCTCAGTGACCGGTTAGGAGCTGCTAAGTACCTCAGTACGTTTGACTTAACATCTGGGTACTGGCAGATTGACTTAACTGAGGGGAGCAAGGAGAGGTCAGCATTCTCTACCCCAGATGGACACTTTTAATTTAAAGTCATGCCATTTGGCATGAAGAATGCCCCTGCCACCTTTCAGAGGTTGGTCAACCAGGTGTTGGCTGGGCTGGATGAGTTCAGTGCTGCCAACCCAGATGACATTACTGTTTTTAGTTCCACATGGGAGGAACACCTGCAACACCTCTGGATAGTGTTGGAGGCCCTGTAGAAGGCAGGCCTCACTATTAAGGCAAGCAAGTGCCAAATAGGGCAGGGTTCTGTGGTGTACTTGGGACACCAAGTAGGGAGTGGCCAGTTGGCACTCCTACAGCCAAAGATTGATACCATTCTGGCTTGGGAGCCTCCCAAGATCCCGACTGAATTTAGAGCCTTCTTAGGTCTCACAGGATACTACAGGAGGTTTGTCAAGGGGTAGTGTACCATTGTTACCCACTTGACTGAGTTGATTTCTAAGAAGCAACAGGAAAGTGATCTGGACAGAGGCTTGCCAGAACGCTTTTGGTGCCCTGAAGGCCGCCATGAGCACAGCAGCTGTGCTGAAGGCACCTGACTACTCCAAGGAGTTTGTTTTGCAAAGAGACGCCTCAGAGCATGGTATTGGAGCAGTACTCTCACAGCTTCATGAAGAGGGCCTAGATCAACCTGTAGCCTTCCTTAGCAGGAGGTTACTTCCTAGGGAACGTAGGTGGAGTGCCATAGAACGTGAAGTGTTTGCTGTGGTCTGGGCGCTGAAGAAGCTAATACCCTACTTGTTTGGGACTCACTTCCGAGTTCAGATCGACCACAGACCCCTCAAATGGTTAATGCAGATGAGGGGTGAGAATCCAAAACTGTTGCGGTGGTACATTTCCCTATAGGGTATGGACATTACAATGGAACACCATCCAGGTACAGAACACGCCAATGTTGATGGTCTGTCCAGGTTCTTCCACCTTAGTGATGAGAACTCCCATGAGGTTGGGTAGTTGCTCCCCACTTTCAGCTGGGGGGGGACACGTGTTAGACTTTTCATCCTTGGTGTGGTCTCCCTTAACGTTTTGCCTGTTTCCCAGGTTGTTGATGTGTGCTGGACTCAGATTTTGCTGTTTTGGTTACTCTGGGTACTTTACCACTGCTAACTAGTGCTAAGGTGCAAGTGGTCCTTTACAAATTATGTATGTAATTGGTTCATCCATGATTGGCATATTTGATTTACTAGTAAGTCCCTAGTACAGTGCACTAGAGGTGCCCAGGGCCTGTAAACCAAATGCTACTAGTGGGCCTGTAGCACTGGTTGTGCCACCCACCTAAGTAGATCTGTAATCATGTCTCAGATCTGCCACTGCAGTGACTGTGTGTGCAGTTTAAAGCTGTAAATTTGACGTGGCAAGTGTACCCACTTACCAGGCCTAAACCTTCCCTTTTCTTACATGTAAGACACCCCTAAGGTAGGTCCCAGGTAGCTCCAAGGGCAGGGTGCAGGGTGCAGTGTAAGGTAGGACATATAGGCCCTCATTACAACCGCGGCGGGTGGCGGTCGCCGCCGAATGACCGCACCGCGGTCAAAAGACCGCGGCGGCCATTCTGGCTTTCCCGCTGGGCCGGCGGGCGACCGCCAAAAGGCCACCCGCCGGAGCCGTGGAGTTGCTGGAGTGCGACGGGTGCAGTGGCACCCGTCGCGATTTTCAGTGTCTGCTAGGCAGACACTGAAAATCATGGTGGGGCCCTGTGGGGGGGGCCCTGCACTGCCCATGCCAGTGGCCCCACGACACCCGTTCCCGCCATCCTGTTCCGCCAGGACCAGGATGGCGGGAAGGGGGTCGGAATCCCCATGGCGGTGCTGCGCGCAGCGCCGCCATGGCGGATTCCTTGGGCCAGGGGTAAACCGGCGGGAAACCGCCGGTTGCCCTTTTCTGACCGCGGCTTTACCGCCGCGGTCAGAATAGCCCATGAAGCACCGCCAGCCTGTTGGCGGTGCTTCCGCGGCCCTCTGCCCTGGCGGTTGGAAACCGCCAGGGTCAGAATGAGGGCCATAGTAATGTGTTTTATATGTCCTGACAGTGAAATATTGCTAAATTCGTTTTTCACTGTTGCAAGGCCTGTCCCTCTCATAGGTTAACATGGGGGCTACCTTTAAATCTGATAAAAGTGTAGATTCCCTTTGGGAGCAGATAGACGTTGAGTTTGGGGTCTCTGAGCTCACAATTTAAAAATACATCTTTTAGTAAAGTTGATTTTAAGATTGTGTGTTTGAAAATGCCACTTTTAGAAAGTGAGCCTTTTCTTGCTTATACCATTTCTGTGGCTCTACCTGTTTGTGGATTCCCTTCCTGGGTCAGTTTGACAGTTAGGCTGGTTACACCTCACACTAGACAGTGACACAAAGGGAGCTGGGGTGTAGTCTGCATTTCCTGATGAGCCATCTGTGATAGGAGGTGGGGAGGAGTGGTCACTCACAACTGAAAGGGCAGTGCCTGCCCTCACACAATGCAGTCTCCAGCCCCCTGGTGAGTGTCTGGGGCCTGGGCAAGGCAGGATTTCACATTCAAGAGAGACTGTACTTTGAAGAAGATCTGCCCTGCCTGTGATTGTGCTTTGTGGAGTTATCCTGCAGTTGCTGCCTCTGCCTGTGCTAGAGGGCCAAGACTGGACTTTGTGTTGCCTTCCTTCTTGTGAAGAACTCTCCAAGGGCTTGATTTAGAGCCTGCCTCCTGTTGTTTGTAGTCTCAGGGACAGCAAAGACTTCTCTCTGCCAGCACCTGGAGTCTCTGGAGAGACTCCTACTCTGCCAAGTGATGCCCAACCAGTTCCTGGGACACTGAAAGGAGAAACTGGCAGTCTAAAAGTGAGAAATCCACGCACCGACCGCCGTACGGGGAAAAGATCAACGCGACTCTGATGTGCAGCTGAAAAATCGGCACGCCGCTGGCTTTGCGGCTGAAAATCGACGCTCGTCCACAACGCGACCCGAAGATTGACATCCAGGGATGGAGAAACGACGCACAGCATCACTGACGGACGCTGGTGAGACCGCAACCCATGCTGCGTGGTTTTCGGATCATCGTGCAGCTGGATTTCCGACTTTAAACACCGCTGGGTGTGTAAAAACGACGCAAGGCTTGCCAGGAGAGTGCTGACCGGATCGACGCATTGCTCTCCTGCGGAGAGAAGAAAAGACGCACGCCGACCCGACAAAAGGAGAAACGATGCAAGGTCTCGCTTGTGAATAAAATCGACCCATCACAAGCCCTTTTTTGACGTACACTTGCCAGAGTAGGGTTATTTATGACACGCCCAAGGTACATTTTCATGCTAACAGTGTTTGTGTGTGTTTAAAACTAAATGAAGAATCTTTTTGCATTTTTTGTGATAACTTGACTTGTGTATTGCGGATTTTTGTAATGTTGGTCTTGTTTTGTTTAGATAAATATTTCCTATTTTTCTAAACCTGTGTTGGGTAATTTTGTAGTGATTTCATTAAGGTACTGTGTGTGTTGGTACAAATACTTTACACCTAGCATTCTGAAGTTAAGCCTACTGCTCGTGCCATGCTACTAATGGGGTAAGCAGGGGTTCGCTGAGGGTGATTATCTTTTACCCTGACTAGAGTGAGGGTCCCTGCTTGGACTGGGGGTAACCTGACTGCCAACCAAAGATCCCATTTCTTACAGAGATCATTTTATTTTCCCCTTTCAGAGGACTCTTGACTGAGCTTCTTATATGCTGACGATTTCCCTTTTAATTTATCGTTGCCTAATTTAGTTAGTGACCTGCAGTCCGAGATCATCTTTTTCCAAATACTTTTTGACCTTTTTTATTTATTTTTATTTTGCCTGCATGTCTTTCTCCTCAGACATGCATTTCCCTAATTTGGTTAGTTGTAGGGTTGCCTGTGCCCAGCCAATAATTATTGCCAAATTTGAGTTTACCAATGATTGAGCAACACTTTATATCAGTGTCTCAGATATTCTTATTGGTGTTATGCCTTAATCTTCTTGAGTGCTTAGTGCTGTTAATATTAGTTTGCCTGAATTTATTTTGATGCCTTAGGCAAGCCTTGGTGATAATGTATCTTTATAACTTGGTTTTGCACACTGTCTTCACGAGTTTGAGCTTGGCTTTGTAATAAGTCTTTTAACTTTATTCCTGATTGGAGTTTTCCAACTGTGCTCACATTGGTCATGGTGTCTTAATAGTTTGGAGCTGTGATGAAATTTTGTTGATGGATCTACAACACTACTTACTGGGTTAAAAGGTCAGTCGACCTCGTGAGCATTTGATTCCTGCAAAGGATGAAAAATGCTACAGCACTGTGCAGATCTATATAGTCAGTCAATACCACACTGCCAACATTTACACTGACGTTTCTTATTTGTTCCCACTTTGGCCTGAAACAAGGGACATAGGGCCTGATTACAACAGTCTAGATAATTTTAACTCCTGTGCAAATGCCTGTTATTCCTCATTAGTAGGGAAAAACGTTGGCTATGTGTTATTTGTTGCACTCAATACATTTCAAACACCTGGATGTAGGATTCTATCATCTGTGCTAAATACTGGGGTAGATTTATGATTATGTGGCACATTGCTGTCCTTTTCTAATGCTGGTGCACCTTTGGCTGCCTAGTGCCAGTGCAGACACCCTTGCATCATGTTGCAGGTGTGCCTGCTTGTAGGCAGGATGTTTTGTGCTGGAAGGGACATATTCCTGCACAAAAACAATCCTGAGAGGCATTTTCCTCTTTTTCTGTATTCATAGGATGCAGCTCGTATAGAAAGAGAAAAAAACGAGGCAGAACACAAATATTTCTCACCTGAGGAGGTGTGGCATTTTTTATGCATTCTCAGGTTTACCACTATTGGTGAATCTGGGAATGCCCCAGAATACATGGGTGGATGTGTGGGAACACCCACACTCCACCCCTGGGATGTCTTCCTGCTGCAGAGTGACACAACAGCAACAATTTGCACTACTTTGCATTGCTCTAGATTTATCAACCCATGCAGAGCCACACATGGTGTCCTTGCATGGCTTGATAAATCTCACTTAGGTTTTGCATCACACTTTCACTCTCTTGCGTCATGCAAGGGTGACACAAAACCTTGATAAGTATGGGCACTAATAATCAGGAACTTAAGGTCTCAATAGACCAGGCTACCAACAGCTTCAAATGTGTGGAATACTTCACTTTACAAATCTATAAAAAAAAGTATGATAAAATAGTGCATTTGGTCAACCCCCCTCCAATCATTGCCTTGTATGGGTGAGCCCCTTTCAGACTTTGGGTCAATGAGTTCTCTATCACAGCACACTACATTACAGGAATAACTACATGTGTTTGCTATAGGCTCTGTATTAATGAGGAATTAAAAAATGAATTACCCTTGCTTTCAGCATCTGGCTGTTCCTGTACTGCTGCTCCTTCTGCACCACAGCTCCAGCACGACCACTCTTGCCCGTTTAGAGTGCCTGACAGCTCTCAAATTGGCTGATGGCTTCCCTACTGCTTTCCTCACCCAATGGTGTGCTTCCCCTGGAGCACTGTTGCCTGTTAAAAGACCCCAGAAGCCCCCACAGTGGCTGGCAACTTCTGTTCTACATTACATGCTCACGTTGAGCTGCTTTTGCCCATTCATGGTGTCCGGCATCTCATCTACTGCTCTCCTGATGGACTGCTCTAGCATTGTAAAAAAAAAATACAAAGTGCTCCTGTGTCTCTTCTCCTGCTGCTGTCAGGCCGCTGCATACAGAATGAGCATGCTGGCTTGCTATTTTGCTGCAACCTCTGGGCTACTGCACACAAACTCAGCATATCGAGATGGCTCCTGTAATGTTGCTGCACCTACTCCAGCTGTGATCTTGTGTAGAAATCAGTACCCAGTGGCTTTCCTTCTGCACTGATAAAGTTAATAGGTTTGCCTTTTAACCAAATATGCAAATAAGATGTATTACATATTTCAATGCTTGTTTTTAGTGGTATGGGAAAACTGTACAGTAAACTTGCCCTGGGGAAAATCCATTCCCGCCCTTCCAGTTTTTCCTGAGGCAAATTTATGAGATGATTCCAAGTTTTCGGGATCTGAATATACTGAAGCCAAGCCAGCACTACTCACTCACTACAAGCATCCAAACATAAAGTCTCATCAACTGGAATCAATACATATAGCCTGGTCAGCACCAAACACTGGAAGCAAATGGATATCCCACAGGAATTTTTTACCACTGGAATTACTCGAAGATCAAAGGCCTTGCAGTGACTGTAATAAATGGACCCATGATGCACATCATCCCTGTCAATCAGCACCCATGTGCTGCCATGTTTAGGGCAACCTCAGTCCCATGCCATTCCTCCTGGAGAGTAAATAAGTAGAAGAGGGTTGCATGTTTGGTTCTGTTAGGATTAAGAAGGTCCTGTACATCTCATGTAAACTATCCACGCCATGTGCACATGTGTTTCACACATCATGTTCAACAGCCCGTACACACACTCGCAGCCAGACCACACATACCTGCATACATACTCTACACCTGCATGGCAAGCACCAAGAAATTCATTCACATGCCACTCAATAACACACACTACCAAAAGAACAGACCCTACAAATCCTCATTGTCAAGTCTCACTCTGAAGTTCTCCACACACCTGACATTACAGATTATTAACCATACAACACAATCTAGATGCACTATTCATCATAAATACATATCTCACCCACTTCCACCACATAGCTTAGCCATTCTAATCACCTTCACCATCTAACCTATCAAATGTGATAAATGGCCTTTCTGGTATGATTTTCAATGTGGATGCTGAGCAGGCCTTAGAAAACAATATCTACTACTTGTGTTCAAAGTGATGAATTGTGGCAACATATTTATCCACAGTATTAAAGGATAACATGCCATACTGTATGTATGTACAGTATGTACATGCGTATATCTGTATATATGTATGTATGTATGTATGTATGTATGTATGCACTGATATTTGAAGAGGTTAAAGAGCAACGGAGCAAGGACCAAGAGCATGGTCCCATGGAAGATACAGTTATTGGGAGGAGGTCGATTGTGGGGTCAGGAGCAGTGCTCCCTGAAGTGGCGTGTCTTCAGCTTTTTCTGAATTGTAGGAGATTTGGTGTTGATCTAATGTCAAAAGGGTTGCTGTTCTAGATCCTGGAAGCATGGACTCAGAAGGCTTGCCTTCTGCAAAGTTTTTTTCTCTAGTCAGTTGACATCCTTGCTCCTGGTCTGCCGTTGCCCCCAGACCTGACTAATATGTTTGGCAGATTAGGTGGGGACTTGTTGTTGAGGGCTTTATAAGTGTTACAGCTGGTCTTGCAGGTCTTTTAACTTGGATGCGACATGGCTGTATATCTCTGAGCACTTGACAAGCCATGCCGCTGCATATAGGATACCTTTCAGGGGTGCTAGGGTAGTATCAGGGAGACAGGTGAACAGGACATTGTATCCTTCTAGATAGGAAAGGACTAAGACTTGTATGTTTTTTCTGAAGTTTTCTTCCAGGAAAAATGGCATCAATTTAGCACATGTTATCAAATGGTGTACGATCAGAAGGTTTTAGGAGAGAAAGAGGAGAAACCCTGAATGCCCTCTTCCCAGTGGTATCTTGACTGTGATTTGAGGTTCAAGAACAAGCATTAAGAAGCAAATCAACACAAAATGAGAGATACCAGTATGTTTATGAATGTAGGACATTGCAGTTGGCATGCTCCTGATGATCGCCAAACCAGTGTAATCCTACTGGCATGGCAGTTGTGCATACCACAGCTGACTTTAGTGGCTTATTTAGCTAAGAGATGTATTATTACAAATCGCTAATGACTACATCACTTTGCATCACAACATAGGCGAAGTTTAGCTGTGAGCGACGTTGTGTAGTTTTTTTCTGATGCAGCATGTGTAATTCTCATGTGAACCGCATGTTTTAAAAATGGAGTGTATCCGCGTGTGAGTAAACTGGGATTTTGCAATGTATTTCTTAGCAAAATCCTTATTTTTACCATCTATTTATGAGTATAAATGATCTTGCACATCGTTCCCATTCGACTGTCCATTGCCTGGCTTCCTAAGTCATGTATTGGACGTTGCTAGCGCAGACCTCGCAGCATGCATCTGGTTTCACAGTTCCCGCAGAGAATTCCCCCTGGAACCAATCTCAGGTAAGGAAAACAGGATATTACGGAAACTAAGCTTAGCTCTGTAGCTGGGATCTAAGCAATCTTATGCCCGTGTAATAAAAACTGTACATTGGCCAAGACTTGATGAATATGAAGTTGAATGGACAGAAACCTATGTTAAGAAACTTGCCATAAACTGTCCAAGGAAGATATAAAGCTACATATGAGCACAGGCCCATTTATAATATAACTTATGGAATTCTTGTGTAGATGTTTTGCTTTAGTCTTTGGTTACTCTTCAAATAATAACAAATGTGGTGCTGCCCGAAATTACAATGCAGAAATCGCTGAAACACATTTGCAAGGGTTAATCAACTTTTCTCCAACTTTTTATAAGATGGTTAAATAGACAAAGTTTTCTTTAAAATAAAACCAGATTTTTGCAGTCAGTGACGTCGTCATGAGAGTTGTGGCTATCAACTGTAATATCAGGATAGTAACGGTCAACTACGTTGCAGTGCAGAGATTGTGATTATATCGTCTAAACAGATACCCCCATCCGTTCATTCACTGCTTTATAAAGGTTTTCTGGAGCCACATTTCCTTTTCAAGTGTCATATCCGCCACACCTGCTGTACTAGTAATCAACAATCCATAAAATACAATAGAAGCCCAAAAGACAGTATAGTTCCAAAGTAACTGAAAGTAAATCGTAAACAAGAACAACCCTTCTGGCATTCCACATATTAAATGTTTTGAATTTGCTGTGATAGTTTATGGCGCGTGTCCTTTAAAACAGAACACCATAGTATTATGTGCTTCAATCTGCACATTATTTAATGGAGCACCATTCAGAATGAGGCCTGTAGGGCCAACAGGACCTGCTGATATAATTTAGAGGAGCTTAGCATCAGCAGGATATTATCCCACCTTCTAGTAGCGCAGTATGTTGCACAGTGAGATCTAAGTCCCGAATGGCTTGGGTGCAGCAGCTGGTGTATTATAGATTGGCTTGAAGCTTATCTCTGACTGATCATCATCTACGACTGTCTTGTTAAATATTATGGAGATGGCAAAGAAATAGTAATTGAGATAATTTTATATTCAGTCTGCTTGAGATTCCATTTGGGCAGTGTATTGTAGGTATTTTTTTATTTTTATTTCGTGCTAGTGGGTCTTTCTGACAACAAATACAATTGCACTCTAATTGGCTACATAGGTTTCTCCCTTTGGGTACTTGCCTCTCCAGGCGAAACAAAGTTGAATAGCAAAGACGCAGGAGATCACTTGGGGTAATAATAGGGTACCAACCAAAATGTGGCAGCTGCTCCGTCAACACACTTCTCAGTTCCTGCTTCGTCATTTAGTGGTGAGAGAACCACTGCGCTTCACCCAAGGTTGTCTCATTCACCTTCTTGTTGGGCCACCTTCCACAGAACCATCGGGTCCATGGTATCAGAAGACCCACTCTATTTAGAATGAGGCCTCCAATACTGCTTTTTCATTTCCCAAACTACTATAAAGACATGATGGTCCTGAGCAGGAAAAACAAACAATGGCCCCCTCATGCAGGGAGAAAACTTACAACATATCAGGGTCATTTATTATGCACTTTTTACAATAATCACCCACTTGAGTATTGTTTATGAAAATGAAATACAATTCTGGTCAGTTTGTCATGTTTGCAGGGCATCTCAGGCGTATGGAATTCAACATTTTTTAAGGAAGTGATGGGAGAAGTTTCAGTGAAAATTCCCCACCCATAAGGCAAGCAAGTCTAATCCTGGTAAATGGTCTGGAACTGGGGCACAGGAGCATGCCTGACAACTGATATCTAAATATGGTAGAAAGGGAGCAGGGATTAGTAGTAAATCCCATTCAGTAAACTGAATTATCAGTCAGTATTACCACTTCAGAGAAGAATAAGACTTTCTAACAGGTAGGTAAAGGAAGCCAAGTAATAACATGATAAATACAAAAGTAGAATGTGTTTGTACATTTTTGGACTGAGACACGTCCTTGAATACTCTCTACTAGAAGGCCATTACAGAAACTAATTAGAAGCAAAAATACCAATGACATTCTCAGAGTGATATATCAAGATGTTTTCCAATAGTGTGAGTCTATTGCTTGAAGTTTTCACTTGAAGCATTTTACTCCAATGTTTGTAAATAAGGATGTGTGTCAGCCGGGTTGCATGCTGCCATTTAGTTTACACTAGCCTGCTGCTGAGTAGCTATACTTCGTGTTTCTTTATTCCCTAGACTGTTCATCCAACCCATTCTTGTCGACCTCTCTCTTTTTTCAACTTTAGTTTCACTTTTGTTACTTTTGACTGCTCCTGTGCATCTATTCATCTTTTTTGTCACTTTTGTCTATTTTGTAATATCTTTCCTTTTCTTTTAGCTTCCCTAGCTCCCACTGTGGTACAGGCAGGCACTGCCACCTTGCCCGTCTGAACACCCTGTGGTCGATCGCAGCACAAAGGGGTAACGCTCTGCAACATTTGTAATGGGGTGGAGGTGGCAGCACTAATTCTGAAGCCCAGGTTTTGAAGGCTGTGGTTCCTGTTGTTGTTTTTTTCCTGTGAAGATAAGGTTCGCTGCTGGGACAAATCAATTTCAGACTCACTGAGCTCCATGACTGCACTCACTACAGCACTGAGAGACATAGGCGTTGGTTTTGATTGTGGTGCTGTTGATCCTCGGATGATCCTTCTCCCAGCCTCTTCCTGTCAAGAGGGAGGTGCAGCAAATATGTCACCTTTATGGAGAAGGATGAGGGTTTGATGCCAGTGGTGGCAATGGTAACGGACTTCTTCTCACTGCCACTTTCTTTGTAGGAACCACCTTCTTTGAAGCCAGCTTCTTCCCCGGTATCACTGGCAGATAATATGCAAACTTCTATTCATCTCAGTATTTTACGTGACGTCTCGTTCACCTTTAGGCGACATAAAGGCAAAAAAATAAAATAAGCAGGAAGTCAGTCAGACTTGGGCAAGCTAGTAGACAGTGAAATACAAGTTGCCATCATCATCATTATCGCTATCACAAATGCTTACCAATAGTGTACTGATGCATACATTTACTATTTGTTTCTAACCATTACACATCAAAAGCTAACTTGGGGTGTCCCTCCAGGGTCCATGTACCGCTGTGGGAGACAGGCAATAATCAAATAAATTAATTAAATAATAGCTGATGTCCCTCCAGGACCAAAGGGACCTCTGTGAGAGGCAGGAGGAGAAAGGCAAAAATAAAAATAAATCCAAAACAACAACTGTGTGATACAGATTACTACAATCAGCCTCAAATCTAAATAAATATAGCAGGGGAAAATATCTTAGGAAAAAAGAAAACAAAATGAACAAAACCCACATGGGCTTCTTCTGATATCAATACTCTTGGAAATGGAATAAAATGATGAATAATCAGAAACATTCAATGGTACAGCAAAATGGATGTCGCACACCTTATGGCATGTGCAAGCAAGTAAGCAGGCATAGGACAAATTCAACATGGCTCTCGCTGCATTGCCAGGAAGGACGGAGGCATGGAGAACTAATACAAAATGGCCATCTATGAGTATCTCTCTCTCTCTATCTTTGAACGTGCAGGATTGTTGCAAAAGGTCTGCAATAATATACACTCAAAATGTGACTGGGTTTATCCTTGGGCCTAGTACACAATCAGTAAAGCTGCACAAATAAATTTAGCAACACAGCAAAATGGAAAGTAAAAAAAAAAGAAAGAAAGAAATCAGTTACCTCTTTCCTACAGGTTTGTCTCCTCCGTCCTCTTCCCGGAAGCACAAGGCTTCCAGACCCCCCTCCAATCACGGCACTGCTGTCAACAGCATGACAGCAGCAGTGATTGGTGTGAGCGCTCTGCTTCAGCGCTCCCAGAGGGAGTGGCACCCTGTGCACTTTCCCTTGCCTGCTGCCAGCCAGGAGGAGAAATGCAAAGTGCGCATGTCTGCTTTGCCGGCCCAACACGGCTGGCGAAAACACCTGCACACTTATAGTGCACCAACCACTCTTCCCTCTGCCCCCTTCCAGCCCCACCCTAACCTGGCTCACCGAAAAATAAAATGATAATAAGGTTTTGTTTTTATGAATTTATTTTTGCTTCCCTTACTGCTGAAAGCAGGGGGGAGGGTGTAACGCTCCACCACCATAGTGGAGAAACCGCCCCTGCTTACATGATTTTTCATAAAAATAAATTACTCCAAGGTGGTGGATGCAGCAGGGAGTGCAGACAAAAAAAGAGTGATGCTTTCCCTTCAAAATCTAAATCCAAAATGACCAAGGTTAGAACAAACCACAGAGTGGAGGTTTTAAGACAGAAAGAGGAAGTTGCTATCTTGTGTACAGCATATTTCCAGTCTCTATGGCGGTTGCTTTAAAAAAAAAAAAAAAAAAGAAAATGCTCGCTGGTAAAAATTTGACTCGAAAATGTATGTTTGACTTGAATTTTGGGTACCTGTGTTAAAAGTATTGTTACTCAAGTTTGAAACTGCAATTTTACACTCAAAATATTACCTAAATGGTCCTCTCATGTAGAAAAATAAACCTGAGATATATGCTAACTGCTTATGCTGAAGAACTGCAGCTTGCGTTCGGAAAATGCTGCTCATGCTCATGTGGGTAGCATTGTTTCTATGCTTTTTGCATTAGTAATTTTGCCAGAACAAAATACTCACTACGCAAACTGATGTAATTGCATATTCTTGGGCATCATAAATTTTGTTGTGCAAAATTACCAAGATAAAGCCAAATTATGCTTCCATAACAAAAATAACAGGGTCATTTGTAAACAGACACCATCGATGGATCAGAGATACTTGAAAGAAAACTATGAGTCTGATTACAATCTTAGCGGATGGGATATCCGTCACAAACGTAACGGATATCCCATTCGCTGTATTATAAGGATATAATGGAACTTGTAATATGGCAGACTGGATTTCCGTCACGTTTGTGACAGAGTACCCCATCCGCCAAGATTGTAATCAGGCCCTATGTTAGGTTTTATTATGTTATATTATGATATTCATATTTATGTTGATCATATTCTGACAATGATATGGCCTCACAGCACAAAGTTGGATATTATCTGTCTGCCTTTGCCCTGGTGTCTCTGACCCTGGCTGCATATTGGGACAACCTAACATGTTTGAGCCCTGCAATTGAGTGTCCATCAGAATCAGTCCAAAAATCCTTTCAATGTAAAAGTCCACCACTCAACCAAAATGATACTGTGTTCACACCATTGTGACAGAATTCAGTTAACAGCAGCTACTGAAATTTGAATAAATGATGTCTGCCAAGGTACATTTCACCCTGTCCGGAATGTAAGGTTTAGGCTTAAACGCAAAGGCCAGTAGCCTTTATCCTCTTCTTGCTATTATGTGCTTTTTCCTATGCCCACTAAAGGGAGGACATTGCAACCCATCACCTTAATTATCCAAACAGTAAGACACAGATCTAAAGCAGAAGCATGATCCCATACCAACCTGACTGTATTTTGAGAGGCTAAGGACCATATTTATACTTTTTTAGCACTGCATTTGAGTCATTTTTTGACGCAAAAACGGTGCAAACTTACAAAATACAATTGTATTTTGCAAGTTTGTGCCGCTTTTGCGTCAAAAAATGACGCAAATGTGGCACTAAAAAAGTATAAATATGTGCCTAAATCTATACACAGGGCCAAAATCACAAAGCCATTTGTAATTGTAAACCTAGATATCTGGCTAGAAATGCAGCATTTATGTCTATCAGGTATCACAAATGAATAACTAGTAGTAGTAAATACGTTTACTCCTGCATAATTGTGCACTACTAATCCGTATAATTTCACAGGAGGAAACTCAAAGCAACGGGTAGGGAGTAGGCGATCATATGGGTTGCCTTGCGTGTTTGTGAATATCCAAAGACTTGTGAGGTTCTTAAACTCCTCTGTGATCTGTGACCCTTTCTTACCCTGGAAGTGATAGAAGAGTGCTCCTGCAAAGGGCCGGAATAACTCCCCTTCCAGAGTGGCAAACATATATATTCTAGCTTAATGAGCACGTTTCTGATAAATCTATCTATTGCATGGGATTAAATTAAGAACTGTGGCCACTGCGTGGCGCAGAAAACATGCTGTGATACATGCAATAGCCTAGCTCTAGCTCTGAAATGGACAAAACAGACACATGCAAGCCCATGCCTTCAGAGGAACAACGTATAGCATGCCAGGTGGGGTGAAAGACAATAGTAAAAAGGAAAATTCTACAAATTTGTATCATAAGCAAAAACGTAATAGATTCTCTACCTCATTGTTTTATTCCAAGTGAAAAACTTCACCCAAAGGCTTGTATTTCCGTGTGTGTAATAGCTTCAGTGCATTGTTTCTAACCATAGAGTGATATAATCTTTCTGAGCAAGACATAACACCGACCTATGATCATTTAAATGTGCCAGCAGCTAACTTTCTGAACAAAGTGTAAAATATGAAGAGTGATATACTGCCAGCTGCTACAAAACTTTCCACTTCTAAGGTGCCACCATTAACACTACTCAACAGGTTCATGCCATCAATCCTTCACGCTCCTTTTGAGTATCAGGACATTCCATTTAATTTCACACCCATGTGAAATATGCTTCAGCCTACAGACTCACCCGTAGATCACAACACAAGACTGTTCTTTCAGTTCCCAATAAGGCAACTGGATATCTTATTTTCATGAGCCAGGAATTATGTATCAGAATGGACTTACCTGTTCATAAAATGCCAGGCAGGAGGTCTCGGTTTGCCAGAAAAACAAGAAACAAGACAGGGTCAGATAGTGCTAGGAAAAGAAGAAAGAATAAGAGAAGGAAATGAAGTACGTCTGAAGGAATGAAAACAATCAACTGCACAAGCATAAAGGGCATGGAAGGACTAATCACTTTTGTACAGAAAGAAGGGCTATGGAGAACTTGAGTGAAGAAAAACGTGGGGATTGCCCTTAGAGGGGAGGAGGAATTCTTCGCAGGAAACTAAGACAGCTGCAGAATGGAGCACAACAAGGGAAAACCATGGAATACAGACCTGCTGAACAGAGGACCTCTGGACAGAGATTCACACACCTTGTAGGAAGAAAGTGATGATGCAGAAGAGACATGAATGAGACATTAATGGTGTTGGCTTGTCCTTCGGTGAAGTTCCTTGTCTACACCACACTTGAGGAGGGCTAAAGCCATGCCAGGTGGATGCCACTTGCAAACTCACTACATGACAATTGGGGAAGAAGGGTAGGGTGGGCAGGAGATGAAGTATGGAATACCTTACCTCTGATTCTTTTTAAAAAATATGGCTCTTCTATTTGAGTGTGTGCTCATATGATACAGCGCAATATAAACTCAGAGTTAAAAGAGAGTTCAAAACTTTTCTGACAAGCTAGAGAATCATGAAAGGTGAAAAAGAAAAAAGAAAATCTAAGGACAGTTCTAAACAGGACCTAAGGCATCATGCTTAAGAAACAGAGCAAGGGTTATAGAAAGAAGGACAAGAAAAGGAGATAAGAAGCCAATGAGAATATCAATACATAGATAACACAGAAAGAAGAGAAGGACATTTAGGGAAGAAATAGTAGGAGATTTGTATTTGTTGGAAGCGGCTCTGCAACACAGTTAAACTGGGATCTGATCGCAAAGTGCACATACAAATTAGAAGATTTATTGCAGGAGCCCCAACTGCACTCAGGAGCCAGGCAGATCCAGAGTGTTATGACCCTCAGGAATGGAATGAAGTCAGTACTCTTGAGTGACTAAGGTTGTGAAAGAAGGGCAAGCGAAATACAACAAATGTGCACAAAGGTTCAACAATAAAAATAAAAGGTAATATGAAGTAACCATGAATCATCTCCCCCCTTAAAAAAAGCACAAAGAAACACGTGTGATATCAATAAACAATGAACTGATCATACTTGGATGGAAAATTATAAGATCAGCTAGTTTTAGTGTGAACAAAGTTGCATGAGAATTACACAACTTACTAACATCTCTTTCATTTGCTTGACTGGTGGACTGCCTTGAGGAGAAAGTGTAACAAGCTCCTCAGCAGAAACATTTTGACACGTTTTAGTAACATCATGACCAGTTTTATTCGTCCTCATGATCAGACAATGTTTCACCCAACATTACTTATTATTGCCTCTGTGAAATAGGAATCACAGCATTTGTATTCCACCCATGTCTTATCATCTCTTATCATTTATCAAAACATCACATTTAGGATCTCTAGCTATTTTGAGCGGTGTAGTGAACTTAGAATACTTTGTAGAAATGTGTATTGGCTTTCTGCTGATACCCCAATATCCTACTAGCAAATACATTTTTTATCAAAATATAGTTTTGACTTTGTTTGACTACACACTACATTTTCTTTGGCAGATTTCTGAACTGATATTTCTGTTAATTGTTTGACGTGTAGGAAACAAACAGGTAATCCCTGCTTTTTCACGGTATAACTATTTCAGATCTCCACTCCAAAGGCTCCACTGGCTGAATAATATCCTAGGAACACATGTTGTAGCATATCTTTAAGTTCAGATTCAACAATTAGTGGTACAGCATACACTTTCTGCATAACTGGTTTTGCATTTTTCTTGAGATTTATGCAATGTTCAAAACCAATAACTGTATCAGCTCTTAATCAGTTCCTTTTGCGATGTCCAAACCCTCGTCAAAGGTTGAGTTTCCATAGCTGAGCCGTCTCTACTGTATCCTTCTTGAATAATAATTGAAAACAGTTTGATCATAAAGGCGTATGTCAGTGTAATTCTCAAACTCACAAGCAGCTGAAAGGACGCGCAAAGTAGATATGTATTTTTCAGTCGTTTTCTCACTACCGTGCTTTCTCTTGAAATAGTGTGTCCTTCTAACAACACAATTGACTCTTCTGACAATTGGTAATCTTGATGTGGTATAGCTTATAGGTAATAACCTCATGTTCCAAAAACACTGTGTGGTGAGTCAACAGGCAAATTATCAAAACCTTCCTGACTACATTCTCCTAGATAAGTGAAAAATAAGGCTTTGTGTCTAATTGGAACAAATTTGCTTGAGTCAATAGTCACCAAATAGTTCTAAAAAATCATCATATTCTCCATTTAATTACATGTCTGCTTGGTGTTTGTAAAAATTGGTGTGGCTGTACACAATTTTGAGCAGAAGCCATTTTATCAAATTGCAAAATGTCAGTGACCCTAATGTCATTAAAATATTATAGGGACAAAACAATTGCAAGTTAATGGTACCAGTTAAAGATGCAGTAGTTTATATCCTCAGATAGAAGTGTTCCTTCATTGAGCCTACTGTATATTCACAAGAGGCTTTATTTTCATATTCCCTGCCACACTCATGTTGAAGTCAGATTGAGGCTTGCTCAATGTTCTGAGGTTTATTGTTTGCCTTTAATTTAATTACTGAGGTAAAACACACTATAGGCGCCCTTTCCTCCAGTGTCACATTGACTTTCCAAAGCTGTGTATAGTTGGGTCTGTGAAGTGGACATCATTAGAGCCGTAGACTGCATGCTGTGTAGGAATAAAGTCACCACCTAAGAACGCTCAGGGGTCTGGAAGCAGTGCAAGCGATAAATAACACATGAACATAGGTTTAAGAATAACAACAAAAGGAAACATGAAACAACCATAAATCCCACCATGTTCTTTTCTTTCACTGTTTTAATACTTACCTGGTTCTTCTTCCGAAGGACGACTGCTGGTGAGACAAACTGGGAACAAAATAGTTTCATCAGAAGAAAGCAGATGTAAAAAGTAGGGTTCTTAGGAATTTGTTTTTCCCTTGAGAAAACCCTTTGACTCTTATTATAGAAAACAGAATGAACACTTTACTTTTTTAAGGTCCGCGAGCCAGCTGATATTTTTAAGTCCCACCATCACATTCATAAAGGGATTCGTGGGATGCATAAATGCATTTATTACTGTTGATTTCTTTGTCATGAATGGGAAGGCATCTATAATAGTAACTCCCTCAAATAACACATCCATCATTCTCTGGCAAACACCTGCCGTGAATACCAACCCAAGATGCAACTGCAAAATACATACATGACCAAACGGGGTCACAAAAGTTAAGAGATGTCTTGATTCTTTGGCAAATGGTATGTGGTAGTAAGAGGGAATGGAAGTAAGCATTCCAGAGACTGGTTTGTCTTGGACATTTGGGAACTCTCACAAACACAGATATTTGTGGGCATTCCCAAACTCTGGAACTCTGAACACTTTGGAAGTGGTCAGAAATGTAGTATTTTCAAAGACTGAGTAGCTAACTTTCCAGGTTTGTTTTGAATATAGGGAAAGCTATTACTTCAGCCAGCAAAAAATAAATATGGATTTGTATATGATTCTCTAATCTCTGCCCCTATGTTTATTTTTTTACTGAATTTGACCTTATCTCTTAACAGTAGTGCACTCTAGAAACCTTTGCATGAATGCATGTTGGTCCATCAACCCTGTGGCTCTGGACCAGCCAGTTTTATTGACTAGTTGAAAAAAGATAGTGTTCTCCGAATCACACTTCAGTTGCTTACATTTAATTCTGACATAATGTTCCTGATAGTTAGCCTGGCTCATTTGAATGTGCGCAGTCGACTATAAACTGAGTCCCTCAAGCTTCCCATTTATGTCCAGTTTTATTGCCATACTATATTTTCCCGCTGTTAAGTCATTTTAAATATAATCTCAGGTGAAAGCGTTAGCTGCAATCATACATCAAAACTAAATAAAAGAGGATTGTAGAAAATCACAACCATGTCTTCTCCTAATACTTGACATACTAAAGGTTAGTAAAGAGTTTCAAAAGAGGCGAACACATTGAGTGACTTCCTCCTTCAATGAACCCATTGAATGTATACTGGATAAAGATCACATTTTAGTGACAGACATGAAAGGCAATGTATCTCTATTGAAGGAAAAATAGATTAAATGATGACTTGCACATAGTAAATAGGCTTATTGCACTTGTGCTACAGCAACAACAGCCCGTGCCAACTGCCAATCTGATGTTACAACAATGACCGCCTTCGACACTCGACCAGCTCTTTGCATCAGAGCGATTACCATCTATGACGTCTGACCTGCTCTTCGTGCTACCGTGACGACCATCCACAACAATCAGCCTCCTCTTTGCGGCCTCCTCCAATGTCAACGGACCTCTTCATACCAGACTTTTCTGCCTGACGATCATGGTCCCTGTATCTGACCTGCACTCCTTCGCATTCAGCTTGAACTTGTGACTTTCTCCCTGCCAAGCACTACCAGATGATCGAAGTAGTGCATATATCCACTATTTTCACTGGAATCTTTGAAATTCAAGATCTCTGGTTCTACTAATTGGATTATTGTCATTCGTGTATCATGTTAATTAAATAAAATGTACTTTATTTTTCTAAATTGGTTTGGGATTTTTCCTTTGCTGTGTTTTCACTTTATTACTGTTTGGTGCTGTATAAATACTGTACACATTGCCTTTAGGTTAAGCCTGACCTATCAGAGGGTTAAGTACAGATTAAACTGAATTTGAACATGATCAAGTTTGTTCTCAATGGGAATAGAGACAAACAATACTAGGTCTAAAGATGGTTCGACAAGATGAGCCTGAAAGGCTTCATTCTTCCACTTGCCAGTGTGAGAAATGTAGTTACTTGTTGACAGGGGTGTGAACCTGGGTCAAGCAGCATCATAGCCCTTGTCAGGGTAAGGCACAAGCAAACCTGAATGTAGCCTGTGCTCAACCCCATGGTAGCTTGGCACAGAGCAGTCAGGCTTAACTTAGAGGCAATGTGTAAAGTATTTGTGCAACACTTCAAACAGTAACACAGTGCAAACACCACATAGAAAGACCGCAATATAAAGCTGAATTTAAATTAATAAAACAAGACTGTTAGAAATGGGGTCTTTGGTTGACAGTCAGGTTACCCCCTGTTCAAGCAAGGACCCTCACTCTAGTCAGGGTAAAAGAGAATCACCCTCAGCTAACCCCTGCTTACCCCCTTGGTAACTTGGCAGAGCAGTAGGCTTAACTTCAGAGCGCTAGGTGTAAAGTATTTGTACCAACACACACAGTAACTTAATGGCAAAACACTACAAAATGACACAACACCAGTTCAGAAAAATAGGAAATATTTATCTAAACAAAACAAGACCAAAACGACAAAAATCCAACATACACAAGTCAAGTTATGAATTTTTAGAGATTAAACTCAAAGATAGCGCTTAGAAAAAATGCTTCGATGAGATGTTAACACGGCGTCGTGACGGAGTCGTTCCCAACAAGCCGACACCAGCGGCGCCGGACACGGAGTCGTGTAGACCTCCAAGTACAGTACCTTTGGTGAAGAGTGAAAACAAGCCGATGCGCGAAGTCGGGGATCGCGGCGTCTGTGCGAAACGTTGAATCCGTGCACTTCGAGCGGCGTCGGTCACGACGTGGTGCGGCAACTTCCACGGAGTCGCGGACTTCAGCGGGGCTGCTGCGGCGTTGCGCCTGCGAAGAGCGGCGCGTTCCAGCGAAGGTCACGGCGCCGGGTGCAGGCGGCATCACCGGATTCAGCAGCGGCGTCGGTCCGGAGTCGTCCGAAGTCGATTTCCTTGGATTTCCACTAGCTTTTCTTTCAAGGGCCCAGGGACTGGATAGGGCACCACTTGTCAGAGCAGGAGTCTCTCCAGAGACTCCAGGTGCTGGCAGAGAGAAGTCTTTGCTGTCCCTTAGACTTCAAACAACAGGAGGCAAGCTCTAAATCAAGCCCTTGGAGATTTCTTCACAAGATGGAAGGCACACAAAGTCCAGTCTTTGCCCTCTTACTCTGTCAGAAGCAGCACTGCAGGAAAGCTCCACAAAGCACAGTCACAGGCAGGGCAGCACTTCTTCCTCAGCTATCAGCTCTTCTCCAGGCAGAGGTTCCTCTTGGTTCCAGAAGTGTTTCTAAAGTCTGTAGATTTGGGTGCCCTTCTTATACCCATTTTAGTCTTTGAAGTCACCTTTCTTCAAAGGGGACTCACACCTACTTGTGAAATCCTGCCTTGCCCAGGCAAGGCCTCAGACACACACCAGGGGGTTGGAGCCAGCATTGTCAGAGGCAGGCACAGTCCTTTCAGATGAGAGTGACCACTACACCCCTCCCTCCTAGCAGAGATGGCTAATCAGGAAATGCAGGTTACACCCCAGCCCCCTTTGTGTCACTGTCTAGTGCGAGGTGAAAGACAATCCAACTGTCAAACTGACCCATACAGGGAATCCACAAACAAGGCAGAGTCACAAAATGGTTTAAGCAAGAAAATGCTCACTTTCTAAAAGTGGCATTTTCAAACGCACAATCTCAAAATCCACTTTACTAAAAGATGTATTTTTAAATTGTGAGTTCAGAGACCCCAAACTCCACATGTCCATCTACTCTCTAGGGGAATCTACGTTTTAATCATATTTAAAGGTAGCCCCCCATATTATCCTATGAGAGAGACAGGATTTGCAACAGTGAAAAACGAAGTTGGCAGTATCTCACTGTCAGGACATATAAACCACATTACTATATGTCCTACCTTATCCATACACTGCACCCTGCCCTTGTGGCTACGTAGGGCCTACCTTAGGGGTGCCTTACATGTAAGAAAAGGGAAGGTTTAGGCCTGGCAAGTGGGTACACTTGCCAAGTCGAATTTACAGTTAAAACTGTGCACACAGACACTGCAATGGCAGGTCTGAGACATGATTACAGAGCTACTTATGTGGGTGGCACAACCAGTGCTGCAGGCCCACTAGTAGCATTTGATTTACAGGCCCTGGCACCTCTAGTGCACTTTACTAGGGACTTACTAGTAAACCAAATATGCCAATCATGGATAAACTAATCAACAATACAATTTACAGAGAGAGCATATGCACTTTAGCACTGGTTAGCAGTGGTAAAGTGCTCAGAGTTGAAAAGCCAACAGCAACAGGTCAGAAAAAAATAGGAGGCAAAAAGACCGGGGATGACCCTGCATAAGCAAAAGTCCAACACGACCCGCTACCAGCCTAAAGCCAGGGGAGAACAATCAATGCCTTGATGTACTTCCCTGATTGGGGCAATAGAACAAGGACCCAGGCCCACAACAGCAGGGGCATGTTCCAGTTCTACGCCTTCCTGACTCCAGTTGGATCCCTCTGTCCATACTCTCAGGGCCCACTAAGCTAACCCATGGGGAACCCTTCTCCACATCTACAGACACCATCTGTGCAGCACCTAACTTTACTTTGCTCACAGATGTATTGCAATGGGCAGATAGTACCACCAGGGCCAACACAGTGGTGTTGCCCACTCCACCCCCGGGGTGTGACTCTCGTCCCCCCCCCAGGAGCAACTCTGTCCACCAGGACAGCAAGCCGAGTGGCCCCAGACAACTGTCAGTGATGAGAGCCCGACCTCAGGCCTCTCCAAGCACTGTGACTGCGGAGAGTGGGGGGCAGTAGTCCCAGGTGCCTGACACCCTTTGACCACTCTCCCTTCCACCAGGTCAGAGAAGATAACCTGACCCTGGTCCTCCCCTCTGGGGATCTGTACCCTCCCTCCAGGGGCGGCACCCCCAGAGTAAAAAAATGTCAGGGTGCTTGTAGAGGCAGTCCTGCACAATTCTTCCACCAGTGCAGGATGTTAACCTGCAACTGATCCTCCAACCTGGGGTCTGTACCTTCAGGTTGGACCAGGGCCAGGGGTGAGGCTTCCCTCCCCCAGCCCTCTCTTCTGGGGTCCTGAACCACCCAACTAGGAGTGCCCCCCCCAGAAGACAACATGGTAGGGGCACTGTTAGCAGTAGCCCCTTCCTCCAGGTCAGGGGGGACACCCTGAACCTGGCCTTCCAATCCAGGGTCTGTACCCTTAGATTGCTCTGGGGTCAGGGGTGAGTCTTTCTCTCCCCTTCCCCTACTTTCAGGGTTCTGCACCCACCCCTCAGAGAGAGTACCCCTTGAAATCACACCAGGAGGGGTGATTGGGCAAACCCCCCCTCCCTTCAGGTCAGGGTTTATCCCCTGCACCTGATCCTCCAGTCCAGGGTCTGTACCCACAGACTGGACCACTGCCTGGCAACCCAGGAATTCCTGGGGGGCATACCTACCCCCCACCAGGTCAGAGTTTACCCTCTGAACCTGGTCATCCAACCCAGGGTCACCACCCTGCGGATGATTCACTGCCTGGCGCACCAGGACTTCCTTGGGAGCACACTTACCCCCCACCAGGTCAGAGTTTACATCCTGAACCTGATTATTCAACCCAGAGTCACCACCCTGCGGTTGAACCACTGCCTGGCACACCAGGATTTCCAGGGGGGCACACTTACCCCCCTCAAGGGACACACTGTCCCCAAGGGCCACACAAGAGTCTGGCTGGTGCAGGTCTCCTGACCTCTGCCCATCTGACAGAGTCTGGATTCCCCTCCAACCCAGAAATGGTCTCACCAAGGTCATTCCTGGGGGGCTCTGCTCTCAGAGCTGACCCCTGACCCTCCAGGTTCTCCACTGGGGTCCGCAACCCCCTCTCAACCCTCTGTCTGGACTTCTGCACCCCCTCACTAGGAGTGGTACTGCCAGACACCAGAACTGGTGGGACGCTGGCTACAGCCGCCCCCCCAAGTTCTCCTGACACTATGGGATCTCCCTCAACAGATGGCCCTATGGTACAGGCTAGGCTCCCCTCCTGGTGTTCCTTCATGGAACTCTCCAGGACCTGGGACCAGATCTCGGGCACCTTGGACCTCAGCCCATCCCCATTCCCTCTCCTCAGAGACTGGACATGGGGTCCCTCACCCATCCCACTACACTGGGACCTACCTGGGACACGACAATCCTTCCCTACCTCACCTGGTTAGGAAATACCTAGACCACTCCTCTCAGGAGCCCACTCAAATGCCTCTTCAGACTCTCTGGTACTCACCAAGAGGTCTGCCTCCATTGTAAGCTCCCTGGGGTCAGAGAACTCACACTCCACCTGGTGTTGGCGTAGCTCTGGAAAATAAGGACTAGACATATGCTCTCCAGCAATTACATCACTCAGCCCCTTACATGAATTAACCAAAGTACCCTTCACCCAACCATCCAGTGACTCTGCTTTGGAAAAGCACCCCACATCACCCTCCTGAGACTGGTGAGACAGTACCTGACTGTCCCTGACACTCAACCCACACTCTTCTGGGATATCTTCACTCTCCATAACCAGGACTTCTACCTTGGGGGAACCCCTCTCCCTGTCACTCTCACCTAGAGTCAGTAGAGTGTCCCTCCCACCAGTAGGAATATGACTCCCCATGCTAGTTCCCCAATCCACCTCAGGGACCCTGTGCATCACTGGAGCTACCTCATACCCCTGAACCTCCTGGCATGTGTTAATTCCCTCCTTCAAGTAGGGCACCACATCTCTGGGCATGTGCACTCCATCAGCAGTACTGGATACAAGATTTTTGCTGCCACCATCTGAACTGGACTCAGCCCTCATGGCCTCCAGCTTCAGCTCTTCACAGCTCAGCTCTTGAGCTGTAATCCTTTCTTTTTCCAGGACTAAGGCTCTCTTCTCCTCAGCCCTCTCAAGCTCTGCATCTAGCTCTTCCAGACTCCGGATTCGAGCTAGGAGCCAATCATCTCTTTCTGTCAAAGCCCAGCTCACCTGAGTCCTTGTTCAGTTCTGATGGAGGTTGAAGACAATCCGACCCCACCCTGAAACTGCTTGTTCCAGCACACTAGTTTTTTAAAACAGTGCACTAAGAACAGAAGCTCAAGGGAAGGGGGGAAGTGGATAAAATAAAATAAAGAGACAACACCGTTCTTGCGTTTCCACTGTTGAAGTGCTGCACAAATCTGCGGCCCTCTCTGACTTCTGTAGAAACTAGTGCCTAATGAAACATAAACAAAAAACAGATAAGTACAACCTATTCCTAACTGGGTTCCTGACTATCCCTTTATTTATTAAAACTTTTCTTCTAAAAGTACCTCTTGGATCCTGGTCTCTAGTTTCCAGGTTTGGAATGTGTTACTGCTCTGGGATGTGCTTTCTATTACTCTAAAGCTTCTAAAACATTAAACAAATACCGTTATCAGAATTACCAATATCAAACATTCATCTTAATATAATTAAAGCCTAAATTCCCAATAGCAGACTCACTTTTCCCATATTTCCAGAATCTTTTATAAAACAAATACTGTACTTTTACGTCAAAATACAGCATGTAATTTGTGCAAGTCCTTGATTTACGGTTTGCCTCACAAAGTTCCGCAAAGTATTCTTGTAACAAAGAGTTTGAATCACAATGTTCGTGGAAGGTATCTTGTTTCAAATTGTCTATACACGAATCCAGAAATTGTTGTCAAAGTTCTTTCAGGTAATAAAAGTTTTGCACTTACTTGTTGCTGGCAAGAGATACTGATCAGTCTAACCTTGTCTTCTTTCTCTTTTGCAGGTTGCTTGTAGGAGAGAGGCTGAGGCAAGGAGGAACCGGAAACCGGAAGAAGGAAGAGCCAGCAGCTGCGCCCATTGAAGCCAATGAAAGTCTGTAGAGAGCAGGAGTGCCAGCGCCGAGGGATCTGTCCTCAGGTAAGCGGGAGGTAGACGAGCACAAGCACTGGGTGAGGCTCGGGGGCTGCCTTTTATAGACAGGGCTGGGTGTGGTCCTCACATGCTGCACATGTTCTTGAAAGGTGTGCAGAGCTGGGTGTGGTTTGAAGAGCTGGGTGTGGTCCTCACATGCTGCACATGTTATTGAAAGGTGTGCAGACTTTCAGTTATTATGCAAATGAGTTAAATTAACACATGGCCTAGAGCGGAGTGTTTTAAAGAAGCCTTGGTAAAAGCAAGGCCCAATGTGTAAACAAAACAGCACATTAAACAACATACACAGAAGCCTAGGGGGGGGGGGAAGGTGAGATAACAAGAAAGGCTTTCAATAGTAAGTTTAAAAGGGAGCTATTACAGAACCCACTAGTGCAGTGAGAGGGGACATGCTCTTTGCTGTGCACAAACCCTAACACTTTCTGTTCCCTCCTCAGGGCCACTGCCTTCCTCCTCAGAGTAGTCCTCCTCCTCAGAGTAGTTATCCTCCTCAGACTCATTTGGTGGTGTTGCCTGACAACGTTTCAATTCATACTGAAACAGGGCTGACTCAAGATCCTCCCTTCTGGATTTCTTGTTCACAGCCAGTCCCCTTTCCACGCAGAATGCTTTAAGCTGCCACTTTTTATACATAAATAGGTGCCAGAAATTGACTTCCATTCTGCAAAGGCTTCACAACCAAAAACCAAAGTCCAAAAATATTAGCAATACTTCCAGGAGCACATCAGAGAACAAAAAGCAGAATCACAAGACAAGTAGTATGTGGTCACGTAATGGTCTGAACTCAAAACAGTAGTGTACACTTAATCACTGTATGTCAAGTACAAATACAAGTACAAATCCCAACCGCTGATCACCAATGTTAGAAATGGGGTCTTTGGTTGACAGTCAGGTTACCCCCTGTTCAAGCAAGGACCCTCACTCTAGTCAGGGTAAAAGAGAATCACCCTCAGCTAACCCCTGCTTACCCCCTTGGTAACTTGGCAGAGCAGTAGGCTTAACTTCAGAGCGCTAGGTGTAAAGTATTTGTACCAACACACACAGTAACTTAATGGCAAAACAGTACAAAATGACACAACACCAGTTCAGAAAAATAGGAAATATTTATCTAAACAAAACAAGACCAAAACGACAAAAATCCAACATACACAAGTCAAGTTATGAATTTTTAGAGATTAAACTCAAAAATAGCGCTTAGAAAAAATGCTTCGATGAGATGTTAACACGGCGTCGTGACGGAGTCGTTCCCAACAAGCCGACACCAGCGGCGCCGGACACGGAGTCGTGTAGACCTCCAAGTACAGTACCTTTGGTGAAGAGTGAAAACAAGCCAATGCGCGAAGTCGGGGATCGCGGCGTCTGTGCGAAACGTTGAATCCGTGCACTTCGAGCGGCGTCGGTCACGACGTGGTGCGGCGACTTCCACGGAGTCGCGGACTTCAGCGGGGCTGCTGCCGCGTTGCGCCTGCAAAGAGCGGCGCGTTCCAGCGAAGGTCACGGCGCCGGGTGCAGGCGGCGTCACCGGATTCAGCAGCGGCGTCGGTCCGGAGTCGTCCGAAGTCGATTTCCTTGGATTTCCACTAGCTTTTCTTTCAAGGGCCCAGGGACTGGATAGGGCACCACTTGTCAGAGCAGGAGTCTCTCCAGAGACTCCAGGTGCTGGCAGAGAGAAGTCTTTGCTGTCCCTGAGACTTCAAACAACAGGAGGCAAGCTCTAAATCAAGCCCTTGGAGACTTCTTCACAAGATGGAAGGCACACAAAGTCCAGTCTTTGCCCTCTTACTCTGGCAGAAGCAGCACTGCAGGAAAGCTCCATAAAGCACAGTCACAGGCAGGGCAGCACTTCTTCCTCAGCTATCAGCTCTTCTCCAGGCAGAGGTTCCTCTTGGTTCCAGAAGTGTTTCTAAAGTCTGTAGATTTGGGTGCCCTTCTTATACCCATTTTAGTCTTTGAAGTCACCTTTCTTCAAAGGGGACTCACACCTACTTGTGAAATCCTGCCTTGCCCAGGCAAGGCCTCAGTCACACACCAGGGGTTTGGAGCCAGCATTGTCAGAGGCAGGCACAGTCCTTTCAGATGAGAGTGACCACTACACCCCTCCCTCCTAGCAGAGATGGCTAATCAGGAAATGCAGGTTACACCCCAGCCCCTTTGTGTCACTGTCTAGTGCGAGGTGAAAGACAACCCAACTGTCAAACTGACCCAGACAGGGAATCCACAAACAAGGCAGAGTCACAAAATGGTTTAAGCAAGAAAATGCTCACTTTCTAAAAGTGGCATTTTCAAACGCACAATCTCAAAATCAACTTTACTAAAAGATGTATTTTTAAATTGTGAGTTCAGGGACCCCAAACTCCACATGTCCATCTACTCTCTAGGGGAATCTACGCTTTAATCATATTTAAAGGTAGCCCCCATATTATCCTATGAGAGAGACAGGATTTGCAACAGTGAAAAACGAAGTTGGCAGTATCTCACTGTCAGGACATATAAACCACATTACTATATGTCCTACCTTATCCATACACTGCACCCTGCCCTTGGGGCTACGTAGGGCCTACCTTAGGGGTGCCTTACATGTAAGAAAAGGGAAGGTTTAGGCCTGGCAAGTGGGTACACTTGCCAAGTCGAATTTACAGTTAAAACTGCACACACAGACACTGCAATGGCAGGTCTGAGACATGATTACAGAGCTACTTATGTGGGTGGCACAACCAGTGCTGCAGGCCCACTAGTAGCATTTGATTTACAGGCCCTGGCACCTCTAGTGCACTTTACTAGGGACTTACTAGTAAACCAGATATGCCAATCATGGATAAACTAATCAACAATACAATTTACAGAGAGAGCATATGCACTTTAGCACTGGTTAGCAGTGGTAAAGTGCTCAGAGTTGAAAAGCCAACAGCAACAGGTCAGAAAAAAATAGGAGGCAGGAGGCAAAAAGACCGGGGATGACCCTGCATAAGCAAAAGTCCAACAAAGACCAAAATGACCAAAATCCAATCAGTAGGACCTTGAGTTATGAATTTTTAAATAATAGATTGCAAAAAAGTGCCTAAAAGCACAAAGGACCCAACGCAGGAAGCTGGTCACGCTGGAATAGGTAAAGGTCAAAAGTTCAGACTGACAGTGATGGAGCCCAGGCCATATGCAGTCTCAGGTTAGTTTTGCTGAAATTTTACCTTCTAAAGTTTGTGCCAGGTTTCCTGTTCTCATTCAAGAGGGCTGCAAGGAGCAAGGAGAGCATGGCGGGAGACTGTCAGCGAAGACCTGGATGGCATTGTGGGTGGTGCTGCTGGAGCTTCATGTTGGCAGTCCCCGCAAGCAGTTAATGCTGCAGTGCAAAGAGTCAGACTGACAGAGGTTCATGGTAATTTGTGGTGCGAGTGGCGAGGTCTTGGTGGGAACAGGCCCTTTGGCAGTTGGGAAGAGCCCAAAAGCTTGATTTCAGCATCCTTGAGTCACACCAATGGTCCAGGACCTGAGAGGCACCACTTTAGCTTCAGGAATCTGCTGCAACTGCGTCCGGGGGCTGGCACGGGATGTTGGGGACCCTTTTATGTTCCTGGGGCTCAAACCAGGAGGCCAGCAGACTTGCCCTTGGAGTCACTTTGGAGTTTTGAATTCAAGATGAAGTTGCTGGTCCAGTTCTCCTTTCCTATGAACGAGGGCAGCAGGCAGCCAGTCAGCACAGTAGGGCAGCAGCTCCTTTATAGCAGCAGTCCAGAAGAGTGAAAGTCCTTTCAGTGGTAAATCAGTCCCTTTTGCTGGTGGAGTATTCACAGGTCCAGAAGTGTACTGAATAGTTGGTGTTTGAGGTCAAGTATTTATCTACAGTTGTACCTTTGAAGGGGGGAAAACCTTTTAAGTGCACAGATGCCCTGCTTTCCTGGCTCTGGCTTCAGATTAACTACATAAAGTATGTGACCCTTTGTGTGGAGACAGGACAGAGCTTATTCAAGTGTAAGTCAGGCTGGGCCGAGCTCCTCCCTCCCATCCTACCAGTGATTGCCCATCCAAACACACCTAAGCTCCCCATTGTGTGTGGTTGTCTGAGGAATAGACCAAGCGAAACTGTCAGCTACACCCAGGCATGTGACCCAGAGTCAGACTGCAGGCACCAAATGGCTAAGGCAAGACAATGTCAACTTTCTAAAAGTGGCATTTTCGGAATTGCAATTTAAAGTCCGACTTCACTATAAGTTAGGATTCTAAATTGTGATTCCAGAGACACCAAACATGAAAGGATCACCTGCTCGTATTTGGAAATTACACTTACAAAATGTAATAAGATAATTCCCATGTTATCCTAGGTGAGAAGTAGGTCTTGCAGTAGTGAAGAACAAATTTAAGGGGTTTTCACTACCACGTATGGTAAAACTTAAAAGTACACGTCTTACTTTTTAAATACATTGCACCCTGCCCTCTAGGCTGTCCAGCGCCTACCTTGGGGTGACATATGTATTAAAAGGGAAGGTTTGGGCCTGACAGCAGGTTTATTTTGCCAGGTCGAAATGCCAGTTTAAAACTGTACACTGACAGGCTGCAGTGAGACATGTTTAAGTGGGTAGCACAAACAGTGACACAGGCCCACTACTAGCATTTAATTTACCAGCCACGGGCACAAGAGGTGCCTCTTTACTAGGGACTTATAAGTAAATGAAATATGCCAGTGGGGTGTAAGCCAATCTAACACGTTTAGAGTAGTGAGCACAAGCACTTTAGCACTGGTCAGCAGTGATAAATTGTACTGAGTCCTAAGGCCAGCAAAAACTAATTCTGCATCAAGGTGGAGGGTAAAGACAAATTGTTTGGGGGTGACCCTCCAGAAATGGCCAGGTCCAACAGCCAGCAACACTAACTTCCTTGATTTCTAGAGTAGCAGCAGAGTCAACATCAGAATGCATTCCACACAAAAATAAGACAGCATGAAACCAACTTTCCCTACTTCAAGTGTGAACACTTTACCTCTAGAAGATGAATTCAAAATCTCTCTCCTAGCTTTAGTCTTTTGTGACCTCAATGGAGGTAATGCCCTACTTGCTGGCATTTCACATACCTACTTGCCAAAACAGAAAAGTGTCCATCAAGCTGGATATGTGTTAAGAAGTTGCTCCCAAATATGATTGAATAATACCTAACACTTCACATTACCCCACCTCACCTCTGTCCATCACAGAAAGTTAGCCCCTGAGGTAGATATATGCTTCAAATAAATTCTCATACTTCTGAAAATACACTGTTGTTAAGTTTCTGAACGACAGTCATTCTAGAACAGTGGTCTCCAAACTTCTTAATGCTGTGCCCTCCCCCAGTTGAAAAAGAAAAATCTATGCCCCCCCTCAGAATTTTTCACAAATATTTTATAAAGATGGCAATGTTTAAATTTGTCCAGACCTATTTAAACATTGCGGTTAGGTACTGTTACCTTTTTAAAAATGCAATAACATGCTTTTGTTTAACACAAAGGCCTGTTATCTGTATAATGCTTCTTTTGGCCAGAGTTTGGCTCCCCCCCGGGACCACTTGAGGCCCCCCTAGGGGGGCCCGCCCCCCAGTTTGAAGACCTCTGTTCTAGAAGATGCCTTGCACCTGCAAGGAGACAGGTGAGTCTTTTATGAAAAGTATACACCATTTACCTCATAATGGCAATGATGGCATGCTTGTCAGGAGGTTTCTGAGAGGTATTACGAGGGAAGAGCTTCCTCTTAGCATAGCACTCCAACATATCACTTCCGCTACGTTATGCTTTGGAGATGACCACTAAAAGGAGTATCCATCACACTTAAAGCACAATAGAAGGATCTGTAACAAAGACAGATAAGTCCATGTTCTTATCTAGCAATTGTTGCTAATTTTGAAAGTGGTGGTAACTCAATATGGTCATACCATTCACAAGGCAGGACATGCCAACTTAATTTCACAATCTGTTATGATATCATATTGAACTGTAAGAGTAGTGACTAATAATTGAAACAGGTCTTGAAAAGCGATTATTATTTTATTCAGTACTGGTAATATCATAGTCTGCACATAGGATGCCTGGAAACAAATTGCCTTGAATATTCCATAATCTTCATGTAAAACCCTAGTGACTAGCTCTGGATTACGGTCTTGGTCTTCCGGGTGTGAAGGTATGGATTTGTCTTTTTTATGTCTTCTAGGAATTCACAAAGAGATTCTTGACAGAAGTAAGACCAGTTAGGTTTGCAGAGATCCCTGGCACTCATAAATAACACTAAAGGGGTGGGAAAGTAGGAGCTGTGTAGGTTGGTGTGTGTAAGTAGGTGTGGTCAGACTTGGAAACAGTGTTGGACTGGCCTGTAGGGGGATCTGGCAATGCCCAATTAATCAATCAGGAATATGTAAAGTGCACTACTCACCCGTGAGGGTCTCAAGGTGTTGGGGGGGGGGGAGGAGGGGCGGTACTGCTCCTGCTCGAACAGCCAGGTCTTGAGAAGTTTCCTGAAGGTAAGGAGGTCTTTGGTCTGGTGCATGTGGGTGGGGAGAGTGTTCCACGTTTTGGCGGTGAGGTGAGAGAATGATATACCGCTGGCTGTAGTTCTGCAGACGCATGGGACGGTTGCGAGGGCAAGGTCGGTGAAGTAGAGATGTCAGGTCAGGGTGTAGAAGGAGAGCCGTCTATTGAGGTATTCTGGTCCGGAGTTGTGCAGTGCTTTGTGAGCGCTTGAGGAGTTTGAAGGTGATTCTCTTTGTTGACTGGGAGCCAGTGCAGGGTTCTCAGGTGGTCTGTGATGTGGCAGTGGCGGGGGATGTCCAGGATGAGGCGTGAGGAGACGTTCTGGATGTGTTGCAGCCTCTTCTGGAGTATGGCCGTGGTTCCTGCTTAGAGGGCATTGCTGTAGTCCAGTTTGCTGCTTACGAGGGCTTGGGTGATTGTTCTTCTGGTTTTGGTGGGTATCCATTTGTAGATCTTTCAGAGCATGCAGAGGGTGTTCAAGCAGGAGGAGGAGATGGCGTTGACTTGCTGGGTCATGGATAATGAGGAGTCCAAGATGAATCCTAGGTTGCATGTGTGGTCAGTGGGACTCGGGTGGCTCTGAGAGTGGCAGGCCACCAGGAGTCATCCCATGTGGAGGGGGTGGAGCCGAAGATGAAGACTTCCGTCTTGTCGGAATTGAGTTTGAGGCAGCTGCTTTTCATCCATTCGGCGATGGTCTTCATTCCTTCGTGGAGGTTTGTCTTGGCGGAGTCCTTGGTGAGGAAGAGGATCAGCTGGGTGTCGTCGGCATATGAGATGATGTTGAGTTTGTGGGATCGGCGATGTTAGCCAGCGTGGCCATGTAGACAGTGAAGAGGGTCAGGCTGAGGGATGAACCCTGGGGTACACCGCAGATGATTTTGGTGGCCTCCGAGCGGTATGGGGGGAGGTGGACTCTCTTGGTTCTGCCGGTGAGAGAAAAGGTGACCCAGTCCAGGACTCTGTCGTGGATTCCTGCATTGCTGAGGCATAAGCTTAGGGTGTGGTGGCAGACTGTGTTGAATGTGGCGAGAGGTCCAGGAGGATGAGGGCCTTGGTTTCGCCGTTGTCCAGTATGGTTCTAATGTTGTCGGTGGCGGTGATGAGGACGGTTTCAGTACTGTGGTTGCTGCGGAATCCAGATTAGGAAGGGTCCAGGGTGCAGTTCTCCTCAGGGAAGCGGGTTAGTTGTCTGTTGACAGCCTTCGCGATGACTTTTGCCAGGAAGGGGAGCAGGGAGCTAGGCCAGTTCTTGAGGTCCTTTGGGTCAGCCTTGGGTTTTTTGAGGAGGGCGTTGATCTCAGCGTGTTTCTAGCTCTATGGGAATGTGGCAGACTCAAAGGAGCTATGGATGATCTTCTATAGTTGGGGTGTGATGACGGAGCTTGCTTTGTTGAGGATGTGGTGAGGGCAGGGATCAGATGGAGAGCCGGAGTGGATGGTGTTTATGATTTCGATGGTGTTGTTGTCATTGATGGGGGTCCAGGAGATTAGGAGGTTGGTCAGAGGTGAATCTGCGGTGTTGGTGGTTGCTGGGGGGTGGGGGGGCTGGGTACTAAAGCTGTGGTGGATGTCTGCAATCTTGCAGTGGAAGTAGGAGGCTAGAGAGTCACAGAGGTCTTGGGATGGTGGGATGTCATTGGCGTTGGAGCAAGGGTTGGAGAGTTCCTGCACAACTTTGAAGATCTCCTTGTGGCTGTGTGCGTTGTTGTTTACTCGGTCTTTGAAGGTGGCTCGGATGAGTTGGTAGTGTCTGCGGATGGCGTTTTTGAAGGCTGTGTGGTTGGCCAGAGTCTGATCTTGCCGCCACTTTCTTTCCAGTCCTCAACAGGTTTGCTTAGATTCGTGGAGGTCGGCGGTAAACCAGAAGGCTTGACTGGGGCGAGAGTATTGGCACAGGTGTCGACCCACTGCCTGAAGTTGCGGGCAGCTGCATCAGTGTCAGTGTTGTCGATGGGTGGGTTCCGGGAGAGGGTCGCGATAAGTTGTTCTTCGGTGACCTTGTTCCAACTGTGGTGGGGGATCTGTTGTGGCTGGTTGGTTGGTCTGTTAGGTAAGCGTGTGCACCATTTTATTTCAGATTTGTGGCCCAGTGTTAAGGCCTGGTGGGGCATTTTTTACTGTTGTTTTCCCCAATATAACCACAAACATTGCTTGTAGCAAGCTCAAATGCATGCATTCTCCCATACCTCGCAAAACACCAATACAACGTGTCTTTACAATTTCCAATCTGCTGTGTTTGCAGTTGTGGCCCACTTTTTTAGCTCCCTGCTTTCCTAAGAGAGACCACTTTTATTTTGGTTCCCCGGGCCTATTTTCTGTCCCAGTCCTACTCTGATTGACAGCATGTGAACATCACAAACATGAACGTTTGTCTGCATTCACAAACTTCTCTCCTTCCCCTTTCCACCCAGGAAACGGTTAAATGTTTACTTTAGCTAAGGGCTTGAATAAATCCCTTTCCAGGGTGCAAAGGGGAACTGACCTTGGACAGATTTCCTATGAATGTAGGGGGGGGACGGGTTCTCATGATGAAAAAATAGTTTCCCTTGTAGAAAAAATGTGCGTTTGCACAACGGGCTGTATTCCCCTTGTGAGGAGTTCCCTGCTATGGAGAACCCTGCAGAGCAGGAATAGGATCCCACTGGGAGTGGCACGTATAATGCTATTGGAAATCTGTGCCTGACATAGTTTTCTATATGCATTCCTGGTAATATTTGAGAATTCCAGAAATTAGTATATTTACACTGGCAGGTAGGTACAAATCTGCAAATGTATATGTGATATTTTCTTTGTGAACCGGGAACATTATTTTGAGAAAATGGATGATTTCTACACATGCTGTTTTCCCAAAAATGAAAACAAATCACGTAGCGCCTGGCATAAAACCAATTTGTCATTCAGCTGCCTCCATGTAAAGTATGATCATTAGTCAACAGTTTGAATGTTTCTTACCATGTTAACTGCAACAGTTCCAACAGCAGCACTTGATCATTCAGAGGTTCGAGGTCTATTTAAAACGTAAAATATGTAGGTTTTCAGTGAAGTAGTTTATCCTGTCAAATTACTGCGGTGGGAAAACCATTAGGCAGTCAAATACCAGTATGAACAAGAAGGGGAGGGGATCGCTCGCCTTAATGAGCAATTAGATTGATATACTGTATTAGAATTGACAGTTCCAGAGAAATAGAATGGAGACAGAGGCACAGATCCATAGATAGAGGGAAATGGGGAGGGCGTGCAACAGAGAAACGATCCAAATTATATTATTTCTCAAATAATTTACAGAAGAAAGAATTGACAGAAAACACATACTCCATTTCTGGGCACTATACAAAAAACAGAAGCAATAACAACAAAAAAACCATGTAAAATTGTCATTAAACACTTAAAAAGATATTGTATGTGAATGCACCCTTTCATCATTGGGAGTGTGGTCACATTAGGTATGGTGCACCACATCACACTGCTGCCCCTATCTCAATTTACCACCTCTGTTTGGTATTCCTACTACCTTCCTCTTTAGTGGGCTGTAGATGAGAAATGCCAGGCTGGGCCAGCTGCTCACAGCAGCTGTCCTTTAAATAAGGTATTGGGGGACTTTCATGGCCATGCATGACCTGCTCTCAAGTACTCCATCCCCCACCCAATACTATGTTATCATAATTGGCACTGACTTGTTCCACCACACTCCTGCAGACCCAGAGAGGCCCCCTGCCGAAGGCTATGGATCTGACAAATGTTACTATGTGGTCCTAATCAGGCCTGGCCAAGGGACCTAGCACTTCATATCATGGGGCACCCTAGAGCACCTATCCAGTGTTCTTGACGGGGGAATCTCTTTCCCCGGGTTGCCCTGCTACCACAGACAATGCACAGGAAGGGAGAGAATTGGCTCTCAAGGGTGCCATACTACACCATCTAGTCCCAAATCAGATGGTCCAGACAAAGAGAGCTCATGATTATTTTAAGTAAAAATGGAGATGCTGGGCTAGTCTGCGAAGTGTTAGGCCTGGATTATGAAGCAGAATAATGTAAGCATCGCTGACTGCAGATTAGTAGCTAGCCCCTAGGTTTTCATGGGCGTCATGTGACAATTATGCACCACATGGATGGAGATGATAGGGTCTGAAGCAGTCTATGGTCAAAATGTCAAAATGAACAAATTCAAGAAAAGAAAAAAAAGGAACCATATATAGGGGCCAGGGTACATGAATACGGCCCAGATAAAAGCAAGAACATATTCTAAGAAACAAGAGCCAAGGACCAAGAGCGGCAGGGGTAAAAGACAAGCATCTAATAAACGGGGAATGGAGCACGAGTAACATAAAACAGAATGAGCAGAAAGACCAAGCCTAACTACCAAACTGGGGAAATGAAAAGGGCAGAAAATAGGAGCATGATGGGCAAGGATTGGAAGACTGCTTAAATACAACTCTGAAATGCAGAACTGTCAGGTTTTCTATGTCCATGTATTAGTAGCTCAGCCAGTCCATGCTTGTTCTTTGTTCTTGAAAAGTCATGCATGAGACTTCAGCACTTTTTAAAAATATATCTGGTAGAGTGAGTACCTCCTGAGCGTATTCCTGGGTGTATATTTTTTATGTCTTGCCTTAGTCCTGCGACTGCACCGGAGAGAAGGGATGGAGTTGTTTTGATTTCGATGACTAATTTAAGGATATTTAGTGGCCCTTATACTGCGGTGGTGGTTGGTGTTGTTCACTTGGAGTATGTGTGAAGAAAAGATTAAAAGAAGACATACACAATTGAATACACAACAGAAATATTTTCATATCGGATCTCAAATATAAAGGATCATTACCTGGGTCAACGACTCTACCTGATTAGCATTAGACGAGAACTAGAATATGCAGGATTCCCCTTGTTAGAAATACAAAGTACATGCTACTCTGTTCATCAATATACCGAGCTGTACGGGGGAACCAGAAACAACCCTGGCAAAAATCCCTTTATCTCCTCGCGCAATCTCTCGCATTCCAGCTATCTTTTCTCTCTCTTCTTCGCTTCTCTAGCTTCTTCCTCCCTGCTTCTCTTGTGCTGTCTTGAAGTCTGCCTGTGCCTAGTGCAGTTAACCTGAAGGAGCTGGGGAAAGTCTCAGAGGCACCATGAGTGACCCTGTATTTTTGAAACCGGCTTCCAAGGGCCTCAGCCCACGGGGCAAATATCCAGTAGATTAAAAACCCAGTCTGTCCCGTCAACATAACAATATTACCATGCATAGAACGCACCCTCCTTTTCATGGCTAGATCATTACTTTATCAGTATTTCCTCTGAAGCTGGAATTCTTTTGGAAAATTGTACAAGTCCTCAAGGTTTCTCTCTCTTGCGTTCAAGTTGCTGTTTTGGGCTTGGGAGCTTATAAAGAAGGTGCTAAAGACGTTTGAACAATCCTCCTCCTCTTCTCTTGGGTGTTCCTTCTCTATGTCTTCTTCTTACACTCTCTTTTTCTCCGCTTCTCCAATTCTCTCTTTCTATTTCTCCTCTGACTGTTTCTCACTATCTGTTCTTTCCCTTTCTCTCTCTTCCTCTCTGTGTGCTGTTCACTTCCTAGAGAACTTTGGGTCATATGTATAAAGCATGCAAATTGGGCCCTTTACCATCAACAAAAAAACGTTTTTAAATGTTCAAAATCACAAATTGCATTTCGGTAACACTTTACCAAATCACAATTGGTGTTAGCGATTCAGTATTTTGAAAGGGCATGTTCAGGGTGTCCCTTCACAGTGGTCATATACAACCCAATTGCAGTCCCAAAACATTAACATTTTACCAACACCTCAAAGGAGGTGGTCACCCATTTGCAGATGAGAAGGGGTCGCCAAGGAACTGCTTCACCTTTGAGAATGTAAAAAAATATATATTTTTGAGACCAGGCAGTAGTCTCACAGACCTTTGCCTACTCTTAAAAATTAAAACTTCAAAGTTTCATTTTTTCCTTTTTAAATGTGTCCTATTTTCACTAAAGTAAAATGGGCTGCATTTAAATAAAAGTTAGTTCTATTAAAAAGCAATCACAGACATAGTGGTCTTCTGACCTCAGCAGACCACCATCCCTGTGATTGTTGTGATTCCTAATGGGTCGCAACTTGAGACCTATCTCATTGTTAATTATGAGGGAGTTCAATTTGCGAACCATTAGGAATCGCTATTTTACATATACTTGCTTTGTACATTAAGAATTGAAATTCCCGATTTGGTAAGAACAGCCAATAGGAAATAGCAATCCCTAAATGTTGTACTTCTTGCCCTTTATCTCCAGAGCAATCCCTTATTTGCATGTACATGTTAGAGAATTCAGATACACTCACAGTGGTACTATAGATGTAAACTTTATACAGATGCAGACCAAAATAAATGTTTTTCTGTATAAATATAGGGCTATTCTGCAAGAAGGAGAGCCTGGTGGATCCGGGTGTCGCATACTAATCTTGGGTGTTATGCGAGGCTAGGGTACAGCAGGTTGCAGACCTTGCTGCACAACCTGTTTGCAACTTGTCTGAGGTGATTTGGGGTCTCTTAGGAAGCTAAGAGGATTCACATATTTGGTGGGTGAAGGTGTGGCACATAATGACATATCTGTCTCAAGGAGATTGTTTCTCAGTTCTGGGGCCTTTATCACCAGCTCCCCTTTTGTCTCTTCTCTGGCACTGTACCTCATGAAAGAGTGTGTGTATTCCCTGGAGTCCACATAGGTGTTGGGTGGCATACCACGTCACTCCCAACTTAGATAGCTATAACAAAACAATGTCAACATATCAAGTCATTGTGTGGTCATCTACCAAACATGGGCCCAGATTTATATCTGGGCAGATGGCCAGTGGGTCCACCATGGGGACAGAGTAAATCACCTTCTTCTCAATGGTGCAGAGGCCACCCATCTAACTTATAAATGACCAAAAAGCAGGTTTTAACCTGTGGTAAGAAACAATAAACAATGACTACATGTCTGTGCATCTAAATTGGGTGAGCAGACATGTAGCCATTTCTCCAACAGCCCTTACTCCCCAGGGCTGTCGGAGAATTTGGCCACAGTGGAGGCACAATAATCGATGCCATGGCATAACTTTAGGTCTTCCCGCAGTTACATTTGATGGGCGGACCACTAGACTGGGGGACGGAGCTGTGTTGCCGCTGCGACCAAGTACCCTCTCCGTCAATATGTAAATCAGGCCCTCAGTCACTCCATCTCCTGGACTGAGGAAAATGAGGCCAGAGATAATATAGCTTACTTTCGTTGCTCCTGACAATAATCAGACACCGAGTCTCTGGTGCATTCTGTTCTTAGATACTCCATCTCTCCAGACTGTATTGTTGATTGTTACTATTCCAAGAGTTGGGTGACTTGAAATGCTTTTCCCTGAGTGTTGGACCACATTAACATATTTTTGGCTTTGGTATGCTTGTGAAGTGTTTCTCTAAGCATTGCCAAGTTCAGAATAAAGCAGCCTCAGTACATGGTGATGCCCAGAAAAGACCAAACCGCTGAGGTGTTCCATGGAGGTGTGGTGGGGGAGTGCTCTCTGGATGTTACTGACTTTCTTGGGGTCTACTTTGCCCTGGTTCATAGAAATATACCCAAAGAACTGCATTACCTCCTTCAGAACTTCACATCTTTCTTGATATAAAATAAGGCAACATTCTGTTGGAGTATCATATGCAGTCTACAGTTGCGCTTGGATATGTTGGTTTTGTAGATAAGAATATCATTACTAATGTCTATGACTTATTGAAATTAGACAGTGCCACTCAAATAGTGTGCTGTAAGATCTCTGCTTCATAGTAAATACTGTAGCTCAGTCACTTGTAACTTCTCAAATCCATGTTGCTGTAAAAGTCATTATATAGCAACATATCTCATCCAGTAGTAGCTGGTGATAGCCTGAGTTCAAATTTAGTCTGAGACCCACATTACATCATTAATGTCTTCCAAGATAAATAAGTGAAATTCTGTTGGGGAGGCACTCTTTGAACCTCAATATTAAGCAGGGTGCCTTTTGACCCATATTTACATGGCTCTGGGATATTTGGCCACACCACCTACCCACGGACTTGGAACTGATACTATCTCGATTGTATTTTGCTGCCTCACTTTGCTGAGCTCCTCAGTGATGAGATGAAAAGGAATACATTTGTGGTGAAGCACCACTGATTTCCCTGACTTTTCAATGCATAATTTGACTTTAGACAGTCTAAGACAGTGCATAAATGGCCAAATCTACATTACATTTTATTGGCAGGGAAGGTTTTTACACTCTAGGCAATCAAGGTGAGTCACAGACCCTCTAATTTGGAGCAGCTAAGCAACATGCCAATGCCTTTTTTAGTAACAAAAACCTCTGCCTGTATTGAGTTCCTGACATGATTGATGGTAGTTTCAAATGTGTGACTGGTATTAATGTGGGCATGCCTCCATAGGCATAAATTCTGGTCTTGGGGGTTGTTAGGTTCAGATTGAGGTCTTAGCTGTAGACAATGTTGTTTACACTTTATAGTTACAGATGGTCCAGATCCAATGAGCGCCAAAGTCCTACATTTGTATTTTACATTTCGCCTGAGGAATTCTGTCTATGTCTTCCTTCTTGTCCTCATCTTAGGTGTCACTCTGTTATGGCCAAACAAGGGGAATTCTCAGTCACCTAGTTTATTAGTTAGACCTTGTAGTTGTCTCAGTAATGCAGTCCCTTTTTGTGGAGATGGTCCTGTCCTTCTCCCTGTGCATACCACCGCAAAGCGGTTCAGTCTGTCACAGCTTGTGTATGTCTTCTCTTGAGCGGTGTAATCAGATGGGTGGCGTGACTCACTGCCATTATATACACAGGTTGCTGGTTAGTGGAACCTCCACTCCTGTGTTTGTCATTCTATGACCACCAGGTTTCTTCAAACGTTTGCCTTCGACTGTCTTTGTACTGATGGTCCATGGTTCTTCCGGTTCCATCTTGATTGCCATATTCAACTTTGCCTTACTGTTTTTCCATGATGTGACCTCTGTAATACATTAGGTAAAATGTTCTCCGTTTGTTTAAATTCATATTTCCCATTCCCTGATGAGGTGTTTTTTGCACATTTCCCTTCCTTTACATCAAGTGTAAGGTCCACACTTCTTCATCCTCTCTGTGCTTTGCATACTGGGCACACTGTTACTTTTTGTGCCATAATGTTATTAAACTAGAGCCCCTAGCGCCTCCTTGCACCACATTAGCGTCATTTTGTTTATGCTAATGTGGCCCAACGAGGCCAAAGTAGGTGAGCCAAATTTACAAAGTGGCGCAATGCATGCATTGCACCACTTTGTAACTAATGTATGCAAAGGAGGCATCCCCTGTTAGGGGTTGGGGGGCAAAGAATGGCACAAAGAAATCTAAGAGATTTATTTGTGTCATTTTTTTGCGGAACTTTTAATGCCTGCTCAAACAGGCATTAAAAGGAGGCACACCATTGTTTACAATGGGCCTCAATGTGCTTTGCAGCATTAGCGTCACAATGTTTGATGCTAATCCTACAAAGCTCTGAACTAGCGTAAACATTATGATGCTAGTTCCCTAAACACTGCAATGGTATGCTGTATCTTAGATAGGGGGTGCTAAGGGGTGCAAGAAAAGTGGCGCAGCACTGTGTGTAGCACCACTTTTCTTAAATTTGGCCCTTTGTCTCTAGTTTTGGCCTCTTCATTTAGTCTGCTTGTCACAGCTGCTATTCTCCTCTATTATATTGCCATTTGTACCTTGAACACCTGTTCGTGATCAATGGATGCGGTAACTTTTCCCTATCTACTTTTCGTATATGTCCTCCTTTTAAAAAAAATTTGATTACGCGTCTAGGGACTTGATAGAGAGTCTGTTATAAGAATAAAAACATAATGTTATTAACCTGTACAAAAAGGGTTTTGTAGGCCTTAACTGGACTTTGCATTTGAAACTTGCACAATGGCATGTATTTGGCTGAACTGCTAACAATGAGAAAATCTTGTTTCTTTCCTTCCTTCTTCCTTTCTCCTTTGTTAGTTTTGACTTGTGTCATGGTCATAAGTATACCATTTCATGAAGCAAATGTCCTATGGTGACAAGTAAATGAATAGAGAGTGTTAAAGCTGTGTTTCCTTACCATTTATTTACTGCAATGTTAGATCAATCTTAAAAACTGTTTCATTATGAATAGACTCTGTCTGAAAAGTGTATAAGAATAAAAGTGAGATCATCTCAAATTTGTATCATGCTTATTTTGACAGTTTTTGCCTGATAGACAACAATTGGTGAGAAGAAACCTGCATGTTTCCTTTGCTTTAGATAATAGTTAAATGTATTTTGTGTTTAGAATGTTCTTTTTTAAAACTCTCACGCTCAACACAAGCTGTCCTGTTCACATGAAGACATCATGTTCCGATTGGACAGAGCTAAAGATTATTTGCCCAAGTTTTATAATTGGTTTCAGTATATAATGTTATACTAACATGTTTTCAGGCTAGATAGAGAGTGTTCAGGGGCATTCTTGACTCACTTCCTTAAATCCTTTCCTTTGAAAGATGAGCAGACAAAGACTAGCTGACCGGCTTTTGAGAGCACTCTGACTCACTTTGTCTATTTTTCTTTGCTAATATGTCTTGGATTAATTCTGAGAATGACTTTATTCTGCTCAAAGTTATTGCTAAGGGAGTCTACTGAAATATTCAGTCTCTTTCCTATGAGATGCTCTATTAGAAAACTATGGCCCTGATTTTTACTTTTTTGGCGCCGCATTTGCGTCATTTTTTGATGCAAAAGTGGGGCAAACTTACAAAATACAGTTGTATTTTGTAAATTTGCACTGCTTTTGCGTCAAAAAATGATGCAAATGTGGTGCAAAAAAAGTATAAATCAAGGCCTATATGCTTTCACATCTGAGACAAGCGTTCTTTATGGGATCTACCAAACTTTAATTTTATCTGAAACTAGATTAGATTAGGGACTATATTTTATAGGGTAGCCTATATGTTTTGTTCTGTGATTTTATTGAGAATAATGATGGATAATAATAATAATAATAATAATAAAGAAATTCATTACCTAATGATTTAATAATAATTTTGAAAATAGAACCCAAACTATCAATATTGACCCTAATTCGACTGAATTGAATGTTCTTGATTTAGAAATGTGCAGTTCTTAATCCTGTTTATAATCTGCTTTAAAGATCTCACCTCTAGGACCCAGAAGAAATGTGGAGCCTTCATATTTCCGAAGGCTCTCACTAGTCCTCAGGGCCTGTGCTAAAATTGCAGCTTCATCAATGTTGGTAGCAGAGTTATGTTTCAGCAATAGAAAATAAGAGCAGCAAAATGAAAAAGTGCCCCTGTTAGAAATGGGGTCTCTAGTTGGCAGTGGTTTGTGCCCTGTCCAAGGAGGGACCCTCACTCTAGTCAGGGTAAGGGAGCCACTCAGCTAAGATAACCAATACTCACGCTCTTAGTAGCTTGGCACGAGCAGTCAGGCTTATATTAGGAAATGTGTAAAGTATTTGTACACACACAGTAACACAATGAAAATACTACAAAGGACTCGCAAGTTTAGAAAAATAGTCAATATTTATCTGAATAAAAACAAGACCAAAAGGACAAAACTCCAGCATACACAAAGATACAAATTTTTAAAGATTAAATCGCAGTAAAGCACTTAGAAACACAATAGCTCCACTGGGCCACGGAGTTGGGTGTCATATACGTCGGCAACACAACACTCAGGACTCACGCTGTGGCGGGACTTCAGAAGCACTGTGGCGGCGTCGGGCCAGCGGCATAGGTCATGGTCGTTGCCCTCAGCGGGGACTATGGCTCAGGTGCAGGCAGTGACGTGGAGTCGGACAGCAGTGCCGGTTTGGAAGTCGCTCGGGAGTCGATGTACTTGGTTTCTTCTTGGTTGCACCAGAACTCACTCCCAAGGGCCCAAGAACTGGATTTGGCACCACTTGGCAAGTCAAGACTCTCAGCAAGAGAGCCCAGGTGCTGACAGATGAGGTCTTTGATGTCCCAGAGACTTCCAACAGGATGCAAGATCAGTCGAAGCTCTTGGAGAACCTTTGAAAGCAGGATGCAGAAAGCAAAGCCCAGTTCATTCTCTCGCAGGACAGAAGCAGCAAGCTGGCACAGCAAAGCAAAACGCAAAGTGGTAGTCGCTCCTACAGCATCTAGCATTTCTTCCTGGCAGAATGTCCTCAGTCCAGAAGGATTCTAAAGTTGTGGTCTCAGGGGCCCAGTACTTAGACTCATTTCTGCACTTGAAGTAGCCAAACTTCAAAGTAAAGTCAGTCTAGTGCACACGACCCTGCCTTTCCTGCCGTGGCCCCAGATACACTCCAGGGGGTTGGAGATTGCTTTGTGCAGGAACAGGCACAGCCCTATTCAGGTGCAAGTGTCAGCTCCTCCCACCACTCTAGCCCAGGAACCCTCATCAGGATATGCAGGGCACACCTCAGCACCCTTTGTTTGAATGTCTAAAGTGAATTCACAAACAGCCCAATTGTCACCCTGACCCAGACTTGTATTCCACAGCCAGGCAAAGGCACAGAATGGTTAAGCAAGAAAATGCCCACTTTCTAAAAGTGGCATTTTCAAAGTTACAATTTAAGTAAGTTCAGAGACTCAAACTCTATCTCTACCTGCTCCCAATGGGAAATTACACTTAAAAGATATTTCAAGGCAATCCCTGTTACCCTATGGGAGAGATAGTCTTTGCAATAGTGAGAAACACATTTAGCAGTATTTCACCATCAGACATGTAAAAGACACCAATACGTGCTCTACAGCTTAAATACACTGCACCATGCCCATGGGGCTCCTTTGGGCCTACCTTAGGGGTGACGTGCATGTAGTAAAAGGGAAGGTTTGTTCCTGGCAAGTGGGTGCACTTGCCAGGTCGACATGGAAAGTTAAAACTGCACATACAGGCACTGTACTGGCAGACCTGAGACATGTTTACAGGGCTACTCATGTGGGTGGCACAATCAGTGCTGCAGGCCCAGTAGTACCATTTGATGTACATGCCCTGGGCACACCTAGTACACTGTACTAGGGACTTACTAGTAAACCAAATAAGCCAATGATAGATAAACCAATCACCACTACAATTTAGACAGAGAGCACTTGCACTTTATCACTGGTCATCAGTAGTAAAGTGTCCAGAGTCCTAAAGCCAGCAAAAACTAAATTCAGCACAGGATCAAAAACAGGAGGTCAAAAGCCAAAAATACAGGGGAAACCCTGCAGAAAGTGCAATTTCCAGCAGCCCCCAAATAAGAAAAATGCCCATTGCCCAAAGCCTGAGTTCAAAGACTGATGGAGAGTGGTTCCTGAAGCGGTTGCTGTAGCAGTTGCTGACTGCTGATTTTCTTGTTTAGGTGTAAGTATGTGAACACTGAATTTATTACTATTATTTTGATGTATTTTATATTCTGAACGTGCATAGAATTTGTCTAACATAGAGAATATGGTGCGACTTGGAAAATGTGCCCACCTGAGTGGCCTCCATTAAAGTACGAAGTGTCTTTAATAAATGCTTATTAATAATAATTGAAGTGACTATTTTTAGGTGATTGTACTTGTGTGCTATATGAATGACTTTGCATGATTTGTTTGCTTTACTAATCATGGCCTTAAGTTAGCGAGTTTTGGGCCCAGTTTTCACAGTCTTATATTAAGCTGCACTGTTTAATAAAATCGTGGGATGGTCTGTTCATGTATTGTTTTCCACTGCATTGACCAAACGTTAGCAGATGTCTTTAACTTTCTCATGAGAGCTGCCTGCTAGAATATCTTGTATCTCTGATACTGCACTGTATACTTTGATGCGTGAGACAGCTATGTTCCCAGGAGCTAACAATGGATGCATTGCCTGATGTACAGATGGATACAAAAATGTTACCTGACAAGCCAGATGGTGGGAACAGGAGACGACATGTGAAAGACAGTTTAGTTATATCTTAGATTGGGGAATTAATCCCTGTTGGACTAATTGTAAAAGTATGATTCCTTGACCAATGGCAAGGTGTAAAGTTCTCTAGACAATTTTAACTTAGCCCGACTGCACAGACGACAAGCACCCTCATTCTATTCTATCTGAGGAGCTGAACAATTCCTGATGACTTTATTTCTATCTTTACTTATTGCTTAAACTTTTGATGTTTAATGCTGATCCCTTAGATATTTCTTCTTCTAATGGTTCGGATAGCTTAGAGGCCCCGGTTTCTGAACCAGTCCCTTTCATGGCCCGTTGCTGATGTTGACCGAACTGATGTCCAACCGACAAAGATAATTGCTGTTTGCTGATCCATACCGAGGAGAGGTATAACAAAATGCTATTATTCTTGTTTTAGGTTGTTCCGCTATTTTGATAGAGCCACATGTTTTTCCAAATAAACTTTGACAAAATTGTTTTGCATGAAGCCCAAACATGCTATTTTAAATAGAAGGTTAGTTAGGGAGACCCAGAGACGTTAACAAATTGCTATTAACAAATGAAGTGTTCAATGGTTTAACCTAGATGTATGCTATTTCCATTATGTAGTTATTCCTACTTTTGCTTTGTACTGTGACTCTTGAATGCTTAGTAATCAATGCACTAGTTAAATTGAGATTCTTTAGAAGATTTGGTCTACCAGTGTTGTTCTTGTATGTTTACTATTTGGTTTTGAGATTAATGTATGTGATATTAGCATTGTTAATATATGGAAATAAACTATCTAACTTTTACATAAAGGTGTGGTTATTCAAAGCCAAATGGGTCATGAGTAAAGATTACTGACTTCAAAGGTATTTGATGTTGTTTATTGAGGTTGTTGATAAAATTGCATTGTATTTGGGATTTATGGTGGGAATCACTCTAAGGGCAGTCAAAAGGTTCATCGAACCTCTAACGTGTCCCCTTATAAACTAATAATAAAAGACCAAATAAGGAAAGACGCGCTAACAGAAATGGTAGCAGAGTAGGATGATTAGTCTCCTTAAGAGCCCATCATAGGGTCCCTTTTTTGCTCTCCAGAAATGATAGCAGGGTAGGACGGTTAGTTTCCCTAAGAGCCTATCATAAGGTCTTTTTTCCCTTTAGAAATATTAAGAGAGGGGATGGTTACGCCTTCTTAAGAGGCCACCATAAAGTTCCCCTTACGAAATAAGTAAAACAGTAGCCTGATTAGTCTCCTAAAGAGGACACTATAAGGTCGTTTCGTTAGAAATAGGTAGAAGAGTAGCATGATGGCTCCTTAAGGGGGCCATCATAGATTCCTTTGCATGGTTTGTCTCCTTAAGAGGCAACCATAAGGATTGTTTCCTCAGAAGTGGTAAAAGAGTGGATGGATAGTTTCCTTAAGAGATCAAAATAATTTGCAGATTTGGTAAGAGAAATTGGTAATATTAAGATTTTCAGATTCGATAATATACAGTGGGGAGAAAATGTTGCCCTAAGAACCTACTATGACTTTCCCAGAACCTTGGAGCTTGCCAATGCTTGTTTGAAGATGTTCTCAGTGTTCTAGTGACAGAGTTAATGAAATAGGTTTTGCATTTGCCCAGCTTGAGCAAACCGCAGGTGAATTGTGATGTTTGTGAGGGCTTAGGGAGTTTGCGTACTTCAAATGAAGTTGTTGACGGAGTTTGCGTACTCTGAAGTGTGAGAGTAGGGAAGTCATTGAACTTCACATGTATGTGGCACCTTGTGCTCACAAATTGTCCACGTGATTGTTGGTATACGGACCTTGGGTGGTCTGAGACTCCAGAGCATTGAATAAGAGTATGAGACACTTGGTTTATGTTGTAATTTGTCTGTTTAATAGGTCAATCGGGCGTGGTTGACAAACTCAAGAGTGTGTGTTAAAATGAGCAAAAGGTTTTTGACTGAGATTTGGCAAGCCCTATGTGCACTAGGACAGACCCAATGATCAGTTGAGAGTGAAATTTGCTGGTCGAATTTTGCTTGCAAGTCAGGGAAACTGAGATAGAAGGAGTATCTGTTAGAGGGAAATGCCACAGTGAAAAATCAGTAAGGTTTCTGAAGAGATTGTGTTAGCCTACCTGTAGTAAACAAATTGGGTTTTGATTTTGTTTAGTGCTCACAATATTCACTTTTAGGTTGCGTGAATTTGAGTTGAAGAGGACAAGTCAAAACAGTTTGTCAGCCTCTGTACGTGTGAGTGTGACGTCATTAGAGCTGCTCTGGGATAGGTCTGTTAGTGAGAAGTGTCACTAACGGATTGGTGGACAACCGTGAAGCGTAATTGGGCGAGAAGGTCAGTGAAAAGGATTTGTGGATTGAAAGTCACTTCCTGATTAGATTGAAAATGGTGTAAACTACAGAAATTTAATTTTTCAAAGCTTTAAAGAGTGCCCTAAGGGGAGATATGTTAATTCCAACTAAAATAGGTGAAATTACACCGCCAGAAGGTACACCCGCCTATATTGTATTTGAGGAACTAGGTGCTGTGCCATGTCTTTGGCTGTAACAACAAGTGCAAAGAGACAGAGAAAGATGGGAGCTTAGCATTTCCTGCCCATAGAAGAATTAATTTTAGGATTTTAGAGAATTTGAGGAGAGTACTGTATGGTTTGAAACCTCCTCAGAGACCTGCCCAATTTGAAGCATTAGCAATTTGGGAACTAGTGGCTAGACAGCAACAGCAACTGAATTTTGAGAGAAGAACGAGGAAAGCTGAGAAAACACTGGCAGAGGCTAGATGGGACAGTGAGCAGATATTTTGGAGAACTGAGACTTTGCAGGGAATTAAGTTGTGTCCTGCAATCACACAAGAGAATGGGAATGAGGCTAAGAAGTACTAGGGAGAGGGATTCTTACCCTTCAGACAAGAGAGAGCACAAATCAAGAGAGTCTAGGAAGTCTTTGATACACAATGAAGAGTCAGGTGATACGTTTATATTGCAGCTATTGAGAAATCGTCCCCCACCATATGCAACACATGAGAGGAGCTCAAATGCCAGTGTAGGCCCCACAGCTCCAATACCAGTTGAATCGACCCAGAGTCAGATACAGGTTAATCAAAATATTCCAGCTACTTCAGTGATTCAAATGGCCATGCCGCTGATGGATATTTCCAGAATTTATCCAAATGTACCTTTTATAGATACCGCAACAAACTTAGTAGTGCCGATAGGACAATTTTACCAGAAGCCAACTTTGATTCAGATAGAGTCTACCTCGAATTTGATGTCCCCAATACAGACACAGACGGTCCCAAGATACACCAAAATATCAGGACCACAGACAGAAATGTCTGCAATGACAAGTCAGAATACTGGAAAAATTTACCCAAGACATCGAAATGCCCAAGAAAATCCCGATACAGTATCAGTACCAGTTACCATAGGTGCAGTCATACCGTTGTTCGCCCAGGGACATAACGGAAACAGTGAGCAGAAAACCCTGAATCCGAGTATAGAAAGGGAGAGATTTAACAAAAACACGAGAATGATAACTCCCATGAGACTGACCTTTGATGGAACAGGTCTGTTAATTGATTTAAGTCCTTTCATGACTCCTCCAAATAATGAGGTGAGATCATACATAGGGCCTAATCCAAGCATGGTGACACCAGAAACCCCAAACCTAACATTACAGCACATATCAGGTGCAAACCATAACAACATTTCATTACAAGGTTTGACAGCTCAGCAATTAACTGAATGGTTAGAGAAGTTGAGTAGCACCAAGGAGATTCCAGTGGAGGAAGTGCCCTGAATTTGACCAGGCTTGAATTAGAGGCAGAAGACCTAATTGAGGGAACGATGGGCATGGACAGGGTTGACACATTCAGAGAAGATGAGTTGCGTTACTTGTGCAAGCTGATTACTTACAAAGCAGGAATAGTACATCAGAAATTAGCAGACTTAGCAGAGAAATAGGACATAGAAATTGAGAAAACGAAGCACTTGAAGAGGAGTTACAGATTGGACTTTGACTCAAAGGATTTTGAAAAAACAAGAGTCCCGGGAATGGAAATTCACATTAGAGCATTATTTCAGAGCATTCAAACATATGGAGCATTGGACAAATGGGAAGGCAGATGGGTGAAGAAAATAGAGAAGAGGAACAGGGATTCTGCGAATCTTACTACAAATGTGCAGCAGGTTGAGAACCCAGTTAAAATTCTACCAATGAGAGAGATTCATTAGAGATAGATCAGAAAGGTCCACATGTGAAGGGAAAAGTAATGGGTCACAAAGTCTCATTTCTAGCTGACACAGGACACACACATGCTCTACGACGGAACTGAAGAAGTTCCAAACCTGCCCCTTCAGGGAAAACAGTCCAGACTGTATGAGTTGCAAACCAATAGTTGACCAACCCAATTACTGAACCAGTTCAGGTTAAAATTGACAACTCTAAAAGGATTACACAAATTTGTAGTTTGTGACTCGAGTCCGGTATCCTTACTGGAAAGGGGCTTGTTGTGCATAGCAAGATGTTCAATTACTTGCTCAAATGATGGAATTATCATTCAGATAAACAGTGACGATGAAGATAACTTGTCTACAGAAACAGATTGTGATACAGTGAATGAGGAGTACCCCTTGACCAGTTTCTTTCCAATCTTCACCGTGAGAGATCTTCCTTCTGGTTTACGGGGAACGGTTAAGATGAAAGTGATGGAATTGCCATTCAGAGAAACAGTGACGATGAATATGACTTGTCCACAGAAACAGATTGTGATACATTGAATGAGGAGTACCCCTTGACCAGTTTCTTTCCAGTCTTCACTGTGAGAGATCTTCCTTCTGGTTTACAGGGAACGGTTAAGATGAAAGTGTTGGATTTTACAGGAAGGACATCGGTTTAATAAAAGGAGTGGAGCGAGTTAAGACTCCAGTCAAGTCAAAAGTGTTTTTCCCCAGATTCCTCAGTACCACATGACACAAGAGATGATTGAAGGGATTGCAACTATAATTGCAGAATTTGTAAACCAAGGTGTTTTAAAAGAGGTGCTAAGCAGCCCTTGTAATTCATCGATAATGGGATTGTGAAAGCCATGTGGTAACTTCTGAATTGTTCAGGATTGTAGGAAAGTAAATGACGCTGTGATTAAATGTTGTCCAGTAGTGCCAAATCCAGCAGTGATATTGTTTCAGGTCCCAGGTGATGCTGAATGGTTCACCGTAATGGACCTGTCACAAGCATTCTTTTTGGTTCCTCTTCATGAGGATAGTCAATTCCTTTTCTGTTTTAATTTTTTGGACCAAGTCTACTGTTGGTGCAGAATTCCTCAAGGGTTTTCAGAGTCACCGTCCATTTTCAACCAGATCCTGAAAAGGAACTTGGAGGCCTTAAAAATGCCTTTCCAGTCAATGCTAGTGCAATACATTGATGATTTGTTAATTGCATCAAAGACAAGAGAGGCATGCACATATAATACTATTGCCTTACTGAATTATTTAGGGAAGAATGGGCATAAAGTGTCCCCAGCTAAATTACAGTACTGTCAGAAAGAAGTGAAATATTTGGGTCACCTCATTGAGAAGGGAATTAGGAAACTCTCCAGAGAAAGGCTCACAGCCATATTGCAGATGAATCTCCCAGCTACCAGAGAGATATCAGGATGTTTTTGGGAATGGTGAGCTATTGTAACCAGTGGATTCCCAACTTTTTGTCATTTCAAAGCCATTGCATAAACTGAGACACAAAGAAGTTACTGATCCCCAAGCGTTAGCCCAAGCCTGTATGAAAGCCTTTACTGAGTTGAGAGAAAGCCTGTACAAAGCCCCAGCTTTGGGAATACCTGACTACACAAAACCCTTCATGTTGTTTTGTAATAAGCGTGATGCATGTTCTTAGTCTGTCTTGACTCAAGTCCGTGATCGTGTAAACTGCCCAGTAGCATATTTTTCAGCTACTTTGGACCCAGTTGCAGCAGCCTTTCCTGATTGTCTTGGTACAGTCGCTGAGGTTGGATTGAGCCTCACTCAGAGTGAGAGCATTGTGATGGGACATCTTTTAACTGTCACTGTCCCTCACTCCATTGAAGTTTTACTCACCAGAATCAAGACTCAGCTTTGACAAATGCCAGGCTGACACATTATGAGACTGTCATCCTGGGTTCCCCTAATGTATTGTTAAAAAGATGTATCAGACTATCAGAGTTGACAAATTGAACTACACTACACTTCCCACAGTTAGCCTTGTACACCCTTGGATTGACTATTGCTAGTATTAGTCTTCCCACCACCACTGCTATTGCTAGGGGCACTAGTTGTAGCAATGGGTGTATTGGTGGTGGGAGGTTTGGTGCTTTTCTCACAGTAAGAGCTGTCTCTGGCCCTATGGTCTTTGTTCCTACAAATACACAACCAAGGCTTTTTATTCTGATTATAATGAGAAGATGATTAAGACCCACCCCTAGAAGAGTTTTGTGGGCTTGATGAAAACTCTTTCTTATCTTTATTCCCACATGTGTCATTAGACTGACCATCCTTCAAATTGTCCTTGTCATCCCCTGTATGAGCTTTTCTGCTCACCCTTGTTCTGACCCATTTGTCTGTTTTCATTCCCAATTCTTGGGGAGAGGTCAGATCTGAGTCTACCAAGTACTGGTGCAACAAGGCAGACACACAGTTATCCAAAATATGCTCTCTCAGTAATAGATTGTACAAGCCCTCATAGTCAGACACCTTGCTGCCATGTAACCAGCCTTTGTGAGAAAGTAGCCTCTTTCTAGCCTTGTTACCCCCACTTTTGGCCTGTTTGTAAGTGTATGTCAGGGTGTTTTCACTGTCTCACTGGGATCCTGCTAGCCAGGGCCCAGTGCTCATAGTGAAAACCCTATGTTTTCAGTATGTTTGTTATGTGTCACTGGGACCCTGCTAGTCAGGACCCCAGTGCTCATAAGTTTGTGGCCTATATGTATGTGTTCCCTGTGTGGTGCCTAACTGTCTCACTTAGGCTCTGCTAACCAGAACCTCAGTGGTTATGCTCTCTCATTTCTTACAACTTGTCACTAACAGGCTAGTGACCAATTTTACCAATTTACATTGGCTTACTGGAACACCCTTATAATTCCCTAGTATATGGTACTGAGGTACCCAGGGTATTGGGGTTCCAGGAGATCCCTATGGGCTGCAGCATTTCTTTTGCCACCCATAGGGAGCTCTGACAATTCTTACACAGGCCTGCCACTGCACACTGAGTGAAAAAACGTCCACGTTATTTCACAGCCATTTTACACTGCACTTAAGTAACTTATAAGTCACCTATATGTCTAACCTTTACCTGGTAAAGGTTAGGTGCAAAGTTACTTAGTGTGAGGGCACCCTGGCACTAGCCAAGGTGCCCCCACATTGTTCAGAGCCAATTCCCTGAACTTTGTGAGTGCGGGGACACCATTACACGCGTGCACTACATATAGGTCAATACCTATATGTAGCTTCACAATGGTAACTCCGAATATGGCCATGTAACATGTCTAAGATCATGGAATTGCCCCCTCTATGCCATCCTGGCATTGTTGGCACAATTCGATGATCCCAGTGGTCTGTAGCACAGACCCTGGTACTGCCAAACTGCCTTTCCTGGGGTTTCACTGCAGCTGCTGCTGCTGCCAACCCCTCAGACAGGTTTCTGCCCCCCTGGGGTCAAGCCAGGCTTGTCCCAGGATGGCAGAACAAAGGACTTCCTCTGAGAGAGGGTGTTACACCCTCTCCCTTTGGAAAATGGTGTGAAGGCAGAGGAGGGGTAGCCTCCCCCAGCCTCTGGAAATGCTTTCTTGGGCACAGATGTGCCCAATTCTGCATAAGCCAGTCTACACCGGTTCAGGGACCCCTTAGCCCCTGCTCTGGCACGAAACTGGACAAAGGAAAGGGGAGTGACCACTCCCCTGACCTGCACCTCCCCTGGGAGGTGTCCAGAGCTCCTCCAGTGTGCTCCAGACCTCTGCCATCTTGGAAACAGAGGTGCTGCTGGCACACTGGACTGCTCTGAGTGGCCAGTGCCACCAGGTGACGTCAGAGACTCCTTGTGATAGGCTCCTTCAGGTGTTGCTAGCCTATCCTCTCTCCTAAGTAGCCAAACCCTCTTTTCTGGCTATTTAGGGTCTCTGTCTCTGGGGAAACTTTAGATAACGAATGCATGAGCTCAGCCGAGTTCCTCTGCATCTCTCTCTTCACCTTCTGATAAGGAATCGACTGCTGACCACGCTGGAAGCCTGCAAAACTGCAACATAGTAGTAAAGACGACTACTGCAACTCTGTAACGCTGATCCTGCCGCCTTCTCGACTGTTTTCCTGCTTGTGCATGCTGTGGGGGTAGTCTGCCTCCTCTCTGCACCAGAAGCTCCGAATAAATCTCCCGTGGGTCGACGGAATCTTCCCCCTGCAACCGCAGGCACCAAAAAGCTGCATTACCGGTCCCTTGGGTCTCCTCTCAGCACGACGAGCGAGGTCCCTCGAATCCAGCGACTCTGTCCAAGTGACCCCCACAGTCCAGTGACTCTTCAGTCCAAGTTTGGTGGAGGTAAGTCCTTGCCTCACCTCGCTGGGCTGCATTGCTGGGAACCGCGACTTTTGCAGCTACTCCGGCCCCTGTGCACTTCCGGCGGAAATCCTTTGTGCACAGCCAAGCCTGGGTCCACGGCACTCTAACCTGCATTGCACGACTTTCTAAGTTGGTCTCCGGCGACGTGGGACTCCTTTGTGCGACTTCGGGTGAGCACCGTTTCACGCATCCTCGTAGTGCCTGTTTCTGGCACTTCTCCGGGTGCTACCTGCTGCTGAGAGGGCTCCTTGTCTTGCTCGACGTCCCCTCTCTCTCCTGGTCCAATTTGCGACCTCCTGGTCTCTCCAGGGCCACAGCAGCGTCCAAAAACGCTAACCGCACGATTTGCAGCTAGCAAGGCTTGTTGGCATTCTTTCGGCGGGAAAACACTTCTGCACGACTCTCCACGGCGAGAGGGATCCGTCCACCAAAGGGGAAGTCTCTAGCCCTTTTCGTTCCTGCAGAAACCTCAGCTTCTTCTGTCCAGTATTAGCTTCTTTGCACCCGCAGCTGGCATTTCCTGGGCATTTGCCCATCTCTGACTTGCTTGTGACTTTTGGACTTGGTCCCCTTGTTCCACAGGTACCCTAGATTGGAAATCCACAGTTGTTGCATTGTTGGTTTGTGTCTTTCCTGCATTATTCCTCTAACACGACTTCTTTGTCCTTAGGGGAACTTTAGTGCACTTTGCACTCACTTTTCAGGGTCTTGGGGAGGGTTATTTTTCTAACTCTCACTATTTTCTAATAGTCCCAGCGACCCTCTACAAGGTCACATAGGTTTGGGGTCCATTCGTGGTTCGCATTCCACTTTTGGAGTATATGGTCTGGTTGCCCCTATCCCTATGTTTCCCCATTGCATCCTATTGTAACTATACATTGTTTGCACTGTTTTCTAAGACTATACTGCATATTTTTGCTATTGCGTATATATATCTTGTGTATATTTCCTATCCTCTCACTGAGGGTACACTCTAAGATACTTTGGCATATTGTCATAAAAATAAAGTACCTTTATTTTTAGTATAACTGTGTATTGTGTTTTCTTATGATATTGTGCATATGACACTAGGTGGTACTGTAGTAGCTTCACACGTCTCCTAGTTCAGCCTAAGCTGCTCTGCTAAGCTACCATTATCTATCAGCCTAAGCTGCTAGACACCCTATACACTAATAAGGGATAACTGGGCCTGGTGCAAGGTGCAAGTACCCCTTGGTACTCACTACAAGCCAGTCCAGCCTCCTACATTGGTTGTGCAGCGGTGGGATAAGTGCTTTGAGACTACTTACCACTCTTGTCATTGTACTTTTCATAAGAGAAAAATATACAAAACAAGGTCAGTGTATATACACATAGCCAAAAAGTTTTGCATTTCCTCTTTTCACTCTATTCTAAGTGCTGAAAAGTACTTCTAAACTTTCAAAAAGTTCTTAAAAGTTTAAAAAGTTTTTTTTCTGTCTTTCTAAAAAGTTCTGAAAACTTTTTTCTCTTTTTCTATCACTTTAACTCTCTCTAAAAAATGTCTGGCACAGGCCAAAATGTTGATCTGTCCAAACTTGCATATGATCACCTTAGCTGGAAAGGAGCAGGGAGTCTCTGCATAGAGAGAGGTTTGAGTGTAGGGAAGAATCCTTCTTTGGAACTGTTACTTAACACGCTTAGAGAACAAGATAAGGCTATAAGTGCCCCATCTGTTGAAAAAGTACCTAATAGTTCCCAATCTGATTCAGGGACTCCCCCAGGAAAAGATTCAGGAAAGAAACTTCCTAGCCTGCCCATTACTAGACAGTCTAGCATAGTTGGTAATGATGATGAGCCACACCATACAAATAGTGTTGTCTCACATCATAGCAAAAGCATTTATTCTCACCATACTGGTAGTAATGTTTCTGTTAGCCAAGCTGTTAGGGTGGCTTCTGTAAGGGACAGGTCTCCTTCTGTTCATTCCCATCATACCTCTGTATCTAGGAATGTCCCTCCCACCAACCCTGATGACAGAATGTTAGATCAGGAACTCAATAAGTTGAGGGTGGAACAAACCAGACTGAAGCTTAAAAAGCAACAGCTGGATTTGGATAGACAGTCTTTTGAACTAGAGAAGGAAAGACAGAAGTTGGGTTTAGAAACCCATGGTGGCAGCAGCAGTATTCCCCATAGTCATCCTGCAAAAGAGCATGATTCCAGGAATCTGCACAAGATAGTTCCCCCTTATAAGGAGGGGGATGACATTAACAAGTGGTTTGCTGCATTTGAGAGGGCCTGTGTTGTACAGGATGTCCCTCAAAGGCAGTGGGCTGCTATCCTATGGCTATCATTTAGTGGAAAAGGTAGGGATAGGCTCCTTACTGTGAAGGAAAATGATGCTAATAATTTTACAGTACTTAAGAATGCACTCCTGGATGGTTATGGCTTAACCACTGAACAATGCAGGATAAAGTTCAGAGAGCCCAAAAAGGAGTCTTCACAAGACTGGGTTGATTTCATTGACCATTCAGTGAAGGCCTTGGAGGGGTGGTTACATGGCAGTAAAGTTACTGATTATGACAGACTGTATAACTTGATCCTGAGAGAGCATATTCTTAATAATTGTGTGTCTGATTTGTTGCACCAGTACTTGGTGGACTCTGATCTGACCTCTCCCCAAGAATTGGGAAAGAAGGCAGACAAATGGGTCAAAACAAGGGTGAACAGAAAAGTTCATACAGGGGGTGACAAAGAGAACACTAAGAAGAAAGATGGTGAAAAGTCTCAAGATAAGCATGGGGATAAGGGTAAAACCAAAGATCCCACTTCAAATCTTAAACACTCTTCAGGGGGTGGAGATAAAACAAATTCTTCCTCTTCTTCTCAACCTACACAGTTTAAAAAGCCTTGGTGCTTTGTGTGTAAAAATAGAGGCCATAGGCCAGGGGATAAGTCCTGTCCAGGTAAACCCCCTGAGCCTACCACCACTAATACATCAAGCTCTAGTGCCCCTAGCAGTAGTGGTACTAGTGGTGGGACTGCTGGCAACAGTCAAGTTAAGGGTGTAGTTGGGTTCACTTTTGGGTCCATAGTAGAAACTGGGGTAGTCAGTCCCAAGACAGTTTCTGTCACACCTAGTGGCATTGGCCTTGCCACACTGGCTGCTTGTCCCCTTACAATGGATAAGTACAGGCAGACAGTTTCAATAAATGGTGTTGAGGCCTTGGCCTACAGGGACACAGGTGCCAGTATCACTTTGGTGACTGAATACCTAGTGCACCCTGATCAACACATCATTGGACAACAGTATAAGATTATTGATGTCCATAACTCCACTAAGTTTCTTCCCTTAGCTATAATTCAGTTTAGTTGGGGTGGAGTTACTGGCCCTAAGCAGGTGGTGGTATCACCTAGCTTACCTGTAGACTGTCTCTTAGGTAATGACCTAGAGGCCTCAGGTTGGGCTGATGTAGAGTTTTATGCCCATGCAGCCATGCTGGGCATCCCTGAGGAATTGTTCCCTCTCATTTCTACTGAAATGAAAAAGCAAAGGAGAGAAGGCCTGAAAACTCAGGATCCCTCTCCATCAACAGGTAAAAAGGGTATCACAGTATCCCCTAACCACCCTACCATTCAGGATACCATTCCTGTGCTGGGAGAAACCTCTCCTGGGGTGGCACCTGTTCCAAGGGAATCATCAGCTGGCATAGCTGTACTCCCCGAGGTGGAAGTACCTCTCTGTGGGATAACTAACATTGGTGACAAAAAGAACACCATTTTAGTTAACATGGAGCATCCCTCCAACCCTCCCAGAGAAACTTTAGTGCAGAAACCCTGCACTGCCTCACAACACTTAGGACAGCATCCCTGCCCTAGTGTGGAGCTCATAGGACAGCATCCCTGCCCTGCTCCAACTCAAGAGAAACAGCATCCCTGTTCTCTCTTCCAGCCATATGGACAAAGTTTTTGCCCAGCTATGGCTTTTCTGAGACAGCATCCCTGTCTGGCATTTCCATCACTACAAATAGGTTCAGTGGACAATTCCCACTGCTCTAAACTAAAACTTACTGATAGAAACTCTGAAAATACATCTTCACATTGTTGCTTAGCTAAAAAACTTCAAACAGGGTGGTTTACATCCCCACAGGGAAGTAACCATATAGTGGATGATAAAGGGAGTAACCAGTCTATTGCAGAGCTACTCTCTACTTATCACCACTTAGACAATAAAGTCTCAACTGGCCAAGGTTAGCCTTATTGTCCTTCGTTTGGGGGGGGGGGGTTGTGTGAGAAAGTAGCCTCTTTCTAGCCTTGTTACCCCCACTTTTGGCCTGTTTGTGAGTGTATGTCAGGGTGTTTTCACTGTCTCACTGGGATCCTGCTAGCCAGGGCCCAGTGCTCATAGTGAAAACCCTATGTTTTCAGTATGTTTGTTATGTGTCACAGGGACCCTGCTAGTCAGGACCCCAGTGCTCATAAGTTTGTGGCCTATATGTATGTGTTCCCTGTGTGGTGCCTAACTGTCTCACTGAGGCTCTGCTAACCAGAACCTCAGTGGTAATGCTCTCTCATTTCTTACAACTTGTCACTAACAGGCTAGTGACCAATTTTACCAATTTACATTGGCTTACTGGAACACCCTTATAATTCCCTAGTATATGGTACTGAGGTACCCAGGGTATTGGGGTTCCAGGAGATCCCTATGGGCTGCAGCATTTCTTTTGCCACCCATAGGGAGCTCTGACAATTCTTACACAGGCCTGCCACTGCAGCCTGAGTGAAATAACGTCCACGTTATTTCACAGCCATTTTACACTGCACTTAAGTAACTTATAAGTCACCTATATGTCTAACCTTTACCTGGTAAAGGTTAGGTGCAAAGTTACTTAGTGTGAGGGCACCCTGGCACTAGCCAAGGTGCCCCCACATTGTTCAGAGCCAATTCCCTGAACTTTGTGAGTGCGGGGACACCATTACACGCGTGCACTACATATAGGTCAATACCTATATGTAGCTTCACAATGGTAACTCCGAATATGGCCATGTAACATGTCTAAGATCATGGAATTGCCCCCTCTATGCCATCCTGGCATTGTTGGCACAATTCGATGATCCCAGTGGTCTGTAGCACAGACCCTGGTACTGCCAAACTGCCTTTCCTGGGGTTTCACTGCAGCTGCTGCTGCTGCCAACCCCTCAGACAGGTTTCTGCCCCCCTGGGGTCAAGCCAGGCTTGTCCCAGGATGGCAGAACAAAGGACTTCCTCTGAGAGAGGGTGTTACACCCTCTCCCTTTGGAAAATGGTGTGAAGGCAGAGGAGGGGTAGCCTCCCCCAGCCTCTGGAAATGCTTTCTTGGGCACAGATGTGCCCAATTCTGCATAAGCCAGTCTACACCGGTTCAGGGACCCCTTAGCCCCTGCTCTGGCACGAAACTGGACAAAGGAAAGGGGAGTGACCACTCCCCTGACCTGCACCTCCCCTGGGAGGTGTCCAGAGCTCCTCCAGTGTGCTCCAGACCTCTGCCATCTTGGAAACAGAGGTGCTGCTGGCACACTGGACTGCTCTGAGTGGCCAGTGCCACCAGGTGACGTCAGAGACTCCTTGTGATAGGCTCCTTCAGGTGTTGCTAGCCTATCCTCTCTCCTAAGTAGCCAAACCCTCTTTTCTGGCTATTTAGGGTCTCTGTCTCTGGGGAAACTTTAGATAACGAATGCATGAGCTCAGCCGAGTTCCTCTGCATCTCTCTCTTCACCTTCTGATAAGGAATCGACTGCTGACCGCGCTGGAAGCCTGCAAAACTGCAACATAGTAGTAAAGACGACTACTGCAACTCTGTAACGCTGATCCTGCCGCCTTCTCGACTGTTTTCCTGCTTGTGCATGCTGTGGGGGTAGTCTGCCTCCTCTCTGCACCAGAAGCTCCGAATAAATCTCCCGTGGGTCGACGGAATCTTCCCCCTGCAACCGCAGGCACCAAAAAGCTGCATTACCGGTCCCTTGGGTCTCCTCTCAGCACGACGAGCGAGGTCCCTCGAATCCAGCGACTCTGTCCAAGTGACCCCCACAGTCCAGTGACTCTTCAGTCCAAGTTTGGTGGAGGTAAGTCCTTGCCTCACCTCGCTGGGCTGCATTGCTGGGAACCGCGACTTTTGCAGCTACTCCGGCCCCTGTGCACTTCCGGCGGAAATCCTTTGTGCACAGCCAAGCCTGGGTCCACGGCACTCTAACCTGCATTGCACGACTTTCTAAGTTGGTCTCCGGCGACGTGGGACTCCTTTGTGCGACTTCGGGTGAGCACCGTTTCACGCATCCTCGTAGTGCCTGTTTCTGGCACTTCTCCGGGTGCTACCTGCTGCTGAGAGAGCTCCTTGTCTTGCTCGACGTCCCCTCTCTCTCCTGGTCCAATTTGCGACCTCCTGGTCTCTCCAGGGCCACAGCAGCGTCCAAAAACGCTAACCGCACGATTTGCAGCTAGCAAGGCTTGTTGGCATTCTTTCGGCGGGAAAACACTTCTGCACGACTCTCCACGGCGAGAGGGATCCGTCCACCAAAGGGGAAGTCTCTAGCCCTTTTCGTTCCTGCAGAAACCTCAGCTTCTTCTGTCCAGTAGAAGCTTCTTTGCACCCGCAGCTGGCATTTCCTGGGCATTTGCCCATCTCTGACTTGCTTGTGACTTTTGGACTTGGTCCCCTTGTTCCACAGGTACCCTAGATTGGAAATCCACAGTTGTTGCATTGTTGGTTTGTGTCTTTCCTGCATTATTCCTCTAACACGACTTCTTTGTCCTTAGGGGAACTTTAGTGCACTTTGCACTCACTTTTCAGGGTCTTGGGGAGGGTTATTTTTCTAACTCTCACTATTTTCTAATAGTCCCAGCGACCCTCTACAAGGTCACATAGGTTTGGGGTCCATTCGTGGTTCGCATTCCACTTTTGGAGTATATGGTTTGTGTTGCCCCAATCCCTATGTTTCCCCATTGCATCCTATTGTAACTATACATTGTTTGCACTGTTTTCTAAGACTATACTGCATATTTTTGCTATTGCGTATATATATCTTGTGTATATTTCCTATCCTCTCACTGAGGGTACACTCTAAGATACTTTGGCATATTGTCATAAAAATAAAGTACCTTTATTTTTAGTATAACTGTGTATTGTGTTTTCTTATGATATTGTGCATATGACACTAGGTGGTACTGTAGTAGCTTCACACGTCTCCTAGTTCAGCCTAAGCTGCTCTGCTAAGCTTCCATTATCTATCAGCCTAAGCTGCTAGACACCCTATACACTAATAAGGGATAACTGGGCCTGGTGCAAGGTGCAAGTACCCCTTGGTACTCACTACAAGCCAGTCCAGCCTCCTACAGCCTTCTAAAGCTTTAACAGAACAGTCCACAAAGTGTACGTTTCTGGAACCCAAGGAGTCCTCCCTGACTTTGTAATACCTGAAACTTGAGCTGTTGTTGCTGCCACCATGGGGTGCTAACCCCAACCCCTGCCTCTCCCTCTCCACTGCCTCCCTATCTAGGGCTATATGTTGCTGCTGCAGCCTCAGCCTGGCCTCCTCCAGCCTTAGTTTCCTGAGCTCTCTATCTATAGATTCATCCCTGGAGTTGTGCAGTGTGGCCCCTCAGACATTAAAGTGACATGAGAGTGGGCACAAGTGGATCTTTCCCTAGTCTTAGTGACCCTTTCTACCTGTCCTCTGGGTGTAAAGGGAGCCCTAACTGTGTGACTTCCTCTCCCAGTACCAGCTACACTAGTTGATCTGCTAGGGACTGCAAGATCCTTTGAGGAACCCTCTCCTGAGTCTAGAACATCATTGTGTCTCAGTGGGTTCAGGGTCTTCTCTCTCTTCCTCCTGGTCACCAGGGAATTGGGGAAGGGAACAGCAGGGAGAGAGATCTGAAAAGTAAAGGTTAGAACAAACATTCATGTACTCATTCATAGAAACGTTACTCATTTATAGACTCTTGAATAAATGCGTCTCCGCGATATCAGGTGGAGACCTCTTTTGAAATGAGGGCAAAGCCCCTTCTTTGAAAACTGAAACAAAAGTAAAACACAACCTCAGAATCAAGAGATGGCAAGAACTTTGAACTATGATTATACACAGAATATCAATCATGTAACATCTATGTATTCACAACATAAACCTTTGATCATGACTTAGAAAATCTCAGAGAATTAAATATGCTTTTCACATCTTAAGCTTTTCAAAGCACAATGAAAACTAAGATTTTTTAACAGTCACAACAATAAATGCCAAAAGGTTTTACTCATTGAACTTAAAACGCTTTACTTAATAACAGGAAGCACTTTACTCAAGTAGCCTGAATCACTTAGATTGTTGTGCCAAGAACCTTTTACTCCTGTGAATTGAAACGCTTACATCTGTTAACTGAAACGCTTTGAATTGCTGTGCCAAGAGCGCTTTACATGTGTGAACTGAAGCGCCTGAATTGTCGTGCCAAGAGCGGTTTACATCTGTGAACTGAAGTGCCTGAATTATCATGCCAAGAGCGCTTTACATCTGTGAACTGAAGCGCCTGAATTGTCGTGCCAAGAGCGCTTTACATTTGTGAACAGAAACGCCTTGAATAACTGTGCACAAAAGCGCTTTACATCTGTGAACTGAAACGCTTTGAATTACTGTACCAAAAGAGCACTTTACATCTGTGAACGGAAACGCCTTGAATTGCTGTGCACAAAAGCGCTTTACATCTGTGAACTGAAACACTGAATTACTGTACCAAAAGATCGCTTTACATCTGTGAACGGAAACGCCTTGAATTGCTGTGCACAAAGGCATTTTACCTCTGTGAACTGAAACGCTTTGAATTACTGTGCCAAAAGAGCGCTTTACCTTTTGGAAGTAATAACTTCCTCCAAACTTGGATTCAGCAAGGCCTTACCGCTACGATTAAGACCTACTCGTTTCTGAATGCACCATGGACTTTGGTTAGATGACACTCTGCCATTCAGGAACTCTGGTCTTCTCCAGATAAACCCCCACAAGGCCTGGCTGCATCGAAGTCTTCAAAATAGTGAGCAAAGTGCTTGGGTGTGGCTGGGCTTTATAGACCTGCCACACCCCAAAATGGCTGCTGCCTCTAAAAACATGGGGATTGTAGTCCCTTCACTGATAAGTGCATCTTGTCCACCAATGCCCTGAACCTGCAGCTCTATGAACTTTGCCACAGGGCAGACGATGCTGATGGTGACCTTTGGAATAAGAGGGGATGACAAGTGGTGCGCATAAAGCGCCGCAGAGTTGCACAGCGGAATTTCGGGCAAGACCTGGACCGTGCCTGGCCTTATTCCGGACACCCTCCCAAGCCTGTAAAACCTATTTCCAAAGAGAGAGGGTGTAACACCCCTCTCACAAAGGAAATCCTTTGTCCTGCCTTCCTGGGCTTGAGCTTCTCAAGCAACAGGAGGGCAGAAACCTGTCTGGGAGGCGGCAGCAGCTTTGGCTGACTGGAAACCCTCAGAAGGCTGCAATGGCAATACTAGGTGTCCTTTAAAGAGCCCCCGGAGTCCATGGAATCATACAGCCAATGCTTGCAAAAGCCTTGAGGTATGATTCCCACATGTTTGATACCAAACATGCCTATGTTCGGAGTTACCATTATGTAGCTGGACATCGAAGATTGAAAAAAAGAATTGCAAATCGAAGGTACGCAGGTCTTGAATGTGCATATGCAACTACAAGTGAATGGCAGAGTTTTGATCGAGACATTCCAGGTCAATATTTTGGCATGTGAAGAAGATCAATGAACTGAACTTTGCAAAAGAGAAGTGCAAAAGAGAAACTGTTGAAAGTAACCGGAAAAGACTTTTGAAAGAACCTGATTCGACAAGCTGTTAAACAGATTTTGACAAACTACCTATTTTGACAAGGGTCCTGGAAGAAAGACTGAAAGCTGTAAATAACTGCTAAAGGAGATTGAATATTTTGCTTTGCGATTTTTGATGCAAAGTTATAATTTTTCTCTTCTACTTTCTGATTCTTTACAGATCATGAGTAACCTTAGCCAACAGGGTAGGAAGGATAGGTGCTGTAAATATATAGGTGTTGGGTTGGGGATTGTAAGTATGATATTGTGTCTGGTGTTGATTGGGAGTATGACTTTTCTTGACAAGATTGTGGCCAACCACACCTCAGCTTTAGAGAGAACTACTGCACTCACAGAAGTAGATAGGTTTAGGATAGATGAGAAATATTTGCATGAAGACAGTACCCAAGGAGATCTTTCTTGTAAGGTTTTCTATTGCTTATTGCGTGAGTATATTGAGACAATGGATGTGAGAAATTGTTATGTCTGCACGCAGATTCCTTCATCAGTGGAAGAAGGAGTTACTTACCATAGTTTGGCCCTTACTTATGGAATAAGTTGTAGTCTTTTACTAACTAGATTCTATAACCAGGAGTACTGTCAATACTTCTACTCAAACTATGATGTAGTATTTTGTTTGTCCCTATAATTAAGTACCTGAGTAGAGTAGCTAAGGAAAACACCATAGAATTAGTGAGAGGATTCTTCAAACCTACACTGACCTTTGGTACTGCTTATGCACATAGGAATAATATAACATGCTTGCTTACACCCAGAGAAAAGAGCTTTCTAGATCAAACAGGCGAAAGAAGAAAGGCATTAAAGAGAAATCAGAAAAGGGCTTAGAGAAAATGACATTTAGAAATGATCATGCATTTAGTGACATAAAGACACAATGGAGGTTAGCTTTAGATGCACAACACTTAGGAAAGCCTTGTGTATATAGGTCTAAATCTAGAACTGAAGCATTGTTTGTGGGAACAAGTGAATGTAGGCATGTGTTTTTGTTTCAGAATAAATGGACGTTCATGTTAAATCAATCAATCAAAGAAATTTGTAGAGCGCGCTACTCACCCGTGAGGGTCTAAAGGCGCTGGGGGGGGGAGGGGTGGGAGTGGAAGGGGGAGGGGCAGGGAGGGTCACTGGTCGAACAGCCAAGTCTTGAGGTTCTTTCTGAAGACCAGTAGGTCTTTGGTTTTGCGGAGGTTGGTTGGGAGGGAGTTCCAGGTTTTGTGGGCGAGGTAGGAGAAAGACCTGCCTCCTGTGGTGGTGTGCTGGATGCGGGGGACTGTGGCTAGGGCGAGGTCGGCGGATCGGAGGTTGCGTGTGGATGTTTACCCTTTCATTGAGGAAGGTTGGGCCGGTGTTGTGGAGGGATTTGTGTGCGTGGATGAGGATCTTGAATGTGATTCTCTTGTTTATGGGGAGCCAGTGAAGGGATTTGAGGTGTGGTGAGATTTGTTTGTGGCGGGGGAGGCCAAGGAAGAGGCGCGCGGCTGTGTTCTGGATTCTTTAGAGTTTGCGTTTGAGTTTGGTGCCGGCGTAGAGGGCGTTGCCGTAGTCCAGTCTGCTGCTGATGAGTACGTGGGTGACTTTCTTTCTGGTTTCTGGGGGGGATCCGTTTGAAGGATTTTTTTTTAGAGTGCGGAGTGTGTGGAAGCAGGAGGAGGTTAGAGCATTGATTTGCTGTGTCATGGAGAGGGAGGGGTCGAGGATGATGCCCAGGTTGCGTGCGTGGGTTGCGGGGGTGGGTGCGGGACCAAGGGCGGTGGGCCACCAGGAGTCGTCCCTTGTGGTTTTGTTGGGGACGAAGATGATGATTGTGATGATTAAATGGACAAGACCCTGTAATTCCAGGAGTTTATTACATCTGTGGACCAAATGCGTATTACCATATTCCTAGAGGATGGTATGCTACATGTTACTTGGGGATAGTTTTCCCAAAGATTTATCAACTTGACAACCTGAGTAAGATACTTAAAATGACTGAATTACATCATGTTAGACAAAAGCGCGAATCAAATTCTGGCATAGTTGGAGACATATTTGGAGCAATAATTCCTTCAGTAGGAGTTATTCAGAATTTTTCAAAAACCCGAAAGTTGTCTACTGTTGTGGATAACATGCTGACACATTTTTCAGGAGCCATGATCCTAATGGATACAGAAATGGCTGTGGTAAGATCTAGGACTCTTCAGCACCACCTTGCATTAGACATCCTTTTAGCAAAGGAGGGCAAAGTTTGTAAAATGCTGAATCTGCATCATTGTTGCTCATACATACCTAAAAATAGTAAAGAAATTAGAAGCCTTATTAACAACCTGACTAATGATAGGGCTGATTTGAAAGAGCTGAAATAAACAGGCGATTGGGAAAATGTTGGCAATGGTTTTGCTTCCGTGGGGAATTGGCTTGGCAACGTAGGAAAAGGGATAATATTGAAAATAATACTAGTTATATTGATTATTGTGATGAGTGTATAATTGGAGCATGAGGGATATGTAAATTGTATCATGTAATTAAAGACATTGAAAAATGATCAGAGGAGGGAAAAAAATAAAATGGAAAAATTGTTCAGGGAAAATTCAAAAAGGGAAAGAAGAATAAAAAGGTATAGGGAGGACAAATTTTAGGTGAAACAAAAATTTGTGTGGGAAGATGTAAAGTGTGATGACTTATTTAGTCATCAGAGGAGGGATTGTGAATGCTAAATGTATTAGTAATACTTGTTATATATTTTAGATTCTGAACATGCATAGAATTTGTCTAATGAAGTGCCTACATTTAGTTTATTGTAGCAGTGTGTTATATTAGTGATTTTGCATTCTGTATTTGCTTTATTAATTATAGGCCTTAAGTTAGTGAGGTTTGGGTCTAGTTTGCACAGTCTTATATTAAGCTGCACTGTTTAATAAAATCTTGGGAATGTATGTCCAGAGAAATCAATTAATGTATTGTTTTCCACTGCGTTGACCAAACGTTAGCAGATGTCTTTAACTTTCTGATGAGAACTGCCTGCTAGAATATCTTGTATCTGTAATTTCTACACTGTATAGTTTGATAGGTGAGTCAGCCTTGTTCTCAGGAACTAACAACGGATGCACTGACTGGATCAAGGATGGATACAAAAATATTACCGGACGAGCCTGGTGGTGGGAACAGGAGAAGAGGAGCCAATCATCGACATGTGAAAGTAAGTTTAGTTATATCTTAAAAATTGGGGAATGAACCTTTATTGGACTAATTGTAAACATACGATTCCTTGAGCAATGGCAAAGTGGGATGTTCTCTAGACGAATATTACTTGGCCCGAGGAGATGCGCTAACAAGTATAAATAGGGTTATGCGTCACATTTTGAGGTGATTATTGTGATTTGTGATTGCACATTTAATTGTGATTTATAGCATTGTTGTTGTAAGAGGTGCAAACAGCATGATGATTGAGGAAGGGTTACATACAATCATATGGCTTCGTCAGTGGTGTAAGATTACTAAGAAAGAGGGTCCATTGAGCTTTCCAAGGTAGGGTTCATTTAATTTGGGAATTATTTGTAGATGACAAGAAATACTTTGTGAAATGAATCCACCTCCTAGACCTACACATTTTAAGCACTTAGACCCTCATTACAACCCGGACGGTAAATCCCACTTTCCGGCGTGTGGAAGACCGCCAACATACCGTTGCGGCAGCGGAATTCCGCTACAGGTATTACAACTCACAGCTCGGAATCTGCCACAAGACAGACACCCACACAAGTCCGCCACACCAAAACTCAGTGATAAACTGGCGATACCAAAACCCACACCGTCACGCCAACAAGAACACACCCACACTATCACGACCCACGAATCAATGTGGCGGTCTTTCAATCGCGGTAATCCAATGGCGGTACACACCGCCGTGCTAAAAATACACACACATTTGCAAAACACAACCACTTTGGACAATTTGAAATACACACACCTGATACACATGCACACACCACACCCACACACCTAATCCAATATAAAGCACACACCCACATCATCCACAAACCCTTACAACCAAAAATTTGAAAGAAGGCCAGAGAGAGAGATTAGCTAACACAACACCAGCATCCACAGACACACAACACCATCACTTATACAACATCCACGCACCTCAAACAACACACACCAACACATCCCCTCACACATCACAATAGACAGCACCTCACACATCACACACAACACATCATGGCACCTCAAAGACACCCCAGGTTTTCAGAGGAGGAGCTCAGGGTCAGGGTGGAGGAAATCATCTAGGTAGAGCCACAGCTATTCAGATCACAGGTGCAGCAGACATCGATTGCAAGGACGATGGAGCTATGGCAGAGAATCGTCGACAGGGTCAACGCAGTGGGACAGCATCCAAGAACACGGGATGACATCAGAAAGAGGTGGAACGACCTACAGGGGAAGGTACGTTCTGTGGTATCCAGACACCAGATTGCTGTACAGAGGACTGGCGGTGGACCCCCGCCTCCTCCCCCACAACTAACAACATGGGAGGAGCAAGTCTTGGCAATCATGCATCCTGAGGGCCTCGCAGGAGTAGCAGGAGGACTGGACTCTGGTAAGTCATAGCTTTACTACTGTATCCCCCACCCTACCTGCATGTCATCACATACTCCCACCTCCCCCTCACCCTCACACCCATCACCCCAACACCCCACAGATACAACAACCCACACATCCCAAAACCAAACCCTGCATGTAACACCAATGCATGGACACCCATCACCAAAGCATGTCCAGTAGAGAGACTCACTCATGCCCCAAAATCACCAATCACACAAGGGCCACGGCAATAATGCAAGCACAGGAGAAGAGGTTAACTCACCCATTGCATAAGATGGCACACACAGATACTAAGATTATGCATTCACACCCCAACAGGACCCATACCCGACGTCACCGGACAGGGGGTGCTAGACATATCCAGTCCCCCCACAGAAGAGGCCCACAGTGATGACAGCAGCTCTGCACGCCTGGATCAAGATGACCAGCCCGGCCCATCAGGGACCTCGGGACAGTCGGTTCCCCTGACACAGTCACAAACCACCACAGAACCTCCCCCTCAGGAAACACCACCACAGCACCCACCCAGCGAGCCCATCCCTCTGTCCCCAGGACACATCAATCAGCAGTGTGTCCACCACTACAGGCACCCCAAGCAACCCCACAAACACAGGACGATCAGGGACCTGGGGTCAGTGGCAGTGGGCACACGGTTCAGGGGACAGAGGCACAGGATAACAGGGAATCTGGAAGGACTTCTGTGCGACAGGGGAAGGACAGGCCCATGGATCCCACTCTCCACGAGGCACTCTCCAACATCATGGGAGCTTACCACCATTCCCAGGAGACCATGAGCACAGTACTGGCCAAGTTTCAGGAGACCCAGTGGCTGCAGGAGGAACACTACCTGGGGATCAGGGAGGACTTGAAGCCCATTAACACCACCCTGGTCACCATTTCAGGGGTGCTGGCAGACCTTGTCAACACCAGGAGGGACACAGTGGCACACCAACGGGCCCCTGACACTAGCCTGGACGATGAACAGCCCTCCACCTCCGCTAGTGGACAGGAGCCACAGGAACACCAGGCCACCAGCACCCCCCCCTGCAGGAGGAAAACCCTGAGATCCAGGAACAAGACAGAGAACATTGGCAAGACCCCCGCCAGGAAATAAGACCCCCTGAATGTCACTCCTCTGTCCCACTTTGTCACCCTGTCCACCTTAAACTGCCATTGCTCAACTTCCTATGCCCCATTTGACCATGCACCTGTGATACAAATAGACTGGACTCTGCCATGGACATTCCTCCACCATCACCCCAGCCCATTTCACAACCCCCTCCACTTATTTGCACATGAATAAACACCCTTGAATCACAAAACAATCTGGAATCAGTCTGTGCTTTCACAAATGTGTAATTGCAAAACCTCTGGAATATAGCAATGTCAATGTACTTCTTCACATACCAATGTAACATAGCTGTAAGCCAGCAGTAAACATAGCAGAGGGCACAAAGTGGGACCCATATCTGTGAAATGGAAAGGCAAAGTAACAAGTCAGGGTCCATACACGGAGTGAAAATGGCAGACTTATGCTAGCTCCAACAATAGTATGAGATGTGGGAAGCAGTTACATCTTCTTACCTGTGTCTCACTGGAAGTATTGCATGATGATGTTGTTTCAGTTGCATACATCTTCTTCTTCTTCCTCCTCTTCTTCACTGTTCACAGGCTCCACAGCTGCCACAAGACCACCATCAGGGACATCCTCCTGCAGAAAAGGCACCTGGCATCGCAAAGCCAGGTTGTGCAACATACAGCAGGCCACGATTATCTGGCACACCTTCTTCGTGAGTAGTATAGGGAGCCACCTTTAAGATGGAGGCACCGAAATCTGGCCTTCAGGAGGCCGAAGGTGCGTTCTATAATCCTCCTAGTTCGCCCATGTGCCTCATTGTAGCATTCCTCTGCCCTTGTCCTGGGATTCCTCACTGGGGTCAGTAGCCATGACAGGTTGGGGTAACCAGAATCACCTGCAAATGTCGAGGGACATCTGTTAGACATTAACCCTTGGGGACAATCCCATACCCAGACACCTATGTCAACTGTGTTGGGACCTTGGGCTCCCCTATTAACCACACACGGTGCCTCTGGAGTTGCCCCATCACATAAGGGATGCTGCTATTCCTCAAAATGTAAGCGTCCTGCACTGAGCCAGGATACTTGGCATTCACATGGGAGATGTACTGCTCTGCCAAACACACCATCTGCACATTCATTAAATGGTAGCTTTTCTGGTTTCTGTACACCTGTTCATACCTGCGGGGGACAAATGCCACATGTTTACCATCAATGGCACCAATGACGTTGGGAATATGTCCCAGGGCATAGAAGTCACCTTTCAATGTTGGCAAATCCTCCACTTGAGGGGAAAACGATGTAGCTGCGCATGTGTTTCAACAGGGCAGACAACACTCTGGACAACACGTTAGAGAACATTGGCTGGGACATCCCTGATGCCATGGCCACTGTTGTTTGAAAAGACCCACTGGCCAGGAAATGGAGTACAGACAGAACCTGCACTAGAGGGGGGATTCCTGTGGGTTGGCGGATAGCGGACATCAGGTCTGGCTCCAACTGGGCACACAGTTCCAGGATTGTTGCATGATCAAGTCTGTAAGTGATAATGATTTGCCTCTCTTCCATTGTCGACAGGTCCACCAGGGGTCTGTACACCGGAGGCTGCCGCCATCTCATCACCTGCCCCAGCAGACGTGCCCTATGTAGGAGAACAGTGAACAGAGGGTCATCCAACACTTAGGTATCACAATGTGTTACTTGCTTAAACGTTGGAAATTCGCAATGTGCCTTTATCTGTCCGTATTCCAGGCCTAAATAGGTGTGATGCAGTTTTTTTCCCTGCCATGTGGCCCCCTGAAATGGCGGCTGCCTGACCTGTAAGGTGGGACAAGGGGAAATGAAGTAACTACGATGGCGTAGTACACCGTCACGGTAGACGGTGGAAGAACGCGGCGCAATTCAGCATTGGTTAACATTGGGCCCTATGGGTCCCAGGAGCCAATGACGATGTACGCCAGTGGTGACGGTACGCACCGCCACGGACGTGGCTGTCATTTTCTAACTGTTCCCTCACTTGATACCTGACCTTCTACAGGAGATGACCTACACTGCAAGTGCTGCTGTGACCTGTGTCTGGAAGCGACGATGGCTACAGTTTCTGGGGAAAGGGCCCCTGCCTTCACTTCGGAGGAGTTGGAGACACTGGTGGATGGGGTCCTCCCCCAGTACACGCAACTGTACGGTCCTCCAGACAAACAGGTGAGTACACTGTGAGCATGGTGGATGGCACATGATTGTATGGAGTGTCGTGGATGGAAGAGGGTGGGGAGGGGGACAGGCCAGCATGTCAGGATAGTGTGTGTGTATGTATGTCTGGCCCAGGGTGAGAGGTGAGAGGTGTTTGGCAATGTGTGAGATGAAATGTACGGGATAGTAACATCCATTCTAACTTCACTTTTCCTCTAGGTCAGCGCCCACCAGAAGAAGGGTATTTGACGTGCTATCGCCAAGGACGTCCAGACCCTGGGGGTCTACCATAGACAGAGCACCCACTGCCGTAAAAGATGGGAGGACCAGCGCCGCTGGAGCAAGAAGGCGGCGGAGGCCCGCATGGGGATGGCCTCCAAACGTGGAAGGGGTGCCCCTTTGCTCCATGACCCCCCTGATGTGCCGGATCCTGGCGGTGGCTCATCCGGAGTTGGATGGGCGCTTGAGGGCATCACATCAGCCACAAGGGGGTGAGTATACTCTCATTCAGCTGACTCAGCGCGCTTTACGAGGTGTCTGGGTGGGGGAAGTGGGCTGTGGGTTCCCTTAGGCCAGGGCTAACTTGGTAGGATAGGTCCCTTGTTAGGCAGGCTCTGTGGCACCCCAACCCCACTACTGGTAATGGCCATCTACACCTAGCCAGGCTCCTGTGGCTTCCAGGTGTGCAGCAATTGGGCTTAGGCATCATCCCCCATGGGCATGTGAATTTCCTAAGAACTGTAAGTGCATGGCTTGGTGCATTGGGCTGATCCCTGTGTGTTGTGTCCGCCAACGGTAGTGGTGTTGCATGCACTGAACATGTGTTTCTTCTGTCTCCCCCCCCCTTTTTGTTTTGTCACCCTGTTCTTGCATGCATTCGCATCATCTCCCTGTTCTTGTGTGCAATAGCATAATCAGGCGGAAGAGCAGTGGCACCGGAGCAGGAGGGAGCTGCATCCCACATGGCACTGGAGGGTGAAGCAACGGAGTCTGAAGCCACCAGTTGGACGGAGGGCGAGGAGAGCTCCACGACAGGGACAGGAGCATACACCAGTGACAGCGACTCCTCCTCTCATGGGAGCTCCCTTGTGGTGGCGGGCACCTCTGTGCCCACCGCATCAACAGGTACAGCCACCCCCCCCCACCAGCACTGCCCTTCCAGCAGCCCCTCAGCGTGTGTCCCGTGCCCTCTCACCCAGGAGGGTGGGCATCTCCTTCGCACCAGTCACCTCAGCCCCTGCCCCAGTCAGCCCTGCTGCCCTCAGTGAGGAGGCTATTGACTTGTTGGGCAATCCACCATTTTGAATGCCATCCAGGGTGTTGGGAGGCATTTGAAACAAACAAATGCATACCTGGAGGGCATTCTTTCTGGGCAGGCCGCCCAACAGAGAGCATTACAGGCTCTGGCCTCAGCACTGATGGCAGCCATTGTCCCTGTATCCAGCCTCCCCCCTCCAACTTCCTCCACCCAGACCCAATCCCCTGTACCTCAGCCTATCCCAAGCACACCATCAGACCAGCATGCACACGCATCAACACACAAGAGTGGACATGGCAAACATAAGCACCACCCATCCCACAGGCACTCACACAAGCACCATCCCCATGCAGACACACCAACATCCACTGCCTCCACTGTGTCCCCCCTCCTCCACGTCCTCCTCCTCCTTCCCTGTCTCGTCTCCACTCACACCTGCATGCACTACATCCTCAGCAACTACCTCCATCACCAGCACGCCCATCACCACACACCGCTCACGTGCATTCACCACCCCCACTACCATTCACACATCCCCAGTGTCCTCTCCCAGTGTGTCTGTGAGCCCTCCTCACAAAGTACACAAACGCAGGCACACACCCACTCAACAGCCATCCACCTCACAACAGCCTCCGGCCCATGCACCTTCACCCAAATTCAGCAAATGTACACCTCCTACAACCACTACCTCATCCTCCACTCCCAAACCCCCTCCATCTTCCCGTCCCAGTGTGTCTAAAAAACATTTCCTGGCTAACATTGACCTCTTCTCTACACCTCCCCCCCCGGCCTTCCCCTAGGACCAGGCTTTCCAGGTCCCACCCAGCACCTCAGCCACCAAATCCCCCAGGCACAGTGGTGCCAGCAACTGCAGTCTCATTGAGTGCGCCACCCATCAACGCTGCAAGTGTGCCACCTAGCGAGGCCAAGGACATTCCGCCACCTGCCAAGGTGAAGAAGGTGCCCACATCCCGGAGGGAGAAGCCGCACCTACCAGCCACCAAGGGCTCCTCCAAACCAAAAGGGGACAGTAGCAAGACACTTGCGGCAACATCAAAGGTGGGGAAGGGACGCAAGCCGAAGAGCAGGTCAGGACAGGGCGCATTGGCTCCGACTAAGGGACTAGAGTCACCCCTTCTGTAAACCACTACACCAACCTGTACTGCGGTGGACACCGCCACCAGCACCGCCACATGGACGTCTGCTGCCTCAGCAACAGTCTCCAGCATCATCCCCAGTGAGACGTCCTGCTGTGTCCCTCAACAGCTGCTGACACATGCACCACCACCAGCACCTCCGCCACAGACACCGCCGCAAGCACCGCCACCAGCCCCGCGACGTGCTCAGACTTCCTGGACCCTGCCCAGCTCCATGAGGCATGACTCTCATCACTGTTTGCACCTGCAGGTGGCAGGCGAAGCCGCAGCAGGGTGGGGTATGTCTCTGCTTCCATGGCGTATCATGCTACCTGTTCCTAGGCAATCTCGTGGCACACACACCCATGTGAGGTAATGGGACCAGCCACATTGCATGTGAAGCACTCGGCACAAAGCCCCCTCCAGAACCAGTGGAGATTGACATCCACTACCTCAGTCCGTGGCAGGATGAAGCACTCTGGGCACAAAGCCCCCTCCAGAACCAGTGGAGATTGACATCCACTACCTCAGTCCTTGGCAGGATGAAGCACTCTGGGCACAAAGCCCCCTCCAGAACCAGTGGAGACTGTTATCTACTTGAGAGACTGTGGCTTTGCACTCCCCAGGATAAAGCAGTGGGCAAATCACCCACTGGAAAGACTTGAGAGACTGTGGCTTTGCACTCCCCAGGCCCCAGGATTAAGCAGTGGGCAAACCACCCACTGGAAAAACTTGAGACTGTGGCTTTGCAGTCCTCAGGATACAGCAATGGGCATGGAGCCCCCTCGTGCAGCAGTGGCGTTGTGCGTTCATCTGGCTGAGGTGCCCCCCTCCCCGTCCCCCTGAGGTGCCTGTTTAATTTCGATCTGCTGTCCCTGCAGTGGTCTCTCTGTTTCAGGTCAGGTATCTTGTGTGGGCTTCGCCCATGCATTTTGGGACCACTGATCCACGTACAATGATTGGAACACTATCCAGACTTGTGTAGTTGGTATACATTTTCGTATATACTGATTTTAGAAATTGCACTATCTGATTTTTCTTGATTACACTTGTTACAATAATTTCCTTTTGTCTTTGCCTTCTTCCAAGGGGCGAGGGAGTGTATATGTAATGTTGCTGCATGTATTTGTGTGTATGATGTTGTGGGTGAGGGTGGGTGTATTGCATGTTGCTTGTGTGTGTCACTCTCTTTTCCCTCCGCCCCTCCCCTGTGTTGTAGGTGCAGTACTCACCATGGTCATAGACGGCGTCTGTCCTGCTCCTGATACAGAAGGAGGAAGACCAGCATGGATAGGACCTGTAACTCGGGCTCCATGGCGTCCTGGTTCCTCGTTGGGTGTCAAGAGGTGAGTGGTTTCCTTCTGTGTACTGTTTCCGCCGTGCTTTTGATAGCGTTGGTTCCGCCCTGGAAAAGGTGGCGGATAGGCGTGTTGTAATACAGTGGGCGGAACCTTTTGTTCCGCCTGTCTGTTGGCGGTTACAGACGCAGTGTTTGTTGCTACTGTTGTGGCTGTCGGAGTGTTAAAGTGGCTGTCCATGTTGGCGGTTTCCACCATGGTCGTGATTCCATTTTATTTTCCGCCGGCCTGTTGGCGGTATTACCGCTGCTTTAACACCGACCACCAGGGTTGTAATGAGGGCCTTAGTGTTTGAGAGAAGATGTCTTCCACTAGAGAGAGAGAGGGAAATACCAAAGGCGACAAAAAGAGCGACGAGAAATTATACAGATGTAATATGTGATGAGCAACAACAAAGGTGGAGAAAAAATATAGTAGATGGGACAATACTATAGCCTGTAAAAACAAATGAAAAATATGAGTAATCTGAAATATAGAAAAGCCCAGAAGGAAAAAGATTAAAGGGAAGAAAGAGATGAAAGACACTGACTCAGGAGATATTTTACATTAATTATTGGCTGCACCACTGAATGTGGGTCTTGTGACAAATGCTGATGCAACAGCAACTAATAATGTGACAGTGGCTACAGCCCCAGTTAATTCAAATGTATATCAGTTTGAAAGGCTGTTACAAGTGATTCAACCTATTGTTGCCAAACATGTAGTGACTCAGTCGATTTTATTACAACTTGTTATGACTCAACCTGTTGTTCAGCAACTAATCCCACATGTTCCAGCTCAAATTGGGACTAGCCAGACTGTGATGCCTGACAGTGTTGCTGCTTCTATAGTGACTGTACCAGCATTTATTACTAGGGCAACTACATCCCAGCCAGTAGAGACACGTGCAACAAACACACAAAATGCTCAGATCAATTGCACACAAATACAGTCGATCAAGGAACTATTGCAAGTATAACAGTGGCAGGATATATCCTGACTTCACAGATTGTTGTGTGGAAACAACTACAAACGATACGGGCATTTGAAGAAAGAAGGCAATTTGTCTTCACAACACAAACAGCACAGGGAGAGATGAACCTGTTTGAAGATTGGATTTTTCCTTCATGGTCTGAGGACGCTGCTAAGAAGGGTACAAAGACACCAAAAGTTTGAGCACAAGTTCAGGCTCAGGAACTGAAAGACCATTGAATGTCTCAAGATTAAAAAATTAATTGGAATTAATAATGAGAGGATGTTTGAACCTTGATCATGTGAATCATTACTAAGAAAAAGAATCAATATGTTTTGGCAAGGGAATTACAATAAGAGCTGTCTCTGTACATGAAAAATTACCTGATTTAGCAGATAAGTATGAAGTGGACCTTTCCAAAAGCATTCCATTACAGAGAGGTTTCAGGGTACAGTTGAACAATGATTCAATTGAGTCAATATGTTCTTCAGGAATGTGATTGCTGAATTAGTACAATGTGTGCGCAGATGGAGTGGATTTGAGAAATTCGAAAGCAAATGGGCAAAGTAACATGAAAAGAAAAAGAAGCCGACAGAGGTGGCTTAAGTAAGAAAACCAACTTTAGGTCTCGCAGATGATGAGGGAGCTACGTCTTACCCATTAAGAGATGCACTGGGTGGACGATATGTTCATGTACCCTTGAGCGGGGGAGTCTTGCATCTTTTACAAACGTTTTTCATAAATTGAGAGAGAAGCCTATGCACTGGTATACGCAAGTTGAGAGATTTGTTATGATTTCAAAGTTGTTGATTTGAATACGTTCTTTGACGTTGTTCCAAATGATTTGTGGGCTAAATGCAAAATTGCTGTTCAGTGGCCTGATGCAGAGCCAACAAGAAATCCTCCCACTAATGCATCTTTTCCTCTTGTGATGACTAAATACAATGAGGTGATTACTTTTCTGAAAGGCAGAGTCTCTCTGAAGGATTTGGATTATGGGAGGTAGAATCGAATTCAGCAGGAGGGAAAGAGTCAGTGCATGAGTATTATGAGAGATTGTTGAAGGCATTTCAACGGCATTCGGGTTAAACGCACCTTGAATCTACAAATATAGGATTCTTTATTTCACAATTCGAGCATTGGTCTGAGCCCTGAGATTAGTCTGCATATACAGCAGAATGTGATTTGTTGGCAGACTAAGGGCCTGATTTAGGTCTTTAAAGAGGGAATACTCTGTCACAAATGTAATGGATATCCCGTCGGCCTTATTATGATCTCCATAGGATATCATGGGATCGTAATAAGGCGGACGGTACATCAGTCACATTTGTGATGGAATATTCTCCTCCACCAAGACCTAAATCAGGCCCTAAGTCTTTAGATGAGGCCCTGAAGTATGTAAAGTATTGCATTGATGAGCAAGAAATGAAACAAAGGAAACTTAAGGAAACGTTCATGCTAGCACAAACGAAGCTGACACAGAATCAGTCATTTGTAGATAATGGTGGTACAATGCAAGCTGTTGATGTTCAAGATGGTACGTACGGAAGTGAATTTCAAGTGGGCATGCAGGGTGATCAAATAGGGATGGTTGAGGAGTTCAGATTGATCCAAGTACAGGTGATGAAGTTGCTACATTAAAGATAATGACTCCTTGTCATCTTTGTAATAGGTTGGGACATTGGAAGTGTGATTGTATGCTCAATCCAGACAAGTAAACAATAATCAGGCACAGGGAGGAAGCCAAAGACGAATGCGAAATGTACCTGCACAACATCTGCAAGTACCGATGCAGAATCAAGTTCAAATGATGCCAGTCCCACAAGCCCCTATGGCTTAACAGAATGTGGATAACCTAAGATTAAATTAAAATAATTTGCCCTAATTAAACAGAAATTAAATGCAGGTGCAAAACAAAAATTTGATTCAGCAATTTTCCAAATATGACGAGAGCTTGGACACAGACACATCGCAATGATGGTGCCCGAGAGGAGAGGCAGATTGCATACTTGGTGCAGTCTTAGAGGTAGACTAGATTGGATAATTTGCAGAAGGTGAGATAAATGGCCGCCAAGTGTCATTCCACTGTAGAAAAGCAGAAGTACCAGACCTACCTCTCTCTGGAAAGAAGATCCATTATGTAAGTGTTACAAGTAAGCAAATTACAAATCTGATCTCTAAAGAAGTTCCTGTAACAAAAAGCTCATTTACAGGACTTGAATTGCAATTCAGGTCTTGTAAATCTATTGGGAAAGGACTTGTTGTGCAAAACTCAACTGTACAATTTATTGTACACCCAATGGGGTTGCATTTCAGACACATGAAGAGGATGTTGAGTTTAAATTGGCTCACAAAGATACAGTAGGGCCTTACCCAAGGATGACAGCAAAATAATTACCTACAGATCTAAAAGAAACAGTAAACCCAGAAGTATGTGATTTCACAGGAAAAGATATCAGACTAGTTAAAGGTGTAGAACCAGTCCGGATAAATGTCAAACCAAATGCAAACCTTCACACAAAAAACACCTTATCAGATGGTTCCATAAATAATAGCAAGGATAACACCAATAATTGAAGATATGATACATGCAACTCATTGATTATGGGATTACAAAAGCCCACTGGGAAATTTCAATCAATCTATCAATCAATCAGATATTTGTAAAGTGTGGCTGATCACCCGTAAGGGTTTCAAGGCGTTGGTGAGTAGTAGGAGATCAGTCGAAGAGACTAGGTTTTGAGGTTCTTCTTGAATTGAGGTACTGAGGGTGATTGCCTGAGTTGTAGCGGAAAAGCATTCCAGGTCTTTACTATGAGGTAAGAGAAGAACCTTCCACCAGCTGAGTTCTTGCTTATCCTTGGGGTTGTGATGAGGGCCAGTTGGGTGGAGCAGAGGTGTCTGGTGGGCGTGTGGAAATTCACGCAGTGGTTGAGGTATGCAGGTCGAATGTTGTGGAGGGCCTTGTATGCATGTGTGAGAAGCTTTAAGGTGATTCTTTTGTTGATGGGGGGCCAGTGAAGGTCTCTTAGGTGACCCGAGATTTGGCTGTGGTAGGGATGTCCAGGATGAGTCTGACTGAGGTGTTCTGGATTCTCTGGAGTTTCTTTTGGAGTGCTTGTGTGGTGCAGGCATAGAGTACGTTGTGGTAGTCTAACTTGCTGGTGACGAGTGCCTTTGTGATTGTTCTCCTGGATTACATTGGGATCCATTTGAAGCTCTTTCAGAGCAGGTATAGTGTGTGGAAGCATGAGGATGCCACGGCATTGACTTGGCGGTTCATTGAGAGCGAGGAGTTGAGGATTGTGTTTGTGGTCAGTGGGTGTGTAGGGGGTTCCGAGTGCTGGGGGCCACCAGGAGTCATCCCAGGTGGAGGGTGTGGAAGCCAGAATGAGGGCCTTTGTCTTGTCAGAATTGAGCTTCAGACAACTGTCCTTCACCAGGCGGGAACTGTTCTCATTATGTTGTGAAAGTTGTTTTGCTCTTATAGGCTTGTCTGTGAGGGACAGTATTATGGGTGTCATCAGCGTTAGGAGACGATGTTGAGTTTGTGGTTTCTGATGATGTTAGAGAGCAGGGCCATGTAGATGTTGAAGAGGATGGGGCTCAGGGAGGAGCACTGATGATATCCGCAGCTGATCTCTGTCAGATGTGAGAGGAACGGTGGGAGCCTGACTCTCTGGATGTGGCCAATGAGAAAGGAAATTTAGGACAGTTCAGGATTTTTAAAAGATACGTGACATTGTAATCCCATGTTGTCAAGTGATATTGAATTCACACACCAAACTTTCCCATATTCCATGTATGGTAGAATGGTTCACTGTTATAGATATTTGCCAAGCTTTCTTCATGATTCCTTTACATCAGACTAGTCAGTACCTGTTCTCCTTTGTATTTAAAGAGAATGTTTTACAAGGTGTCGAGTCCCACAAGAGTATACAGAGAGTCCTTCAATCTTTAATCAGATTTTAAAGAGAAATTTGGAGACATTGATCATGCCCTGTAACTCAATTCTCGTTCAATACATTGATGACCCATTAGTGGCATAGGAAAACAAAAGAAATCTTGCAAACAGGACACCATCCAAAAGAGGTCCAATAATTGGGATATGACATTGAAAAAGGAACAAGAAAAATGTCATTAAGACGCATGAGAGAAAGTCCTGTCTGACACCAAGGTGGAAAGACCCCTACCAAGTAATTCTGATTACAAATCCAGCAGTCAAGTGTGCTGAAGTAACAAACTGGGTGCATGCTTCAGATACCCAGAGAGTAAGAGGGCCTTATGAAGGAATAGTATTCTGTGAGCCAGAAATTAGAACACTGGTGAAAGTGTCACCTCAAGTTGTACACTCTACTCATGTTTGTGGTCAAAGCCAGCAAGAAGAAAGGGGTGAATATCTGCGGACAGGTGAAGAAATCCAATTGTCGGATATCTCACACAGTGGCATTGTATCTCTTGGCATAGAAAGCAACAACTGATGAAAAAACAGAATCAAGTCGTATAAGTGACACTGACGAAGACCAACAAACACTCAGATCTAAAAGAGCTAGAGTACCTTGTTGAAGATATTCAGCACCTGAAGGACGTACTACATGAGCTAAGTGCTAAACATTCCAATATCAATACCTGCTCAACTGGAATAAAGAATTGCCTGAACATCCTTGAAATTGTTAAAAACAACATGTAATTAAAATTAAATCATTAAATGAACTGTACAAAATAAACAGTTGATAAACGTTACTAAGAAGATAAAGAATACATAGGCCGGAGGCAGTAAAAGAAGAGTAGGCATAACATTTTAGAAGAACACGGAGTAGGGTTAAGGAAGAGTATACGGAGACTGCTGTGAATAAATCTGCAAGAAACTAACCTAAAAAAAGAAGATAATTAAGAACTATTGCACAGTGAAATAAAGACATTAACTTTTACACACATAATGCTCTTAGGAAATCTGACTTTAGATACACGTGTGCCATAACCAGAAATAGATATATTATTTTAGGTGGTATACTTTCATTGGTAGTCTTATTAGCAGTTGCAATATTATTAGTAAGACATTTATGACAGAGACATAGAAATCTGTAACTACATTCACTAACATGATACATAGGTCAGATATTAATGAAGATGGGTTAAAGGCTTTTTTTGTAGATTACATGAAGGAGGATTATTCAACAAATATTTATTCTAGATTAATACAAAACTATACAAGAGCTGTTGATGCAAAGGACTGCTGTGTATGTGCACATATGCCCTTTTCAGGTAATTTTACATAGTTTATTTTACAGACAGAGACACGCTGAATATTATTTTCCTATCTTGGACATGATTCTTTTGAAAGCGCTACTAATGAAGAGCATGTATTTACAGCCAGAAGTGAAAGAGATGAAGACAGCTTGGTATTACTTTGGACCTTTTCTTCCTGTAAACACTGTTAAAGCTAATGAAATAAACCTAACTTGCTTAATGAACCCATTAGAAAAGGCTTTTATTTTAGTTTTAGAGGAGAGACATGTACAGTTTGCACGAGATGCATATAAAAAGGAAGATGTCCTGAAAAATATATGGAGAAGAGAGGAAGATGAGGTTAGAAAGAAAATGTCTGCTCTGAGTTTGAAGTTAGATAAGAGACTCAAAGGGAATGTGTGTGTTTAACAGAAGAATTCAAGGGAAAAAGACACCTCTGAGGAATAGTAATCGTAAGCATATTTTTAAATTGCCAGATGGAACATGGCACATTTTGCATGAGGATGATCAAACTATACCTGGAGTGTATGTTATTTGTGGAGAGAATGGTTATTTCAAATTACCAGCTGATTATGATGGTATTTGCAATTTAGACTTGCTTTGTCCAAAAATGTATTACGTACAGAGTCTAGATGCATTAACAATGATTCCTGCACATAGGTATTCACACAGTGTAAATTATGGAATGCAATTAGTGGGAGGCATATTCAGAGCTATTACACCAGCAGTAATAGTGCTACTGAATGATGAGAAGATCAGAAGACTTTCAGCAGTTGTAGAGAAATTAGCAACCACTATCTCTGGAGCTTTATTCGTTGAAAACACAGAATTAGTAGGGATTAGATCAATGATACTTCAGAATCATTATGTTTTAGACATTTTATACTCAGAAAAGGGCTGAGTCTGCAAGATACTGAAAATGGAGAATTGTTCTACGTATATACTGCATGTAGGTAGGAAGATGATAGATTATCCAAAGAATATGTCTGATTTAAAGCTTGATTTAGAACTCTTAGACACCACCAGCATAGTACAAAGCTTTGCTAAAGGAGTGTCAATGATAGGCAACTAGATAAAAGCAGAAGGAGGAGGCATTCTCAAAGTCATTTTAGTTCCCGTACTAATAGTAGTTATCTGTTTCATGTCTACATTTGCAGTTTATAAGGCTATAACAATGTTGTTGATAAAGAAGACAAATAGGGAAATGAACAAAAGGATGAAGAGAGATTTAGAAGTGAGAGAACATATTAACAAAAAATATAACAGACTTAAAGAAATAGACATTTTTAAGAGGAAGAGATTCAGTGGAAAATGACAGTGAACTCTGAATACATCTGTGAATGTAATTTTGTGATGATTCCAAACCATCAGATGGGGGAATTGACAGACAGTCCTTTATAAGAATAAAAACATTATATCATGAACCTGTTCGAAAAGGGTATTATTGGCCTTAACTGAACACTACATTTTAAATGTGACTTTGCACTTGAAGCTTGCACAACATGTATTTGTCTGAGCTGCTGACAAGGACCAAATAATATTTCTTTCTATCCTTCTTCCATTCCTTTCTGTTAGTTTTTACCCGTGTCATGTTCATAAGTATAGCATCTCATGATGCAAATGTCCTATGTTAACAAGTTAAAGAATAGAGTGTGTTAAAGCTTTGTTTTGTGACCATTTAACCTATGAAAAGCATTACTGCAACGTTAGATTTATCTTAAAAAATGTTTCATTATGAATAGGTTGTGTCATTATGAAGAAGTGAGATCATGTGAAATTTGTATCATACTTAATTTGACAGTTTTTGCCTTATAGACAACAATTGTTGAGAAGTAACCAGCAGGTTTCGTTCTCTTTAGATAATAGTTAAATGTATCATGTGTTTAGAATGTTAAAACTAACAAGCTCGATGGAAGCTGTCATGTTCACATCATGTTCCGATTGGAACAGAGCTGAAGATTATCTACCCACGTTTTATAATTGGTAGCAGTATATAATAGTATACAAATGTGTTTTCAGGCTAGGCAGAGATAATTCAGGGGCATTCTTTGACTCCTTCCCTTAAATCCTTTCCATTGAGAGATGACCAGGCACAGACTAGAGGAGAGGCTCTTGAGAGCAATCTGACACACTTTGTCTATTGTTCTTATCTAATGTGTCTTGGACTAATTCTGAGACTGACTTTATTCTACTCAAGCTTATTGCTAAGAGATTATACTGAATGTCTCAGCCTCTTTCCTATGAGATGCTCTATTAGAAAATTATATGCTTTCACATCTGAAACGAGAGCTCTTTATTGGATCTACCAAACTTTAATTTTATCTGAAACTAGCTAATATTAGAGACTATATTTTATGGGACAAAGATATTGATGAACTTATGATGTAATAAAAATCTTGAAAATAGAACCTAAACTCTCATTATTGACTAATTGAACTGAAAGGAATGTTCTTGATTTATAAATGTGCAGTTCTTAATCCTATTTATAATCTGTAAATAATCTAGGGTCCAGTAGAGGTGCGGTACCTTCATATCGCTGAAGGCTCCCAATACTCCTCAGGGACTGTGTTAAAATTGCAGCATCAGCCTTGAAAAAAGTTTTGTTTAGGGATGAAACACATCAGCTATTTCTCTGTGCTTGACATCATTATGGTTTAAACTCTTCAAACAATCACATGTTGACCTTCTATGCCTTGGATAGTTCACCAAAAAATGGACCTTTACTAACCAACACTTAACGGACACCAATGTAATTTCTAAATTACTAGACTTGTTACATACCACTACCGACTTATTGTATCATGGTTTTGCGATACTGTTTGATGGTAAACATTTGCTTTGGAAATTATTTTTCACCTCACAAAATATACAGTTACACATCAGACATCAGGAGATTTTTTCATATGTACTTTTTAGAGAGCTTCCACCCATTTCACATTATTGATTCTGTTCCTCTACGTCTTTGAGCATATAATTAATTCTCCAGGTGGTGGGGTGAAGTTGGGGAGTTACCAACCTTTATGAACCTTTGACCTATGGATGAAAAAGATATGGGTTATTAGTGCAGCAACCCAACACTGTCATATTGTCTTTATGATTGATACCAAACTGGCAGAGCTGACTCCATCCTTTCTGCTCTTGCTTTTAACATTGATAGGATTGTCCAAGTACGAGGATGACATCAGTGTACATGGTGGGAGGATCATGCAGAATGAGGAATCTGAGAACTGATGATCCCAATCGTTAGATTAGCTGAGCCCTGATCTCCTTCACCGGGTAATCGTCATTTGAATGTGCTCATCAGTTTATTTAATTCAGCACAGAAGCTGCCTCCCCGTCCTTCTGATAGGCTTGCTTCAGCACCAAGTGCTTCTAGAAAGATTCTAATTTCAGTCATTGATCACAGGCTGGTAATCAGCCATCTTCTAATCTGTGCCTGGTATTGAGAGCGCCACACTACAGCCAAATTATATTAAATAAAAATTGAGACGCTGGGCTAGCCTGGGAAGTATTAGGACTGATTAGGAAGCAGCAGAATACTGCAAGGATAACTGGCTGCAAATTAGTAGATAGGCCCTAAATTTTCATGGGCATCATGTGACACTTGTGTACCACTCGGTTAGAGGCGATGTGGTCGTTAAGAAGAAGCAGTCTATGGTCAAAATGAACAAATTTAAGAAAAAAAGGGGAACAGTGTAAAGGGACCAGGGTACAGGAGTACGGTCCAGATACAAGCAGGAAGACATTCTAAGAAACATGATTGGACCAAGAGTGACATCTATAGGAATACGACAGGGGTAAAAGACAATCGTCCAATAAATGGGTAATGGAGCAAGAGTTACATAATACAGAATCGCGAAAGGCCGGCCCTAACTGGGAAAACGAAAATGTAATAGGAAAATAGAAGCAAAAGGAGCAACGAATTGAAGATTGCCGTCATAAACTCAGGCTTTTTGTAAAGCAGTCAAAAGGTGGGTGGTAAGCGAGAATTTAAAAAGTATAACGACTCTCAGCTTAGATATTGTGGCAGCTCGAAAATATTCACATTTTCTGGTGGTCTAGGAATTAATAATTTTTTGAAGCAGCCAGTTAACAGCTGCACAAGATGTGAAGACAATCGCCCCGGGTGAAAAGCCTCAGATACACTGTGTACCTATCCCAATGAATATCGGCGAAAGAGACAATCAATCAATAAATAGAGAAGCGGTCCAAGGCAGATCCACACAGGGGAGAAACAGAATGAAGTTTGCAGCACAAAGACTGACCCATGGTGAGAGCATAGCGAGTTGTTAGTTTTAAAGATGAGTCCACCCCAGCCGCAAGAGCAGAGCTGAACTTGCTGTGTACTGACCAGACTGGCAGGGGGCACAGGGCAAGTATAAAGAGGCTGGAGGCAGTGTGAGGCGCTAATGTATGGTATCATTAGACAGGATGTCTCTCTCCCCTGACTAAGGAAGCAAAGAATGGAGCAGACGGCAGCAGCGGGCGAACTGAGCGTAAAGACGAACATTGATACCCATCCTTCTGTGTTCCAAGATGTCACTCCATAGTGCTACTGCTCCTTTCATTGGGAGACAGTCCGGAAATAATGCTGTATGTATGTATGTATTTATGTATTCATGCATGTTTATATGTATGAATGTGTAGTACAAACCAGCTTCCGAGCAACAGAGTTCTGAACAGCAGGTCTGAACCCATAGACATGATTCAAGATCACAATGCCAGGTAATAGGTATTATTATTGGGCGGGGGTGGTGATGCAAAGAGCTTCTTTCATAGTGCTGCTGGAGTTTGTGCACGGCCTCCCTTCCCAATACCACCAGAAATCTCTAAGAAGAAAACCCTGTGCTCGTCATTCCACCACAACATGTGCTAGTCTTAGTGACAACTCAGTAAACTAATGAAAACAGATGTAAATACATCTGGTAATTGAAATCGGTGACCGGTGGATAAACAATGTACTTAACCACCTGCTGCAGCAATCCTGAGAGATGTGTGAGGATCCTGACATTGGCAAGGGTGTGATTGTCTTTTTTGTCAAATTGTACTCCGCTATGGGCATGCTTGTGGGAATGAGAATGAACTAGAAGAAGAAGCAAAGAGACAGGCAAATGAAGGCTTTGTGGAATGAACAAATGGCAAGGCTGGACAAAATTCCCCACCCCCATTACTGCACATGTAACTGTATGTTGCCGTGTTCCTTCCTCCACCATGGCTTTAGATCTTGTGCCCAAATTAGTATGGACTGGAGTTAGAATACTACATTCCCCGTGTTAAGATAAATAGCAATTAAAATAAGGTGAAGTTAAAGCTAATGGGGCTGGGGTGAGATCAAAGCGAATGTTGTCATAATGATGAGATATCCAATTCAAAATGTGTTTCAAGAAAGAAGGGAAGCCCTTACATGTTATTTTCCAATGTTCAGGGTATCCAGTGCTGCAGGAAGGAAAGAAAGAACGATATTGAGGGATAGAAGATGCACATGCTGAAATGAGGGAGATGTTGGTGAGGCTTAAAACGTCAAGAAGTGATGTGGAGGCAGAACTAACTTAAAATATCAAATGAATAAAAAATATGCCAAAATGAGGAGCTCGGGATTTAAGAATGGCATAGAGGGAATGTTAGGTACCAAACTATTATGGATGATATCTATCAGTGAGTCATTAGGGGAACTGTAGAAGGCTTTAGCAAAGCTATGCATTTACATCTGGATATTGAGGTAATGGAGGAGCCTAGCTAATGAATGATGAAATTGAAAATATGAAGAAGGTGGTGGTCACAAACAAATGAAGGATACCGCTGCTTCTCAAACATAAATATTATGGCTATGAGCTATAAGCACAGAGATTGAACAACTGTGCATTCAAAATAACAGCCACAGGTTTAAGCTGAAGGTTTGAAAAATATGTTCACATTAAATTAAAAATTAAGATATGTAGGTCTACCGTGCAGCTCATTCTTATCTTCAGTGTCAAACAACTGCGAAATCACAAATTCATAAAGATGTTTTTACATTTGACACCAATACTCAATAGAAGAATATTTCATATTTACTATAATGTTCAAGTTATAGCATAATAAAATCACTGCACTTCACACACTGCATAACTCGCACTCAAACTAAAAAAACAAACACTTGCAGCCGTTCCTTTTGAGGCTTTCATATCACTAAAGTCAATTACATTTAAAAGACACAATTGGCTGACAGCCATGTCTAGAATGATAAGTGTTCAACGAAACAACTGAGTTTTTTTTATCTCTAGGGCTTCAACAGTGTTTGGACTACCTAACAAAATATGGTGGCCTTCTTTAGGATGAAATCGAATTCTGGTACAAAATTAGTCAGAGCAATCAATAAATTGTGGAATTTCAGTGAGTGTGTACCACATAAACTGAATCATAAAAACAAAAACCCCTAACTTAAGCTGATTCACGCCTACAAGCAGCAAGTCCCTTGACCATACAGGGAAAAATCGCCCTGGCTGCAAAAGATGCAAATCAATCAAAAGAGCAAGCAGTGACCATTTTGAAAACAATACGTTTTAATGATCACTTTAGTTCAACATTTCGAAGAGCAGAAAGTCTAGGAAATATGATAAATAAAAGCAGAGATGACCTAGGGACTTTTTTTGTGCTATGGAATAACTACTAAGAGTTTTAAAAGGTTAGCACTCTGAAGGCGCCAAGTCAGGCGATGTGGCTCCATAAGTGCAGTTAGTAAGTGAGTCAATCAGTAGGTAATCAGAAGCACAGAAGGCCTAATTTACAAGAATCTGACGCTTTGACATTGCTGCGTCAGATTTCATGCGCTTAAGTGACCTATTGCTTGAGTTGCATCATAAAACTGATGCAACTCCAGCAATGCATCAGAACACAGAGAGTCCTATATTAAAAGTGCTGCATCAATCCTTACACCTGTTCTGAGCAGCCATAAGAATTTTGACACAGTCAAGTTGCAGAGTGACTCAGTGAAAAGTTGTAAATATCACTGACTCAGTTCTGCGTGGCTTTGAACGTAGGACTGCCAGTAGTAGGAAGGGATACCTTTAATCATCATATTAAAAGTGACAGTTATCCCGCCCCCCGGAAATGACGTCATTTCCGGTGGCTGGGACTTCCGGTGTCCCTGAAAGCCCTCCCTGGAAGTGACGTGTGTGCATGGGGGTGTCAAGTGGGATGTGCCCTCATGGTGTCACGTGTTAGCCCCCCTTTTTTTTTTAAATGTTGCATATAAGGAGCTGGTTAGAACCGGCTGTCAAACCATGAACCAGGGCTGAAACAGTTTGGCAAGGTGTCATGAAGAGATACAATCCGATCGCAAGAAAAGCCGCCTCCTCAGGGGCCCTGAACACTATTGGTAGATATTACCGGACCCTACCCCCTCTTACGATGGATGAGAATGCACAACAGGGTGTCCCTGCCACCCAGGATACCGATGTTACCGGTTTTGAAGAGGAACTTTGCTATCGGCTTGAAAAGCTCAACCTCAAGGATGTGTCGACCCTGATATCCCCTATTAAGGGGGCCGACAGCGACAGCAATGCCTCAAAAGATGAATTAAGTGTTGCATCTAACTTCATAGACATTGAAGATGTTGAAGAATGTGTAGCACCACCGAATTCGCCCATCTATGAAGACATGGGCGTCCAGGAGGACCCCGAGTCAGAGGCAGTTATTGTACAGCCATCAGGTGTAAGCTCCGGCGATGTTTCTACCCCAATGGACCTCTGCGACTCCCAAGATTTCAGAGGAGTCTCTGAGTGTGACGCGAATATGGAGGTTGGTAATGACAGTTTTTTTATTTTTTTTTATGCCTGTATACTCTAATGTCATACTTTTAACTAATAATGTGTCTTGTGCTTTCTGTTTGAACCCTAGAACGTAGCTGAAGAAAGAGAGCCTCTAGAAGGGTCAACTCCAAAGGTTAACGCCATAAATTTTTACTGCTTATGCTGTTCCAGACAGTCTGAAAGTATTACAAGCCAGAACAAAGAGCCTCGTAAGAAATGTGTCTGCACCTACACTAGCCGCGATTATGAAAAGGAAGCTCCGGGCGTACCCTGGGCCACCATATGGCCAGTTAAAGGTTTTGCAGCGGCCGCTGTGAACGCTTGTGTTAAACGGGATTATTATGATCTTTGTTACGGGCATAAAATTAATGAGCCTCAACAGGAGGCTCATGAATGTTTATACGATGCATACACAGCAAGAATAATTCGCCACATTTGTAGTCCGGATAGACCCTTACCGGGTATATAAGTTGTTAAGGGTTGTGTATGGGCTGTCTGCTGTGAAGAAAGGTGTCCACAGTGATATGATTAAGGTCTTGGCTGCGGCTGTCAATGAGATCCGATACGCTGCTGAGCCCTGCTCAAAACTCGACCGCATGCATGGGATGTGTCTCCACTTTGACATAAGTATGTTAGAACGGGTTATAGAAAGACGAATGTGTGACATTTATTATAAAAACAGAAGAATGATGTCTTTAGCCCCACGAAATAAAATAAATAAATAAATAAATTAAAAAAAAAAAAAAAAGTAGACCATAAATGTGTTACTTAACGCTCCATACTTACTCACTTTTAGGCGGGGAATCCGGGTATCGAGATGCAAGATGTCTATGAGTTACACCCGGGCTACATCTGTATCGGGAGATTGATTTTTGTGCTGGTTAAAGAAAGAATAGCTGAAATACATCCTGTGACTCTGCGGTATCTGAACATTTCGGAACCTTCGGCCTTGTTGCAATGTAGCAGTCATGTGTGTATCGCCAAGTGGTGTATCAATGGACGGCTAAACGCATCTGTTAAATGCCGGACCTCGGACAAAGATCACAATCGAGAGTTAAGACTTTCACCTGAGACGGGGATACACGAGGCTTTGGAGAACATGACTGAAGATTATCTCACAAATAAAGGTTCTGAATGGTCCTGGCTAGAACTGTATGAACTGTTGAATTCTGTCAGTATCCTGAGTGTTCAGAGTTATAGGCGTGGGGAGCGGGAAGTCATGTCTAGAGCTATTGAGAGTATAGCTATAAAAATATCAAAGTTTGTGGCGCTTAGGGTTTGTAAAAGGACATGCTCTGAGTAACATGTGTAGTGGGTGTTGTACTATGTATACGATTGTAAAAAGACCACAGCGGTCCAGCGTTATGACATCTATAAGCTATGTAGCACAAAATGTCAAATACACGTTGGTTGTGTAGCCCAGCCGCACTTTTATGTTTTTCATGTTTAATAAAATGACCTTACACAAAACAGGCGTCTTTCATTTCGTGGTGTTGGTGGGAGACAGCATGACGGATGCGGATTTAGGGAAGCTTTATTACGATAAACATGGGGTTGGAAGTTTCGGAGGCTCCGAAGCTCTATTTAGAAGGGCTCGAGCTGAAAATGAATCTGTAAAACGTGCCAGTGTGAAGACTTGGTTAGCTGGGGAAGAGGCTTATTTGCTGCACAAACCTGCCAGGAGACGCTTTAAGAGGAGGGCCACCGTTGTTAACGCACAGCTCGATTATCAGTGGCAGGCCGACATAATCAGTCTTCAAGATCTAGCAAAACATAACGATGGCGCCATGTATATATTAACAGTCATAGATGTCTTGTCCAAGTACGCCTATGCAGAGGCATTAAACGATAAAAGTGGTGCCAGCGTTACATCTGCTTTTAAAGACATCTTCGCTAGCAGGGGTATGCCCCAGAAACTACAAACAGACGCCGGAAAGGAATTTTTAAACAAACATTTCCAAAAATTATTAGACCAGCACGCTGTTCAACATTTTGTAACGCACACAGAGGTAAAGGCTGCTGTTGTAGAGCGTTTTAACCGTACTTTAAAGTCGAAGATGTGGCGATATTTCACCGCCAACAACACCTACAGATACGTGGATGTTCTAAAGGCTTTTATAGATGTTTATAATGCCACCTACCACAGGACAATCAAAATGGCCCCTGTTAAGGTAACAAGGGATAATTCGTTAACGGTGTGGAGAACGGTGTACGGTGGGCGTCTCACGCCGAAGGTCAAGAAAACGAATTTAAAAGAAGGGGATCATGTCAGGGTTTCAAAGTTGAAGGGGTCTTCACCAAAGGCTACCAGCAAACATTCAGCGATGAGATATTCATAGTGGAAAGTGTGCAGCTTAAAGAAGGGATATATATTTACAGGTTAAAAGACTACGCTGGGGAAGAGGTATCGGGTGTCTTTTACACCGAAGAGTTGCAAAAGGTGCCCTACGATCCGAACAGGGTGTACAGGGTTGAAAAGGTTCTGAAAAGGAAAGGGAGCGGTGCCCGGAGACAGGCGTCGGTCAAATGGCGTGGGTGGCCCGAGAAATTTAACAGTTGGGTCCTGGCCAGCTCATTGCATGGTGTGTGAGGTCAAGCTGTAAGCGCCATGATGGAGAACTCCCCTTTTTATATCACGCTGCCATCCAATGCTTCGAAGGACATGTTCCCAGACAATCAGATTTCGAGTTATACGGTGAAACTTGCAAAACCAGTGGATTTGAAAGGCCCGTGGGAGGTGGCACTAACGGAAATACAGTACCCTAGAACTTGTAATACCTTTATAAAGGCCATGTTAAATTTCATATAAAGCGTCCTCAGGATACCCTGACCTATCACCTGTCTTTCCCACACGGCTATTACCCCACCGTAGCGACGGTAGTCGAGGCCATCAACAACTCTATAGGCAGCATCGAGACGTACGCGAATATATATCTGGTATTGGATTATGTTAGAAGAAAAGTGTTTCTTAAAGCCCCAGAGCTCAGTACTGTGTTTAAATGTAGTGGTAAATTACAACGGGTTTTAGGGACCGTACAACATCAGCAAAGGCAGGTGGATCCAGACCCTACATGTCCCGATATTAACGGAGGATTTTATACACTCTACGTTTATAGCGATATTGTAGAGCCGCAGAGGGTCGGGGACAGTTATTCACCTTTGTTGAGGTGGGTCCCTGTGCAGGGCGAAAATAACACGATGGTTAATATACAACATCACAAACTTGACTATGTTGCAATTTCTAAAAAACATTTTGACACTATAACCATCATGGTGTACAACGATCAGTCGGAGCTGGTTGCCTTTAAATACGGGAAAGTTATTGTCAAGCTTCATTTAAGGCCACAGCGCGAAGGTGACTATTAGACAGCTGCAATGGTCATCATGAAAACCTACGGGGATCCCTCTATGTACAGGGACTATTATAGAGTTCAGGCGGGGTATGGAGGCCCCCAGCCCTACTTTCAAGGGGCTCCGGTTATGTATGGGGCGGGATTGGGTGGCTTCTTCCGGAGCATGTTTAGGAGAGCCATGCCCTTTTTGAGAAGAGGGTTCAAAATTGCAAAACCTCATGTTAAAGCGGCTGCTACAAACATCGCCCAGGATGTCGTGGGTAGTGTAACGTCTGCAGTAGCTGAACGCATGAATAGACAGCCCCAAGAAGGAGCGGGGTTGCTGTATAAAGCGCATGGTGGTGTTAAAAGGAAGCGCAGGGCTTCGAGGCATAGGGGTCCACCAAGGCCCTATAAGAAGCGCCGGACTACTTCAAAAGGCCCTCACAAAAGAAGAGCCGTAAGACGGAAGAGATCGACCAGGAAGAAGAGAACTCGTTCTAGTGCGAATATTTTTTAAAACATCGATCATGGCCTTCGTACACTGTGCATCGGGTGAATGCGCCAAATCTGAGTTAGATCTGTTTTCTCTCAAACCGACACAGACTAGCATTGAAAACAGTTTTTTCATGGAAGTGTCGCCGATGGCCGCTCTGACACCCCTTGCACCGATAGAGTTTTATGTGTCGGGGTCCACGGATATGTACCTTGATCTCAACAACACTCTCCTGCACCTCGTCTGTAAAATAACCAAAGCGAACGGTGACAACATCGAGGATGATGCTAGAGTGGCCCCGATAGCCTACCCCATCGCAACAATGTTTAATCAAGTGGACATTAACCTAGGCGATCGCCTCGTTACACAGAGTGATAACATGTATGCCTACAGGGCCTACATAGAGAGTATTCTAAATTATAGTCGCGATGCGCTGGACACACATCTTTCAGCGGGGCTCTTCTACCGAGATACCGAAGCGCATTTGGAGAACACGGCTTTGGACGGGGACAATGAGGGATTTAAAAAAAGAGCCTGCTTCGTCGCCGGCAGTAGGCATTTTGACCTCCTAGGGCGCGTACATTCAGACCTTTTCTTCCAAAACAAACTGTTAGTCAACGGTATCGATCTTAAGATCAAACTCAATCGTAACAAAGACGCTTTCTGTCTCATCAGCGGTGATGCAGAGCAGTATAAACTGGTTATATTGTCAGCGAGCCTGTTTGTAAAGAGAGTGAAAGTGTCCCCAAGTGTCAGACTGGCCCATGCTGAAGCTTTACAATTATCGAACGCCAAGTATGCCATTGAAAGGGTTGCTCTGAAGATATTCAGCATCCCCGCCGGAACCCGATTAACGCAGCAGCAGAATCTATTTCTGGGGCAATTACCGAAACTCATCATCATAGGGTTTGTGGACAATACCGCTTTTAGTGGCGTCTACAACTCAAACCCTTTCAACTTCAAACACTATATCATCAACTATGCTGCTCTGGTTCACGAGGGAGCCGTGATCCCCGCAAAACCTTTCACGCCGAATTTTGGAACATCAAATTTTGTCCGGGAATATCTAGGACTGGTCTCGATAACGGGGAAACAGCTGAGGGACTCTGGAGTAGTTGTTTCAAGAGAAGGGTATGCTGCCGGCTACATTCTGTTTGCGTTCGACCTGACGCCTGACATGGAAGACGGTGACCATTACAACCTGATCAAAAACGGAAATCTAAAACCGGAAATACGTTTTACACAGGCGCTGGCAGCCAATGTGAACATGGTTGTGTTCTCGGTATTCGACAGCGTTATCCAGGTCAACCACGCCCGTCAGCTTATGTTTGACTATCATTGAAAGAGTGTAAAATACAAAAATAACATTTTTTTTTTTTTTTAAATATATAAAATGGACACTACGGAGATACGGGACTTCTTAAGTAGACATAAACATGCTAAGAAATACTTTCTAGGGGTATACCCTAGCGATGGACTACCTGAAAAGATAGGTCCAGAAAGGCCCCGCACCCTCGTCTTTAACACCGATCCCCATTACAGGGGTGGTGCACATTGGGCGGCTCTGTTTCTGGATGTGGACAAGGTTATAGTGTTTGATAGTTTAGCCGAATTCCCTGAGCATAGTATTTATACAAAGCCGATATTCAAATATGTAAAAAAAGCATCACCCACTGTTGTGTATAATAAACTTCGGGTACAGGATCCTATGGCCATCACATGTGGGGAACATTGTATATACTTTATTAGTAAAATGTCTGAAGGTATAACGTTTAGAATTTTTTTTAATCTGTACTCAGACGATCTAGTAAACAACGATGGTGTTGTTATGAAATATGTGAATGAAAACTCCAGGACAATGTCGCACGTTGTTAAAGCAGAATATGGTCTTTGTCAAAAGTGTAAGGTACTGTAAAGCTGTTATTTGTACTTATGTGTGCCTAAAATAAAAAACATCTTAAACATGCTTTCATCCTTGGCATTTTTTTTTTTTAATTCACACTGCGCACATTTTCAAACCATTTATAAACAAAAAGATGGCAGACTACTGATGAAAATTTAAAAGTGTTTATTACAAGCATGTTTCAACACAAACATTTACAAGGTTAAACATATAAAATGAAGCACAATTTTTCAAACCGTAAAAACTTTTAACAAAAACTGTACAGGTGTGCAAAATTAGAGCGGTAGCCAGGTGTTCATTTTGAATAGTCTCTTTTTAGGCTCCATAGGAAGAGCAGCACTGTTCCGAACGGGTGTTAGTTGTGGAAAGAAAGGTGATGTCGATATAGCGGGGCTCCTTGTAAAAACAGCTGGGGCCGGATCTTTTAATCTTTCAAGCTTACGGCGATTCTCTGCATTACCGATAATCGTGGAGGGAATGTTGAGTTCCGCAGCTGCACTTAGGAACTGCTCCCAGCCTCTAGGAGCGTCTTGTGTCGATAGGGTTTTACCGTGTGTGAGACCCCGGACCAGATCATACATATGGGAACCAGCAACCGGCTGCCCTTTGTAAACGAATTCACCCCGGTCGTTCCAGGTGGTCAAATCTTTAGTAGTAGTCATTTTACTGAGCAACATTTGAGCAGCCCCTCTATATTTCTGACTGATATTTTTTAAAAGGTCTAAGACAAAGGCATCCGTTGTGGGTGTGGGGCCTATGTCTTGAGACGCCGTAGAGGGTCCTGGCTGCTGTTCAGCATCTGGGGTATACAGCGTCAGTTTGTTTTTTTCAGAGGTTAGCTGCTTGTAGTATTGTAGAAAGTTTTGAAGGGCTCCTGAGTAAAGCCCTGCTTTGTCGTGGGGTTTTAAATCAGTTCGGTTCAAAATGGCTTTGATTTCAGCATCGAGACGCTGCGTTTCGTTTTTGCGTATGTCCCAGACATCCGTGTTAGAAGGGCCAAGATGTTCCAGCTGTTGCCGCGGTACGAGGTACATTTTGTGGGCGTGCTCCATCAGGACCTCGACAGTAACCCTGTGATTAGGGGTATAGCTATACCTAACAGCGACCCTATAAAGCCTCCTGACTGTTTGAACAGTTTTCTTTTGGAAAGGAGCGATGCCCTCTTATTGCTGAGCTTCTTAATAATGTGGCGCTTCTTCTTCAGAACGCGGAACTGGCTCGTTGATATCGGGACATTACCTTTTAGGGTGTTTAGGGCTATTTCTGAAATGGCGGCCACTAAGTCGTCCGAGGCAGCGCAAAGGATTGCTTTTCTTTTAGAGGGGCTGACTGTGATCAACATTTTTAGAAGGCCTAAATTACGCCGAAACCTCGCAGACATTGTGGGGTCCTTATATTACAAGGTTTAGAGTGTGAATGTTATAGACATCTTTTTACTTGTTCTTTTTATAGGTTTTGGGCATTGTTTTAGGCGTGTAGGCGACAGGGAAGTCAGGTGGTAGTATGCCGGCTCGTAGTCTGTAGTCTTCAAGAGTGTTGGGTTTCAAATCCACCAGTAAGTAACCATGGGGTTTTGCTGTAGCATCGTTAAAGGCCTCCATGAAAAACGGGGTGTTTCCGGGGTACATTTGTTTAGCTATAATTGAGATCTGAAGCTTGTCTCTGGGGTTTTTAAATAAGACCAGGTATGAGGTGTTGAGAGTTATGGACCGGCTGCTCTTGCCCTTGTAAAACAGGTTCTGCACTATATAGCATATGCTCAGATTACGGTGGTGTGAATATTGCGTAAAAGCCCGCTCAATCTCAGGGTGGTCCCCGCCTTCACGCATGAGGTCATCCACCACGACCATGTTTACAAGTTGTTTTGGTAGCAAATCATCGTCGTTGAGATTATCGGGGATCCCCTCTATAAACCGAATGTGGGGGAACTTTAGGGTGAGCTCCGTGTAAAGATCCTGCCAGCATGAATAAAGCCACACAATGTTGTTAGGGCTCTGAGATAAAACACTGGGAGCGTTTTCTAGCAGTTTCTTTATAAAAAAACGTTTACCGCTATTGGAGGGACCTGCTAAAATGCAGGAGAACGGGTGTTGTAGTCTAGTGTCCATATCTGGGTGGAGTTCGAGCCTCTAATGTCTTTTAGTAACCGTAAGGCAGTGTTTTGTAGTCCGATGTGAGGACCCGTTTGTCAAACACTACTCTTAAGGTTTTATACATAGGCTGGGTTGTAATTTCCCATTTTTTCTTGGACCTGACAATGCTCGGGTGGTTTACAACAATGGCTTTGCTATTTTTGTGATCGCTCGAGGCGGAGTATTCGTGCACCAGACCCTTCAGACTGTCAAAGTTTATTTTAATCGTATTGTTGACTTTTAAAGTGATACCTTTGACTTTCATGCAAACCTTGTTGTTTGAGGTCTTATAACTGTACGTCTTAGGGCCTGATGAGGTGAATTCCTGTATATACTCCCCCTTTTCGAGCTCGCTGGTCAAATCCCCTAGATAATCACCCAGCGGAGGATCTTCATCACCCTCTTTACTCACAAAGATAACCGAGTCAGTGTCATGGTACAAACACCGTTCCTGAAGCTTGTCCAGCAACCTGTAAAGCTCTAGCCTGGCGTGAGCGGTTGTGAAGCAGGCTATAAAGATGTTTATATTGTTACACGTTGTGGGGTACTCTTTGGCGTATTTCCAGCATAGAACGGCCGTCTCGTCGTCAATAAATTCACAACTGGATATGTCATAAACCGGTGTGAATATATACTTAAAAAGCTCATCTGGATCTGTGACGATGGATGTGTTTGACAAATTGGTACGCTGTGCGAACTTTCCCCACAAGGAATTGAGACAGAGCTTAGCTAGCTGACGGCGGGCGGGGTTAACCTTAATGAACGCCGGTCTCAGTTTAATACCCTCGCGAGCTTTGTAATCAGCGATATACTTTTTCTTTGAGGGCTCATCGACACACCATTCTGGATACCCCGAGGCCTCCTGCTTGTCTCTGAGAAACAAGTTGATGTACTCAGAAAAGAGCTGGGTTGTTGTGTTTGGAAAGTGCCAGACTTCCAGGATTTTACCCAGGCGATACCCTTTCTCTAGGGCCGTCTGCACCTCGATGGTACACCATGTCCCTTCCAGCACCCTCTGCTCATCACTATGCAGACATTCGCTAAGCTGTTTACTTTCAGCGCAGGTACGGCATAGGGGGAACATTAGCTTACCCTCGACTCTATAAGGGAGCACCGGAAAGTAAAGTTTCCGCGGTGGGTGAATCTGACACTTAATGATTCCAAAGTACTCTTTGAGAGGTTTAAAGTTCCAGTATATGATTGTAGGATGGCCCATAGGGTACAACTTCACCTTGTTCACAAACGGATACAGACTTGTGAAGTCGTAGTAATGTATTTTCTCACCAGGGCCAGCTACACGGTACAATTGAATGGCGTTTGTACGACCACCGAATAAGGCGTCACGGGGTTCCAGCGGTGAAGGTAACTGCTGGCTCTTAATAAAAGTGCTCAGTTCACCATCTTTCGATAGCTCAGTTACCCAATCATGTTCCCAGAGAGTTCTCAAAACAAACCCACAACTCTCAATATACTGCGCCTTCGCCATAGTCCTGCGGTGCAGATGTTCAAACGTGTTTCCCTGCAGTCTATTAAACTCATGGGGCTTGTAACACTGAGGGCATCCATGGTAAAAACACCCGTTGAACTCAAAGGCCGTTGGTACACCGTTAATTAATGCATACCCGTCTAGATAGCAGCGACCCAGCCGGTATTCGCCGCCCTGCAAAGCGTGCTGAATGAAGATGCTCTCATTCGCAGAGACGTACATGAGCCACTGAATAGAGGGGGTGGAGTAACGTTTCTGCTTGCCGTTATAGAGGTCAGGTGGTACTAAGGCGATAGTTCCAGGCAATAAAAACATGTGTTTATAAATAGACATGCACATTGAAGCCAGAGTAATGTTTTGAAATGGGTCCAGGTATACAGTTATTTTTTCTTTACTCTTGAGTGATTCGGTTTCAACCAACAGGACCCGCTTTGTCATCGCCACCACAATATCTCTGAAAAGGTTGCATGCTTTTCGCAATATCATAACATCCGCCTGACAGTATGCTTTCAATTCAGTTTGAAAATGAAACCATTTTTCACGGTTTTCATCGTACCACTGTAGAAAACTCTCTTTTTCAGAGGGCATCATGTACTCGCAACCATAACTGTCGGGCGGAGGCATAGGTCCGCTGTAATTCTGATTAGCACAGGTGTTAAAAAAGTGAGGGAAATAACCTTTACAGTCTTCAAACCCAAAGGCTTTTGGCAGTTTGCTCAACTTCATGGGCAGAAAATTCAAGGTGTCTATGAAACTAATGTCAAAAGGTACAACCTTAAGCAGCATTAGTTTGGAACCTTGGGTTATGAGACTAATGGGCAGCTTTTCATGTATCAGGTCACGGATAATGAAGAATGAGTCATATGCTTTGGAGTTGTGAGCCAGAAATGTATAATCCTGGTATCGAGGTTGCATGAACGTGATGAGGAAATCATTCACGCATGACCGTCCTTCAAACTCCCAGCTCTCATCACCTGTTAGATGGTGGGCGTAGATATAGTTTGGCTGGTGCACACCCGTCTCTTGCGTACACTCTATATCAAATACGATATAGTCTTCTGTTTTTTTCTGGTAGTGACTTCTGAGCATGTAACACTCATGTGTTGTTCCGGCTATAAAAGCCTCGGTACACCTAGGGCATTCCATGCCTTTACATTTGTGGTCGACAGGTTTATAGCGACCGCATGTCCCACAGTCGGCTTTAAGAACACATTGGGCTAGGCCGATGTGCGTGATTAAGCAGTCTTGCGACCGACAAAACAGCTTACACTTTGTGCAGTTCACTTTCTGAGCATTGTCATTGACACAACCGTCCCTCTGACACATTTTACAGTGAAATTCACACTGATGTTTGGTCCGATTGTTGTATATATGATCGCAATGCTCGCACACATACTTGGCCCCTAGAAAACCCTTCAGGTTCAAGACACCGTAAAAGTGCTTTTCATGATGCAGCACATACACGGTCTTGTTGTTCACACCTTCATTGGTAGTGAAGTACTTCCAAGAACAGGCATGGTATAGAACTTTAACAGTCACGGCAAAGTGATTCTCAAAAAGGCCCAGATCCCCAAAACCTACCATTTTGTCAGACGGTATCTGAAGCGTCTCATGTGCCGCTACAGCCATCGACATAATGACGGCGTCTGGGGTAGAGCGGTCCATCAATAAGCCCGCAATGCTTGCGGCCAGACACATGTTGGTAGCTCCGGTATTAAAATCGAGCAACCACCGAGATTTCTTGCCAATGATTTTACTGTACATAACGCTCTTTAAGGCTCTGGAAGCACCACCCTCGCGACCCCTAACAACGAGGGCGATGATTCTAAAGGACCCGTACGCCAATATTTCAGCCTTGCTCTGTAAAAGTTTAGATAGGTTTTCTAAAAACGTTACAGCGTCAAACACATCCCGAGATGACCGTCTGGTGAACAGGGGACTATTGAGACCCTGTCCCTGAAAACGCATCTGAAAGAAATCATTAGGACCCACATCGTGTAACAATCGTTCGATTAGCGCTTGCACAGCCTGATGTATAGCTATAATGCCATGATCTGAGGAGTGTAGGCGATCTAGGTTAACAAACCTAAACTCCTCATAGTGCTCTGTAGCGTTAAACCGCTCTACAACTCGACTATACCGTCTCACACTTTCCATAAATACTGGTTCTGAAGCCTCAGTTTGAGAATTACTGGTTGTTGGAGAGCTCACAGGGGTATGGTTAGATGTAGGTGTGTTTTTAGACCTTCTGGTAACGCAGAGTCTGGCTTTCTTTAACTTTTTTATTACAAGCTTGCGTTTTCTAGAGCTACCAAGCCACTTTGGCTTCTTATGGGCCCATCTGGTTTTTGGTAACTGTCCCCCGCCGATCTGAACAATATTTGTGTTGTTTACAAATGGTGACACTGACCCTACACCTACTTCGGATGGGTCTCCTTCAGACTGATTAAGGCTGAGACTGCTCGGACCGTCACCCCCAGAGGGCCTGTAAAGACCATCAGCACCTCCTAACTCTATATTTTGAGGTCTTATGGGTGTTGACATGACCTCTGACTATTGAACGCTCGTAAAACTCTTAGAGCTCTACTAAGTAGGTGCTGTGGCTTCTTTTCATATTTAGACCTACGGCCCATTGTACTGGTAAATGTACCTCTAACATTCCCCGTGTATGTACGCGCGCCTAGTCATGATGGTATGTTACCCATGGCTATAACTGTTGAAGCGCAAGTTTGGGCCATTGTGTTTCTACACCGAGCCATCAGCTGTTTTAAAGCCTTTATGTTAGCTCTGGATGCCGCTATATTACCGCTGTTCTTACACAGTTTTAAAGTTTTTAGACGGAGTTGGCATTTTAATTGTCTGAACGACTGATGGATTTCTTTAATGTAGCTGTCTAGAACTCTAGTACGGTTTGAAAGGTTGGTTTCAAGGCCAGTACTTATGACATTAGAGGTATGATTGCCAACTCCCTGAGCCACCCCGGTTATAGGACAGTGGCTGGCGTTATCACCCCCACTCACTGTTGATGGACCAGAGCGGGACGTAAAAACAGGGTTCCAGTGTGAACACCCAGGAGTTTGAGAGCCCTGATCATCGCTCGAGGGTGTTCCAAAACTCTGATTTTGCATTCTGCTACACCCTATACTGCTGTCGGGGTATATTGATGAGGAGGGTGAAGACCACTGCGCACAGGCACTTGGCGAAGGACTGGTGGCGTCGTATGCCCCCGGGGGTGTATCGGGGGACATCAGACATGGGGAGGTTAAATGTTTATCGCAATAACGAATGGCCGCTGATGTAGAGGTAGTGTTGTGGCTGGGTGCTACTGATTGAGACCCTACTGATTGTAACCCTGAGGGGATCATCTTAGAAGTATCACAAGGGGATGCCGGGGCTTCAGAACTTTGGGTAGTACCAGCTAGAACCTTAAGAAGTCCTATACAGTGGGAGTAAGGATCCTCTGCAGGGTGATCATTTTCCAATGACGAGTCATATAACACGGAGGGGATAGTTGTACACCCTGTAGGGGTTAGGGTGTGGCCTGACACCCCGGTATTAGAACTCTGGGCCCTAGGGGGAACCGGTTGTACCTTAACAACATTTTTAAAAGACAGGTCTAAAGGCCCAGATTGCAGCTCAGGGGTCTGGAACTTCTTCCTACGACTCTTTAAGGACAGCCGATTTATTTTAGGACTGCTGCACTGTTTTGGGGACCCTCCAGAGACCTCACACGGTACAAACAGTTGGGCTTTTGGTGATGTAAGAACGATAATGTCCGTTTGTCCATGCCCCATCCCCGGGATAGTTGTTGCAGAAGTGTTCGCTGTACTAGGTATTCCCTTTATGACGGATGGTGTGGTGCCGTTAAGAGTTGTACCTGGACCATGATCGGTGGCTGTAGAGGGGTTGCAGGGCGGGTCTTGATGTTCGGGTTGGTTCACGTGTACCGATGACGCGGTGGGGTTTTGAGCAGTCCCAGTGCAGACCTTTAAAGACGACATCCGCTGCACAGGCTGAGGGCCAGCGTCTCCGGAGCTCTGGGGTGATGATTCTAGGATGTAAAGATAGCAAAATACATATTAGGGTTGGTTATAGCTGCTATACCGGTGGGTGTGAAAGACGTTTAGACACACTAAGGACAGTATACATCAGACTCTACATTTTCTAAAAATCACCTTGGGTTTTTCGGCTTGAGGGGCCCTTCTTAATAGGCGGGCCGTCCTTAGAACCAGGGGACTTCCTTTTGCGGGGATGGCTTTTAAGCTTTGCATCCAAATTCCGGATCGCTTCATCCATAGGGACCCCTCGGGATAAAAAACATAAAAAATAATGTTACACATACAAGATAATACATAGACTATACGAACTAACTAAGATGACCAAATATAGGTCTGATTGTAGGGCTTGTTAGGTTTTCAGAGGGGTTACAAAAAGAACCCTAATATTTACCTGCAGAAACGTTATCCTGTGACAAGGTGTTTGACCCATCTTGAACATGAAGGATTTGTTGGAGAGAGGCAATCGCACACCTGAGTTCGGCATCATAACCTATGCAAACACATGGGTTCCCATTAGCAGTAAAATAAAAATAACATTCCTGACAACGTCGTTCAGAACGACCTATGGCCTGTAACTCACCTTGCTGCACGGTCTCCATTTCCACATGGGATTCCCCAGACTCTTGACAGTCCTGTGTACAAGAGAGACAGATTTACCTTTAAGCACCCCACAATTAATCTTCTAGAGCAGAACCCTTCATAAAATCACACTGAGTGTTGAAATTTTTTTTTTTTTTTAATTTGAGAAAAAAAAAAAAAAAAAATATATATATATATATATATATATATCAAGATTCAAATTGTTGAATCCCTATGTTCTGTAAGTATAAATACATATTGACAACTGTAAAACTTTTCTCAAAAACTATACACGGTTTAATAAACAAATTCCACATGGTGGCGCTCTTGCATAATACGAGCTCTAAGATTGTCTCTATAAGACATAGCCAGGAAACCGGATCCTAGGAGCCATGCCTGGTTTTCACCTTAGCTGAACAAGGCTGTGAACCATGTGTGGGGGCGGAGCTCAGTCTAAACTCCAAGCTGAGCCAATTCCAACACCACACAGTCTTTGTTTTAAAAAAAAAAAGAAAATGGCCGGATGTGGATGCAACATGTGTGAGGTCCTGGGTTTTTCAGGGCAACAAAATCAGATCCAATGCCATCCTGAACTACGGTGAGTGGTGTGGGGTACTTGAGGGGTCTGAGGCTCCCTACCAGGGATAGTTATTTTTTAATCATTATTATTTTTTATTTATTTCAACAGCTTTTATTTTTTTTTAATTTATGTGATTTTCTATTTTTAAAATGTTCTAGACTTCAGGGTCTCCTAAACCCCTGGTCACACTTGCCACATATATATATATATATATATTTTTTTTTTAAAGCATGCCCCAAGGAGACCTGGGGTCTCTGAGCCTGGTGCTCAGGGCCCTCATATTTGTATTTTAAAAAAAATGCTGCCCTAAGGGACCTTGGGGGCCCCAATCCCAAGGCCCCCAAAACGCTATTCATTTATTTTTCAATTTATATATATGTACGGGCCCTAGGGCCCTAGCGCTCGTGGTCAGGGCCCCACAGACCATGGCCACGAGCCATTGCTCCTTTTTTTTTTTTTTTTAAACAAACAAACAAATGCATTTAAAAATGCTTAGTAATGGTGCCCACGCGCCATTACTAAACATTTTTAAACTATTGCCGCACTTTGGCGGCTAGCGATCGGCTCTCAGAGACCCCAGGGAACACCCCGAGGTCTCTGTGAGCCGGTCAGAAGGTTTAATTAGAGAGAATGCTGCGCTGAAACACGCACTGCATTCTCTCTAATTAAACTTTCAACGCGGCTCTCAGAAGCCGCTGGGGTGTTCCCCAGCGGCTTCTGAGAGCCGCGGTGTTAATACTGCCAATAGAGGTCTCCGAGGCTGTAAGCGCTCGGAGACCTCGTTATCAAGTTAGGAGATCTCTTCTAGGAGGCAGCGCGACCTCCGCGAAGAGATCTCCTAACATGATAACGCTGTCTCCGGGCGATAACAGCCTCTGGGGACCAGCGTTATTAACTTAACCAAAGCTGCTTTCAGAGACCTCGAGAGCATGGCCATCAGCCCCCAAAATAAGTGCATACCCTCAAAAATACATGTCCATACATAGCCCCAGAACTACCATGTACATATTAAGCAGTCCCAATACACCCCACATCGCAAGTGCGCTCGCACTGAAATACATGCCTATACATAGCACATTACCCCCACAAGTACCAATTAAACAACCCCGACCCATAAAACAAGTGCAGACTTTAAAAAATACCTACAGATACACAACCCCAGAACCAGCATGTACAAATCAAGCAGTACCAACACAATCCCCAAAATAAGTGCGCCCCCGTAAAATACCTACAAATACATAGCACAAGCCCCTACAAGTACCAATTAAACAAAACCATCCCATAAAGTAATTTCAGTATCTCAAAAATACACTAATAGCTTTTAAATTTGTATTTGTTTTTATTTATTTTTTAAAAGCAGGCATTTTACATATCTATGTATAGTTAAACAGGTTGGGGCTAATGTCATTGTTAAACTTTAGTAAAACACATACACACACCACACTGTTACAGACCTTAAGTAGAAGATGTTCAGCATCACCAGTCTGAGCTCTGCCCTTCATGTTTCCAGCCATGATGTCCTGATACAGCCCTGCTTGCCACAAATGTCAGTATGTAGTTCAGAAAAAAGAGGTCTGTGAAGGTGGGGGTTCTTATACCATGCTCACCGTGGTAATTATGCCTGTGCTCTATGATTGGTGGGCCCTGGAAATAGACATCTGTTATAGGTTAGCAATACTTGGCCTTTGTTGTGTTTCAACTTTTAATTACTGGGTCAGTTTCTAATTTAGCCCCCTCTGTGTCCCCTGGAAAGAATGTAGGCCCACCTCTGTTTTAGATTAGCCATGCCACAACAACCTCTGTTGTGTTTCAAACTTTTAATTACTGGGCCAGTTTCTAATTTAGCCCCCTCTGTGTCCCCGGAAAGAATGTAGGCCCACCTCTGTTTTAGATTAGCCATGCCCCTCATCCTCTGTTGTGTTTCAAACTTTTAATTACTGGACCAGTTTCTAATTTAGCCTCCACTGTGTCCCTGGGAAAGGCTGTAGGCACACATCTGTTTTAGATTTGCTATGCCTCTCATCCTCTGTTGTGTTTCAAACTTTTAATTACTGGGCCAGTTTCTAATTTAGACCCCCCTGTGTCCCTGGGAAAGGCTGTAGGCACACATCTGTTTTAGATTTGCTATGCCCCTCATCCTCTGTTGTGTTTCAAACTTTTAATTACTGGACCAGTTTCTAATTTAGCCCCCACTGTGTCCCTGGGAAAGGCTGTAGGCACACATCTGTTTTAGATTTGCTATGCCTCTCATCCTCTGTTGTGTTTCAAACTTTTAATTACTGGACCAGTTTCTAATTTAGACCCCACTGTGTCCCTGGGAAAGGCTGTAGGCACACATCTGTTTAAGATTTGCTATGCCCCTCATCCTCTGTTGTGTTTCAAACTTTTAATTACATGGCCAGTTTCTAATTTAGCCTCCACTGTGTCCCAGGGAAACCCTATAGGCACACAGCTGTTTTAGATTTACCTCTCTAAATTGATAGGCTGGCTCTAACAAAAGCAGCATTTGACCATTCCCCTTTTTTTGGATTAGCCAACAGTGTGGAGGTTTGACCAGACCGCCCACTTTGCAGCCCTATGCAGAGGCACCCTAACAGCCACTTGGGCATGAATGTCTGACATGTCCAGACCTGTCCCTCTCAAGCTCTGAAACCACGTGCACATCACTAAGTCATACTTTTTACACATCTCATAGGACAAAACCCAGGGGCTAGGACCCAGACACAGGGCTAACACGTGACACCATGAGGGCACATCCCACTTGACACCCCCATACACACACGTCACTTCCGGGGAGGGCTTTCAGGGACACCGGAAGTCCCAGCCACCGGAAATGACGTCATTTCCGGGGGGCGGGATAACTGTCACTTTTAATATGATGATTAAAGGTATCCCTTCCTACTACTACTGCCTACACTGCATACATTATACCTGACACAGGTATAATGTGATGCATGCCTCTACAAACTAAGGCATTGGGCCCAATGCATCAGTTTGTAGATATGAATAGTTTGGAGCACTGATTGCACCACTGCTGCATCAAAAAAATGACTCAACGGCGGTGCAAGCTCTTTGTAAATGAGGCCCAAAGTTTTTAGTATGCCAGTGTTTAGTGTAGGGATATTACACATTAAAAATATTTGTTTCAGACAGAAACCTGTATAAGTGCAGTCATAGCAAAGCTGATTTTGTAATTTTTCAAGATTTTACACACCCTTTTTATGACAGTTAAAAACTAAAATTTTATAATTTCATTGTACATGACCTTTCATTTTTGTGTCCCCCGTTTGAAATCATTTTCACCTTGCAAAGCTTTAAAAAAAAAAGTTCTTCCACCTGAGCTCCTTCCTGGAAATGTAAGCTTAAAAATGATCCATCAAGCAGGGGCCTAAGGAGGGGGGTCCTAAAGCACGTTTTACCCATGCATTTTCCATGGGAAAAATTAGGCACAGAAAATGACCAGACAGAATTACAGAAAAGAGCTAAATATTTGGTGTGATTCTTTTTTTCAGTTTTAGAGAAATTAAGGTTTAAAATGAATAGATATATGTTGCCATTGGACTCCCATGGTAACAAAAACAGTAGTGCAAGCTATACTTATGTCAGTTACCTATAAATGGTGAATTTCCCTGGTTTTATGGTTTTAATATTGTAGTGCTTTTTCAGTGAATTTCTAAGGTCTTACTACCTTTCTCACTTATAACTGCCTCAACCTTTGAGATGTAGGTCTGATGTTCTTTTAGGCTTCTCTACATACACAGGTGCTCAGAGGGGGGGGTCTACCGGTGCAGTAATTACTGCATGGTATGACAATTACGTAAATTTCTCCCTACTGTATTTCCCTTTTCCCAGTTTCCCATTTTGGTACTATAAACCATTTTATGTTCTCAATTACTTTTCACAGCTATAGCAGGACTCTTGGCCTGATGATGAACCAAGAACCCAGTCCCTACGGATCAAAAGATGTTGACACACAAACAAGGACGACCAGTGCTCTTGTTTACCTTAATTGTACACAACACTAAACAATTTTTAAGTCTTTGAAATTGCTACTTTGCTGGATTTAAGGTGCCCTTAAAGGACTCAGCATTAAGACTCTTGGTAACAGGCTATAACATAGTAGTCATTTCCTGAGGAAAGAAGGGCTACTGTACCTTTAAACCCCCACCACCCCGCCTCTGCAGCGTGTCCCTATCATTGCACATGATACATACCATCTAAGGGCTGAATTTAAGAAAAGTGGCGCTACATCCAATGTAGTGCCACTTTTCTGGCATCCACCTGTGCCCCCCTTACACCACCATTTGTGTGCCTTATTTATCATACAGCACACCATGGCGGTATTAGGAACAATAGCGTCAACATTTTTGACGTTATTGTGGCACTTTGCTCCACTAGCGAAAAAAATGTTGACACTAGTGGAGCAAAGTGCAAGGATTCCCATGATTACAATGGGTACATCCTTTTAACACCTGCTTTTAGCAGGCATTAAAATTGATGCCAAAAAAGTTGCAATTAAATTTTGTAGATTTCATTGCGGCACATTTGCGGGCCTCCTTGCGCCGGAAGGCCCCCTTTGCATACAATATGCATGGCACATGCAAAATGTGGCGTAAAGAGTTATAAAGTGGTGCAATGCATGCATTGTGCCACTTTGTAAACATGGCACCGCAATTTTCAAAGCATAACGCCACATTGGCGTAAAAAATGACGTTAATTGGCGCTAGGCCTTCTCAAATTTGGGCCTAAGTTTCATATCAGTTGACCGGGTCTATTTTTGACGTTATGTCACAATAAATTTATGAATTATGTAATTTCCATGTATTCCTGGTTGGATCAATATGCTGATGTTTATTTAAAAAACTGTTGTGACCCAAAAACGTCTAATTTTAAGTGTGATTTAGTCACACTTAAAGCTGTGTTGTTTTATTTAAATAGTTGAATATATTTATGGTTACTTGGGTACATTGCTACACTGGATGGGTAATTTTAAAGCTCCGATTACCCCCTACTCCTCAATTTGGATTCATACCACCTTGGTAGATGAATCATACATCCGGAACAGTGTATTTCAGAGGATGCTCAAACACCCCGTCTGCCATGCGATCTGACCAGTATTACAGCATACCCACTGTATCTCAAGAAGCTAAGAACTACCAAAAGACTGACCGTTCTCTCAAGAGCATCACAACAGAATACACTGGAAACTGTTTCACATCCTTGCCCTGAAAACATTGCGCATGAATGCCTGAATTCACAATTATTTTTTTTTAACCTCAACTCAAAGACTTCAAAACAGCTTTAACTATGGCAATGGGGCATATATTTTATATTTCGGCAGCCATCATTTGCAGTTTAGCCATTTGTTTGCTTGTAGGGAGTGTTTCAACCTGCCAATTGCTACTGCTGTAACTGCCTCATGTAATCACCCACAGACGGCAGGAATCTGTATAATGTAAAGAATGATCATGTGCACTCCTGTTCTTGCAGTTCATCTTATCAAAGTGCTCCCCTGGGAATCCTAATACAGTTACATATCAGGGCTGAAGAGCAGGCGAGCTCAGCAGAGGCAGGGCTATTTCTCTTTATTGTAACAATTAAGAGACAGATTTATTGGTAAACACCAAACGAGCTTCGCAGTGGTTAATTGAAACAAGAAAAGATGTGTTTCAGCAGAAAATAAACTCTCTCGTAGCAGGTCAACCATAAACTCAGTCATCACATATTTGTATATTTATGATCACTTCTGGAAGTACGTACATAATATTAACTTTCATAATATTGATCGAGTAAAAAATGGTTTTGAAGCTTAAATACGTTTACTATATATATATATATATATGTGCACACAAATATAGTGAACGTATTTAAGCTTCAAAACCAAGCCACCTTATAATATATATATATATATATATATTTACTTACCGAAAAAAACAAAGGTTACATGGATGTTATAGTTAGGTTCTGAGTTTACTCATACAAAACCACAGAAATTCAGTAGTTAGCGTTATTTCAAGTAACTATAACTCGCAGTTGTCTCATCAATAATTTTATTGCAAATGTTGCAGTAAGAATATGAAAGATGGCATAGAGGATGTCATCAATGATATAATATGTGGAGTAATTAGCTGTTCATGGCAAAGGCGAGAGTTATTGTTACCTTAGGGCACGAATAATACTTACTGCAGCCAGTCTCTACGGCCAAACCTGCTTACCAACCAACCCTATGCTGTGCACAGCCCTTTGGGCTTGCTCGGTGAAAGTTGGCCGCGGCCTCTCTGGGTGTGAGAATAGGTGTGAGAAGCTGAATCTTGGGATGAGGGTGGCTGTCAGAGTGTCTGGGTGTGAAAGTGCGTACATCAGTGTTTTAATGGGTAGGTCAGTATGTGCGTTGGTCTGGGAGGGTGTCAGTGAGTGGGTATGTGACATTCTGAAAAGGTGTGTGAGTGGGTGCATAGCTGTCTGAGTGGGTCTGTGAGTGGGTGTGTGAGGGTCAGACTGGGGCTGTGAGTGACTGCATGAGGGTCTGAGTGGTTCTGTGAGTGGGTGTGTGAGTATCTGAGTGGGTGCGTAAGTGTTCGGGTGTGTGAGTGAGAGAAATTGATTGAAAGGGAGTCAGAGAGAGAGGGAAAGAAAGAAAGTGAAAGGGAGAGAGAGTTTTTTAGGCTTTGATGTCTGGTATTCTTAGAATTAGATATTTGTGTTCATTTTAGAACAAAATAAGCATCTGTCATTTAGAAAAAGAAATAACTTGTACTTCATTATTAAAAAAAAGAGGGAAACGAATCCAGCTGGACTCGAACCCTCACTGCTTAGTGTGAAAGTCTGAAACCTTCACATTCAGCTGTTGCTTTTCTTTTTTTTTTGCGTGACTTTTTTTTTTGTTGCTCTTTATGAGCTATCTGGGACCATGGGGGATCCCTTAAGGGCTCCCCCGTGTTCCCTACATATTTATTTATTTAGGTTTTATGTTTTATTTGTTATTTTAAAAAAATGCCCTTTACAGGCTGTCTGGCACCATGGAAGCCTTAAGGCTTCTCTTGCAGTGCCATTGTGTCAGCAAGCAAGGAGCTACTTTAAAAGAAGCTCTGTGATTGTTGATCCGCTCTTTGACAGCTGGACCTGCTTGACAGTCCCAGTGTCAAACAGCGGGCTGTAGGCTGAGGCTTGGCTGCGGCTTCAGAGCTGTAGCCAAGCCACAGCAAACAACTATGTCCCAGAGGTGGGCACCATGGAACACAGCAGGTCCCCAGGGCCATCTGTGACTCCTCGAGGGGGGCCGCGTGGCCTCTCCTCCAGTGTGCACATAGTCCTCGGGAGGTGGTGGTCCCTGAGGCATGGTGGTCTGAAACAGATCCCCCTTCCATATTTTTATATTCCCGGGGCTGCGGGGAGGGGGGGGTCACACGCACCCTCCCATCAGATTTACACATTGCCCCGGGGAGGTGGTGATCCCTGCACCAGATTTACACATTGCCTCGGGGAGGTGGTGGTCCCTGGGGTTGTGGGGGCCGCGTGGTCCCCTGCATTTATTATAATTAAGGCCTCTGGAAGGTGGTGGTCCCCAGTGCTGTGCCCCCACACAAAAATATGAATGCCCCCGGAACCTGGCCTTCCTGGGGCCTTATCAAAAACAAGGGTGGGAGCCCATTTTTTTTTCTGCAAATACACAAATATTGTGATTATGCAGCAAAACAATAATTTTTAAAATGTCTTTTTGCTCTGGGTGGGCGGGGGGTCCCTCTGTGACCCTCCCCATCAGAGATAAGGGTTTAAAATGTCCCTACCCTCAATCAATCAATAAATCAGTAATTTATAAAGCTCAGCTAATCACCGTAGGTTCCTGGCCTCTTACATATTTTTTTTTTACTTTCTTACTGGGACTCGGCTGATGCCGAGTCCCAAGACGGCTGTCAACACTTCCCGGTTTGAAGTGTTGTCAGCCAATCAGAGCTATGCATTTCCTTCCACAAATACAACTGGTTAACTAAGGGTGATGACTTGGACAGGGAGTAACCTGACTGCCAACCAAAGACCCCATTTCAACAGGCATGTGATCACATCTAAATTATGAAATACTTAGTCACGCCTGCAGCTGTTCAAAACGGTGGCCTGCGAGTTATGGAGTGAGTTGTTCTACCGATTTGAAGTTCCTAAAGAGATTGCCAGCATTTTAATATCTACTATAGATCTTAAGCTGCTTATTGGATATATATTTGCTGCAAAGTGTAGGATGCTTGGATCACCGAGGATGTGTTAAATATCCACAGAGAAGCACACTATTGTGGTGTCAGCTGTTGGCCCGCTGAGCACCGCAGGTGTGTCAAAGAACAAACATTTGGTGGCGAGGTGGCCTGGAAACTGATCCAACACACTCCAATTCAAATAATTAGAGACACGAAATCTGCAAGCCTATGTAAAAATCTATACTGTGGTATAGAATAAAAGCAAAATGATTGAACTTTGATAATTACAGTTTTAGGGCCACTTATTTGTAGACAAAGTTTGTTATTCTGCTGTAGAATTAACAAAGGTGATTTTACCCAACATTGCATCTGGTGAAGGAAGTGTCTATCCTCCTCATCCTCATTGCAAGAAATTGTTTTGTTGATTCACTGGGGTGAGAGCCCTGGCCAAACAGAAACCACAGTGCTTGTCAGGATATGACACAAGCAAACCCCAAATTAACCTGTGCTTAACCACTTGGTATCTGGGTACAGAGCAGTCAGTCTTAACTTAGAGGCCATGTGTAAAGTATTTGTGCAAAACTTCAAACAGTAACACAGTGAAAACACAAGATAAAAGGAGTCCAAAACAGAGTTATAAAAATAGAGTTGTTTTTTAATAAATAAAACGAAACAAACCACAAAAATCCAATTTGTGAGAACTGGAGTTATTGAATTTTCATATAAATACCGTCACAAAGCACAAAACACTACTTGGGAAATCTAATCATGCAGGACTGGGACAAAGTAACAAGTTCACGCTGGCTGAAATGGGGAGCGGGCCTGGTACATTGATTGAGCTAAACCAGCTGAACAGAGTACCTTCCATCCTGGTTGTGGAGCGCTTTGTCGAGCTGCATTGAAGATGTGTTACGCAGCAGAGGCGATCCGTTGGTTCCGAGATGTGGTGAGGCTGTGGTGTGCAGTACCGTTGAATCTATGTCGAGGATCCTGTTGATGAGGCTTGCGATGCGAAGGCCGTTATCAGGGATTGCTTTGTGCAATCCAGGCGATGTGTCGATTCTGAAGAGCAGAGAAGCTCCAATGTGGAGGTTCGGCATTGTTATCGAGGCTGCTGTGGTTCTGAAGGCGATGCGTATAGCTCAAGATGCAGGAGGGGGCATCAATACAACTCTTTGGCGAAGGGTCCATTCCATGCAGTAGCGGCGATGAATCCGTTCTGCTCGGTGATTCAGCGCTCAGCTGAGAAGATGGGTTGGTTCTGCTGGGGATGCGTCACTCACCAGAGAGGATGCATACATTCCTGTTGGAAGCTCCTTAGGCACATTTCCAAGGGTCCAGGACTGGGGTGGCATCGCCTGGCAGGTTAGACTCACAGATGGCAGAGTCCAGGTGACAGTGAAAGGTTGTTGGAAGCATGCTCTGTTCCTCAGGCTCCAGATCAGGAGCCAGCCAACTAGCCCTTGGAGTCACTCTGTGTTCTGGGTTTAAGAAATGTAGGTCCAGTCCTTCCCACATAGGCAAGAGGGCAGCAGGTCAGCCTAACAAAGCAGGGGTCCAGCAGATTGGGAGTCCTCCAGCAGCACAGCAGTCCTTTTTCTTAGCAGGGTATTCACAGGTCCAGTATTATACTGAATTGGTAGTTTCTGAGGTCCAGTGTTTATACCCAGTGGTGCCTTTGAAGTGTGAGATACTTCTAAAAACATGCCTTTGAAGCACAGAGATGTCCTGCCCTCCCAGCCCTGGCTAACTACAGGTGGTATGCAGCCCTTTGTGTGGAAGCAGGACACATCCCATTCAGGTGTACGTGAGGCTGGGTCCAGCTCCTCCCTACCATCCTACCAGTGATGGCCCTTTAAGAAACACATGCGCTCCTATTGTGTCTGGCTGTCTAGGGGGGTTATAAAAGCCCAATGCCAACTACACCCAGTCATGTGACCAGAGACAGGCTACAGTCACCAAATGGCTAAAAGTGGCATTTTCAAAACTGCAATTTAAAATCTGACTTCACCATAAGTTAGGATTTTAAATTGTGATTCCAGACACACCAAACCTGAAGGAACTATCTCTTCCCAATTGGTAATTACTCTTAAAAAGGGTGATAAGGCAACTCCAATAATATCATTTGGGAGAGAAAGACCTTGCAGAAGTGAAACAGGAATTTAGGATTTTTTCACTACCAGGACATATGAATCTTAACAGTTCATGTCCTGTTTTGTAAGTACATTGCACCTTGACCTCTTGGTTGTCCAGGGCCTACCCTAGGGGTGACATATGTATTAAAAGGGAGGTGTGAGTCTGGCAAAATGTTTCTTTTGCCAGGTTGAAATGGTGGTCTAAAACTGCCCGCACAGGCTCTGCAATGGCAGGCCTGAGATATGTTTAAAGTGCTACTTAAGTGTGTGGCACAATCAGGGCTGCTGGCTCACCAGTACCATTTAATTTACAGGCCCTGGGCACATGTAGTGCACTTTACTAGGGACCTATAAGCAAGTTAAATAAGCCAGTGCTTATTGGACAGAACACAAGCACGTTAGCATTGGTTAGCCGTGGTAAAGTGTGCAGATTCCTACTAACAACAAAAACAAATTCAGCAAAAACAGGAAAAGGAAGGCAAAAAGTTCAGGCATGGCCCTGCAGAAAGGGCCTTGTCCAACACTCATCATCACCGTGTGAGGAAGTCCTGTACTCCCAAGACTGTCATTTTTCAAGCCTGTGAGAAGTCAAAAGCAATCCTTGGTAGTCTTTCTACTACTGCTAAGTTCATTAGCATTATGCCTCTCCCTGCCCAAGGTAGTCCTGTCTGGCTCTGTCTCCGTGACAACATTGTGGGCTAAGGTAAGGTAACTCCTGTATGTATTTGTGCACTCATATACTGTCTTGCTGTAGCAGTTGACCTGTTGAGCCTGGTGCTGAAGCTTTTGCTTCCCACTTGTGTACTGGGCTGGGGAGCAATATCATCAAGACTCAGGCCCTAATTACGACTTTGGCGGTATTTTGGAAAGACCGCTTGCGGTCTCCTGACTGCCCTATTACACGGAAGACCACCCAAATACGGCCACATTTCAAACATTGCCAGGCCAACTGAGGGCAGGAGAGAGGCGATCCCACCACCAGCACTGCCATGCCAACTACATCCTGCCTGCCATATTACGAAGCAGAAATCAGCATGGCTGTCTCGCATGGCTGTCTGGTGAACTATTGGCGGTTCGCACCGCCGTGCAATTACCCATTGGGTACCACTGCCGCCTATGTGGAACTGGGGCCCATGCCGACCAACGCCGGCGGTGACGGTCCTGTATGTGGTGGCCGTCACTGCCTTCCTCTGCCCCCTACCTCACATGTCTCCTGATGACCTTCATAACATGGGCTACTGTGTACTTCCCAACAGGTATGTGGAATGACTGAAATGGGAGGGGGGGGGGGGGGACTGTGTTGTTACCAGTATGCATGTCATCATGATGTGTACTGTCCGTGGTGTATGTGTGTGCGTCGGCATGGGTGTGTGGAGGCGTAGGGGTGTAGTTGCATTGGACAGGAATGTTTTTTTCTGTCCTGGAGTGCGTTACCCCCAGGGTTTTAGTAGCAGGCTGACCAGCCTGACGGTGTGCACCCTTGTAATTCAGTCGGTGGGAACATGCTCCCCACCGACCTGGAGATGGCTACCCCCGCCTCGACGGTCTGCCCACACTGCTGGGACTGACAGCAGTGTGGCTGTTTTGCTATGGCCGTCTTCACAGCCAGGACTGCTGCAGTGAGACTGCCACCTCCACCGCGGCGGTACCTGGACCGCCAAACTCGTAATGACCACCTCAGTGTTCAGTGGAGCGAGACACACCCATGTGCTAACTTACCCTTCACTGGCTCCTAGTCTGCAGGGTGATCTTAGAAGACAAGATTTGAGCAGGCTTGGAGACCTATACAGGATACTGCTGCACAGAGCACAGCCATTCTTGTTAAGTTAGCGTAATGGAGCCAACTAGGACTTCACAGAAGCTCCACCATGTGGAAGTGAGTACCACTGGATAGGGCGAATTCCACACCCCTTGGACCAGCTGATAAAGAATCAACTTCAGTGGTTCCACCCGGGGGGGGGGGGGGGGTGACTCCTAGTATACTAGTGGGAGATGAACAATGGGGAGCCCCTCTAGGAATGGTGACTGAACACAGGACAAATGTATCATTAATCTCCTGGAATGTGGCGGGGTTGACCCCCAAGGTGGCTGATAAAGAGTGGAATTCCTTTATACAATGTTTGTGTGTTCCAAGAAACGTGGGCTGTTAGCAAGGTCTTCGTTAGAGGATTTACCACTTATAGCGTGGAGGCCCTGCCACCAAGGAAAATGGGTCGGGAAATGGGGGGACTTATGATTTTGGTCAGAAATGACATAGCCTGCAGGCATGCAATATTGAGGATAGACTCTCTAGATTTAATGGGTATGAGTTTACGATTCCCATGTGGATTATCCTTGGTGATAATAAGTGTGTCCGCACGCTCATTACCAGCTAATAGAGAGTTCTCAGTTTTGGTCATGCTTGAGTCGTTAGTGGAAACTCACAAAAGAAAGTCTAGATTAATAGTGGCTGGCGATTTTAATACTTCATTCAAACCATGCCTTGCTCTTAATATGGCAATTAGAGAAGAGGACGAGAAGTGGGGTGTCCCACAGTTGGTAGGTAGGTCAACATGTTTTATTTCTCAAATGGTCCTACAGATTGTGTCCATGGTGACAGCACATGGTCTGCGTGCCTGCAACGGGAGAACAAACTCTGACCAAGTGCAAGCACCTACATTCAGAAGGGGGCACCAGAGGAGTGTTATTGATTATATTCTGTTGGATGTGTGATTATGGTCGGATGTGGTAGCTATGGAGGTATGTGACACCACAGAGTGACTATTGCCCATTAGCGGTAGCACTTAACGGAGAGAATTTTGTTAGGTCTTCCAACTGGGGACTTTCAGCCCTGCCGGAACCTAGTATTTCTAAAACTAGTGACGCGTAACATGGTCAAGAGTCTTGGCCGATCGGGAAGCGTATGCTTAAATCTATCAGAGGTTTGTACAGCTTTAAGAGGAATATGAAGACCAGCATGTTGATCCCAATCTTTTTTTGCAAACTCATAGTTCACTGATTGCTAAACTTAAATTGATTTTCTGTAGAGAACACTGAGGTAGCCAAGGGTCGGGAGTAAAACATCCACACTGGTTTAATCAGGATTGTAGGATGGTTAAGCGGGCATCCACAATCCTTGTCAGAATGACCAAACCCCATATGAACATGTATTCAATGCCCTGGTAGCTTGGCAAAGAGAAGTCAGGTGTAACTTAGAGGCAATGTGTAAGGTATTTATGCAACACTTCATACAGTAACACAGTAAAAACACACCACAAAAGGAGCCCACAACAGAGTTCAAAATAGAATAGATTTTAATAAATAAAACAAGACCAAAATGACGAAAATCCAATTAATGAAACCGGAGATATAAATGTTTTAAAGATCTAAGTAAAATAGCAAAGAGAAGCAAAAAATGCTATTAGGGAAATGTGGTTGCGCTGGACAGGAACAAGTCACAAATTCTGTCTATCGGCAATGGAGTGTGGGCCAGCTACAGGGACCCGGTAGGGCTCATGGAACAAAGTATATATAATCCTAGTTGCGGAGCCTTGCGTGGATTCTCTTGCAGTGCCATTGTGTCAGCAAGCAAGGAGCTACTTTAAAAGAAGCTCTGTGATTGTTGATCCGCTCTTTGACAGCTGGACCTGCTTGACAGTCCCAGTGTCAAACAGCGGGCTGTAGGCTGAGGCTTGGCTGCGGCTTCAGAGCTGTAGCCAAGCCACAGCAAACAACTATGTCCCAGAGGTGGGCACCATGGAACACAGCAGGTCCCCAGGGCCATCTGTGACTCCTCGAGGGGGGCCGCGTGGCCTCTCCTCCAGTGTGCACATAGTCCTCGGGAGGTGGTGGTCCCTGAGGCATGGTGGTCTGAAACAGATCCCCCTTCCATATTTTTATATTCCCGGGGCTGCGGGGAGGGGGGGTCACACGCACCCTCCCATCAGATTTACACATTGCCCCGGGGAGGTGGTGATCCCTGCACCAGATTTACACATTGCCTCGGGGAGGTGGTGGTCCCTGGGGTTGTGGGGGCCGCGTGGTCCCCTGCATTTATTATAATTAAGGCCTCTGGAAGGTGGTGGTCCCCAGTGCTGTGCCCCCACACAAAAAAATGAATGCCCCCGGAACCTGGCCTTCCTGGGGCCTTATCAAAAACAAGGGTGGGAGCCCATTTTTTTTTTCTGCAAATACACAAATATTGTGATTATGCAGCAAAACAATAATTTTTAAAATGTCTTTTTGCTCTGGGTGGGCGGGGGTCCCTCTGTGACCCTCCCCACCAGAGATAAGGGTTTAAAATGTCCCTACCCTCAATCAATCAATAAATCAGTAATTTATAAAGCTCAGCTAATCACCGTAGGTTCCTGGCCTCTTACATATTTTTTTTTTACTTTCTTACTGGGACTCGGCTGATGCCGAGTCCCAAGACGGCTGTCAACACTTCCCGGTTTGAAGTGTTGTCAGCCAATCAGAGCTATGCATTTCCTTCCACAAATACAACTGGTTAACTAAGGGTGATGACTTGGACAGGGAGTAACCTGACTGCCAACCAAAGACCCCATTTCAACAGGCATGTGATCACATCTAAATTATGAAATACTTAGTCACGCCTGCAGCTGTTCAAAACGGTGGCCTGCGAGTTATGGAGTGAGTTGTTCTACCGATTTGAAGTTCCTAAAGAGATTGCCAGCATTTTAATATCTACTATAGATCTTAAGCTGCTTATTGGATATATATTTGCTGCAAAGTGTAGGATGCTTGGATCACCGAGGATGTGTTAAATATCCACAGAGAAGCACACTATTGTGGTGTCAGCTGTTGACCCGCTGAGCACCGCAGGTGTGTCAAAGAACAAACATTTGGTGGCGAGGTGGCCTGGAAACTGATTCAACACACTCCAATTCAAATAATTAGAGACACGAAATCTGCAAGCCTATGTAAAAATCTATACTGTGGTATAGAATAAAAGCAAAATGATTGAACTTTGATAATTACAGTTTTAGGGCCACTTATTTGTAGACAAAGTTTGTTATTCTGCTGTAGAATTAACAAAGGTGATTTTACCCAACATTGCATCTGGTGAAGGAAGTGTCTATCCTCCTCATCCTCATTGCAAGAAATGGTTTTGTTGATTCACTGGGGTGAGAGCCCTGACCAAACAGAAACCACAGTGCTTGTCAGGATATGACACAAGCAAACCCCAAATTAACCTGTGCTTAACCACTTGGTATCTGGGTACAGAGCAGTCAGTCTTAACTTAGAGGCCATGTGTAAAGTATTTGTGCAAAACTTCAAACAGTAACACAGTGAAAACACAAGATAAAAGGAGTCCAAAACAGAGTTATAAAAATAGAGTTGTTTTTTAATAAATAAAACGAAACAAACCACAAAAATCCAATTTGTGAGAACTGGAGTTATTGAATTTTCATATAAATACCGTCACAAAGCACAAAACACTACTTGGGAAATCTAATCATGCAGGACTGGGACAAAGTAACAAGTTCACGCTGGCTGAAATGGGGAGCGGGCCTGGTACATTGATTGAGCTAAACCCGCTGAACAGAGTACCTTCCATCCTGGTTGTGGAGCGCTTTGTCGAGCTGCATTGAAGATGTGTTACGCAGCAGAGGCGATCCGTTGGTTCCGAGATGTGGTGAGGCTGTGGTGTGCAGTACCGTTGAATCTATGTCGAGGATCCTGTTGATGAGGCTTGCGATGCGAAGGCCGTTATCAGGGATTGCTTTGTGCAATCCAGGCGATGTGTCGATTCTGAAGAGCAGAGAAGCTCCAATGTGGAGGTTCGGCATTGTTATCGAGGCTGCTGTGGTTCTGAAGGCGATGCGTATAGCTCAAGATGCAGGAGGGGGCATCAATACAACTCTTTGGCGAAGGGTCCATTCCATGCAGTAGCGGCGATGAATCCGTTCTGCTCGGTGATTCAGCGCTCAGCTGAGAAGATGGGTTGGTTCTGCTGGGGATGCGTCACTCACCAGAGAGGATGCATACATTCCTGTTGGAAGCTCCTTAGGCACATTTCCAAGGGTCCAGGACTGGGGTGGCATCGCCTGGCAGGTTAGACTCACAGATGGCAGAGTCCAGGTGACGGTGAAAGGTTGTTGGAAGCATGCTCTGTTCCTCAGGCTCCAGATCAGGAGCCAGCCAACTAGCCCTTGGAGTCACTCTGTGTTCTGGGTTTAAGAAATGTAGGTCCAGTCCTTCCCACATAGGCAAGAGGGCAGCAGGTCAGCCTAACAAAGCAGGGGTCCAGCAGATTGGGAGTCCTCCAGCAGCACAGCAGTCCTTTTTCTTAGCAGGGTATTCACAGGTCCAGTATTATACTGAATTGGTAGTTTCTGAGGTCCAGTGTTTATACCCAGTGGTGCCTTTGAAGTGTGAGATACTTCTAAAAACATGCATTTGAAGCACAGAGATGTCCTGCCCTCCCAGCCCTGGCTAACTACAGGTGGTATGCAGCCCTTTGTGTGGAAGCAGGACACATCCCATTCAGGTGTACGTGAGGCTGGGTCCAGCTCCTCCCTACCATCCTACCAGTGATGGCCCTTTAAGAAACACATGCGCTCCTATTGTGTCTGGCTGTCTAGGGGGATTATAAAAGCCCAATGCCAACTACACCCAGTCATGTGACCAGAGACAGGCTACAGTCACCAAATGCTAAAAGTGGCATTTTCAAAACTGCAATTTAAAATCTGACTTCACCATAAGTTAGGATTTTAAATTGTGATTCCAGACACACCAAACCTGAAGGAACTATCTCTTCCCAATTGGTAATTACTCTTAAAAAGGGTGATAAGGCAACTCCAATAATATCATTTGGGAGAGAAAGACCTTGCAGAAGTGAAACAGGAATTTAGGATTTTTTCACTACCACGACAGATAAATCTTAACAGTTCATGTCCTGTTTTGTAAGTACATTGCACCTTGACCTCTTGGTTGTCCAGGGCCTACCCTAGGGGTGACATATGTATTAAAAGGGAGGTGTGAGTCTGGCAAAATGTTTCTTTTGCCAGGTTGAAATGGTGGTCTAAAACTGCCCGCACAGGCTCTGCAATGGCAGGCCTGAGATATGTTTAAAGTGCTACTTAAGTGTGTGGCACAATCAGGGCTGCTGGCTCACCAGTACCATTTAATTTACAGGCCCTGGGCACATGTAGTGCACTTTACTAGGGACCTATAAGCAAGTTAAATAAGCCAGTGCTTATTGGACAGAACACAAGCACGTTAGCATTGGTTAGCCGTGGTAAAGTGTGCAGATTCCTACTAACAACAAAAACAAATTCAGCAAAAACAGGAAAAGGAAGGCAAAAAGTTCAGGGATGGCCCTGCAGAAAGGGCCTTGTCCAACACTCATCATCACCGTGTGAGGAAGTCCTGTACTCCCAAGACTGTCATTTTTCAAGCCTGTGAGAAATCCTTGGTAGTCTTTCTACTACTGCTAAGTTCATTAGCATTATGCCTCTCCCTGCCCAAGGTAGTCCTGTCTGGCTCTGTCTCCGTGACAACATTGTGGGCTAAGGTAAGGTAACTCCTGTATGTATTTGTGCACTCATATACTGTCTTGCTGTAGCAGTTGACCTGTTGAGCCTGGTGCTGAAGCTTTTGCTTCCCACTTGTGTACTGGGCTGGGGAGCAATATCATCAAGATTCAGGCCCTAATTACGACTTTGGCGGTATTTTGGAAAGACCGCTTGCGGTCTCCTGACTGCCCTATTACACGGAAGACCACCCAAATACGGCCACATTTCAAACATTGCCAGGCCAACTGAGGGCAGGAGAGAGGCGATCCCACCACCAGCACTGCCATGCCAACTACATCCTGCCTGCCATATTACGAAGCAGAAATCAGCATGGCTGTCTCGCATGGCTGCCTGGTGAACTATTGGCGGTTCGCACCGCCGTGCAATTACCCATTGGGTACCACTGCCGCCTATGTGGAACTGGGGCCCATGCCGACCAACGCCGGCGGTGACGGTCCTGTATGTGGTGGCCGTCACCGCCTTCCTCTGCCCCCTACCTCACATGTCTCCTGATGACCTTCATAACATGGGCTACTGTGTACTTCCCAACAGGTATGTGGAATGACTGAAATGGGAGGGGGGGGGGGGGGGACTGTGTTGTTACCAGTATGCATGTCATCATGATGTGTACTGTCCGTGGTGTATGTGTGTGCGTCGGCATGGGTGTGTGGAGGCGTAGGGGTGTAGTTGCATTGGACAGGAATGTTTTTTTCTGTCCTGGAGTGCGTTACCCCCAGGGTTTTAGTAGCAGGCTGACCAGCCTGACGGTGTGCACCCTTGTAATTCAGTCGGTGGGAACATGCTCCCTACCGACCTGGAGATGGCTACCCCCGCCTCGACGGTCTGCCCACACTGCTGGGACTGACAGCAGTGTGGCTGTTTTGCTATGGCCGTCTTCACAGCCAGGGCTGCTGCAGTGAGACTGCCACCTCCACCGCGGCGGTACCTGGACCGCCAAACTCGTAATGACCACCTCAGTGTTCAGTGGAGCGAGACACACCCATGTGCTAACTTACCCTTCACTGGCTCCTAGTCTGCAGGGTGATCTTAGAAGACAAGATTTGAGCAGGCTTGGAGACCTATACAGGATACTGCTGCACAGAGCACAGCCATTCTTGTTAAGTTAGCGTAATGGAGCCAACTAGGACTTCACAGAAGCTCCACCATGTGGAAGTGAGTACCACTGGATAGGGCGAATTCCACACCCCTTGGACCAGCTGATAAAGAATCAACTTCAGTGGTTCCACCCGGGGGGGGGTGACTCCTAGTATACTAGTGGGAGATGAACAATGGGGAGCCCTTCTAGGAATGGTGACTGAACACAGGACAAATGTATCATTAATCTCCTGGAATGTGGCGGGGTTGACCCCCAAGGTGGCTGATAAAGAGTGGAATTCCTTTATACAATGTTTGTGTGTTCCAAGAAACGTGGGCTGTTAGCAAGGTCTTCTTTAGAGGATTTACCACTTATAGCGTGGAGGCCCTGCCACCAAGGAAAATGGGTCGGGAAATGGGGGGACTTATGATTTTGGTCAGAAATGACATAGCCTGCAGGCATGCAATATTGAGGATAGACTCTCTAGATTTAATGGGTATGAGTTTACGATTCCCATGTGGATTATCCTTGGTGATAATAAGTGTGTCCGCACGCTCATTACCAGCTAATAGAGAGTTCTCAGTTTTGGTCATGCTTGAGTCGTTAGTGGAAACTCACAAAAGAAAGTCTAGATTAATAGTGGCTGGCGATTTTAATACTTCATTCAAACCATGCCTTGCTCTTAATATGGCAATTAGAGAAGAGGACGAGAAGTGGGGTGTCCCACAGTTGGTAGGTAGGTCAACATGTTTTATTTCTCAAATGGTCCTACAGATTGTGTCCATGGTGACAGCACATGGTCTGCGTGCCTGCAACGGGAGAACAAACTCTGACCAAGTGCAAGCACCTACATTCAGAAGGGGGCACCAGAGGAGTGTTATTGATTATATTCTGTTGGATGTGTGATTATGGTCGGATGTGGTAGCTATGGAGGTATGTGACACCACAGAGTGACTATTGCCCATTAGCGGTAGCACTTAACGGAGAGAATTTTGTTAGGTCTTCCAACTGGGGACTTTCAGCCCTGCCGGAACCTAGTATTTCTAAAACTAGTGACGCGTAACATGGTCAAGAGTCTTGGCCGATCGGGAAGCGTATGCTTAAATCTATCAGTGGTTTGTACAGCTTTAAGAGGAATATGAAGACCAGCATGTTGATCCCAATCTTTTTTTGCAAACTCATAGTTCACTGATTGCTAAACTTAAATTGATTTTCTGTAGAGAACACTGAGGTAGCCAAGGGTCGGGAGTAAAACATCCACACTGGTTTAATCAGGATTGTAGGATGGTTAAGCGAGCATCCACAATCCTTGTCAGAATGACCAAACCCCATATGAACATGTATTCAATGCCCTGGTAGCTTGGCAAAGAGAAGTCAGGTGTAACTTAGAGGCAATGTGTAAGGTATTTATGCAACACTTCATACAGTAACACAGTAAAAACACACCACAAAAGGAGCCCACAACAGAGTTCAAAATAGAATAGATTTTAATAAATAAAACAAGACCAAAATGACGAAAATCCAATTAATGAAACCGGAGATATAAATGTTTTAAAGATCTAAGTAAAATAGCAAAGAGAAGCAAAAAATGCTATTAGGGAAATGTGGTTGCGCTGGACAGGAACAAGTCACAAATTCTGTCTATCGGCAATGGAGTGTGGGCCAGCTACAGGGACCCGGTAGGGCTCATGGAACAAAGTATATATAATCCTAGTTGCGGAGCCTTGCGTGGATTCACGTTGAAGATGCGGATGGCAGCCAAGGCAATACGTCAGTTCCGAGATGCAGCAAGGCTGCGGTGTGAGGTCCTGGTGCACTGATGTAGAGGATTCCGCCAATGGGCCTTGTGATGCAATGTCCGGTGTCAGAGATGCATTGCACAGTTGAGGCGATGCTTCGATTCCGATGACCGGTGAAGCTGCGATGCGGAGCTTTTGATGTCGATGTCAAGACTGCCATCGACTAGCGATGTGAGGAGTGGCTCTGCGGAAGTGCCAGCCAGCGCCAGTTCCAAAGATGATGCGTCAAACCCAAGATAAATGATGCAGCAGCAATTCAAGTTTTTTGCAATGGGTCCAATCCATGCAGCAGTGGTGATGCGTAATTTCTGCTTGGGAATGTATCGCTCAGCCAAGGTGATACATCAGTTCTACGTGGGATGTGTCACACAGCAAAGAGGATGCATCAGTGCCTCTGGTAAGCACCTTAGGCACACTTTCAAGGGTCCCGGATTGGGGTGAAACCACTTGGTAGGGTAGAGTCACAGATGGCAGAGTCCAGGGGAAGCAGCAGAGTTGTTGGAAGTCCGTTTGTTCCCTGAGACTTCAGATCAGAAGGCCAGGTGACTAGCCTTTTGAGTCACTCTGGGTTCAAGTGATGCAGGTTAAGTCCTTCTCACCCAGGCAGAGAGCAGCAGGTCAGCACAGCGAAGCAGGAGTCCAGCAGAATGGCAGTCCTTCAGCAGCACAGCAGTCCTTTTTCCTGGCAGCTTATCCACAGATACAGAAGTGTACTGAAGTGGTGGTGTCTGAGGTCCAGTTCTTATACCCAGTGGGGCCTTTGAAGTGGAGGAGACATCAAAGACATGCCTTTGAAGTGCACAAATGTCCTGCCCTGGCTGAAGACTAACTATAAGGTGTATACAGCCCTTTGTGTTGAGACAGGACATTATTTAGGTATAAGTGAGGCTGTAGAAATAACAAGAAACTTGCCACCGAATTGTTTGACAATAGTGAAAATCATCCAAAGTTCATATACATAAAATTAGAATGAACATCAATTTTTTTCATTAAGCACTTTCTTTTATAAAATACACATACAGCAATGCACTGATATTTTTTCAACTTAACCTTGATAATAATAAATCACTTTAGCTCAATAAGAAAATATAACATAAAAAATCAGCAATATAAACATATAATGTTACCACCCAGGACCCCACTCATGTTAAAACTCACAATATCTTAATCGTACTACAGTCAGTCAACATACCAATGAAACCTAATCAGTATCCAAAACCAGACGTGACTTCCTACGTCTCCATTAACAAATGGTTCTGAACAAAAGATTTTGTTCACATTTCAATCACAACACTATCAATGCATATATTTCTCTAAGTCCATACCCACATCATATTGCATGTATACATAGGAGGGAAATGTGTATACAATAAACTAAATGCAATAATTATCCATATAACTGCATGTTTTTCCCATTTGAGGTCAGGGTTTATGTAGTATAAATCACTTAATTTGGGTATGGGCAATATGGTCTCCTGGTTCAATTCAGAATAGTGCTGACAAGCATTTTGGTGAAAGACCAAAATGCGGTACCACAATCTCCAGGGAGCAAGGAGATAAAGGGGCAGGGCCGTGGGCCCAATAGAACAACAGGACTATTTGTCACTTGCAAAAAAATTCAGGCAACCCAACTGAGTAAGAATGGCTGCTCTATCAATATCACCAACGGGATGGTACAAAGGGATTAGTCGATCCCCAAAGTATGAGGCTGCTACTCTCAAACAATCTGAGTTGAAGAGGCGCAGGTGATAAACCTGACAGCCTTAGGGTGGTCATCTCCCAACGTTTTGCCTGCCTCCCTCCACTTTTCTGACACTGTTTTTGCTGTTTTTTGGACTCTGCACACTTTACCACTGCTAACCAGTGCTAAAGTGGATATGCTCTATCCATTAAACATGGTAACATTGGTTAATTCCCAATTGGCATATTTAATTTACTTGTAAGTCCCTAGTAGAAAGCACTACATCTGTCCAGGGCCTGTAAATTGAATGCTACTAGTGTGCCTGCAGCGCTGTTTGTGCCACCCACATACATAGCCCCTTAACCGTGTCTCAGGCCAGCTATTGCAAGGCCTGTGTGTGCAGTTCCGCTGCCACTTCGACTAGGCATTTAAAAGTACTTGCCAAGCCTTAAACTCCCCTTTTTCTACATATACGTCACCCCTAAAGTAGGCCCTCGGTAACCCATAGGGCAGGGTGCTATATAGGTAAAAGGCAGGACAGGTATATGCGTGTTTTATCTGTCCTGGTAGTGGAAAACTCCTAAATTCATTTTCCGCTGCTGTGAGGCCTGCTCCTTTCGTAGGATAGAATTAGGGCTACCCTCATATACTGTTTGAGTGGTAGATTTTGATCAGAAAGGGGTAACCAGGTCATATTTAGCATGACCAAAATGGTAATAGAAAATCTTGCTTATTGTTGAGGTTGGATTTTATATTACTATTTTAGAAATGTACCTTTTAGAAAGTGAGCATTTCTCTGCACTTAAAATCAATCTGTGCCTTCCAGCCTGTCTCCAGTCACCGTCTGGGCTGGACCGGTTGACAGCTTCTTTGTGCAGTTCAACCAGACAACCACAAACACAGGATGCTCAGTCACACCTGCACTCATCTGCATAATGAATGGGTCTTCCTGGGCTGGAAGGGTGGAGGGCCTGACACTTACATTTCAAAGACTAGTGGCCTGCCCTCACACAATGTACTGCCAAACCCCCAACTGGGACCCTGACAGACAGACCTGTACTCAAAGGGAAACTTGTGCACTTCAAAACCAGTCTTTGAAGTCTCCCCCACTTCAAAGGCATTTTTGGGTATATAAACTGGGTCTGTGAAACCACCAAATCAGACACTGCAGGACCTGAACGTGAACCTGCAACCTGTCAAGAGGAACTGCCTGGCTGCCCAAAGGACTCATCTGGACTGCTTTGCTGTGAAGGACTGCTGCCCTGCTGTTGTCCTGCTGCCCCACTGCCTTCTGACTTTGCTGAGAAGTGCTCTCCAAGGGCTTGGATTGAGCTTGCCTCCTGTTTCTGAAGTCTCAGGGCCAAACATAATTCATCTCTTCAAGGAAACTTCTTGTGTGCTGAAAATCAATGCAGAGCCTGTCAGAAACGATGCACAGTCCGTCCTGAGACAATGAAATCACCGCACAGCCAAACCGTAACAACACAGCCCGACTTCCCAAGCGAAGTTCGACGCAGCACCTGCTTTGCAACTGGAAATTCGATGCACAGCTCTACCGGATTGACGCACAGCCAAGCTGGAATGATGCAGCCCGACTTCCTGAGAGAAGAATCGAGGCAGTGCCTGCTGTGCAACCGAAAAGTCGATGCATCTCCATACCGGATCGACGCAATGCCTGTGACTTCGTCTGCAAGCCCAGGATTCCCATACATCTTCCCGAGCTTCAAAGAGAAACCTGCATTGCAGTAAGGAATCAAGACTGCGTGTTGGAAATCGACGCAAAGCCCTTTGCAGCGTGGAAAGAAACCACACATTGTCTGTGCTGCGCCGGAAATTCCAACGCACACCCTATTTTTCCATGCATCTCTTCCTCTGCGGTCTCCGTGCGTGTAATTTTTGACACACGCCAGGTACTTTGTGAAACCAAGAGACCACTGTTCATTTCTAAGATTTAAGACTCTTTTTAAACTTGCAAAGATGACATCTTTATCGTTTTGACCTTAATTTAACCAGATAAATATCATATATTTTTCAAAACCTGTGTGGTGTATTTTTGTGGTGTTTTTACTGTGTTATTGTATGATTTATTCCACAAATACTTTACACATTGCCTCCTGAGTTAAGCCTGATTTGTCAGTGCCAAGCTACCAGAGGGTGGGCTCAAGATAATTTGGATTGTGTGTGACTTACCCTGACTAGGATTGTGGTCCCTATTTGGATAAGAGTGTATTTTGTGTGGGTACACTAATGTACTCACACAAAATTCCATACAGACAATTACATGCCAACTGACAGACCCATACGACTACTCACACAACCACTTACCTACGGCACTCACATAGGCACTTTGTAAAGTTTTAGGCTATACATACATACTTACAAAGGTTACATGGATGTTATAGTTAAGCTCACATTCCACACATACAAAACCAGACAAGCATTTACAATGCAACAGGTCTCGCGTTTGCTCATGTTAGAGCTGATCAGGTTGTAAACTCTTAACCCGACTTTTCACCTATCGGGCAAAAGTGCATTTATGCACATAACCCGAAAAAGTGAAATCAAGTATGTAAAGCGCTCAACTTCTGCCAAGCGAGATCGCGCTCGTAAATTAGAGAAAAAAGAGTCCACAAGCCCGATGGAAAACAGCGAGCCTCGCATGTTTTCTGTACTTGGTCGCTGCGCTCGAGGAGGGCTAGCCATCGGAAAAGGAATGACGTGTGCATGCCTTCGACTAATGAAAGCAAGCGGATTTTATTAGGGAAGCCCACGAACCAATAAAAAACACTGACGTGAAGTTGACAGGGCTCCGAGCCCTTTTCTAAATACAAAAGAGTCTCGCTGCGATACACGTGCGCGAGCGCATGCAACGCAGACTCGACCCTAAAAAATTCAGCAGTTATAGTTAGGTGACATAACTGTAACTTAAGCCCCAAAATGCACTGGTTACGACCTCACACATTACATCCCTCATGACATTTTCAGTGACATCACTGATGAAATCTCAAATGACATCACTGATGACATCATCCATAGAAGTACTCAACCACCCACAAACACCCCAAATAACATCTCATATACTCACTCACACACAACCATTGACAAACACAGTCAAACAACCACACAAAAGCTCACACATGTACCCACTGACAGGTACTTTGTGAAACCAAGAGACCACTTTTGATTTCTATGATTTAAGACTGTTTAAACTTGCAAAAGTGACATCTTTAACGTTTTGACCTTAATTTAACTAGATAAATATCTTATATTTTTCTAAACCTGTGTGGTGTATTTTTGTGGTGTTTTCACTGTGTTACTGTATGCTTTATTGCACAAATACTTTACACATTGCCTTCTAAGTTAAGCCTGACTGCTCAGTGCCAAGCCACCAGAGGGTGAGCACAAGATGATTTGGATTGTGTGTGACTTGCCCTGACTAGGATTGTGGTACCTATTCGGACAAGGGTGTATACCTCTGCCAACTAGAGACCCCATTTCTAACACTAATGTACCACACAAAATTCCACACTGACAATTACATGCCAACTGACAAACCCATACTACTACTCACACAATCACTCACCTACCTATACAGGCACTCACATAGTCACAGTATAACGTTTTAGGCTGTACATACTTACTTACGAAGATTGCAGGGATGTTATAGTTAAGCTCACATTCCACACATACAAAACCATCTCATACACCCACTCCCACACAACCATTGAGATACACAGTCAAACAACCACACAAAATTTCACACATGCACCCACTGAACCATACATGCAATTCAACCATACAACCACTAAATGTAAATGCTATCTCACATATGCAGCCTGTCTTTCACCTACTTAGCGACCAATACAACCACTCACACATTCAGTCACAGAAACTCATAGACACTTACACACCCACTCATACACCCATACAGCCACTCACACACGAAAACAGTCATCCATACAGCTACTCACACTCCTACCCACTCACCCATGCAGTCACTCACATGGTCACTCACTCATCCATACAGTAACTCACACACCAAGTTACTTACTCATAAATATACTAACAGTAGTACTCATTCACCTATACAGTTACTGAGACAAACATACTCTACCATAAAAGCTGTCACTCTCACTTACTTGCTCATACAGCCACTCACACACCCATTTACTTACCATACAGCCAGTCACACGTCCACTCATCCATCCATAGAGCTACTTATACACCCACTCATATACCAATACAGACACTAAGTCCCTCATTATGACATTGGCGGTGTACTGTCCGCCACTGTTAAAGTGGAGGTAATACCGCCAACAGCCTGGGGGTAGTTACCACCAAATTATGACCATCGTGGTAATACCTCCCATAGACAGCCAATATACCATGCCAACCATCAGGGCGTTAACACCACTGACCATGGCGGTAGCCACCTACAGCCAGGCGGAAGTCAAGGTACCACCCACCATATTATGACATAGTGAACTGCCAGGATTTCTGGGGCGGTACGAACGCCATCAAAAGCCTGGAGTAAACAGTACAGAAAATGAAAGACTCACCAACAGGGACACGAGTACTCCGCGGCTGCCATGAAACCGGAACTCCAAGTCTTCTCAATGCTCTACCACGCCATGGCCGTCCTGGAGCACCAACGCCGACGAAGACGACGACGGTGAGTACAGCCGCCAAGTACATAAGGGATGGAGGGAGGAAAAGGAGATTGACACACACACACGCGCTCAACACACACCATAAACACACACCACATACACAGAACCTGCAGCAGAATAAAACGACTCACAGAACCCACAAGCAAATAATGCAAGGCCAAAATTTCTGAAGTACCAACACTGTAATTTGCTGCCTCCATAATGAATCATGAAATCAAAATTCAGACGTCAACGTACAGATAGGGCCAATGGCCAATCCAAAGTACCAAAGGCCACATGGCCACAGGGCATAGTCCAACCCCCAACTTGACTCCTGACATCATCCGGACTCCACTGTTCAGGGGCATCATGTTGGAAATGGACAAGCACCTCAGAAGGAAGAGGGGTCAGAGGGCACCTCAGCTAGAGTTGGTTTCGTGCCCACTGGTTTTGGAGGGGGCTCCTTGCCCAAAAGTCACAGGAGTGGGTATCATGCCCACTGTTCTGGAGGGGGCTCCTTGCCCAACAGTCTCTGGAGGGGATATCATGCCCACTGGTTCTGGAGGGGGCTCCTTGCCCAACAGTCTCTGGAGGGGAGTGTAAGGCCACAGTCTCAGGAGGGTGGGCTACATGCCTTCATCTGGTGGAGGGGGCCCCTTGTCCTCAGATGGTGGAGGGGGCTCTTTGCCCTCATCTGGTGGAGGGGGCACCTTGCTCTCAGATGGTGGAGGGGGCACCTTGGGTTCCTTTGCTGGTGAAGGGGGCCCCTTGTCCTCAGATGGTGGAGGGGGCTCCTTGGGTTCATTTGCTGGTGGAGGGGGCTCCTTGTCCTCAGATGGTGGAGGGGGCTCTTTGCCCTCATCTGGTGGAGGGGGCTCCTTGCTCTCAGATGGTGGAGGGGGCTCCTTGGGTTCCTTTGCTGGTGGAGGGGGCTCCTTGGGTTTCTTTGATGGTGGAGAGAGCTTTTTGGGTTCCTTTGCTGGTGGAGAGGGCTCCTTGTGTTCCCTCTTGTGATGGACCCCTTGGCCTTTGTCATGTGACTTGTGTCCTTGCCTCCAGGTCTAGAAGGTGCCTCCCTTGACCCCTTCCTGTGCCCCCAAAATCCTCTGTTTCTGAGGCGGAGCTGTGGACTTACTGGGAGTGGCTGCCGTCACACTCAGGGGCCCCTTAGTGCCAGCAGCAGATTTCTTGTTGGGAGCAGTGGCAGACTGGTTGGCTGAGGTGCTGGGCTGGGTCGTTGGGACCCTGCACTTATGGGCAAGGATGGGGGGAGAGGGAGAGAAGAGGTCAAGATGGGCAAGAAAAAGCTTCTTAGGGACATTGGGGTGGGATGTGGGAGGAGGGATAGGAGTGGAGGTAGTGGTAGTGATTGTAGGGGTGTACATTTGCTGGACTTGGGTGCAGGTGCATGGACAGTGTGCATGTGTGAGGTGGATGGCTGTTGGGTGTCTGAGTGTGAGCATTTGTCTCTCTTGGGGGGCAGACAGGGAGGGAGAGGACAAAGAGGACGCAAGGATGGATATTGTGGAGGTGTCTGCAAGTGAGGCGAGTGTGCTGCATGATGTGGTGATAGTGGTGGTGGCTGTTGATGCAGTGAATGCAGGTAGGAGTGCAGATGTGACTGTGAGGGAGGAGGAGGGGGAGACAGTGGAGGCAGTGGATGCTGTTGTGTGTGCAACTGTGTGTTGTTTGTGTGAGTGCTTGTGGCTTGAAGTTTGCTGCCTGTGTTTGTCTGTGCCAGTCTTGTGTGATGGTTTGTGTGCATGCTTGTTTGTATGTGTGCATGGGATGGGTTGGGGTTGAGGAAACTGGGACTGGGATGTGGTAGTTGGAGGGGGGACGGTAGGACAAGAGACACTGGCTGCCATCAGAGAGGAGGCCAGAGCCTGAGACAATCTCTGTAGGGCCGCCAACCCACTGTGGATGCCCTCTAGGTAGGCCTTGCATTGCTGCATCTAGGATGCCAGCCCCTGGATGGCATTCACTATGGTTGACTGCCCTACAGAGAAGGATCTCAGGAGGTCAATAGCCTCCTCATGGAGGGCGGCAGGGCTCACTGGGGCAGGGCCTGAGGTTTCTGGGGCGAAGGAGATGCCCACCCTCCTGGGTGAGCGGGCACGGGCAAATTGGTGGGAGGCTACTGGGAGGGCGGTGCTGGTACAGGGGGTGGCAGCTGTACCTGTAGCAGTTCTAGAGGTATCCACCACCACCAGGGAGCTCCCATTGGAGGAAGTCAGTGTTGTCACCTCCTGTCCACGCTGTGGTGCTCCCCTCGCCGCCCTCTGTCCCACTAGTCCCCTCGGTGTCGGTGGACTCTGCCTCCTGGGTCCCGTGGGATGCAGCTCCCTCACTTGCCAGTGCCCCTGCTCCTATGCCTGATGATGCTAATGCACACATGCACAGGATGACAGAAGAAAATAGGGGAGAGAGAGAAGGAAGCACTGGGTCAAATACAGCACCAACACCACAGAAGGCATACACATTACCATCACACACAGGGACCAAGATTGAGCACTATGCACCGCACTGACATTCCATTGGCTAGGTACCACAGCAAGATGAGAGCCAACCAACGCCATCTGCACCGCTCCTTGGACCTACTAAGCCCTGTCTGACAAGGAATGCCACCTAGCTAGCTAACATGATTTTGCTATTCACCCATTTACCCTGAGCTGGACCATGCAGCAATGTAAGAGCTGGCATTAAGGGGCACCCTCTGACAGAAACCCACCACCATCATCCTATGCCAGGCAAAAAAGATGGGTGTTACACACACTGTAATCACCCTTCTGGCTGCTGTGCTGCCCTCAAGCGCCCATCCAGCTCTGGGTAGGCCACTGCCAGTATGCGGGCCATCAGGGGGTCAGGTTCCGATGGGCATCCCTCCCTCGTTGGAAGGCCATCCTCCGCTGGGCCTCCGCGTTCTTCCGGGCCCAGTATCTCAGGTCCTCCCACCGTTTCTTGCAGTGGGTGCTCTGCCTGCTATAGACCCCCAGGATCCACACGTCCTTGGCGATGGCATGCCACAGTCCCTTCTTCTGATGGGCACTGACCTGCAGAGGAAACACAGACAGGAGAACACCATTAACCATACAATCCAGCCTGTCACACATATGGCCCACTAAAACCATTTTCCCCTCATCAGGCACACACATCACCCGGAGCCCTGCATGTACACTACCACCAGCCATACCCCCCACCCAAATGACACACATCTCTATACAACCTTGTCCCATGCATCATCCACATGGTATACTCACCTGTTGGTCTGGAGGCCCATACAGCTGTCCATACTGGGGTAGGGCCCCATCAACCAGGTGCTCCAACTCCCCTGAAGTGAAGGCAGGGGCCCTTTCCCCTGTCGCACGGGCCATGGCAGATTCTAGACAAAGGTCACAGCAGCCGACGCAGTGGAGGTGTTGTCCTGTGGAAAGTCAGGAATCAAGTGAGGTTATAGTCACACGTCCGCGGCCGTGTACACCGGTGTACACTGTCACCGCCGCGGATGATCACTGGATACTGTGCTCCATAGAGCCCCATTTTAGCCAATGAAGAATAGCACAGCGGTGCAAGACCGATTTCCACCATGATGCCCAACACCGGCGGAGTTACATCACTTCCACCTGTCCCTACAGACAGGACAGGGGGTCGCCATTTTCTGGTGCAGGTCAACATTCTTAAATTGAAAACTGTGCCATTGCGGTCAACAATACATACATTGCAATTTACATAGTCCAGTTACATTCATGGTCAATGTACACTGACGTGGTGGTTCCATTGTTCAGTTTGTCACTCCCTTCACTCTCTTGTGTCCCTTAGGTACCTACCACTGTGGAGGAATAGGAGGAGGAGGCATACCCCCGTGTACAAACCCCTTGTGGACTTGGCTACACTGGAGGATAGGCACACTATACTCACCTATATACTGGAGAGGACCACAATCACAGAGCTGTATGCACAATTGGAGCCTGATCTGATGTCTGCTATCCGTCAACCCACTGGGATTCCCCCTCTTGTGCAGGTCCTATCAGTGCTCCATTTCCTGGCAAGTGGCTCTTTCCAAGTGACAGTGGGCTTGGCTGTAGAAATGTCACAGCCAATGTTCTTCATAGTGCTGGCAAGGGTTTTGGCTGCCAAGTTCAAACACATGTGCAGCTACATCACTTTCCTCCAAGTGGATGAATCGACCAATTTGAAAGCTGGTTTCTATGCAATGGGATAAATTCCAAACGTTATTGGGGCTATTGATGGAACACATATAGCATTTGTACCCCTCCCCACCCCTGGCCAATGAACAGGTGTTCAGGAATCGGAAGAGTTTTCATTCACTCTATGTGCAAATGATATGCCTGGCTGACCAGTACACCTCCCACGTCATTGCCAAGTATCCTGGGTTGGTGCATGATGCCTTTGTCTTGGGGAATAGCAGCATCCCACATGTGATGGCACAACTACAGAGGCACATGGTGTGGCTTATAGGTGAGTCTGAGTCCCCAACCAATGCATGTCACTGTATGGCTTCAGGGGTCATCCCCCATGCCATAGTGCAAGGCTAATGTTTGTCCCTCATTTCTTGCAGGAGAGACTGGCTACCCAAACCTTTTTCAGTTCTTGACCCCTGTAAGAAACCCGAGGACAGGGGCTGAGAATAGGTATAATGATGCTCATGGACGAACCAGGAGAATAATTGAGAGGACCTTCGGTCTCCTGAAGGCCAGGTTTAAATGTCTCCATCTGATAGGTGGATCCCTCTGCTACTCCCGTGAGAAGGTCTGCCAGATAGTTGCTGTATGTTGCACAACCTGGCCATCAGACGACATGTGCCCTATCTGCAGGAGGAAGAGGGTGAAAATGCTCCAGTGGCAGCAGTGGACCCCGAGGACAGTGAGGATGAGGAGGCAGAGGATGAGGATGTGGACAACAGGACATCAGTTATATGGCAGTACTTCCAATGACACACAGGTAAGACAGTGGAACTGACCATTCCTCTGATTATGTATTTTTCTGTGTGGCTGTAGCATAATGGCAGTCACTTCCTTAGCATCCCAACTGACGGTCACCTATGCCTTGCCATTTTGCAGATGTTGGTGTGGTTACAACTGTGTACGGATGTGCTGACTACAAACTGCTACAGGCCATTTTGTGGATGATATCACAAAGTTCAGGACAATTGCACAAGACGAAACAGTCCAAAACATTGCACAATTTTTGTCAGATAAAGCACTATCACTGAAGTTGTGTTCAAGGGTGTTTTACTGAAGTGGAAAACTTTAAAGGCATAGTGCCATGGAATGGGGTGATGGTAGAGGCAAGTCCAGAACATTGGTCCAGTCTGTTTGTAGCACAGGTCCAGTGTCAAAGGGACCATTGGAAGAGGAGCAATGGCAGTTCAAAGAGGACAAGGTGACAGAGTGGAACACAAGGGGAAGATTCAGGAGGGTCTCATTTCCTGGTGGTGGTCTTGGCAAGTGTCTCTGGTGTCTGTCTGGGTCACAGGGACCATTTGCGGGGTGGTTCACCTTCTGCAGGGGGAGGGGTACTGGTGGCACATGGGCCCTGTGGCAGGGCCTCCTGTCCACTGGCTGCAGCAGATGTGGAGGGCTGTTTAGTTGACTGGCTAGTGGTAGGGGCCCGCTGGTGTGCTGTGTAGTCCCTCATCATTATGTTGGCCATATCGCCCAGCACCCCTGCTATGAAGACCATGGTGGTGTTGAGGGCCTGCAATTCTTTCCTGATCTCCTGGTGGTGTTCCTCCTGCAGCCGCTGGTTCTCCTGCATGATGTCTATTACCTGACCCATCTTGTCCTGGGATTGTTGGTAAGCCCCCAGGACATTTCTGAGTGCCTCCTGGGCAGACGCTTCCCTGGGCCTTCCCTCCCACTGGCGAACAGCTGTTCTCCGAGTGTTCCTGGCCCCCTGTGCCTGTGTCCCCTGAACGGTGTGCCGACTGCCACTGACCCCAGGACCCTGATTGTCTTGGCTGTGAGGTGTGGACTAGGGTCCCTGTACAGGTGGGTGCACTGCTGATTGACGTGTCCTGAGGACAGAGGTGTGGGGACGTTGGGTGGCTGCAGTGGTGTTGGATACTGATGGGGGAGGCTCTCTGGTGGACTGGGTGTGGGCTAGGGTATCTGACTGACCAGTGATCCCTGATGGGCCAGTGAGTTCATTCAGATCCAGTAGTCCAGAGCTTCTGTCATCACTGGGGGAATCTTCTGATGGGGGACTGGGTAGCCATGGCATCTCCTCACCAATGGGATTGGCTGTGGCACCTGTGGGGATGTAAGTGCTGTATTATGCTACATGTCTGTGACATTCTACATCCCTAGCTTACCCTATATTGTTGCTGTTGCCCTGCCACCTTTGTTTGTGTATGGTGATGTATTGTGGGAGTGTTAGTTCTTCATGCTGTGTAAGCGTTGGTAGTGGGTGTACATGCAGGGCTGGGAGGAATGTGCATGCAGTGGGCATGGCATGCAGTGCTTGGCATTTGGGATTGTTGTTTGTGTTGGTGCACTGTGTGGGATGGAGTGGAGTGATGGGTGTCAGGGTGAGGGGTGGTGGTGGCATGCAGGTATGGGGGGATAAATAGTAAATATTGACTCACCAGTGTGCAGTTCTCCGGCAACTCCAATGAGTCCCTCAGGATGCTGTATTGCCAAGACTTGCTCCCATGCTGTCAGCTGTGGGGGAGGAGGTGAGGGTCCACCGCCAGTCCTCTGGATGGTGAGCTGGTGCCTTGCTGCCATGGAACGTACCTTCCCCCGTAGGTCGTTCCACCTCTTCCTGATGTCGTCCCTTGTTCGTGGATGCTGTCCCACGGTGTTCACCCGGTCCACGATTCTCCGCTATAGCTCCATCTTCCTTGCAATGGAGACTTGCTGTACCTGTGTTCCAAACAGCTGTGGCTCTACCCTGACTATTTCCTCCACCATGAACCGCAACTCCTCATCAATGAAACGGGGGTGCCTTTGTGGGGACATGGGTGTTGTGTGGTGTATTTTGTGCAGTGGGTGTTGAGTAATGTTGTGGGGTGCGGGGTGCATGACGGATGAATGGGTGTTTGCAGTGTGTGTGTAGTTGTGTCTAATTTGCGTGGCTATCCCTTCATTATTTTTTGTTAGGAAACGGTTGTGTGTAATGTGAGTGTGCGTTTTATAGTGCTGTGGTTGGTTGGGTGTGGTGTGGTGTGTGTATCAGTGTCAGATGTGTGTTTTTAGTACTGGCCAATGTTGTGTTGTTTTATACTTGGGTAGCCATTCTGACCGCACCGGTGTATACTGCCAATGGTTTACGCCGTTAAATGTCCGCTGTGGTGCTTTGTGGGTAATAATGTGGAGTGCGTTGTTTTGTTGGTGTAACGGTATGAGTGTTTGTACTGACATTTTAACACTAACCTTTGGTCTGGCAGATATATGTTTGTGGCAGTATTCTGTCGCTTTAGTGTGTGTGTGTGTGTGTCATAATAAAGTGAACGGATGTTTGCCTCCGCAATGGTATGTTGGCGACCATTACCTCGGTGGTAAGCAGGATTTACCACCAATGTCATAATGAGGGCCTAAGTACCCTGTTAGTCACCCACACAAGCACTTGTGTACCTGCTATATCACTCATTTAGCCACTCTTGCACCCTCTTATTCACCATTTAAGGACACTGACACCCCCGTACACTCACCCATACACCAACTCATTCACCATCTCAGTCACTACTATAGCCATTTACACACCCACTCACTCAGACACTCACAGATCCACTCACTTACTCGAATACCTAACACACCCGCTTAGTCATCTATACGAAAAGTAACACGCTCACTTATCTATACAATATCTCACAAACCCAGTCACTCTTCTATACAACAGTTACACACCCACTTACTCACCCATACAGGCACTCTCAAACCAATTACCTTAGTATACATGTCTAAAACTCACAAACGTTTACAAAGCAGTCACAATCATGGCATGAAGTCGTCAGTGATGCCATCTGAAATGTCATCAGTGATGTCAAGGACCATGCCATCAGCGATGTAATGTGTGAGGTCATAAGCACTGCAGTGCTGGGGAGTAAGTTATTGTTATATCAGCTAATTACAGCTGCTGAATTTTTCTGGTTTTGTATGTGTGAAATGTGAGCCTAACTATAACGCCCCTGTAACCTTTGTATTTTTCTGTGAATTTCTAAGGTTTTTTACATTTTATTTTATAACTATAATGTCCCTCTGACCTTAGTTTTTTCAGTGAATTTCTAAGGTTTTTTAAATTGTATTTCCTAACTATAAAATTACTGTAACCTTTGTTATATATATATATATATATATATATATATATATATATATATATGATAAGGGACTGGCTGATAAGGGTGTTTTTAGGGTTTATGGTTTTACAGCAAATGTTCCACTGATATTATCAGTGATGTCATAGAAGATGTCATGAGTGATGCAATATGTGAGGAATCAGCAATGCATAGCGAGGACACGAGTTATAGTTACCTTGTACTCCCTGAGGCTGAAATAGGACTGGTATGTGGGCCACGTGGCCCTCTCCCCTATTTCTATATGACCAGGGCCCAGGGGTAGCAGTCCCTGTGGCTAAAATAAGCCCAACGGGGGTGAGTGACCCCCCCTTCGCCCTATTTCTGTTTGGCCGGTCCTTGGGGGGGTGGCAGTCTCTGGGGCCCAAAGCAGCCTGGGAGCTGCGTGGCCCCCCCTTTCCCTATTATTTAATGTCCGGGATCTGGGGTGCCAGTCCCTGGGGCCGACGTCAGCCTGGGAGGGGGTCATGCAGCCCCCGTCCCTCCTTTTTCTATTCAACTGGGCCCTGGGAGATGGGGTCCCTAGGTCCCAAATCAGCCTGGGGAAAGGAGTCCCATATGTCCCTCTTGCCCCATTGTAATTAACAATATACCCCATGGGACCTGACCCACCTGAGGGGCATATACCAAACAACCCCGAGCCTGAGTTTGTTTTTTTGGGGGAATTTTACCGCAGATGTGTAAATCCTCTGCAAATTTGCTGTAAAATGTTTTCAAATGTGGAAAAAATTTTTTAGCTGCCCCTTCTTTGCCCTTTCCCTTGTCTTTCATTTAATATTTTTCTGTGGGACTCAGCTGAGTCCAAGTCCCAAAAAGGCCACCAACAGTTCCTGGTTGAAGTGCTGGTAGGCAGTCCGATCTCATTTCGAAATCTGTGGCATCTGCGGAACCCCGCATCCCCATATATCTAAATTTGTTTTTCCTTTAAGAAAAACTACTTAACAGATGTACACCAAATTAGAACTAGCAATTGCAATGCAATAGGTCTCGCATTTGTGAGAGTTAGAGCTATTGTTATTGCAAAGGACAATGGCCCTCATTTGGAGATTGGAGGTAAAAACCGCCTACTCCTGCGGTGATGGCCACCAAAAGACCACTACCAGCTGTCTGCCATATTATGATCACAGCCGGATTTCAGCCAGAAGAACGACGGAAATCCGTCTATGGCCATGCCGGCGGATGGCGGTAAGGTGGTGCTGCTACCACTAGCAGCGCCACGCCAGTAGACCACCGCCAGCCGTATTATGACTCATAATATGGCCTGGTGGTGTTCTGCTGGCGAGCGCTGCTGGTGGCAGCAGCGCCCCATCCTGTCTCCTGCCGGAGGACCCCCTGAACACAGGTAGGTCAGGTCTCCGAAAGGGGAGGGGGATGCGGGGTGTTGTGTGTGTGGGTGTGTGAATGTTTGTGTGTGCGTGGATGCGGGTGTGTGTTGCGTGCTGAATGCGTGTGTGCATGTATGGAGGTGTGAGTGCGTGTATGTTGTGGTATGTGAATGCGTGTCTGAGTGTATGTATGAAAGTGTGTGCGGATGTGTATGTGAATGGATGTATGCATGCGTGGATGCATGTGGGAATAGGTATGTGTATGCATGTGTGTTTGTAAAGGGGGTGTGAATGTAGGGGGTCTTTGGAGGGGTGGGGGGCTAACTAGAGAGGGGGAGACCCCTATCAGTGACAGGGAAGAAATTCCCCGTCACCGATAGTGCCTACCGCTATGGTTTTTGTGGCGTTAAAGCCACGAAAACCATGGGGGTAGGCGGGGTCACAATCCCGCAGGTGGAACAGTGACGCCCGCCGGGCTGGAGATGGATATCTCCAGCCCGGCAGCTGTTAATGTTGTGGCAGTCGGAGTGGCACATTGGCAGTAAGTACCGCCAGCCTGTTGGCAGTACTTACCGCTATATTAACGCTGACCGCCGGGGTCATAATGACCCCCAATATTTTTTACCTATGTGTTTTGGTTTAGAGTGTAGTGGATGTATGCCAGGTGCCACAGCAACCTTTCCAAGCCTGTCACTTCAGGAGAGAGGTCACAATAAGTCTGCCATCTTGGAAGTGTTTTGCCTCATTCCTACAGACTGGCTGTGATACGCTAGAGATGCAACCTTTTCCAGTGTGTTAACCTAAGCTTTTATTGTGCCAAACAAGCCACAAAGAGGAATCTTCGTGACATTTACCCTGGAGAATGAGGGGGTTAAAAGAGTTAGGAGCGAAGAAAAGGGGCAGACCTTTGTTTCTGTATGTTAAACTTTTAAAGGATATAGGCCCTCATTACAACCGTGACGGTTGGTGTTAAATCAGCGGTAACACCACCAAGAGGCCGGCGGTAAAAAAAATGGAATCATGAAAATGGCGGAAACTGCCAACACATACAGCCACTTTAACACTCCAACCGCCACGGCGGTAGCAACAAACACCACGGCGGTAACCGCCAACAGTCAGGCAGAAGACAATGTACCGCCCACAACATTACAACCCGCCCATCCGCCAGCTTTTCCGTGGCAGTACCAACACCATCAAAAGCATGGCGGAAACAGTACTCTGAAGAAAAACAACTCACCTCTCGACACTCAAGGAAGAACCAGGACGCCATGGAGCCCGAGCTACAGGTTTTCCCCATGCCGGTGTATCAACTCATACACCAGGAGCATGAATGCCGGCGACGACGACGACCACAGTGATTACTGCACCTAGCACACAAGGGAGAGGGGGAAGAAAAAGAGTGACACACACACACGAAACACCCCCACCCAACACCATACACACAAACACATGCAACAACATTACATATACACCCCTTAAAGCTCAGGAATAATGCAAGGACAGTGTAATTTTAGAAATACTTAAATACGTTCATAAAGCAAAAACAGTATTTACTATATATACACAATATATACAAAAGGCGGGACAATGCCCACTCAAAAATTGTCCGTGGCCCACTGGGCTAAAACACATAGGGCAAGACCACACTTGACTTCTGCCTCAATTCGGAGAGAACACTGCAGGGGCATCAGGTCGAAAACACACAGGCACCTCAGGGGGACGGGGAATGGGGGAGCACCTCAGCCGGAAGATGGTACAACGCCACTGCTCCTGGGGGGGGGGCTCTATGTCCACTGCTTGGTCCTGGGGAGTGCAAGGCCACAGTCTCTCAAGTGGGTGGTATGCCCACTGCTTCGTCATGGGGAGTACAAGGCCACAGTCTCTCAAGTGGGTGGTTTGCCCACTGCTTGCCCCCTGGGGAGTACAAAGCCACAGTCACTCTAGTGGATGCCTTCTTCCACTGGTTCTGGAGGGGGCATTGTGCCCAGTGTGCTTCATCCTGGCAAGGATGGGGTGAGTGGATGACTTCTCCCACTGGTTCTGGAGGGGGCATTGTGCCCAGTGTGCTTCATCCTGGCAAGGAGGGGCTGAGTGGATGCCTTCTTCCACTGGTTCTGGAGGGGGCATTGTGCCCAGTCTGCTTCATCCTGGGAAGGATGGGGTGAGTGGATGGCTTCTTCCACTGGTTCTGGAGGGGGAATTGTGCCCAGTGTGCTTCATCCTGGCAAGGAGGGGCTGAGGGGATGTCTTCTTCCACTGGTTCTGGAGAGGGCACTGTGCCCAGTGTGCTTCATCCTGGCAAGGAGGAGTTGAGTGGATGCCTTCTTCCACTGGTCTGGAGGGGGCATTGTGCCCAGTCTGCTTCATCTTGGGAAGGAAGGGGTGAGTGGATGGCCTTTTCCACTGGTTCCGGAGGGGTCATTGTGCCCAATGTGCTTCATCCTGGCAAGGAGGGGCTGCATGGATGGCTTCTTCCACTGGTTCTGGAGGGGGCATTGTGCCCAGTGTGCTTCATCCTGGCAAGGATAGGGTGAGTGGATGCCTTCTTCCACTGGTTCTGGAGGGGGCATTGCACCCTGTGACGCAGATGTTTTGGAGTGCAAGGTCACAGTCTCTCACCTGGGTGTCACAACGACAGCTTTTGCAGGGGCCAGGACGCACTGCAGCCCATGTAGTCACCGATACACACTGCTCTCCGGTGGTGACGGCTGCTCAGTGAATCGCAGTTGCGCTGCAGGTGGCGGTGCTGGCAGTGGTAGCCTCCAGGCCTTCACCTGCAGCCTCGGATGGCTGCCCACTGGGGCTGCTGCTGCTAGCAGTGGTGCTGCTTGCGGTGGTGCAGTTGGCTGTGCTGGCCGCGGTGCAGGTGGCTGTGCTGGCCACGTGGTGGTAGCCTCCAGGCCTTCACCTGCAGCCTCGGATGGCTGCCCACTGGGGCTGCTGCTGCTAGCAGTGGTGCTGCTTGCGGCGGTGCAGGTGGCGGTGCTGGCCGTGGTGGAGGAGGTGGTGCTGGCCGCGGTGGAGGAGGCGGTGCTGCTGGCTGCGGTGCAGGTGGTGCTGCTGGCTGCGGTGCAGGTGGCGCTGCTGGCAGTGGTGGTGGTAGCCTCCAGGCCCTCACCTGCAGCCCTGGACAGCTGAAGTGCCATGGCTGGTGTTCTGTGCCCCTTCTTGCCCTTGGCAGATGGTGGTGCCTCCTTGCTTCTGCCAGCTGGAGTCTTTGACTTGACCTTGCTGGCTGGTTGTGCCTCCTTCCCCTTGCTGGATGCTGTCCCCTTCTTGCCCTTGCCAGGTGGCGCAACCTTCTTGGCCTTGGCAGGTGTTGGTGGCACACTGGCTGGGCTGACGGGTGCCTCCTTGGAGTCTCTCACAGCTGCAGAAACTACAACGGATGTGGACTGGATGGCTGAGGTGCTGGGCTGGGTTCTGGACACCCTGGCCCGAGGTGAAGGATGGGGGTACGGGGGGTAGGGAAGAGGTCAATGTTGGCGCGGAAAAGCTTCTTAGGGACATTGGGGCGAGAAGAGGGTGAAGGTTTGGGAGTGGAGGAAGAGGGAGAGCTTGTAGGAGGTGTCAGTCTGCTGTGTTTGGGTGCAGGTGCATGAGCTGGATGCTGTTGTGAGGTGGATGGCTGTTGAGTGGGTGTGTGCTTGCGTTTGTGTACTTTGGGAGGAGGGGTCACAGACACAGTGGGAGGGGACACAGGGGACGTGTGCATGGATGTGGGGGTGGTGACTGCCAGTGAGGGGCGTGTACTGATAGGAGTGCTGGTGATGGAGGTAGTGGATGAGGATGTAGTGCATGCAGGTATGAGTGGAGAAGCTACTGGGAGGGAGGTGGACGACGAGGAGGAGGGGGCCACAGTGGAGGCAGTGGATGTTAGTGTGTCTGCATGGGGATGGTGCTTGTGTGAGTGCCTGTGAGATGAAGAGTAGTGCATGTGTTTGCCTGAGCCACTTCTGTGTGTTGATTTGGGTGCATGCTGGTCTGAAGGTGTGCTTGGGATAGGTTAGAGTTGAGGGGATTGGGAATGGGTAGAGGAAGTTGGAGGGGGAGGCTGGAGACAGGGACAATGGCTGCCATCAGTGCGGAGGCTAGAGCCTGAAATTTTCTCTGTTGGGCTACCACGCCAGAGTGAATGCCCTCCAGGTATGCATTTGTTTGTAGCAAATGCTTTTCGACACCCTGGATGGCATTCAGTATGGTTGACTGCCCAACAGTGAGGGATCTCAGGAGGTCAATAGCCTCCTCACTGAGGGCAGCAGGGCTGACTGGGGCAGGGCCTGAGGTGCCTGGGGCGAAGGAGATGCCCACCCTCCTGGGTGAACGGGCACGGGAAACACGCTGAGGGGCTGCTGGGAGGGCGGTGCCGGTACGGGGGTGGCAGCTGTACCTGTTGTTGGGGTGGGCACAGAGGTATCCGCCACAGCCAGGGAGCTTCCCTCGGAGGAGGAGTCGCTGTCTGTAGTGTCCCCTCCTGTCTCAGTCATGGTGCTCGCCTCGCCGTCTATCCCACTGGTGCCCTCACCGTCGGTGGATTTGGCCTCCAGGCCCATGTGGGATGCAGCTCTCTCCATCGCCGGTGCCTCTGCTCCTCCGCCAGATGATGCTAATGCACACAAGGACAGGGTGACAAAACAAAAATGGGGGGTGGTGGGGGAAGAGACAGAGGATACACTTGGTCAATGCCAGCAACAACACTACCGTTGGCGTACACAACACACAGGGATCAGCCCTATGCACTAGGCCATGCACTACCAGTTACACAGCTAGTCACCAGCCCATGGGGTACATTGCCTAACGCCATTAGCTGCACACCTGAAACCAACAGGACCCTGCCCAGTAGTAGATGCCCACTAACACTATTGGGGTTAGAGTGCTTCAGAGCCTGCCCAACAAGGGACCTACCCTGCTAGTTCGCTCTGGCCTACGGGCACCCACAGCCCACATCCCCCACCCAGGTAAAACCTTAACGCGCGCAAAGTCATGATTCAGAATCTGTACTCACCCCCTTGTGGCTGCTGTGATGCCTTCAAGTGGCCATCCAACTCTGGATAGGCCACCGCCATAATGAGGAACATCAGGGGGTCAGGGTACGACCTGGGTACGCCCCAGCTGGGCCTCCACCGTCTTCCTTGCCCAGCGGCGCAAGTCCTCCCGCCTGTCAAAGACCCCCAGGGTCCACACCTCCTTGGCGATGGCACACCAAATACCCTTTTTCTGATAGGCGCAGACCTGCAGGAAAATATGCATAGAAAAAAGGGATTAGTCATACCGTCCGGACTGTTACACTCATGGCCCACAATATCCCTCCCATCCCCTTACGCACATACATTGACCACTAGATATGCAGCACTCTGCCCAGGACCCCTCAGCCCCCACCATACGAGGCTTAAACACACAGCAGTCCATACATTCATGGCCCACACATCATGCTCACAGAGTACTCACCTGTTTGGTTGGAGGACCATAGACTAAAGTGTACTGGGGCAGGACCCCATCCACCAGTCTCTCCAACTCCTCCGAAGTGAAGGCGGGGGCCCTTTCCCCAGACACTCGAGCCATTGTCGCTTCGAGACACAGGGCACAGCAGCACTTGCAGTGTAGGTACTCTCCTGTTGAAGGTCAGGTAGCAAGTGAGTGAACAGATAGAAAATGGCGGTCACGTCCGGGCGTACATCGCCATTCGTTCCTGGAACCCATAGGGCCCAATGATAACCAATGCGAAGTTGCGCTGCGGTCATCGACCGCGGACCACAACGGCGCACAACGCCAGCGGAATTACCTCATTTCCACTCGTCTCTCCTCACAGGTCAGGCAGGCGCCATTTCAGGGGGGCACAGGCCATGGCACCTAACTGCATCACAGCAGACATTGGCACATCAAAAGACTCTCGAATTCACACACTGTTTCTGTAAAGGAAGAAATGCATTTTCTTTCCACATATGTGTGAATATGACCCTCTGCTAACTGTTTTTCACCCTAGAGTTCAACCGCTGAGGATGAATAGGAGATGGAGACATCCCCCTGTGTACAGACCCCTGGTGGGCTTGGCGACAATGGAGGACAGGCACATTATCCTGACCTACAGTATTAATAGGGCCACAATCCAAGGCTGTGTGCCCAATTGGAGCCAGACCTGATGTCAGCTATCCGCCAGCCCACAGGTATTTCCCCTCTAGTGCAGGTCTTGTCAGTGCTCCATTTCCTGGCAAGTGGTTCCTTCCAAGCAACAGTGGCCATGGCATCAGAGATGTCTCAGCCAATGTTCTCCAACGTGTTGACCAGAGTGTTGTCTGCCCTGCTAAAACAAATGCGCAGCTACATCGTATTCTCCCAGGTGGAGGATTTGGCCACAGTGAAGGCTGACTTTTATGCCCTGGGACATATCCCCAACATCATTGGTGCCATTGATGGTACACATATAGCATTTGTCCCTCTCCCTCCAGAGAAATGAACAAGTGTTCAGGAATAGAAAAACCTTTCACTCTGTGAATGTGCAGATGGTGTGTTTGGCGGACCAGTATATCTCCCATGTGAATGCCAAGTATCCTGGCGCTGTGCATGATGCCTTTATCTTGAGGAATAGCAGCACTCCATATGTGATGTCCCAACTCCAGAGGCACCGGATGTGGCTAATAGGTGAGCCCATGGTCCCCACCCAGTTGGTTTAGGTATATGGGTGTGGGTTTGGCCCTAAGGGTAAGTGTGTGGCTAACAGGTATCCCTCGATATTTGCAGGAGACTCTGGTTACCCCAACCTCTCATGGCTACTGACCCCAGTGTGGAATGCCAGGACAAGGGCAGAGGAACATTACAATGAGGCACATGGGCAATCAAGGAGGATAATTGAGAGAACCTTTGGCCTCCTGAAGGCCAGATTCCGGTGCCTCCATCTGACAGGTGGATCCCTGTACTACTCACCCAAGAAGGTGTGCCGGATCATCGTTGCATGTTGCATAACCTGGACTTGACACCCCAGGTGCCTTTTCTGAAAGAGGGTGAGTCTGGAGATGGTCTTGTGGCAGCGGTAGAGCCTGTGGACATTGACGAAGAGGAGGCAGAGGAAGAAGATGTGGACAACAGAAGTACACTCATTCAACAGTACTTCCAGTGACACACAGGTAAGACACTGTAACTTCACCTTCCATTGCAGTTTTGTGTTTGACATTGAACGTGGTAGCCTGATTTCCCTATGTCTATGGCCATTTACTGTACCCTTTGGCATCTCTATTTTCAGATCTATGTGCCCCACTCTGGCTCCTGGTGTGTTTACTGCTGCCCAGTACAGGTTATACCTATGTTACAGTAGATTAGAAATGCAATGTTTACAGTTTGTGAAACTAATACATGTGTCATATAATCCACAGACTCCATACTTGAATTTGTTCAAAGGGTGTTTATTTATGTGCTAATAAGTGGAGGGGGTATTGCAATGGGCTGGGTTGCTGATGGAGGAAAGCCCAGGGTAGAGTCCAGTCTATTTGTATCACAGGTGCATTGTCCAAGGGGGCATAGGAAGGGGAGCAATGGCAGTTCAAGGTGGACAGGGTGACAGAGTCGGACAGAAGGGTGACAATCAGGAAAGTCTTATTTCCTTACGGGGTCTTGGCAATGTTCTCTGGCTTCTGCCTGGATCACAGAAACCGTTTGCGGGGTGGTTCTCCTTCTGCAGGAGGTGGGGTTCCTGTCCACTACCGCCGGCGGAGGTGGATGGCTGTTCATCGGTGTGGCTATTGTCAGGGGCCTGTTGGTGTGCCATTGCCTCCCTCATGGTGTTGCCCATGTCTGCCAGCACCCCTGCACAGCAGTCCTCCCAGCTTCCCTGTTGCCCTGTGCCTCTGTCACCTGAACCATGTGCCCACTGCCACTGACCCCAGGTCCCTGATCGTCCTGTGTTTGTGGGGTTGCCTGGGGTACCTGTAGTGATGGACACACTGCTGATTGACATGTCCTGGGGACAGAGGGATGGGCCCGCTGGGTGGGTCCTGTGGTGATTTTTCCTGACGGGGAGGCTCTGTGGTGGGTTCGGACTGTGGCAGCGTAACCAACTGTCCAGAGGTCCCTGATGGGCCAGGTTGGTCATCGTGATCCAGGCGTGCAGAGATGCTGTCATCACTGTGAGCCTCTACTGGGTGGGGGGGCTGGATGTTGGTGGCACCTCCTCTCCGGTGACATTGAGTGGGGGTCCTGTGGGGATGTAAATGCAGTGTTATTGTATCTGTGTGTGGTATCTTGTGCATGGATATGTTTCCCTCTATGGTTGTTATTAGAAAGGCAGCTTTGGCTTGTGTGAGTTGTGCTTGGTTTGGCTAAGTGATTGTCACTAGCGTGCCTGCTGTGGTGATGGGCGTCTTGCAGGTCTGTAATGGGTGTCCATGCATTGGTGTTGCATGCAGGGCTTGGTATTGGGATGGGTGGGTTGTGATAGTGGGGTATATGTGAGGTGGTGGAGTAATGGGGTGAGCGTAGGGGTAGGAGTTTGTGATGGCATGCAGGTAGGGCGAGGAATATAGTAGTAAAGATTTGACTTACCAGAGTCCAGTCCTCCTGCTACTCCTGCTGAGGCCCTCAGGATGCATAATCGCCAAGGCTTGCTCTTCCCATGTTGTTAGTTGTGGGGGAGGAGGTGGAGGTCCACCGCCAGTCTTGCAACCACAGAACGCACCTTCCCCCGTAGGTCGTTCCACCTCTTCCTGATGTCATCCCTTGTTCTAGGGTGCTGTCCCACGGTGTTGACCCTGTCCACGACTCTTCGCCATAGCTCCATCTTCCTAGCAATAGACGTCTGCTGCACCTGTGATCTGAATAGCTGTGGCTCGACCCAGATGATTTCCTCCACGATGACCCTTAGCTCCCCCTCAGAGAACCCGGGGTGTCTTTGATGTGCCATGGGTGAAGTGCGAGTAGTATGTGTGAGGGTGTGTATGGTGAGGTGTTGGGATGTGTGCTGTGAGGTGCGTGTATGGGTGATGGTGTTATGTGCCTCAGATTCAGTGGGTGCTCCTGGCTTGTCTCTCTCTCTCAGTTGGCAATATTTTTTTTCATTGTAAGGGGTTGTGGGTATTGTGGGTGTGTGTTTTATATTGGATTGGGTGTGGTGTGTGTGTGTAGTTTGAATTGTCCAATGTGGTGCAGTTTTGCTAGTGTGTGTGTACTTTGAGCGCAGCGGTGTGTAACGCCAATGGTTTCCCGCGGTTGAATGACCGCTGTGGTGGTTTGTGGGTCATGATGCTGTGGGCGTACTTCTGTTGGCGTAACGGTGTGAGTTTTGGTACCGCCAGTTTATCACTGACCTTTGGGCTGGCGGACTTGTGTGGGTTCTGTATAGTGGTGCATTTCTCTGTGTGGGTCCTATACCGCCGTGGTCACAGTATGTTGGTGGCGGTCAGCACGGCAGTAGGCGGCATTTACCGCTAATGTTGTAATGAGGCCTTATTTCTCTACATTGGCAATATCCAACTTTTTTTAAAAAATGACTGTATACAAAGAGAATAACAGAAGAGGCAGGTTAACTGCAAATGAATTATAGCGATTTTGTTAAGAATGGCGCCTATTTTGCAGCGCTATGAAATGGCAGAACCTGTGTTACCAGGTGCTATAATTAAAAAAACAAGTTATTCCCAGACTGCCCCAACATGCATCAGTCAAAGAGCCCCTGGGGGAGGGGATGTGGTGTCAGGGCCAGAGCTGCCGACTTTGGAGCGAGGGAACACAGTTTGAGCCACGGCGCTGGCTCAACATCCTTTGATTCTGGGCAAATCTATTAATCTCCCCTTGCTACCAAAATGAATATGTCTTGTGTAATGTAACATGTGCTCATGTGAAGTGCTGTAATACCTTTGTATCGATTTTGAGCTATATCAAATTGCAAAAAGTAAATAAAGCACTCCAATACCTTTGTGTCGAGTTTGCGCAACTGCCAAAAAAAAAAAAAAAAAAAAAAATAATGAAAAAGCCCCCGCAGACATTACAAATAAACTGCAAGATGCCCGAAACCAAGGAAGTCAAGAAAGAACATACCGCCATGAATAAAGCAGCGAGGCAAAAGAAAAAATAGTTCAGCCCACTAAGTTACCTTCCTGATCGTGCAATAATCCATGTAACAGGGTCAGTCTCCAAGGTGGTAACAAAACAGCCTCAAGGCGGGACAAACCTATAGCATTTGCCTATGACATCAATGGTTTTAAGAAAGGCAGGCCCAGGAATGAATGAAAGTGATGGGAGTGAGATGTGTGTGGTTAAAGCCCACAGAATTCATTACAACATGTTGAGAAAAGCAGTGCTTGCCCACTGCTTTGCTCGACTTAAAAAGGACTCTTTCTGGATCAAGAGCTGGCTTTCTGCGAAATTAGATATAATTCTGCCCATTGGTTCGGGCTGTAGTTGTGTCTAAAATCCTCATGGGAAATTGCATGGGGAAAACATGTTTTGGAACCTTCCCCTTTTTCTCACTCCCTTGTTTGACAAATCACCCTGAACCTTTTCACACATCAGCTGAAGTAAGTTGTGAAGTATGTATGAAAATTTGGGTAAGATTTGTCAAACGGTGCCAAAGTTATTGGATAAACAAAAAAAACTCTTCTTCTATGGAAGCTAGGTCCTAACTATTAACAACCTACTGGCGACTGCAAGTAGGTAATATATTTATAAGGCTTCCAAAGCAGCGTTAAGTGGCCTGTAAGGGCTTTTATTATAAAAAATGTGTAAATATATAAATAAATACGTCTTAAGGGGTCCCCCACGGTCCCAGATAGCCCATAAAGGGCTTCCTTTTTTTTTTTTTTTTTTTTTTTTTTTTTTTTAAACACAGCCCCCTTAGCTCAGTTTGAAGGTTGGTAGACCTTCACATTGAGCTTTGGGGGTTTGAGTCCAGCTGGATTCATTCCCATTTTTTAAATAAAAAAATGATTTGATTTCAAATAATAAATACACTTTTTTATTTTAAGTTGAACACAAATAGCTCATTCTAACTATATGAGATATTAAAGCCTTAAAAGTATTCTCTCTCTTTCCCTCTGAATTTCTTTCTCTCTTTTTCTCCTTCAATCAGTTTCTCTCACTCAGATACACACCCACTCACACTCGCTCAGACATTCATGCACCCACTGACAGACCCACTCACACCCTCATGTACCCACTCACAGACTTGTGCTCACATTGACGCACCCACTAAAACACTGATGTAAGATCCCTCACACCCAGACAGGCAATCAGATAGGGTCTATCTAAGGTGAGAGTGGCTATTACATATATTCTTACACCCAGAGAGGCCTCGGCCAACTTGCGCTGTGCATGGCCAAAGGCTTGTGTACAGCATGGGGTTGAGTGGTCAGGGGACGTTGGCTGCAGGGTCTGGTCATGTGGGCAACCTCCCCTGTGCATGGCTGAAGGCCGCGCATGGTGCAAGTTCGACTGCTTCTAGGGAGTTGGCCTCAGGATGGTGGTTGGATTAATGGTTAGTAATTAAAATTACTATAGGTTAAAAAAAAAAAAAAACATACAAATTCACCAAATAAACCAAAGATTATAGGGACGTTATAGTTAGGAAATAGATTTTTTTTAAACATAGAAATTTACTGAAAAATACCAAAGGATAGAGGGACGTTATAGTTAGGAAATAGATTTAAAAAAACATAGAAATTCACTGAAAAAAGCAAAGATTATAGGGATGTTATAGTTAGGTTAACACTTCAAACCTACAAAACCAGTGAAATTCAGCAGTTATAGTTAACTGAGCTAACTAACCTCAGATATTACATCACTCATGGCATGGTCAGTGACCTCACTGATGACATCACTGATGGCATCTAAAATGACATCAGTGTTGACTTCATTGATGAGCTCATCCTCACAAACATTCCCACACCTGCTCCTTCACACACACAAACTCTTGTAAATCCACACACATACACTTCTACTCACATACATATGGAGATACATAAAACGAGTGACATACATACACTCATTCTCTCCAACAGCCACTGAAACAACATGTCAATCACCCATACAGTACTGACATATTCACACACTCATACATGTAGTTATAAACCAACGCATACAACCATACACCCACTCACGCAACCATTAATATACTGTTACAATCACTCTAAAAATCCATTAATAGATTACCCACCTACTACACATCCAGTCAGTCAGCTGTACAATCACTCCCACTCCCACACACTCAACCATTAAGTAACTGACACAGCTACTACCTCATCAATACACTCACATACACACCCAATCGCTCAACTATACAACTATCACACATCCAGTCAATCATATTTACAGGAACTGACAACTAGTAAGCCAGCTATGTAGCCACTCACACATCCAGTCACTCACCAACACAAGTACTCACACATCTACTCTCTCACCATATAAAAACTGACACACCAAATTCACTTTATGAAAGAGACACTCACACACCCACTCACTCTCACATAAAGTGACTGACACAGCTACTCCCTTATACTTACAGCCATCCATACACCCTCTCACTCACTCATTTAGTAATTGCATCACAAACTTACTCACCAATACAATGACACCCATTCACTTGCCCAGATAACCACTCTAAACCCCACTCACTTGTACAGCCACTCACACGCCCACTCAGTGAAGCAAATACCCCTACTCACACAGTGACTTGTTAACCCGTACACCTACTTACAGATCCACTCACTGTCCATACAGCAAATGACTCAATCCCTCACTCATCCACACAACCACTCACATAGCCATTCATACATTGATACAGGCATTTACACTTATTGGATGATGTGATCAGTGATGTCATTGGCCATGTCATGAGTGATGTATGTAATATGTGAAGTCATAAGCAGTGCATTATGGCGGTGCAAGTTATAGTTAGCTCACTTAACTATAACTGCTGAATTTCACTGGTTTTATACGTGTGAAGTATTAACCTGACTATAACGTCCCTATAACCTTGTTTTTTCAGTGAATTTCTATGCTTTTTCAAAATCTATTTCCTAACTATAACGTACCTCTAACCTTTGGTTTTTCCAGTGAATAAATATACACACATATACATTACACAGATATGTATATATAGGTGTTTCACTTAACTTATATAAACTTACCCTGTATCGTTGCATTGTAAAGGTATGCATGGTAAAGGTATATATGTGGTCAAGGTTTGAGTGGTAAATGCAATGTGTGGCAAAGGCAATGCTTTGGAATGGGTGCTTGGTAAAGGAATAGGCATGCATTGTACACGTATGTGTGGTAATGTCCTACAACCTGACCACACATGGTCATCATTCAATAGAGAGGTTCTTAGGCAGAAGTGGATTGGAATATGAAACTGATTGGGAAATTATACAGTTGCTGAGATTGTTCTTGGCAATATAAGAAGCGATGCAGCACTTTTGCACATTTGTCAAAAATATGCAGCAATAATACCTGAAAAAAGGGGCAAGGTTAGAAAAGATAATGTTCAGAGTCTATGTTTCACTAGGTAGGGATATTCTGAAACAAGACAACCAAAACTTTAATTAAAATCCAAATCTGAAAATGAGGGGAGTTCGAAAAAGAAAGAATGTGATCAGCAGACATCAAAGGGGGATCATTCTAAAATCTGGAGTGGATTCCATAACAAGAAAATTCAATACTATTGAATAGAGGAAGGCTAAGGGAATTATGATTTAAGGGTTAGAAAATATATTCAAGCTCCTGCGATGGGCCATCTGAGGCTTTACAATTTTAAAGAACAGATCTTACTTAATATCCTCCGATGAGTGTTACTCTGACTTTCCACTGGATTTTGAAGATTAGTAGCCTGGTCTGCACAAGAGTGCCTGGTCATCCTAGGATCCTGACATCCATGTTGCTGTAAAATAGTATAATCTGTGAAAATTACCAGATTTGAGGACCAACATTGACAAAACAGGCGTCTTCCATCATCCACCTTAATTTTGATGTCATTATCTCACCAGATCCCCTTCACCAGTGAATAAGACATTGCGTCTATCAATCATATGCTTTTTGGTGCCAGGCTGATCTGCATTTTGGTGCAGATAATTACAGTGTATTGTTTACAAAAAAATTCAGACTGTTTCTTACATCTTTCAGACACCAACAGAGTGGTGTTTCCTTATTAAAAAGGGAACACTGAATTCATAGCTAAATTCCGACATATTAAAATACCAAATTCAAATTCAATCCAGACCCGTACTGTATAGCCAAAGGTGTGGCAATCTGCCTTGGGTCCTAGGCATAAAATGATACATGTTCCCATGTTTTTAAATACCTAACTAGAAAATGGTTTTCAGGTATGGAGAGATACTGGTTTTTTTTAACAGTGGACATGAGCAGAAATATGGCATATCTAGGTTCCAGATACTTTTTTCCTGAGTGTTTTAACTCAATAGATGCTCTGCTTTTAAATGACTTGAAACAATAAAAAGTGTTTTAGTTTCGCTGCACGTAGGACTCTCACCACACCGTAGCCCATTGTCAGAATTGTTCTCACTTCTCAAATTAGAAGTGGGGGTTAGGAGTATTGGAGATTAATGCATTAAGAGTACATTTCACACAGTTACAGTTTTACACTTCCAAGTAAACACGTATTTGGAATTTGCATAGAAATGAATATCACTAATTTGCAAACGGAAGCTCAGGTCCAATCGCAAATAAGATAGATTCCAGATATAAGATTCAGATCACGACAGACAATATTGGTAGACTTTATCACAAGAGATCTCATAAACATTCTTGGGCTGCACAACACACTGACTTCTTAAATGATTTATCGGATGTAAATGCTTTTCTTAAAGGCCCACACAGTCAAGCAGGTCTAAACGAAATGTTATAACACCTTAAGCTGAGCTTTTATAAATCAAACATCCAGGGGACCTGCTAAGTCTACATGCGAAATGGATATAGAAAAACATCAGCGGACCTCTTACGATGTTAGCGAACGACCTTCATTCAATTTACTGAAAGAGTGTGTTTTGTTTCTGAAATAATATCTCCAGAATCACTAAAAAAAGAAACCAAAACAATAACGGGCAATTTTTGCTTTACATTCTGCGTTGCAGAGGCTGAAGATGCATTGTGTACACTGGATTATTCTCAACGATATTGTTCTGTTCCATATATATAATTTAGAATCCAGACAATAAGTGGTAAATAAATGAGATGCAATGTCTTGGCTAATGCATAGTGTATTATATCTGATTTTATATACATTTAATTGGGGTGGTGTACCAATTTGGGAAATATCACAATGTTATCAGTGGAAAATGTACAATCTCGGTTGCTTCATTAATATCCCACCTTTACTTTTAAGTACAATGAGTACAATAAACCATTAGAGACCTCACTCACCTATAAACACGCATGGACGTCATTTGGGGTCGCCAGGGGTTGCAGCAGAGACCCCTGACTTGCCCCTTGCGACCCTTCGCACTGCCTTTGCAACCCCTGCCCTCTGAGGCGGCAAAGTCAGTGTAAGGAACAGTGGCAGCTCGTCCCCATGGACATCCGTTGGGGCTCAACTCTTTGTTTTTTTCTCATTTGTATTATACTAATAGTGAATAACGTGTCTTATGCTACCTCTGGCATTTTGGTGAATTGAAGTTCATGACAAATCACATTATGTGTTTAGAATGTGACTTCCTATTCCAAGATGCAAATGTTCACTTAATTTGACAGTAAAATATATAATTTCTGAGGATTATTCACTTCTAATGAACAGATCTTATCTAATAGGTCTATGGAAAACATCACTCTTTAGGAGCTAGTTTCCTTACACGGCATCGCTAAAACGAAAATATCAAGTGTTGTAGTCATGAACAGTTTCTGCTGCCTCAGAATACAACGATATTGCTTTGTGAGCCTAAGGTTAATAAACTATCATAGGCAATTCTTGACAAGTTAGCAAACAGTCCTGAAATAAGGTTTCACGTTATCTGCTGACTACTAAGCATTGTTCCCCCCACAAAGTGCACCAGGGGTGATTCAGTTACTGCAGACAGCCTACTCGCCGGAATGCATGGATGCACCAGGCACTATCCTAAATCTCCATTTCACTACTGTGGTAATAACCCATTTTTTTAAAGAGATGGTGAAACGAGGTAGGAGATGGTAATAGGAGAGAAATAAACATCATGAATTGTCTGTAGAAGGATGTGAGACACCGGTCACAGTCTGATGTGAGCTGTGACAGAGTTCCCACGTAGTACAAACAAAAAGAGAAATATGATAAGTTACGGTCATTGAAACTTGATTATTTCCTGGAGGTAGCAATGGCCCGACCATAAGGCAGTTCGTAAAGGAAATTTGTGAGCTGCACAGTTAATTAAATAAAAACGTAACGGTCCGATCTAGTTCCAATTAAAAAGATGAAAATAAATGAAGCAAAATTATGTAAAAGGGATGAAAATCGGACATAGGGACCACAAATTGTTACAGTTATTTCAGGGACAGCCTTGAGAAAGCCGGTTTCAAAGATACAGACGTGCTTAGTGGCCTGCACTTTCTGGTTTGGGTTGGTCATGTATTTATCTTCAGACTTAAAAGCCTTGCTAGATTAAACATTTCACCAGCATGGTATGCCTAAGGCTTTGCCTAATGGATGGAACCAAGAGGTCAGATACAAGAGATCAAGAAATTGAACATCAGAGTTTGCACCAGAAAGCTCACACTGGGATAAGAAGGGTTCTGCTGAGCGGGTCTCAATGGGAGGTCTGTCCTGGTGGGTTTCTTCAGAAGTTAGCTTTTTCAGAACTTTTTTCAAGTCAGTGCAACATAACCCACAAGTTACTGTGAGGGCATATGGTGCTATTGGAGACCTGATTTTTGTGTCCAAAAACTCATCAAATATGAGCAGATAGTATATTTTGCTATACAACACCCAGGTTGCTTCCAGTCTTCTTATAGAGTATATAAGTCCAAAGTGTTAAAGTTAGTACCTGTCCTGCTACCACCTAGTAATAGGTACTCCTGATCACCAGCACTGGTTCCACTGAACCCAATCCACATTATCCTAGTTATAGGGAACCCCAGTAGTCTAATTCTCAAGTCCACAAGAAATGTCAGTGCCCACTGATCGACTGGGATTATTCTGGACAAGCGACAATACCTACAGTGACGATGTGGGTAAGAATGCCAGTGCGTGGCTTGGAATCCACTGACATAGCTGAGTGCCGTGGATTCCATGCTACGCCAACGGATGACTGTGCTCGTCTTTGCTCTGTGCCCCGTTTACGTGTAACTTCGCTTTATGCGCGAAATACAATTAAACCTTGTTTATGGAGTGAAGAATTCGTCTGCCAGCCCGTCTTTACAGTTGACGAAGAGGATGAACAAAGGAGACTGTTAATTTCTTTGAGTCGCTTTTCTTTCCCGGTTGTTGTGATTTGTAACGGCCGAAACTGTGTTCACAGCTTTCTCGGCCTTTGACTGAGGCGGCGCTTTGGGAGCACCGAAGCTGTATTCACAGCTGTGTTAATCTTTTACAGGAAGGGGCACAGAGTAAGTTGATAAAAAATAAAAATAAAAATAAAAATCGGCCTGCCAAGTGTTACGAGCGATTTAAACGGCACATACGCGTGCCGTACTGGACTCTGCTCGCGCGTGTCCTCGCGCTAGCATTTTAAGATTGGAAACGTGTTCAGCGCTGTGGGAGGCACTTGACTTTTACTTAACGTGGTGGGAATTTTCCGCATTCTCTCACCTCTGAATTCCCTGGTTGTCGAATCAAATTTTTTTTTCTTTCTCATCCTGCTCTGGAGCTTGCTGTTCACCAACCTAGAGATCTTCAATTTTTCCAAGAGGACCTGCGAAACCAAGGAAGGACTCAATTTTTTTTTTTTTTTTTTTGCTCCTCTTGAAGTAAAAGAAGGACTGATTCTCTTTAGCATATTGGTTCAGCCATCTTTCGTTGGGACACTGTGCAAATTCAATTTTTTTATTATTACTCTTATTTTAAGGTTAAAGAAGAACATTAAAAAAAAAAAAAAAAGAAAATGCAGAATGTAATGCCACCTGCTCCTTTTTTACAGGACCCTGGTGATCCCCCCTAGGAATGGAAATTGTGGCTTCGTTCCTTTAAAGCCTTTTTGGGTGCCATTGATGGCCACAAATTCAGGCCGGAGAGGAAAAAGAGTTTAAACCTGGGGGTGGAAGGTCAAAAATGTTTTGATCATTTACCAGTTTATGAGTTACGTGAGGATGAAGAGTTGGATGAATTTGAAATGGCTGTAGCACAACTGGATAAGCATTTTACTAGAACAAAAAATATTGTGGCACATAGGTAAAAAATTTTCACAGATCTCAGAATCCCAATGAAAGTATAGATTTGTTTATCACAGCGTTAAAGGTTTTGGCTGCTAAATGTGAATTTGAAAATTTTACTTCTCAACTCATACGTGACCAATTAGTTGCGAGATGTCATTCTAAAAGGATCCAAGAAAAGTTGTTAACATGCAAAGACCCGTCCCTAGATAAGGCTATTGACATAGCAAAGAGCATTGAATGTTCGCTGGAGGACGCAAAGCAATTGGAGATTTTGTTGTCCAACATTTCTGTTTCAGGTGCAATTTTAAATTCACAGAACAATGACAACAAGAAATCTGTTTGGGTGGAAAGGAGACAAGAGGCTATCTCATTCTCCAGAAACACTTCATCTCCTAAGGTCAACCACAAGACTATGGGGGTCATTACGGCATTGGCGGGCGGCTACCGCCGCCCGCAAAGCAGTAACCGCCGTGCGGCCGTCAATGCGGCCACACTCCCGCGGCCCCCATCACGACATCCCCGCTGGGCCGGCGGGCGCAAACCAAGTTTGCGCCCGTCGGCCCAGCGGGGATGAGGCCGCAACATAGGAGCCGGCTCCTAATGGAGCCAGCGGTGTTGCGGCCGTGCGACGGGTGCAGTTGCACCAGTCGCGCTTTTCACGGTCTGCTATGCAGACAGTGAAAAGCTGGCCGGGGCCCTGTTAGGGGCCCCCTGCACTGCCCATGCCAGTGGCATGGGCAGTGCAGGGGCCCCCAGGGGCCCCAGGACACCCCTTACCGACAGCCTCTTCCTGGCAGTGCAAACCGCCAGAAACAGGCTGGCGGTAGCGCTGCCCTGGCGGATTATCACCGCCGGGGCTAAAACGCCGCAGTCGTAATAAGGGCCTCCGTACCGCCAGCCTGTTGGCGGTACGGACGCTACATTACCCCTGGCAATGACCACCTATGTGTTTTAGATGTGGGTCTACGAACCATATGTCCTCCTTTAAGAACTGTCCTGCGGTCAATCAACAGTGTAGGAACTGTAACAAGCTTGGACATTTCTCACGGGTGTGTAGGAGCATCAAGAAGAGTAATGTTTGTTGTGTATTAGAGGAAGACAAGGAAGTTCTTCAACACGAGGACAACGAATTTGTCTTAGTAGTCAGAGACACACCTACAGTCAATAAGTTAGTTGTGGATCCTGATATTGATGTGTCAATTGGAGGAATTACAGTTAAATTATTGGTTGATACAGGAGCTCGCATTACAATTGTTTCACTGGAGAAATTCAATGAGTTTTGGGGGGGAAAAAACTCTTTCTTCTCCTGTTGTGGCTACGCTGGCTTTTGAAGGCAGCAAGATTGATTTGATCGGATACTTTTGGACCTCATTGTCTGTCTTTAGTGAAACCATTCAAGGCAAAGTTTATGTAGCTAGAAAAGGTATCAATGTCTTGGGGCTAATCCACCAGGCTGAGTTTAAATTAATCATCAAACCGGGAAGGGTGAAACCAGTCACCACTTAGAGGAGTGATACCAACTGCGTTCAAACTGTTTCTCACACCGCTAATATCTGGCAACAGAAATTTAACAAATTATTTCAGGACAAATTAGGAAACATTACGGATTTCACGCACACAATTAAGATAAAACAGACAGCGGTACCAGTAAAACATAAATTGAGAAATGTTCCATTTAGTGTGAGATCAGACTTATCCAAGTTGCTGAAAGATATGTGTGAACAGGGCATAATAGAGTAGGTGGAAGCTACGCTATGGTTGTCTCCTATTGTTCTGGCAAAGAAGAGTTCTGGGGAATTGAGGATGTGTGTGGACTTGAGGAGTTTGAACAATGTGATCTGGGTTGACAGTTTTCCGTTACCTCGCATCGATGACCTCATTACGAAAGTAGGTTCTGCCAGTTGGTTCACAAAATTAGAAGTAAGATTGGCCTATCATCAAGTAGAATTAGATGTTAATTCGAGACACCTTACTGCCTTTGTGACTCCTGATGGGACTTTTCAATTTTGCAGATTACCATTTGGCCTAGTATCGGCTGCTGCTGTATTTCAAAGATTGATGACTGATATGTTTTCCAAAAACTCAAATGTGGTGGTGTTCCAAGATGACATATTGGTTTTTGCTGACACGAATAGTGCACACGACAAAGTGTTAGAAGAAGTCCTGAAAACTTTGGAGGATAGGGGGGTAACCCTAAGGAAGGACAAGTGCATTTTTAAGACTAGGGAAATTGAGTGCCTTGGTCATGTTCTTTCTGAAAAGGGGGTCAAACCTAAGCCAAGCTTGGTAAAAAGTATTCTTGAAGCCCCTGCACCAGAGACCAAAGAGCAATTACTATCATTTCTAGGGTTGTGTGAATTTTACGCGAAATTTTTGAAGGATTTTGCCAAAACCACAGATTGCCTCAGATTATTACTCAAGAAAAAACAGGCATTTGTTTGGTCTAAAGAGTGTAATGAAGCATTTGAACAGATTAAACAAAGTATCATTAAATCTCCAGCATTACAACCCTTTTCAGAAAATTGTAATACCATAGTTACAGTAGATGCGTGTGAGTATGGTTTGGGAGCAGTCTTAACACAAGTTTCCGGTGATAGCAGTGGCAAGGAGAATACGGTTGGCTTTGCATCAAGAACTTTGGGAGTGGTGGAACGGAAATATTCCGGGATTGAAAAAGAGCTTTTAGCTTGCGTATGGAGTGTAGAAAAGTTTAGGCAATATCTTTGGGGTAGACATTTTATCCTAAAAACGGATCATCGTCCTCTAGTAGAAATTTTATCGGGGAAAAAGGTTAAGCGCTCCACTGCTCGCATAGCCCGACTTTCAGCCAAATTGTTGGAGTTCAACTTCTCAGTTGAGTATATTCCTGGTGGGAAAAACATTAGGGCAGACTGTCTATCTCGTTTGCCTATCAGAGAGGATGACGAACTAGAGTGGGAGACAGAAATTGAGGAGTGTTTCATAGCATGCATCACTGACTTTGACAATATTTCGGAGGAAGGGGTTTGGATTGAGTCATTAAAAAAGGATAGTTTGCTATGCAATGTTATGCATATGGTTGAGGTTGGTTGGCCAAAGGAGAAGAGTTTGCCATCAGAGTTGCAACCTTTTTGGAAGGTGTCAGACGAATTATCCATTGAAGGAGACAAACTTATCAGAGGTGATAAACTTGTTCCTCCTGAATGTTTTAGGAGAGATTTAATAATTAAAGCACATTCTGGCCATTTGGGTTCCACCATCACCAAAAGAAAATTAAGATAAACTTTTGGTGGCCTAAGATGGACAAAGAAATTGAGGAGTTTGTGAGAAACTGTACTAGGTGCTGATCAAGTGACAAGGTACTTATCACTCAAGAAGCGAGGGATTCTTTTGTTCCATCACCAGCAAGAGCTTGGCAGAAAATCGGGTTGGATTTTCTAGGGCCCTATCAGGTTTTACCACATGACATGAGGTATTTAATTGTTATCGTGGACCACCTTTCAAGATGGGTGGAGGTCTTACCAGTTAGATTCCCAAATACACAAAGTGGTATCAGATGCTTGAGAGATGTTTTTGGTCGTGTGGGTTTTCCTGAACAGATATTAACAGACAATGGGGTTCAATTTGTATCTGGGGAAATGTGTGAATTTTTAGGCAAATGTGGAATTAAACACATAAGGACCCCACTATATCATCCTCAAAGCAATGGCATTGTGGAACATTTTATTCGTGTGCTTGTGGAGTGTATTCAGGCTGCTCTCAGGAGCAACATGTCAGTAGATCAGGCTATTAAGGAATTAGTTTGGTCTCATCGCACAACACCTCATGTTGCCACTGGTAGAACCCCTTTTGAATTAATGAGAGGCAGAGTTGCTACAACAGAATTATGTCCGTTTTGGAAGATTGAGTTGTTCCATGAAGGTAGCAACTTGAAGGAAGTTTGGGATACGGCAAGACACAACTCAGATATTGTTGGCAGGAAAAGACAGACTGGGGTTCAGAGAAACAGTACTGTGCAGGTGGGTGAGAGTGAGGGATCCCTTAGTGGTCAAGAAAGGTATGTCGAAGTTCAGAGAATCTCAGCAAATTCTTGATGTAAGCAAGAATGCTGCAAGACTGACTGATGGTAGTTGGTGGGGTATCACAAGACTAGCTTTGGATCCCAGTTTTCGACATAGTGTTGCAGAGCGTGAGGAGCATGGGCACAAATCTTTGGTTTAAACTAAACAAGTAGGGAATGCCACAGGCCCGCAAAATTTAGGACTATGTTTTGCATTAAAGAAAAAAAAAGGATAATAGGATTAGGAGATTAACACAATTATTTTAGTAGATAGTTTAGTTAGGTTTTAGTCAGTTATTTTTTAGGCTAGAATTAATCCTTCCTTATTTTTACTTGTTCTTCTTAAGTATGTTTTTTTTTTTTATTATTTAAATTTTTGTATCTTTATTGTACATTTGTATAAGGGGGAGAAGTGTGACGATGTGGGTAAAAATGCCGGTGCGTGGCTTGGAATCCACTGACATAGCTGAATGCCGTGGATTTCATGCTATGCCAACGGATGACTGTGCTCGTCTTTGCTCTGTGCCCCGTTTACGTGTAACTTCGCTTTATGCGCGAAATACAATTAAACCTTGTTTATGGAGTGAAGAATTGGTCTGCCAGCCCGTCTTTACACCTACCCTCTGTTCCAAGATCTTGAGTACCACCTAGACACAGGACAGGGGCTCCACAGTAATGAACAGACGTCTCTGTCGGACACTTTACCCACTTTAATCCTGTATGTCAGCAGGTAAATGGCACTGCCAGTCTGTGGAACAAATCTTAAAAAAAGAACTCAAGAAAGTCAGAGAAAGGTTGACAAAGTATCTGATTTCGTCTCAGCAGACAAATTTGAGTGCATTCTTTGTCAGAGAATGGATTCTACATTTTCCAAGCAGGTTCTGAAGAAAGGTAGACTCTTGCAGAGGCTTTTAATGCACACTGCCCTCCCAATTATCATCAAGGACACCACTTCCAGTCTCTAGCTGCTTCTTAAACTTCCACTTATGCTTTCTCTGTAGTGTAATGGCATGCAAATATTTTGAGATTTGTGTTCAGATAACCAAGGTCCCAGCAGGGCAATATGTGACTTCCTAAGAGGAGGCAAGGAATACTTGACATAATTCATGTCTGTCACATCCCTCAACTCCGCCCTTGGTCCACAAGCCACACCCCATGAGAACAAAAGACTCCTGTGACACCTCCTGTGGCATCAGAGGACCACATGTCTGGACGTTCCATTGAACTGTCTCCCAAAAGTGACGGTTGGAATGCCACACTTACTTGTCAGTTTGGAGGCCAGCCTACAAAGATATCCCCCTAGAACCTGTCTTTTAGTGAGTGATGTATTTGAAGATTGCAGCTCAGTAGTTAATCATTCTTGGTAATTCACATGAGATAAATAGCTTTCTCCTCAGCAGTGGCAGGACAATTGCTGCATTAATTAGCACCTGGCTGTCAGAGAAGCAAATCTTACATATGATTTATTTAATTACATTACTGCACTCCAGAATTTTGAGTCTGATTGCATTAGTTAAATCAATTGAATGTACACACGACAAGATTTGTTCAAGAAAGATCCAGATCAGGATATATGGTGTCCTCCTGACAAGGAGTGATATTAAAGCCCAGGCCTACTGGCCTGTCTTGAACACATTTTCAATTTTTAGCCAAATATTGACAAAACCATGGGTCAGGTGTACTAAGATTGGTCGCAAGAGCTCTAATTCGGTGTTGTAAGCGTTAAATTGCTTTAACATATGTACTAATCCCATTTTAGGAGTCAAAACGTTATCAGACTCTGAAAATAGAATTACTAATGGATACCTATTTGGTATCTGCAAAGGGTGTGTTGTAGGTGTCCCTTCCAAATCTTATCTCTCAATGTTTTAAGGCCAAAATCAGGTCGCAAAACATTGAAAATGCACCGACACCTCAAAGAAGGTG